>NC_091825.1:152460344-153150344 GCF_038994185.2 Dermacentor albipictus | reverse complement strand
ATCTTACGGGAACTGCAGGAACTACAGGTAGGCCCTAAGACCTACAACTACGTTCGCGCCTTCCTCTCTGGCCGCACTGCCTCCTTGCACATTGATCAGCTCAGCACACCCTCTTATACGCTCGGTGAATTTGGAACCCCGCAAGGCGCGGTCCTCTCCCCCCTTTTATTTAACATTGCTCTCATCCCTTTAGCCCAGAAGCTCAATCTCATCCCACACCTAAAACATACTCTGTACGCTGATGATATTACCGCATGGACCACTCATGGCTCAGACGGGGAAATTGAGGAAACTCTACAATTAGCAGTCGACACGATCTCCGCTCACGTATCATCTATCGGACTCGAATGTTCCCCCTCTAAGTCCGCGCTCCTCCTAATTAGACCAAAATCTGCCGCCAACTCACCCATCCAAATCACTTTACAAGGATCCCCTATCCCCATCACTCCCACCCTGCGCATCCTTGGTCTCTACCTGCAGGATTCCGGGCGCAATGACCATACCCTTAAAACACTCAAGGCCTCCACGCAATCAGTGTTGCAGCTTCTACGCCGCGTATCTTCCCTGCACAAGGGTTTAGACGAAGCAGACAACATGAAAGTTGTTCATGCTTTTACGCTTAGCCGCATTCTGTACGCCACTCCATATCTCAAGCTGAACTGCACGGAAACCGAGCGCGTGAACGCCATGATCCGCCTTGCAACTAAGGCAGCCCTCAACCTGCCTCGCAGTACTAGCACAGCCAAACTCCTTGCACTAGGCATGCATAACACGCTTCCTGAACTAGTTGAGGCACACCTTCAGACGCAGTATTTAAGACTTGCCGCGAGCGCCACTGGCCGCCATATCCTCGCCTCCCTTCGCATCAACATACCCGCTAATCAGTCAACCCTTATGGCCATTCCTCGACACATTCATACACCCCTTGTAGTGAAACCCCTTCCTCGAAACGTCCATCCCCAATATCACATCTCTCGCCGCATAGCTCGCGCAAATGCCCTCCACAAGTATTACGGACAGGTCGAGAAAGCCATCTGGGTGGACGCCGCATGTACAACGCATGAAGCTGTAGCAGTTGCTTACAACCCAACCTTACCCCGACCCCTAACTCACCATCTTCCCTCGGGCTCTACACCTGAGGAAGCAGAGGAGACCGCCATCGCCTTAGCCCTTGCCCTTTCGGATGCTGAATACATCTTTAGCGATTCAAAGACTGCTTTGTCCAACTTTGCCAGAGGCAGAATTCACAACCCTGCCTGGAACTTGTTGAACATCCCCACCCAGAATTTACCACGTAGGGTTGAGCTCCGGTGGGTGCCGGCTCACTCTGGGAACCCCGGAAACGAGGCTGCCGATAAATTGGCCCGAGGTTTAATTTGCCGGGCTCAGGACAGCCTCGATCCGGGTTTCTCGAGGGAGCGGGTACACAGCTTTGCGGAGCTCACGCAAATACCCCGTTTGGACCGTCGGTCTTACCCTCCTCCCCACTCCTCCCTGACGCACTCCCAACAGATCCTCTGGAGACGCCTCCAGACCCGCTCTCTCCCATCCCCTCAGCTGCTATCCCACTACTGTGGCACCTCCCCTACATGCTCCCTATGCGGAGACCCTCACGCCACACTCTCCCACATCCTTTTTGGCTGCCCTGCCGATCCTCCCCCGCAGGGACAGCCCGCCATCTCAAGCTGGGAGGACTGGGAGGTACTGCTCTCGTCTACGGACCCGACATCGCAGGTTACTGCGGTGGCTCGGGCTGCCGACGTCATGAGCAAAAGGAGCATGAACGTTTCGACGTAGTGCGGGACCGTGCGGTGGTCCAGGGACCCAGAAGAGTCCAAACTCACATGCTATGAATAAAGTTTTTCTGTCTGTCTGTCTGTCGGCGATTTTCGCGAGGAACTCCGCGCGCCACGCTGCCCGTTCTTTAACGTCGTCATCTCGCGCGGCGTAACCGGCGCCCGTCTCGTTCGCGCCCGGTGGGGCGGCCGACCGGTTCCTCCTTGACGCGGTAATCGCCGACAACGCGAGAAGCGCACACACGTGGGAGCGCCGCTGGCACGGAGATGTACGCGCGCGGTGCTTCGCGCGTTCGCGCCGCTTCGCAGGCGGCCTCAAGTATGTGCGCTGTATCCTCTCGTCGGAGCACCGAGAGTGTGCCGAGACCGTGAGGGTGGGAGTGTCGAACCGTTCACGCAGCAATTGATTGACCTTGATCGAAGCGTGCGATGCGCTACCACCTTTTCATTGCATAGCGTGGCTCTCCATTGACAGACGGGCGGCACTCGAGACGAGGACAGCGTCGAGGTCGACGGCAATGGCGGAAATGCGCGTGTGTACACTGTATAGGTGTGCGACCAGGAGGATCACGCCCGGCAGCTGGGATCGCCGTTATTACTGGAGCATACTCCAGTAATAACTAAGCTAGCTAGCTAGCTTAGCAGGACTTTTGAGGAACTATCATGTATTGCTTGGGATGTCAGTGGCCTTAGTGATGTTAGAAGAACTGGTGAGGCTTATACAGTGCTTACCAACGGCCACGTCCTCTGCTATAGAGGACGCCGAGGTAAAAAGAAATGCGGGGTAGTATTCCTAGTCCATATGGACGTAGCGGGCAACATTGACGAATTCTACCGCATTAATGAGAAGGCAGCAATAGTCGTAAGAAAACTAAATAGGAGGTATAGAGTAAAGGTAGTGCAAGCCTACACTCCAACCTCCAGTCACGATGATGACGAAATAGAAGAATTTTATGAAGATGTTGAAGTTGCGATGAGAAAAGTGCGAACTCAGTATACTGTAATCATGGGCGAATTCGATGCAAAAATAGGGAGAAAGCAGGCTCGTGAACAAGCAATTGGTAAATACGGCATCGATTCTAGGAGCACTAGAGGAGAGATGTTGGTCGAATTCGCGGAAAGGAATAAGCTTAAAATAATGAAAACACCTTCTTCAGGAAGCGTAGCAACAGAAAGTGGACCTCGAAAAGTCCTAAAGGTGAAACAAGAAATGAAATAGATCTCATACTTTCTGCCGATTCCAGCATAGTGCAGGACGTAGAAGTGTTAGGTTGGGTAAAGTGCAGTGGGGATCATAAATTAGTGAGGTCTATAATCCACCTCAATATGAAGAAAGAGTAAAATTGGTCAAGAAGAAACGGACCAACCTAGACGCAGTAAGGGTAAAAGCATAACAATTCATGCTGGTACTTGCAAACAAATATGCAGCCTTAGAACAGAGAGACGAAGATGACAGAGGAAATGAATGAAACCGCAACTAGGTTGGCTTTAGAAGCAGCAATTGAAGTGGGAGGTAAGGCACCAAGGCAACCAGAGGTAAGCTCTCCCAAGTAACAAAGGACCTAATAAAGAAACGACAATGAATGAAAGTGTCCAACTCAAGAGGTCATATAGAATTCGCGGAACTGTCAGAACTGTTCAACAAAGAGAAAGTAACGGACATTCGAAATTATATCGTGAGAAAGAATTAGGAAGCAGTAAAAAATGGACGCAGCATGGAATCAATGAGAAGAAAACTTGGCATATGGCAAGCCAAGATGTATGCACTGAATGCACTTGACTTCAGTCAACCAAGAGAACAGGCTGACTTCAGGAAGGAACACTCTACAATGGATCACATTCATGTTATCAATCAGGTAATCGAGAAATCTGCAGAGTGCAATCAACCTCTTTATATGGCTATCATATATTACGAAAAAGCATTTAATTCAGTAGAGATACCAGCAGTCATAGAGGCAATAATTAATCAAGAAGTACAAGAGGATTACGTAAATAACTCGGGAAATATCTACAAAGATTCCACAGCTACCTTGCTTCTCCAAAGGAAAAGTAGAAAGATACCTGTAAAGAAAAGGGTCAGGCAAGGAGACACAATCTCTCCAATGCTATTCACTGTGTGCTTGGAAGAAGCATTCAGGCTATTAAACTGGGAAGGCTTAGGAGTGAGGATCGACGGTGAATATCTCAGCAACCTTCGGTTTGCAGATGACATTGTCCTGTTCAGCAGCACTGGGGACGAGTTACAACAAATGATTGAGGACCTTAACAGATAGAATGTAAGAGTGGGGTTGAAGATTAATATGCAAAAGACAAAGATAATGACCAATAGCCTGGCAAGGGAACAAGAGTTCGGGATCGACAGTCAGCCTCTAGAGTGTGTGAAGGAGTACATTTACCTAGGTCATTTAATTACAGGGAACTCTGATTATGAAAATGAAATTTACAGAAGAATAAAAATGGATTGGAGTGCATACGGCAGGCATTGCCGTATCCTCACTCGGAGCTTACCGTTGTAGTTGAAAAGAAAGGTGTACAATCATTGTATGCTACTGGTGCTGACGTATGGAGCATAAACTTGGAGGTTAACGAGGAAACTCGTAAACAAGGACCGCGCAAAGAGCGGTGGAACGAAAAATGTTAGGCGTAACATTAGCAAACAGGAAGAGAGCCCTGTGGATCAGAGAGCAAACGGGAATAGCCGATGTTCTAATTGACATGAAGAGAAAGAAATGAAGCTGGGAGGTCATGTAACGCGCAGGTTAGATAACCGGTGGACCATTAGTGTTACAGAATGGGTGCCAAGGGAAGGGAAGTGCAGTCAAGGATGGCAGATCAGGTGGGGCAATGAAATTAGGAAATTCGCAAGCGCAAGTTGGAATCAGTCGGGCAGGACAGGGGTAATCGAAGATAGCAGGGAGAGGCCTTCGTCCTGCAGTGGACATAAAATAGGCTGATGATGATGGTGATAATAACTCATGACAAGCTGATGGAACGATATTTTGTGCGTTGTTTATTTTTTAATTTTTTTTCCTTTTTGAACGCGATTGCTTTGTAGGATTCAATATTTCAGCACTTCTCACACAACGTGACCGTAACAGGTTCGCAATGTTAAGAGCCGCTCCTAACATGCAAGTATTTTTGCAGGCGCTACTCATTGTGAACATTTTTTCCCGCATGTTTTAAAAATCGTCTGTTGCAGATAACATAATTCTGGTTCTTGAGTTGGATTACTCAGAGAGCTGGATATTATTTGTTCGCGAAATCGAAACACAAGTTCAACTAATTGAAAAAAGGAATCACTAATTATTTCTAAATAATTACCTGACGCCACATATTGCAATTCGCGAATTGTGGCCGGTGAAATTGCAAGTCGTATCCACTGGTAATAATGAAAAATAAAATAAGACGACAATGGAAGGACCGCTAGCTGGCGCTTTCAGTTCCGACCCTGACGAGACGGTACGTGCCGCTTTGTCCGGGTTGCAGAGTCCGCTGCTCGAGCCAAGACTCTGCGTTGCCAAGAGGGTTGAAAAATGATCGTGGCCGGGCTGCACCCCGAATATACGTAGGCATTCCTCAAGTTTCATGGAAGTTAAACTGAACAAACTCTTGCTGTGCTTGTTATTGCATGACTAGAACGCCGCGAAGCTCAGAAGATCGGTGTGAACGTGTGCGAGGCACACAGTGAAAACCGATACGCCGAGAGAGACGCATCGCAGTAAGTGTCGCCTGCGAGTATCGACTCGCGAACGTATGTGGTTGCGCGGGTGCAACGGCGGCTGCCTACCACACTTTCGGATTAATTTTACTTATGAAACAGTGAAAACGTTGCTGGTCAAATACCGAGGTGAGCGCGGAGACGAGATGGTTATTGTATAGGTGTTGAGTCTTTGGTATAACCTTAAACAGGCTGCACTCCAGACCATTGTGCGAGTCAAAAATACTCGGACCGTAGCCACATCCGTCGCAGACAAGCTATATTCGCGCACGGTGCAGTTTTTAAAGTGCGCCGGTCTGAGTGACTGTTTATAGCCCTCCCTTTGCATTCCCCCCTGTGTGCAAGCAGTGCTTGCTCACTCTGATAACTCGCCCCCCCCTCCCTTTGTAGATGCATAGCAAACCGGAGGCTCGTCTGGTTGACCGCCCTGCATTTCCCTCTCTTCTCCTTTTGGCACAACTTCATCCGACTCGTTTTATTTTAACGCGCCCGAAGAACGAAGGTGTGATCGAGGCTCTTTTGGCAAGCTTGTGGGTTTTTGATGTCCAGTTACACCGCTCCCGTGGGCCCTATACGCTGGTTCCTCTGAAATGAACATCCCTGCTTAAAAAAAAATGAAAAAAAAAGGAAATAAATGTGTACATTTCATTGAGTTTCTGAGCGCGATACAGTCACGCCGCACAAGCCAAAAGGAAGCACCACGAATTTGACGTATCTTACTCAATGCGTCTAAAGAACTGTCACGTGATTTAGAAGTGAAATATTGCAGCTGACAAAAAATACGTGACTCGGAATGAAAGTGCTACTTCAATACCAGCAGATACTGCAGGGACCCAACACGTAACGGCGGTTTGTTCGCTGCAATATGTAAACGTGGTGGTGGTGGTGCTGGTGGTGGTGGTGATGTTGAAGCAGGCGGGGTTAGCCTGGCATACATAGCCGGCAATTGTTCCGCCTGATCCCCTTTTGAGTTGAGATCAGGGGTGTGTCACCAGGTGTCGATGAGCCCCGTGTCTCGCAGGAAGGCTATATGTAAACACCGATCAACGTGTGCGGCTGTCCCATGCTTGCAAACAAATAGGGAAAACAAGTAAATTGTTCTTCCAGACTTCTTGCGTTGTCAAGTGTCACGGCGGAGACACCGTTGTGGGGACCATTATGTACGGACGCTAATTAAACAAAGTGCGATGGACGGCGAGTAATCACACATTACGCAGAGTGCTTGCGTACGCACTGAATGTATTCCGCAACGAAGTGCGCGCGTTATGTGCTTTTAGGGGCTTCGCCACTTGGAGTTAAAGTGCTAAAGAAAGCCCGGTGCAGTTTGCCTTCGCGCTTCGCTTCCCCTTCTTTCTCAAAGCGCTAAAAATGTTCAGTGGTGTCCAGCCAGCAGAGCAAGTTCGAAACACTGCGGGACAACGCAATCTCCACGTATCGCTTCTTACAGCCGTCATCTTAAGGACGCTGATTAAAACAGCGGGCATATATATGTATCCCGCACAAATACAGAAGGCTCTGCGCTATCTTTATCGAACCGATTGCCTGCAAAGCTTGTCCAAGAAAGCGACGCAGGACTATATTAAGTGAGCATTATCAGAGAAGTGACACGTTACACAATAACACCTTCAGATCGCCATCACGCGGAATAGCATATCGCAGGTTAGACCGGTTTTTTTTTTTTTTGCTTACTAGTTGAATATCCGCGTAGATTATGGAGCAGTCATGCTGCTAAGAGTTCAGTACATACTTCACGATTCAGACGACTGGGCACGAACAAAGAATTCGACAGACGAGCTCGCGCCCAGTCGTGTTCCGGGGTGTATCATGAAATCATGTTGTACCGACTCACCCAAACCCTGCACCGTCAGTATAATGTGGTAGATAAAGAAAACTGGCGAATCCGATCTCCTCAACATTTTTATTACCAAATATTTTGGCGCCCAGAGATAACCCACGAAAAATGATTAAGACAAGCACGAGCGTTAGCTTCCAACCAAAGCTTTGTTGCTGAGAACACGCCATTTATACGCATAAAAGTCATACGTGGAACTTATGTCACAAATGCACCGAGGGTTAAACAAACAGAAGATGACAACCGAACTGAATAAGTGAGAACAAAATTTATTTTCACTGAGCACGTTAATGAGCATGCAGGTGACCTTAGCCCAAGCCACCTTCGTTAGCTTACTCGATGGCGGATAACACGTACAGTGCTCACGGAATGAAATGGGACACGAGCATTTAGTAGAACCCTGCATATGTACAAAGTACGCGAGAGCACCATGTCACGTCGCTAGGAATTTGGTCACCAAAGGTGACGAGGACTCCGATGTAAGTATGCGCGCCAGAATTACATCGATGTGACACGAACTGTAGCCGGTTCTAACGAAAGTATGCGGATTACTTAGCCCTAAATTGACGCGTTTCATTCCGTGAGCACTACATATGTTGCCAGGTGCTCTTGCTCCTGGAGCGTGCTAACCGTAGTATGGTGGCTAGCATAGTTGGGGGTAAGGATAAAGAGGTGGGATAAGGTATAGTCTAGAATGCGGAGGGTGGCATGTCCACAGCATGTGATATATGTGCATGGGCAGTAGCCGCAATGTACGCATGAAAGGATGACCTTCTGCGAGACCTCGGAGGAGGTGGGTACTAAGCGTGCCGAAATCCGCGCGTCTATCATCAACGTGCAACACCAAGGTAACGCAATACTTTGCTTGACAATGCACTGACACTCACGCATGAGCGGCACGTGGCCCAATAGACTGTTTTCTGCAGCTTGGACTACCTTCGCTCTTCGAGCCCTGGTTTACAACCGCAACTTTTACTATGCGCCTCCACGTGTCCCTGCATGCAGCCCCCAGCGGACGTAGTCGTCTAATCAGCCCGTTCTATCGCGTTTTCTTTTACTAACTTCATCTTTTGTTTAATTTTGTAATTGTTCTAGTCTCAAGGTTCGTTCGCCCGTTCACTTCTGTAACTGCCCGGAAATGTCAAAAGGCGCTCGCAATGTTCCCAACAGCTCACTCCTAAAGAAGGACAGACGCTTCGCAGTTTGGTTGTCTTTTCCGGGGCACACACGCATCTCGTCATGGTCCTTGTTCTCTTATTTTAGAGCTCGCGCCACCACCACCGCCACCACCAACAGCGGCGGCGGCGGCGCTGCGGGGGCATTCACCCCGGGCCGGGACGGGGCAGGGCTTCCGCGCCGCGGTGCGGGTGTTCGAATGCTGGCCTCGGACCGAAATAGCGGCTCATGAGGCACCAACACTTTTGCGTTTGGCGAATTTTCGTTCTTGGTTTTTGATTGCGCGCTTGCTGTCGTCGGCAACGCTGTGGGTGCTCCTTGCGGTACCAAATTGTTATCCGCCGACGCCCTTTACAGGAGACACCTGGCCGCGACGTAGTTTGTACCGCTGTCTTGTGCAGCTTGAGAGATAACGAAAAAGGAACAACTCTTTTTGAATGCGAAATCCTTTTCTTTTTCCTTAAAAGGCGCCTTTCGCACGCTCTACCTTCGTCTGCGGAAAACGTCTTTTAGCAGTACATCTACTTCCATGTTCCCTGAGCGATACCGTGGCGAGCTCATCAAAATATGTGGAAAGGAGGGAGGCAGGGTTGCTGCATGCATGCTTGGTGCTTCGAGCGCTAAAGGGGCGGGATTTTCAGGGAGGAACCGGGCCCCCAGGACCCCCCCTCTGGATTCCGGCAGTGACGCGGCACGGCGGGTTGTATTTAGAAATATTCAGCTTCGTTCCAGTACCGTCTGACAGAAGCGCCTTAGCACTTTTTGTTTCCTTTTGTGTAGTCGAAGCTCGAAGATTGTTACTATCTCTGCTATTGGCTCAAACCTGCCTTCTCGCCGTGTGTTCCACTCTGTAATTCATTCGGTTGCGATTTCACGAGCCACCGCCTCAGCTAAAGCGGACCGCTGCCGTGAAGAATTGATGAAGGCCGAGCACGCAAAGTCCACCGTGCCACGTCGCACAACGTCGCTGCCGTTAGTCCGCGCGTCAAGCGTGCGATGGGCCGCAGCCGGGTCTCGCTATACGCGGCAGCACACGCTCTGTCAACAGTGGCACACCGCGAACCGTTAGGGCGATGCTGTGCGGCCCGATACAGTCTGTTGTGCGGTGGCGGGGGTCACGACGGCGTTTCCCATGTGGCTCGGCGTCCCAGCGCGCGGTATCGTTCCTTCGCGATCATCGATTCACGCCACGTTCGTCACGGACAGCGGCCCGTTTTTAAGTCACTGTTTGCGCCGTATCCTGCTCTTTCTTCTTCCACTTCTTTGTCTTCATTTTTCCCCCCGCTTTGTTTTCCTTTCCTTTATAGGGGTTGGCTGGGTGAGGTTAAGGTCAGAATAAATGTGCTTACTATGTTCGTCCGATAGCATCGCGCAAGACGCCCCGCACGGTTGTCTTCAGCCGTGGACTCCGACTGTGCTGAGAATGGGGACACGAGAACTTTCTCGGCAGCCAGTGCCCAGTGGTTTTTCAATGCGTCCGCGATGCTGAATGCTACGGGAGGCATCGCTGCATGGTTGCGATGCCTAATGTATAGTGATATAGCTGTTTCTCGTGGACGGGGAACAGCGGCTTACACACCCCGCTGTCGTGGTGGACAGCGCTCCGTCAAGACGCGCATAGCGTGTCTTGGCACCTTTCCTCGTGCAGAGAAGTTAAAAAAAACTGTAATTGAGTTTCTCTTCACCGACGATGATAGCCTCTTGAAGGAACCTTGGATTACACCGATCCTGCGCCATCCACTAATCCACTAATCCTGCGCCAGACGCAGTCCATTCACAGCAATAGCTGCAGTCTTGTCTTTACTCTCTGACTTAGCCGCGTTGCCTTTCCTAGTGTACAGCGAGAGTTGGAAATTGCCAGAGATGCATGAGTTGTCGAGCGCAGACTCGAGTAGTGCTCATGTGAGCAACAGGTTGCACCGGGAACAGTCCAATTACACGTAAGTCCTCTTTTTCTCAATTTAAGCGTTTCCCGTCCAGCGCGCCATACATAGGGAACACACGCTATCATAAGAGTTTGAAGTCAGAAAAGCGTAGAGAAAATTTGATATTAGGAAGGGCACAGGAACATGGATAAGTAGGAATACCCACAAATGCTCGAAAGCGTGGGCACTGAATGGGGGAAGAGGTTAAGATTCCTCTTAAATGACCATGGAGCTTTGCGAGGACGGCGAATGAGAAATCGAGAAAGAAAATTTGTCGAACCAGACAAAGTGCCTTGCTTTTTGAGGCTCGAGCTGACCGCCTGAGGACGCACAGGAACGAACCACTGGCAACAAGCTCTTCGCCATCGCAGCCGCCCAGACGGCGCAACCAGCAGTGGCGGCAGCGAGTGTTCCTCCCTCGTCGGCCACGCGATCTCGCCCTGCCCCGCCTCCGTCGTCGGCTTTCGCAATCAATCGCCATTCTCCGCTTATTTGGCGAGGAGCGCGACGCGTGCGCAATCGGCGGAAGAGTCGTTAGCGGCACCGCGACTAAAATGTCTTCGCGTCGATGCGCCTTTCCCCGCGCGCTGTTGTGCCCCGCCGGTGGTTTGTTCCGCCCTTTTTTGCTCCCTCGCGCAGCGCCTCCTCAGCAGCTTGGCTCGGAGAATGAACCCGCGCAGATAGAAGCTTCCGTTTGGTTTCGAAAAGGAGAAGAACAACTCGGTTGAGGAATGCCGGTTCCTTGCGGCGCCCGATGCCAGCGCTGTTGTGCCATCCGAGCAGCGTACAGGGCGCGCAGTCTGCCTGGGCGACAGCTGCTGCGAATTGCCATTGGCTCGCTCCTTCCATCCTTCCTGTTGGCACGCTTAATCTCGCGTGGAGCGGTCGTTTGTCAGGAGGGAAACCCCAGGGGCGCCGGCTGCGAGAAGAAGAGGTGGCAATTACAACAGGGCACGATCACCACGCTCGCTGCCGGGAGCCTCCGTTCGGGATGAGTCGATGGCGCGCCGGCTTCTGACTTCGGCGCCAACGCGTGCGCGCCGCCGGTCCCAACTTGAACTGCGTTGTGAAGGTTTAGTTCCTGTGACTGGTGCGAAACACCACGGGCCGATAAAGCCATCACCCTCGCACGCACGCACGCACGCACGCATTCTGCAGCATATCACGATCTCTTCATGTAGTGCGAGTAGGAGCTAGGCACGTTGCAGCAGTACGCCTACCGGCATAGCTGTGTTGCAGATTCTTTGGAGGGTGACCATCATTCAAGTTTACAATACAATAATACAATACGCCTTTATTTCCATAAACATACAGTTTGTGGGGGATTTAGGGAAAATGTCTCTCGCAGCAACTTGACGGGCCTTAAACCCGGTCTGAGGGCAGCAGCAGAAGGCACAAGCACTGATTCAGGACCGACAAAAACAATACATAAGCAAAAAAAGAAATGACAAGTTGGCTTAGACATTATTCCAGCAAACAGAAATGGAATGTAAAAAAGAAAAAAAAACATTGCAAACCATAAAAAAAAAAGCCTACACAATCCACAGTGTACACTAGAGCAACAAAAGCAGTGATAGAAATCATCAACCAAGTAATCATTGTAATGAAAGGATAAGACATGATTGAGCCGTTGACAGAGGCAAATACCAAATGGAGATGTGTAACGACAGTCTACCTCAGAAACAGTCACAAACAACAAATATAATTCGTGTACAAAAATCACTGAAATGCTCACATAAATGCGGTATAGGACAAGAAGTGACATCTATGTTATTACATTTAAGCGTGTTTCACAGGTGTAGTAAGTGATGGTGCAACATTTGAAGAGCATAGTTAGTGCGAGGAAGCGGCACATATCAGTGTTCAGTTGACCATGTACTGTATTCTGTTCTGTTTCTAATTAATTGCGCTAACGACGTGATGTATGACTGGCTTTGTTTTATTTCTTTACGATAGGCTAGTAACAGCCTGAACTCTAACAGAAAATGCAGAGAGAGAGAGAGAGAGGAGGCAGGGATGTTAACCATTCAAGGGTCTGGTTGGCTACTCTACGCTGGGGGAAGGGAGAAGGGGAAGAGAGAGAAGGGAGAGAGAAGGTGTAGATACGTGTACGGACAGTACTTGAGTTAAAGCCGCTCTCGCAAACCAGACGTTCTCAGAAAGCACAAAAGTGCCTTCACTGCCTTCTGAGCCGATGATCGGTGCTCTAGTAAAGTCTGTTCACTCAGAGGACGATCATCGAATTTCCTGAACGCGTTGGACAAAGATTGCCTTTGTGTTTGAAATTGAGGACAATGGCACAATAAGTAATCGATGCTCTCGCATCCACAAACATCACACGTAGCACTATCAGTCATTCCAATTAGTGCTGAGTAGGCATTCGTGAAGGCAACTCCAAGCCACAACCGACACAGAAGAGACGCTTCGCGTCGGTGCAGACCGGCCGGAGGTTCGAGTTGAAGTGACGGGTTTAGTCTGTGCAGTCTTGCGCGCCTTGGGAGCTAGACTTCGAAGTTGTCTCGCGGCGTCGATCCTTGAGAGAGGAATTGGGACGCAGCGGTCTTCTTGATTAGGTTTGGTCTTCTTGGTTTGGTCTTTGGTTTGGTTTGGTCTTGGTTCAGTTTGGTTTTGGTCTTCTTGGTTTGGTTTGAACTGTTTGAATAGAGGTGCAGTGTGAGCGTATAATGGAGCATTACAGATGCTACATATTACCTTTTTTTGAAGCAAGAATAACCGGTTTGTGTTTGTAGCAGACGTCCTACTACACACGAGACGGCAGTAGTGTACGTGACTCAGGAAGAGAGCGTTGTACAAAATAAATTTGACCTTGCGTGGCAGCAGCCTTAAACTGAAGAGCGCCCCAGCGACTTGCGCAAGTTTGCCTCCAAGGAAGTCGTTGTGATCACTCCATAACATATGGCTGTCAAAAAACACGCCTAACGTCTTCGCAGACTGAACAAGCTCAATTCTTGAAGAACCTATTATAATGTCGGTCTCTAAGTTCACACCTTTATTTTTTGGCTGAAATAATATAGCTTTTGTTTTGTCAGTGTTAAGTTTTAAGCCATTATGTGACCATCTCTGTATTTTTTCAAGAACAGAGTTTGCGGTTGAAACCAGCCTTGCAATGTTGTTCGATGGAAAAAAGCACCATAGTATCATCTGCATAGATGCGGTATTTAAGTTCACTATCGGCATGAACAAGGTCATTTACGTACATATTGAAAAGAAGGGGGCCCAATATGCTCCCTTGGGGAACACCAACATTTACTTGCTTGCACTGGGAGCAGATGCCATTGATTTCAACGAGTTGATTCCGCTGATTTAAAAAGGATTTCACTATATCCAAAGCAATACCACGAATACCGTAGTACTCTAGCTTCTTTAGCAAAAGTTCACGGTTAATAGAGTCAAACGCCTTACTGAAGTCGATAAGAACCCCGAGCGTGAGCAGCTTGTTTTCAAAATTTCGTAATATTAGTTCCTTTTGTGCTAGTAACGCGAACTGGGTTGACCGTCCCTTTTGGAAAGCATATTGACAGTCAGTGAACAGGTTGTGTTTTTCAAGGAAATATGAAATATGCCAAAATATTATTCTTTCAAGTCCTTTTGAAAATACTGGAAGTTTAGAAATGGGTCTGTAATGAGATATCACAGTTTTATTGCCTTTTTTAAACAGTGCAAGTACTTTAGCTGTCTACATTCTGGCAGGAAATACCCCAGATGTCAGGCAGAGGTTGTAAATGTATGCTAAAACAGGCGATATAATGTCTAAGACGTGCTTTACAGGTGTAATCTGTATGCCGTCAATTTCACACGACATGGTATTACGTAACTCAGAAAATAAATGGACTAGCTCAGATTCTGTAGTAGGATATAAGAAAATACTATCGGGGCACTTGACCTGAACATAGCGGACGGCGTTTCTATGGACACATAAACCAGCTGCGTTAACAAAAAAATTAAAACAATCTGGAAGCACTTCATCTGGGATGATACTGCCATCCTTAAAAGTCTCAATATTTGCATGCGACGACGAAGCTCGATTTAGCATAACATTTAGTTTTTTCCAAGTTTTGCGATTATCATTTTGACAAGACATGAAGTATTCATATTCATAAGCGGTCTTGGCTTTCCGAAGCTAATTTGTTAGCTTATTGCAGTAGCGTTTAAATATGTGTAGATCGGTTATATTACGCGACTTAACAAACTTGTTATAGAGCATGTTTTTAAACTTTATTTTGCGAAAGAGGTCGTCCGTGATCCACGGTTTGCGAATGTGCGATGATCGCTTGCGTCTAGTTCGCAGAGGAAAGTTTTCCTGGTAACATTGGCTGAAAATACACAGAAATTCCTCATATGCTGATTGGGCACATTGTGTGGCATATACATCGCTCCAGTCAAGTAACTGAATCTGTCTGCGAAACGTTTCGAGACGGTTTGGTCTAATCACTTGGCTGGGGAAAAGACGCTGTCCATTCTTTTCGTTGCATCGTTTGAGACAGAAGAAAACAGGCATATGGTCGCTCAGGTTACACGAAAGAACGCCGGCTTTTATGATGGCCGTTGAAGCACTGGTGATAAACAAATCCAGGCAAGTTGACGCGGCATATGTTACTCGTGTTGGGACGGAGATATAGCTAGAGCAACCATGCCACTGAAGAAAGATATAAAATTCCCGAGTTAAGCACGTGTCAGCTAAGAGATCAATGTTAAAGTCACCAACCCAGATGACGTCATACTTGTACGTACAGACATATGCGAAGAAGTACAAGGTCGCTATGCACAGCGAATGTAGAGGATGTACCCTGAAACCACAAGAAACGCGTTTAACGATCGCATGGCCTTCTTGTCGTTTATCAATAAATATCGTCTATAGCATGGCTTCATTCTCTCGTTGAAAGCAAACTGTCGCGTCGCAGCGTAGGACCTCTACGCACCGACTGAACTATCGCAAAACTTTGCTTGTCGCTTCGCGTTGTGTACCGAGTATTTCCCTGCTGCGGTGGGCTCGCGGCTGTCGTTCAGCTGGTGAGCGCGAGGTCGCGAGTTCGACTTCCAGATGTGACGGCCGAATATATATTTTTGTATTTATTAATACCTCAAGGGCCCAAATAGGACGTTACATGAGGGGTGGGCACGTGAAAGACGGGATCGATCATGATGAAATTAGAAAGATGAGTCGGAACACTCGATTGCAGATCTAAAGCGCGCTGTATCGCGGATGAGTGCAGTTTGTCTGGGAACGCCATTCCAGTCTCGGGCAGTTCGGACGAAGAATGACTGCAGGAACGTAGTGGTGCGGGCTTGTGGTGGGAAAACCGAGTTCAGATGGCTTGTTCGACGAACACGATGAGCCAGCTGGACTAGCTGCCTGTCACGAGGTATGTAATAAAAAAAAAAGAAAACGTGATAGAGACATACGCGAGAGATGCGACGACGAGAGGCAAGATGCGATAAGTCTAGTTTAGATTTTAGTGATGAAACGTTAGTGTGATATGAGTAAAATGAAAGAATAAATCTAGCAGCACGGTTTTGAACACTTTCAATGGCTTTAGTGAGATTAGTTTGGTAAGGTTCATAGATGGCACATGCATATTCAAGTTTTGGTCGCACAAGCGTTTTATAGGCAACTGATTTCACGGGTGGTTGTGCCATGAACAGATTATGGCGAAGATAAGCAAGAATTTTGCTAGCTGAATTAATTATGTGGCTTACATGATTTGTCCAAGACAAATCATTGGAGAGGTGAATTCCTAAGTACTTGAAGGATTCGGTAGTACATATAGTACAGTTAATATTGTAGGCAGGGGTGATTTGGTTAGGTCGACGATGGAATGAAATATGTACAGTCTTACTAACGTTTAGGGACATGAGCCATGTAGCACACCAGTCTTGAATATGAGAGAGGTCCTCCTGACGGGAAGAGACGTCAGCGACGGTATTGATAGGGCGGTATAGGACACAGTCATCAGCGAAAAGACGTGTTACAGAGGTTTACAGTGAATGGAAGGTCATTAATCCAGATTAAAAAGAGTAGTGGCCCAAGAACAGTGCCCTGAAGTACACCAGACAGAACGGAGGAAACGGAAGATGTAAGGTTGTTAGCATATACAAACTGTTTTCGGTTAGTTAAACCGAAAACAGATATGGAGCCGAAACCGAAATACATATTCGGATGCAGGTGCAAGGCAAAAGTGGGGAGTCTCGCGTGGCTGCAAAGTCAGCGTATAATTCTCGAAGCCCTCGGCTATACCGCGTTTCGCATAACCGGGAACGACTTACAGGAAATATTTCGTCGCTGTTGAATCTAGAGAATGTCACGAATACGTGAAAATAAAATATAGGGCCGGTAAGTGCAAGGACTCCTCGCTCTCTATTCTATTACTTTCTTATCGTTCACCGTTAGCAACCCGGTGATAGCGCTACTCGGACCACTGACGAAGCACGAAAAGGAATAGCATTGTAATAGATGCTTTTCATTATCCTGGCTCTAGAAGGATGGTGTGCTGGGCGAGTTGATATTCCGTTCTTGAGGCGAGCCGCGCGAATGTAAGCATTGATACAAATGTAAAGAAAACCAGCGCTGCGTTCGTCTTCCTTGCTTCGTATCAAGTCTTGCACGCCTCAAGATTACATTGGCATAGCTTTCGTGCGTAAACGTGCTACAGGAGCGTTTAGCGCGCCGTGAAATGACAGCTGCGAATGACGAATCATCGAATGTTATCCAAAGTTCCAGTTGGAAGACTCGACGATATCTGCAGTGTGTCGGCAATCAAGAGGTCGTCGGCCTTGCGGACAGAATTACGACAGTGATCGAGTCACAGGTCTGCCCGGAAGCTTGCACCTAAAGTCACAGTACTTCGGGCGATGACCATCACTGAAGAACGCGTGCAGCTGCATGCAGTGATCGTTGGGCTGTTTACACCATAACCGCAGTACTGCGCCGACGACGCCATGGCGATCACGTATATGGAGACGTAACTTATGCTTACTTTCGGATACGGTATGGGGATAACCAACGGGACTATATAGGTAATTCAAGTTGTATTACACGCGTGCCTCTCGCATAGACAGACGCGGACGAAGAAAGGCGAATGGCGAGGCGCTCAAGCGTTTATATCGTCGTTCTCTTCTACCATAAGTCTTCTCGGAAAACGCCTACGATACCGTCAAATGCGGAGAGATGGTTTATCCAAGTTACGCATTACGTCAGCCTATCACCAGCGAAATCATTAAAACGTAAGCGATATTTTTTGGCTGCTTGACCGTTTAGGTCACGCGCCTCAGCCATATCCACGGGTCGGGCACAGCCTGGCGGCTATTGCCGGCACGCTCAATACCGCGTGGCCGTGTGTAGCGAAGGCGTGCGCACGGGCGAGGCTGTCGACAGCGAGGTCTCGATAGGCGCCGAGCCTGCTCGCGAGCGCGCAGCCGCAGCCATGCGGAACAGTTCATCCGGCTTCGACGAACACGACTGTCTTCGCGACACTTCCGGATGGCCATGCTCGTAGGGTTTGTCGCACGAACGCACACCCCTGCCACCCTTCGACCTGAACTTTTTTTTTTCGTCTTTAATTCAGCAGTGAGGGCGTGGATCGAGTATATAAACGTTGGGTGCGGATGAAGAAGCGCCGATTCGATCAAGCCATGCGCGACGCAGGAACGCCTCATACTTCCAGTGCCACGACGCTCTTTACGTGGCTTGAAAATACGGAATAACAATATCGTTAAGTAGGAAACTAAACAAGAAACAGAACGCTAGCGCCCAAACCTGAAAGCTTTGCATAAAGGCGAAGTTCCTTCCCAGGCGGCACGTCAGGTTGGGCCAACGTTGGAAACATATTGGCACTTCTTGGCCCAATGACGGCCTAAGATTAACAGCGTGGTTCCAATATTGGCAGTGCCATTATGATTCCTGGCCCAATTATGGCCCAAGGTTAACAGCGTGGCGCCAATATTGGCTTTGCCATTCTGATAGAGATCCAATGTTGGCCCAGTTTACACAGTCAGTAAACAATATTGGCTGTGCCATTCTGATAGAGATCCAATGTTGGCCCAGTTTACACAGTCAATAAACAATATTGGCACTGCCGTTCAACAAGGCGGGAATTATTGGACCGACTTTCGTATGGATTTGCCAATATGGGTTACTAGTTGGCTTTCTTTGGAGGACATTGGCCCGTTATAAGCCAATTTTCGCCTTGTCGGCTTTTAGTTTTCTACGACTTGCTGAGATTGAACAACGTGTTTTGAAAACTAACGCACTGATCACAGGCACACTGTGCAGGAACCAGGAATATGTTCTCCCATGTCAACTCCATGAATGGTACACCGCCATTATTGCACTTCTAATTTACCGAAATGCGTCCCCTAAAGAGATAAGCCAGTGTACCACGTAGCAAGCAGGGGAAGTCGCATAAATTTAGCCGCTGCTTTATTGATCGTGAATAAGAACTTGAGCTTTCCATAAGAAGCAACGGTATTGAGAATTTGCCTGCGCATTGTATATTTTGCATGTACGCTCGTGGGCTTTAGTGGGTCGGGATTCTGAGGAGAATCGAGAATTACAGTGCCTCAGAGCTGATGGAACCATTTTATATTGCATCGAGATGGAGCGCATATGTATTAGTGAAACTATTTGTTTGTTTAGCATGCATGGCATGTTGCGGCGACATAATCATCATGCTCCTGTTATAATATATTTGTTCGTGCATGAGTAGTAAGCTCCTTGTATGAATGCCCCTGACAGAAAAAAAAATTAATTGCATGTTTTGGCATTTGCGTGTCAACAACCTCTTGTCTTTGCCTTTAGTAGGCACGACGCATTCCGGATTTCTTTTTTCGGCCTAGCTTTCCGTCCTTCAGCCGCCCCTTGCTTCTCCCCCACGCACCCAGGTGAGCCTGGTCAATGCTATGAGTCAAGCGTTCAGACAGCCATAAGCTGCTGTGTCGAATTGGGTGCTCTCGGAAGCATGGGGGAAAGCGGCGGGGTCACTATTGTCCTCCTCGCCGTCCCCCCAAAATGCGGTCGGGCTAGGTTCAGCGGGGGAAAGTGGCGTTTACGCCGTATTCTTTGTTCACCCTTTCCTTTCACTCTTTCCTTCTGGATGGATGGATGGATGGATGATTGTGGCTCAACCCTTTGAATCGGGCGGCGGCGACGCGCGCCACCTAGCCTTTAATCGTTCTATATGCATGCATACCTATGTATTTACTCCTTTACTTTTGCGTTGATATTGTCCACCAATCAGTTAGCCTCCGTTTAGTTATTTCTACCTGTTCAAAGTCTATTCTACTTTCACTGTCTTTAAAACCCAAGGCTTTGAATAGTTCCCCGTTAGATTCAACTGCAGGGTGAAGTTGTTTACAAGCAAGTATCAGGTGTTCCGCCGTTTCCTCCTCCTCTCTACACGCCTCGCATACCAAATCTATCTCCTGGTATCTGGCTCGGTACGTTTTAGTCCTCAGTACACCTGTCCTGGCTTCGAACAACAATGAGCTTCCCTTAGAGTTATCGTAAATATTTTCTTTGGCTATTTCTTGCTTAAACGTCCTGTATGTCTCCAATGCCGATTTGGTTTGCATTTCTGTACTCCACATACCCCTCTCTGCCTCCTTAACCTTTTTCTTGACAGATGATTCCTTACTTGTTCCCCCGCTACTGCCCAAGTATTTGCTTGTCAATTTTCTAGTTCGCTTCCTCCACCTCGTGTCAACATTCCTCGTGTATAAGTAACTGAAAACCTTCCTAGCCCACCGAATTTCCCCCATTTTTCTCAATCGCTCCTCAAAGGCTATCTTGCTACTAGCCTCTCTGCCCTCGAAAGAAGACTATCCCAGATCCCCCTGCACTCCAAGATTTGGTGTCTTGCCATGTGCTCCCAGAGCGAGCCTACCCACCCCACGTTGCCTAATTTCCAACTGTTGCCGGGTCTCTGTTCTAATACATAGAACCGCATTGGCAAAAGTCAGGCCTGGTACCATTACCCCCTTCCATATCCCTCGTACTACCTCGTACCTATTGTAGTTCCACAGTGCCCTACTCTTCATAATCGCTGCACTTCTGTTACCTTTAGTCGTTAGATATTTTTCGTACTCTGTCAGATACTCAATGCCATTATTTATCCACACCCCAAGGTACTTGTATTTATCGACTATCTCCAGCGTGGCCTCCTGTATCTTATGCTCGCCGCAACTGTTATCATTAAAAATCATGACTGCTGATTTTTCTTTGCTAAACTTCAAGCCTAATCTGTCTCCTTCTGTACCACATATGTCCATTAATTCCTGCAGATCTTCTGCATTGTCAGCCATTAATACAATATCATCCGCGTACATCAGTCCTGGTAATGACTGTTCAATCAATTTTCCTTGCTTGAGAAATGATAGGTTGAAGCCGAGTCCGCTTTGCTGTATTTTGGCCTCTAGACCTTGTAGGTACAGCATAAACAGCAGAGGCGACAATGGGCACCCCTGCCTAAGCCCCCGCCGAATCATTACAGGCTCCGAAACCTGCTTTTCCCATTGTATAATCACCCGGTTACCTTTATAGATATCTTTTAAGAAATTGGTTACTCCATCTTGCACTCCTAAAGTTTCCAGAATGCCCCACAAGCCCTCTTGAAGTACACTGTCATAGGCTCCCTTGATGTCCAAAAAAGCCAGCCATAGGGGTCTGTGTTCCTTTTCAGCTATTTCAATGCACTGTGTTAGCGAGAACAGATTGTCCTCTAGCCTCCTATGCTTCCGGAACCCATTTTGTAGCTCCCCAAGTACCCCCTCGTTCTCTACCCATGCCTGCAGTCTGTCCTTTATAATCTGCATAACCACCCTGTAAACCACTGACGTCACTGTTATAGGCCGGTAGTTATTTATGTCAGCTTTGTCCCCCTTTCCCTTATATATCATTCTCATCCTACTTAGCCTCCATTCGTCAGGTACTTTACCATCCACTAGCATTTTGCTCACCACCTCCCTCAATGCTTTCTTAGATTTCGGGCCCAATTTCTTTATTAACATAATTGGAATACCATCGGGGCCTGCCGATGTGCTACTTGGTACCCTCTTCTCCGCCCTTTCCCACTCTTTTTGTCCAAGCGAAAGCAGTGGGTTGACCGGGCTATCCCTCTCCGACGTACTGCATGTACCTGTCGCTAGCACGCCGACTGGGTGCAACACGGCCTGAGTGCTTGCCGTCTTGTCCGTTCTTGCCAGCGCACTCCTCTCGTGAAAAATGCTCGCTTGCGCTCGTCATTCCTACTGAGAAGCCTACATGTTGAAATACGCAGCAATGTGGCCACGAATTTTTGTGAGTGTTATAATTAATATAGACGAAACAACAATTAGAAAAAAAGTCGGCGCCCGTGGCCACCGTCTTCGATTTGGAATGAACTCGGATACAAAGAAGCATTGATCTTACAATGGTGAGTGCATTTGTTTTGCGCATGTTATAAGTTTTATAAGGAGCAATATCACCCAAGCTATATCACCCAAGCAATATCACGCGTTATATATATTACTGAAACAGGCCTGGCTAATGTAGAGTGCCTGTAATTAAATAGCTCCTTTTATTTGCAGCCTTTGAATAGTGACTGGAGTAGAACCACGTGTAAATCTCTGTGAATTTCACCCAAATTCCAGGACTGTGATTTTATCAAGCCACGCGCGCGGCCTGATCCTGCTAGTGATACCGAGGAACCACGCTTCTTCTCACTGTTATAGGTCAAGCATCATTTCCAGCTGACAGTATTTCTTTCTTTTCGTATAATAAATGCCTGTTTTACTAGTGTTTCCTGACGGAACTTCTCGGTTTCCACATTAAAAATTTCGCACGAAGGCCGCATTGTGTCTACACAGTCTGAAACTAGGCTTTTTGTGCTGCAGCAGGTTTTGCTGCGATTTTTTAATTATATAGTGCTACGCTGACTAGGTGTGGGCTGTAAAGAAACGGACGGTTCCTGCGCATTTTATGTCTGTTCTAAATATTACGTTACACCTTGTACAAGGTATCCCATATATGCCGAAATGTTAAGAAGTGTTACGTGACAAATCTCTTGCAAGAAAGTTTCTTGATTCACCCCTTCGAACTCTCTGCTCAGACTTATAATATTGTTTCAGTATGGCGATTTTTCAAATGAAAACGCTCCCACATACATTTTTCATACCAACATCTCTGATAATGTTTCTTTTTCTTTTACAGTGCAAGCATTTCCTCCAACTAATGGTGAAGTCGCTATGGGATATGGTAGCAATATCAACGAAACCACCACACTATCGTGGTCCTCGGGGGCCTGATAAGCCCGCTGTCATCCAAGCACTGACAAACCTGCCTACCGACGTCAGCTCCCTGCCCTGAAACCCCTGGCCAACCCACCGTCCTCGCCACCTTGCCCAATTCCTATCATGAGGGCAGTGCCTGTAAATAAACTGTGTGAAGATAACCGAGCGTCACCCATCTAGGTCCACGGAAAATGCCTGTTTGTGAAAATTTATTCGCAAATAAACTGTCATAAACGTCAATTTCAGTATTCTTTTATTATTATTTGCAAGCATATGTGGCTTCTGCTTCTTGACATCTTTTTGTCGAGCTTTCCTAGCTACTATTGAGGAAGACGGTAAGGGGACAATTGCTACAAAAAATGCCGCTAGCAAAACGTTTGCGGTAAGAATGTGTGCGTGCTCTAAAGCCAGCATAGCTAGAATATTCGTCATGCAAAGGGCATTGGCTCAAAGCTGGCATTAATAATGGCAAGGATATGGCTCAACACTGGTTCTACGCTGGCAGCACGATGGCTGCTGCATTGGCATAACATTGGTCCAATCTTGGCTTTAACGCTGGTCCTACGATGGCTGCTGCATTGGCATAACATTGGTCCAATCTTGGCTTTAACGCTGGTCCTACGCTGGCAGCACAATGGCTGCTGCATTGGCATAACATTGGTCCAATCTTGGCTTT
The DNA here is from genome assembly GCF_038994185.2 of Dermacentor albipictus. Classification (NCBI taxonomy): domain Eukaryota; kingdom Metazoa; phylum Arthropoda; class Arachnida; order Ixodida; family Ixodidae; genus Dermacentor; species Dermacentor albipictus. The sequence continues at coordinate 153,126,919 of NC_091825.1, read as the reverse complement.
AACGCTGGGCCAGCATTGGATTGGGTTGCACTTTGCCAATATGCCAACATTGGTCCAACATTGGTACCAATTTCTGCCAGCATTGGGCCATGGTTGGACCAATGCTGGTGTGCTGCCTGGGAATTATCGTGCTAGGGGCGTTGTCTCTACTCTCGTCCTGCACGCGAGTTATTCTCCTGGGTGCCGTCTTTCGTCAACTTGACTCGAGCCGGTGGTGACAGCCTACTGCGGTCGCTTCCTCGTGCACGCAGTGACCGTGGTTGCGCGTCCCTCGCGCCTTGCCATCTTCTCCACGCTACAGCTGCGAGTTGATTTCGCCGGGTCTCGCTTTGCAAGCGACGAAATGTGCAACTGGTTGGAAGCCCAGGTTCGCATGCTGTCGTTGTGCGGTAAGTAAGGAACTGTACGACTCAAGGACTGGAATTTCAATCAATCGGTTGAGCAGCTTAAAGAATCAATAGCATAACATTTCTGGCTTCTTTTTTTTGCGTTAAATAAACGTTCTGAACATGACACACAATGTGATAATCTGGGAGCAGGACATCGCTACGTTTTGGCACTCGCTCGGTCATCTATTAGAATATCAGGACAGTGCAACGAGTAGCACCACAATGGACGACCGATCGACGTTCTGCTTTCACGTGAGCGTAGCACTAATAGAACTTGGAAGAAAAAAAAAAGGAAACGAATACGGTGAACATTACGCGCCGTGTTCGTTTCTTGGCTTATGGTTTCATCACGGCAACGGCAGCCATATGCGTCGGGACCGCGGGCACCTCCTGCGAGTTAGGGGGAATTCCCTTCGTCCCCCAAGAAGAAAACAACACCCCTCGACAAAGCACCGACCAGAGAAAGCACCCCTCTTCGCAGCGGTCAGGATTTAAAGGGCGACCCTCGCGTCGTCGCTGCATTCACAACGGGGCGAGGATTAACCGCACCTGAAGAGGAGGGAGGGCCTCGCCGAGAGCAGATGCAGCCATTCACCCGCCGGTCTGCCAGTGCTGCTAGCACGTTCACGGCCTAGCCGGCGAGGCTCTCTAATACCGTATTCTATCGCTAATAGGCACTCTCGATTTGATGTGCTGCGAGTGCCAAGGTCTCCATTGCGCGCCCCGCGCCATTCCCACCCCATTCTTTTAAACTTGGTCGTCATCTCTCTCTCTCTTGAATTTTCTGTTAACATTACATGCTCGGCAGAAATGTAATGGTTATTCTACAATCTAAAAAAAAGGGAAAAATACGCCGTCGGGGGCTATTGTTCTTAAACAGTAGTCGGGATCTATCTTGCGTGCACTTTCTTTCCTTGACACTTTGCGCTCGGTACTTACCGTGAAGAGCGCGATATCACGACGATACACGCATGCAATTTGTAGTTTTAAATACAGATATAAATACAGATAAATGACGATTATCGTTTGGGGACGAGCCATGTTACAAAGAATACTAATTTTTCTTAGACAGTGTGTTTTTGACCGTTAATTACGATATCGAAGAAAAGGAAAATGCTCTCAAAATTGAGACTTCTTTTTTTTTTTGATTGCGCGGTTGTTGCCGCATCTCGTACGAAGGAGTAGGAGGAGGGAAAATTTGTTGATGAAGGTTCTACGTCCAAGACCTTGCTTCTAATGTGGAACGAGGCCCCTTGCTTCTGGGGCCGAATTCACAGTTTCTCGTTTCATAAGTGCTCTTTACCACTGGTTGACCGTCTTCGCTAATATATTACACCCACCATTAGGATTTGACGGCATTTGCTCTTGCGAACAATTCTACACGATAGCCTTTGTGTTAATACGTGTCCTGGCGTTTCCCGCCAGACTCAGCTTCACGGCTTGACTATGGCAAGCGCAGCGCAATGAAATGCAAAAGTGCGATTCACTCTCGTGTTGATATTGAAGGAGAGCGTCGCACAACACCGTTGTGCTTAAGCCAGCGGGCGCATAATTTCTAAAGTGAGATGTTTCTCCGCATTTGCCGCTCCTAGTGTGCGAGTAAATGCGGTAGAATGCGGTGCACGCCAAGCTCGCGGCGATCAACAACACTGCGGCGGTGCCGTGCCTCGGCCGCGGTGCCGAAGGTGCGCCCCCACAGCAGCGCGCACGTTGCATGATTAAATTACCATACAGGGCTCTCTCCCTTTCCCGCCGAGGATTTCCCCCGGTATGCGCGCGGCGGCGGCTTCATTACAGGGCACCGAAGCCTGGAAGAGAAACGATGCTCTTCCACACATCGGCGGCCGGCCGTCCGCACCAGTTTGCGCGCCGGGCGGAACTGCAGCCGATCGAGCGAGGGGGGCCGCCAGCGTGAATGAATCTTCGCCGCGATCGGCTCTCTTATGTGCGCTGGCGCAATCCTCTCCGCCCAGAGGGGCCACGTACATGCAGGGCCGCGCCGCTCCGTCTATGTCCAGCCTGCGGCACACGGGTGGGAAACTCGAAATAGCGGATTTTGAGGTTCACGTAGCAGTGATCGTTTGTAATAAACATAATCACCTTTTGCGCGATGTGCTCTTATCGAACGAATAGCGTGGGTCCCTTAAACCGAAGCTTTCTTGGCCTCTTCCCCCCGTTTTTCTGGTGCTGGCTGTCTTGCCCGATTGGCTAGCTGGTCCCTAGTGTCGTGCGCACCAGCACCCGGTATATAGCGCAAAGCGAGGTGGTCTGGGCAGCCGGTGACGTACGAAAGCGCGGACTTGAGCCCCACAAATGAAAGATGCCGTCGTCCACTCATCGTTATTTCATCGCCTTTATTACATTGTGATCATTGCTTTGCGGTCGTACCGCTGTCATCGTTCCGCTGCCTTCACTTTGTCGTCGTCGCAGTGTTCTCGTTTCTTCGTCATGACGTCGCCGTCGTCTCGCTTTCATCGTCATTTCGTCGCCGTCATCACATCGTCATCGTGCCGTCGTTGTCCTGCCGTCGTAATCTTGCCAACGTCGTGCTTCCGTATTCGTCACGCCGTTGCAATCATACCGTCGTCATTGTGTCGTCATCGTGCTACTGTCGTCATGCTGTCGTTGTCGTCGTGCACTTTGTGGTCGTACGGTGGCCGCCATTTCATCGTCGTCGTCCCTTGCTGCCATGAAATCGTCATCACACCACCGTCATAATTCCAGCATCGACGCCCCATTATTGTAATACCGCCGTCGTCATTCCGTCGTCGTTGTAGAGTCGTCGTCATGCGTATGATCCATATGTTTGTACGTACGTATGTTGTACGTAGTACGTTGAGCAAGACGTTTGCTTGTGAAAATGTGTCCAGCTTGGTCGGGTTGTCTATGCTTGCAAATGGTCGCTAAACAAGAATGTTGTTCTTCGCAAACACCAACGAAATCTTCAACCATGCCAACTCCCTCATCTCGTCGGATTTCCACATTAAAAAAAAATATATATATTTCTCTGGTTGTTCTTTCGCTGTTTGCGTAGACTCTTCTCTGACAAAGTAACTTTGGCCCATGCCGGAGATAACGTAATCAAAGATGGTGAATTGGCGCGCCGATCCTGAAGGCAGCTCAGTGTCACAGCAACCACACGCCTCGTAGCATTAACCAATAGAGCCAACTAGTAAGTGTCCCAGAAGCATATCTTAGCAGAACTACTAGGAAACTATCGCTTGGCTTTGACAATCAACCTCCCATGGCCTTCACCCAATTATTTTGTTTTCCAGCTTTCAGGGAAGTGCTCGAATATGAAAATAAAGATGATGTCAATACGCGCTGTATAGCCTCTAGATCAAAGCACTCCCAAGGGAGTCATCATCAAGCGACGCCCACTGGAAAGCATAGATACACATCCTGAGGTGCTACTTTGGACACTGTAATATACCACCATGTTGGCAGCTTCGGCCTATGAAAGGCAGCTGCGAATTAAAAGTTGACAAAAGGGCGATTTTGGCGATATGGTCGAACTTGTTCAGAACGGCCAGCTTCTCTATTTGTAGCCAACGCCTACAGAATACCGCTGCAGCTGATGAGCGCGCAATAGTTGCGGCGTCGACGTACTGCTTGGATCCAAACTCCAAAAACTAATCGGTGCCCTATAGGGGACAGGAACTTACACACATAGCGCAACAACAGAGTTTCGGCAAGACAGAGCGAGATGCTGGTTCTTCGGCACTGGCACATGCGAGGAGAAGAAAATGGATAGAGGAGTGGAAGTAAAAGAGAGGACAATGAGAACAGCGCACGTTAAAGTAAGCTGGCGAGACCTCATTAGCGCTTGTTGCTGCAGCGTGTTGGCTCACTACCAATTAAAAAGAACAAACGCACCCTAGAGACGAGCACAAAAGAAATAACGTTGTCCATTCCTTGTTTTCATCTTGACCACTGGTGCAAGCTTCACTTCCTTCCCCCGGCTACAGCTCACAAGCACTCTTCGTCGTTGTTCGATCGCGAGGCTTTGAAGCTGCCTCGTGGAGTTATATACCTAACCGAAACAGCTTCTTTCTTTAGGAGCACGAGACCGGAAAGAGAGGGGGGAATAAAAAGACCTAGCCCGTAGCTATAAGCATTGTTAACTTTGTAAGTATGCCATATCGTAATGTGATGTCTCGAGAGCTGCGTGCGCGTGGTCACCTTGCGTACTCTCATTTACCTAAGTGACGTTTCTGTATCTCTTAGAAACTTGCAATTTCAATCGCTCTGTTACTTGTTCGTGCATGCTTAACGTGCAAACCTAGGGTTTTCTGTTGGGTGCCTACAGGGTGGGTGAAGTCTGCCTGTAGCGCTTTGAAGGTACGCGTAACCGATGGTGGAATCGAACCTCCGTCTTCCGGCACAGCAGCCCGCTGATCTAACCATTATAAAACCCGAATGCACGCATTCTTCCATCGTAACAGTTGGCGCTTCGAGACGCTGTGTACACTGCACTGCCATCGGTATCGGCCCAGATTTTGAGTGAAGCATTTCTAAAGCGGATGAACTTGACCTACAATGCTGTCGCATTAAAAGAAATATGTACATAAATTCATCAGCATTTCTTTTTTGTTGACTAAAAATTTCGACATGCACTAGCTGTTCTAGGGTGACAAATATTTTTGTAATGTATATTGTCACAGGGAAACAAATCACGAGGTACATTTACGAATATATTATGTTAAATTATGTATATAAACAAACTTTCGTGAATTCGCCTCTCGTATTTTGTTATATGTAGTCTATACAGGGTGTGCGTGACTGCGCATGAGCGCAGCCATGTGGTTTTATTTCATATTTCGCGGGCTTTCTTTCAACGCCGGAAGATCACCACGCAGCATGTACGTTGCCACAAAAAAAAAAAAAAATGGATTGGTCGTTTTCAAATGCCCTCTACAACGTAACGGAACGCACTTGGCCCTAAAGTGAATATTAAAGATTTTGCTATAATTGATCCACTTAATTAACTAATTAATCGAGATATAAAGAAATATACTCTAAGGAGCAGCACATGATGGCAAACCAGGGGTCGTTGGTTTTATTCTGCTGCGGTGAACCACTTGTTTTAGGTCATTGGTTCAAGTTGCGTGAAACACCCTGAATATAGACCAGGCAGGCGCGCGACAAATATTGCAAAGATGCGTTTACATTAATGCTTCTCATTGTGTTCGGGCTCTTAACAATGTTCTGGTTTTCCGTACATGTGTCTGAGTTTGGTTGTTGCACCAGGTTTTCCTTTTTTATCCTATATATAACTGCATGGTAACCGTAAGATTTCGTCGGTACCTAGGGCTCTAAATGCGCTGATCGGACACTTAAAGGGACACTAAAGCGAAACAATAAATCAGTTTAGACTAATGAACCATTGTTTTAGAACCCTGCAGGCACTCATTTAAAAACAAAAAGTTTGATTATTAGATGAGAAAATGAAGGTCCAAGTATTAGTACTTGAATTTCGCGCCGAAACCCCTGCGCCGGTACGTTAGCGTGACGTCAGGGATTCTAAAGTATGTTTTCGCATTTGGGCCGCGTTGGCTGAATAAAGGTTCCCGAAACTTGCCGTGTTTAATATTTGTTTCCTGCAGAACACAATGTAGTCAGTCTGTACCGACATATATAATTAGTAGGCCCTAGATGATGCCATCAAAATCCAAGACGTCACAGCTCCCAGGTGCGGGAACTTAAGTAGGCGTCGACACCCGTATTCCGTTCTTGCGCTTTTTCTGGCTTACCAAACGTCTTATCGTTGTAAGAGTGGTGTTTTTGGTATTGTAGAACGGTAATTTTTAGTGTCCCTTTAAGGAAGCTGGCTTTGAAAGTTGTAGCGCGTTGCATCGCGTTATTGTTTCCATTTTCTTCTCTTTATTTTTGATCTATTCTGTCACATTTGATTCCCTTTAGCTATTTCCCCAGCACAGTGTCGCCAGCCGGCACTTACACTGGCTGACCTCTCTGCGTTTCCCTCTCTTTCTCCTCCTTAAAATTTCGTGCATTATTCGAGTGTTTTAGGACGTACTCGATAATTACGTTTTGGATTGCTAACTATAGTCTTAATGTATTATGTACATCGCATTACCCGCTGTTAAGGAATGTATTTTCACTTGTATGAGTTTGTTGCAGGCATCCCCTAATTTCCGTTGTAGGAAACGAAAATAAGAAATAAAATGCAGAAGCCCTGCGAGAATTCCGAACAAGACGTGCTTCGCGCTGTAAGTCATCGCGTGCGCCCGAAAAGATTGAGGGCTATTTTTTTTAGCATATTTCTTAGGGAAATGGCGAATATTGCCTAGCATCGTCACGTGACACCGACAGCTACATCTGTGATGTGTGCGTAATTTTCTACGTGAATCTACGTCGACCTCATCCTAGTCTACCGTCTAAAAATTAATATGAACAAAGAATCTTGAACGGTGATTGTCAGTGAGTAATGCGCCAAGCCTGCAGTTTTCTTAGTTCTTTACACGCTTTGCCTTCAAAGTCGTACCTCATCTTCACAGCTGAAGAAGCGTTAAAGAAGTGCCGCAGAATCCGGCATGAAGTTTCATTGCAATTTCTAGGGTGTTTACGGCACCTATTATCGGAGTTACCCATTATGCAAACGCTCAGCATATGACTATGCTGTGAACTGTTCTAGGTCAACCCCTCTTTTATCGAAGCGACACTTCTGTGTTGGCTACGCTCTTTCGAAGCACTCTCAGGTTATGCAGTGCCGTAGATCGTGTCCGAAGTGAAGCACTAATTATCTAATTAATTACTTTTAGTGCTCCAATGGAACACAAAGGCTGTGGGAGAGGCCGCTGTGAAGGAACCGCCTTGGTTAAAGTGTTTTCCATGCTCGTGCCCCAATGTTCTTTTCTTTATCTTTCTCGATTTTTTTTTTGGTTCCGCCGCCATTGGAATGCGGCCGCCACGGCCAAGTGAACGAAGAGAGCAAAGTTATAACGCGGCCGTTGAGGCGAAATTGAAGAATGAGAATGATGCTCGATGTTACCTCGTAGCTTTTATTTTTTTCCTCGCCCGCAACGAGCGCACTCGTTTATGCAACTCGGCGCTGGTGGCGCACGAGGCGAGAAGCGATATCTCCGTCCCCGGGTGCGTGACGCGGATGCCGGAGCGGCTCCCCCTACCCCCCTCCCACCCCGAGGCCAAGAGAGGCGGCGCTCTGTCTGCTGCGGCGATCGCGCGGCCCGCCGATTAATCGAGGGTGTTCTGGAGCCATTTCCAGCTTGCCGCGGAGGATGAAAGGAGAGCGTGGCGCACTCCCTGCGATGCCGCCGTAAAAACGTGCAGCGTAGCCGAGCCTACAGCCGGCGTCCGCCACGTAGCCGCGGACAGAATTCGCGACGCTGTTGGGGCGCATGAGCAGTTACGCGATTAACTGGCGGTCAACGGCGTTCACCCAGTCTCCGACCAGGCGCGAACTGTTCGTAGCTGGCCACTCTCGAGAACATTGCCAGCGGCAAGCCGACGCCACATGCGGTCTCCATCGTACTGCGCGCTTTTAATGAGGTGCGGTGGCTACCGTGCCAAGAACGCAAGGAGGTAGCCATCGACGTTTCGGTCGCTGGTAAAGAAGGGAGGGCAAGAAGATGCGTTGGTGTCAGGAATTTCCTTCCTGGGCCACTGGCGGCCCCCCTGTGGGAGAGCGCAATTCCTGCGGGGGTCCTCTCCGCGGTGCGTTTGCTAATCGGCCGAGCGGTCGCTTGCGTAAGCCTCCGCTGCAGGGCGGCCGTGTTTACGCTGCGATTGCGAGGGATGCGAGTGCGTGTCTCCTCTCGCGCGCGCCCGTATTTCCGGGGCATAGCTGGACGCGCCGTGCGGCTCGCTGCGCCACTTCGTTGCAGCCGACCGTTCGTCGTTCGAAGCCAAGGCACACCGCTGCGTTCAAGGTCAAGAGTCAACGCCCCGACAACGCTGGCGTAAACACCGTAGCGAAACACGCACATTTCTGGAAGCTTTGGGAAACGCGCGTGCTGACGCAGCTGATGTGACGCAGCACCGATAGATCACTCTTTGTTTCGGTTATTTAGGGTCGGTACAACGTAACGACTCCTTTCGCTAGATTATATTCCTCTCTTACCGTCAACCGTTAACGACCGGTCGATCCCAACGACAACGTGGGAGGAGCGCCGCTCGGACTTCTGACGAAGGGCGATAAGGAGTAGCATCGGAGTACAACCGCTACATGATCCCGGTTCGTGATTAACTAGCCCAGAATGACAGTGAAAGCTACTTGAAAAAAGAATTTTTTCTTTTACTGTTATTCGAGGACAAATTGACGGAGAGAAAATAAGAAAAATATATGTATAATTTCACTGAAGGGAGATTTGTTGCTTTATGCCTGCTCCCTGGGAAATTAGAGCAGAAAAGCAGAGGGTGCATGAACGTCGTGGAAAAAGAAATCCATGGATGCTCAGAAAAACACAGGACGCAGAGCAGTGCCTGACACGAACTCTCAGTGGGAATGTTGCACAACCGAGCGCGATGTTAGAAAAAAAAATAAAGTTCCGGAAGCATTTACGCACACATTTTGAAGTCGACAGGCCATTCCACACGTGTTTGGAACCTCGAAATTCCAATCCGCGCAGGTTGAATGGCGTGATGTCATGCCAACGCGTGTCCAGCAATCTAATGGGCGAGAAGAATAAGGGGCTGAATTCACGAAGCTTTTTGTTCGTAAGTGATCTTTGCCATTGGCTGGTCGCTTTCGCTGATAATATATGTCGGGCATTAAGATTGGTTGGAACTCAATCTTAAGAACAACTCTAGCGTATGAGGTTTTTGTGAATGTGCGCTAGAGAAATCCGAGGGGTTCAATTTTTTTATGGTCACAACCATACAAAGTAACTGAATGATCTGTAGCAATCTGTAGATACGCATAAATGCTAACTAGCTCAGAGCAACCCTCCCTCTTACGAAGTACCCTGGGGCTTTCCGGTAACAAAGTGTGAGACCGGCCTAGTATATAGGTAACCCATGACGTCCATGGCTCAGCGCAACGGCGGTCAAAGGACGGAAAGTAACGACGGAGACAAGCGCTAACGCTTCCAAGTGAACTTTGTTGTCGTAGACTCACATGTGTAACCCTATAGCACACGTGATCACAATCGAAGCAGCCGATGCATGATGCAAAAACTAAAACTAGAAAAAAGAAAAGAAAACAAAGTTTGAAATCTTTGAGAAGCAATAACGTACGTTAACACGACCAGTCACTTTTTCCGGTGACGTTGATTATTCAAGAGGCGTACACGTCCGGGAGTTCCTTGCAAGTTGTCAAATAGTGTGTTCGAACTGATCGACCGAGAATAGGAGGCATAGATTCTTCTGTACATATAACAGCACCACCGACAACGGTAAGTTGGGAACACATCCGAGGCCGAATCTATAAATCTTTTCATTCGTAAGTGCTCTTTGCTATTGGCCCGCCGCCTTCGCTAATGATATGTCCGACATGACAATTGGTTGACAACTTCTTTTACGAACGGCTCTAGCGTAAGAGCATGTTTTGTAAGTAAGGACCCCGATTATTCTCAGGTTTCTTGAGGACCGTAGTGCCTCGTTACGAGGCGGGCACTCGGAGAATCGCTGCGCTGCCGCCCACGTGGAACGCAGCGCACATGACGTTGACGCGCCTGACTCGAGTGCAGCCGCGGTGGAAATCTCCCGGAGGCCCCTTCGATGTGCCTGGCTGCTTCGACGCCAGCCTCCAGGAGCTGCACTATAGCCCACTTTCAGGAAGCGCCCTTCTCGGTGGCCGGCCGGCATTAGGAGGCGCGCGCTAATGATGACGCACCATCTATCAGCGTGCCGATCGGCTCAAAAGGACCGGCGCGGTCCCAGCGCCGCTGTAAAAAGCGATGAGTGGCGGCGGCGGCGCATTTTTCACGTCCGGCCGACCTGCCTCGCGCTTCCTTCTTCGGGGCGCTTCCTGTGCCTCCCTGCAGATGCGGTTTCTCGCCGACCTTGCGAGGCGGTCGCGCATTGTATACGTGGTATACTCCTCCATCAGCAGCGTATCGCGTATAATGCAGCCGAGGTCATGGTTCGTGTGCGTCGCTTTCGAGGCGATTTCGAGGAGCCGGTGCAAGCGCGTGGGCTGCGGTGTTTGTAGGCCCGGCCGCGGTCATTGGTCGGCGAGTGTGCGTCATCTGGCGGCCGAACTCGGTGCACTGGAGTCGCGCGCCCGATGACATCAGTCGGCGAACATTTTATTTCGGATGTTCGATGCGCGCCTCAGTGGCGCAGTGTCAAGCTGTAGGTTGTCCAGCTGCTGAGCGTGATGTCGAGGCTTCCATTCCCGGACGCGGCGGCCGCATTTCGGTGGTGGCGAAATGCGAAAGTGGTCGCGTACTTAGATTTAGGAACACGCTAAGGAAACCCACGTGGTCAAAACTAATCCGAAGGCCTCCACGCTAGCTTTCGTCATAACCAGCCGTGTAGTTTAAGGACGTTAAACCCGATATTTATTCAGATTTCTGTTTCATCAAACTTGTTTTCATTGCTAATGCACTCTCTTAAGTGCTCGCGTAGTGAACAAGCGTCAGCACAACGGGTTGTGGTGTCGATCGAGACGCCGAGAAACGGAGAAAAAAAAAAAAAAACTGGAGGACGTTTAAGCTTAAGAGTGGAACACGATAGCATTTAAAGATCCCTGACTGCTTCTCACGCTTCCCGAACTGCAGCGTGTGCAACCTACCGGGAAAGGCTCGCGGCGAGCGCTAAGCACGCAGGCGGGCTTTCTTAGTGTCGCTGTATTCATTCCGGCAGGGAGCACAGTTGCTCATAGGTCCGCTATTATGTTAAAGCTATGCAGTGAAGCCACTCCTCGCGCGCGCGAGGATGCCGCGCAGGAGGTCATTTGATTTTTTTTTTTTGTATGCATGTCGAGAGCTACATGCGGCAATTGTTCGCAAGCGCTGAGCAAGATGGCACTTTTTAATTCAGGCTACGCTCGAACCACCGGCGGAGCCAGAGCGGGATAGGTTTCCAACCCCCCGAAATTTTTAGTTTTTAGTTTGTATGTATGTTTGTATATATACACGCACAAACCCACGCACGAACGTACAAATAGGGGGTGTGACCCCCCTCGGTCCTCTGAAATAAAATCCTGACTACGCCCATGGCTCGAACAGCTCAAAAGTTCGCGTGCAAACGCGCTGTACCTTTCAACAAAAACCGGTGCAATGTTTCTCAGCATGCATATGAAGTTTTATGCGCGCGAGGCTTTCGCTGAACAATGAACAATATTACATCAATCAACGTTACATAATAAATCAGAACGCCGACAAAAAATAAAATAAACAGAGGAGTGAAAAACCAGGGAGCAGCGGGTAAATTGTATCTGCTAGTAATTACTCTGTTTTGAACACACAGTTTTAGGCCCGCATAGTCAGAACCATCGTACAAGCAACACGCCGAATTGGGCGAGCTGGTAAGTTAATATTCTTGGCGTATATGCGCAGCGCGACACAGATGTGTCGTTCATTCTTTGTCCCGCGTCAGTACGCATACGCCGAAAATGGTACAAGTGCATGCACGAACAACCTTCTATGCCAGGCGTACGCATCTCAGCGTTAACAGATGCTACTCGCGATAAATGTTGCTTTAGTGTAAACAAGGCGAACTCACCTCCGTAAACAAGGCGAACGCATCTCAATTATCCTTACCTTTCGGAGCTGGCCGGTCTCGGCCCAAACGCAGTAGCTGTGCCAGTCGCCGGCGCACGCCTGTCCGTCCGCACGGCACCGCGTACAAAGCTTTGCCGCCTTCTCTGCGGTTTGTGCAGTTTGGTGCGCTGCAACTCGTTATGCGGGAATACAAGTGTGAATATGATGTGTTGCGTATCACTTCACCAAGGTCCTTGACTTAATATCGTCGAATACCGTACCTGCGGCCTGTAGCCGATAAATGCAACGCATGCTCGACGGTCCGCAGATTGCACTGTCGATGGCACTGGTGAAAACGACGAGTAGGCGTCGCACCCGTAAAGTTGGCTTTGCAACGGCGCAGTTAAGCATGTGACGTCAGTTTGCACCACGTGATAGCCCTCGGTGAATAGCGGTGCGAGCAGCGCCGGAAAAGTTATGCGCAAGCTTGCTCCCTGCGGGAGCATATACAGGAACAATAGGATTTCTGGTAGAAACGCGGCCTCTTGCGTGGGCCGCGATGCGGTGGAGGCGAGCGCCATCTAGAAGTGTTCCAAAGAAACGGGCGCGCCGCTTGTGGCCTCCGAGATATTCGCGCGCCGGCGCGCGCACATGGCGGACGCCGTGGCCGGTCTATGGGTGGTAGAAACGCTGGAAAAGGGGGTTTGAGTTTTCGCGTAACAGAATTATGTTTTCTCGTATGTTCAAATTATAATCCGACGCTATCATTCCTGTAGGTTCTGTGTAAGTTGTACTTTACGACTTTATGTATTTTAGCTTGAGAAACGCAATTAGTTTAGCAAATTTCTTGCGCCACATGGAGGGCCTAGGTATGGGTGGTTAGGAAATGTACTTGCCGAGACGACGTACGACTCGGGACGCAGACGCCAGATTTTCTGCGACACGGGGCCCTTAACGCTGTCCCGTTAAAACAGCATAACAAACTAGTCGGTGTTATGAGCGCATGCGACATCGGCTATTATATACTGAGCTGAGTGCTGTCATCAGCCTCGTATATTATCTTTGCGAGCAGGCATTTGAAAGCTACCCCCACTTATGTCAATTGTGCACTTTGCTCGAAAGGTAAGCGGGTGATCGGGTCCCACGGAGTTGGTAAGCATCACGGATGACGAAAGGGAAAACAAGCGTAAGACATTTGATCGCAAAGCCTCCGCACGAGCAGTGGCCCGTGGATGTTCTTCGCAGTGGCTTTGAACTGCCATCACGAAAAAAAAAAAGAAGAAACTTGCGCTAGGTCCATGAGCCTAGGCGACCCGAAAATTTGCAGCCGAACGTCGGCTGCGACGTAAAAATCTAATATGCTGATGACACAAAGCACTGCTGCACTTGACGCTTGTAACTGCGCCACGCAAGATTTATGCTTGGTTTGGTTCTGATGCTCGGCAATGTTTTATCACCGATACTATGCCAGCGTTGTTTGTCCATGTTGTCTCGAGGCCGCGCTCGAATGCAAGCCGTCTGAGTGACTGGGCAAAGTTATGGCTCCAGTTCTGATGAAGCACTGATACCAAAGTCAGCAAATTGTCGACAAATGCATGTACAGTCGGTGTAGAAAGTTTACGGACCCCGGAATTTGAGAAAACATTGAATTTTCTAGCAGTTTTTGACCGTTGTGAGTAAAACTGTGCTACAATATGTCGTTCGCATATACATGCTACATGGCATGGAAATCCGATTACTTTCTGCAGCCGCGCGATCCGTTGACGCCGACCGTACGTCCGTGTACAAAAGTATAAGGACCACGGCTCTGCGCTAAAAAGGATTTGCAGCAATATTAGGCAGTTTCCCCTGAAATTGAAGTCTGCAGTGTGAACGGGACATTGCGAATACCATCGCCAGCTTGACTTTACGAAACCGCATACGTTCGCACGCGGCTGCACTACAGAGCTCGGATATATTATAATACTTTGCAAGTATATGCCAGCAAACGTAAATAATAACTAGAAAAAATCACGAGGAAGGAAAAGGCAAGGGTCTTTCTCTGTCTTCCCTCACGATTTTTTCTAGTTGTTCTTTCCGTTTGCTGACATGCCTTTGCAGAGTACCATGCACCGACTCGCCCAACATATTAAGGCACTCTATGAAAATTTATAGCAAGAGCGCGAGGACTGCAGTACTGTTCGCGGCGTCTGGTAACCACGGTCGCTATGGGCGTGCGCAGCAAAAACCATGCGTCCAACATCGAGCCGAAGCTTGAAGGTCATGAAGGCGCGTTGACTTGAAGCGCACATCGCGGTAACGCCGGCTAAGGTAGGCGATGCAGATGAACTTGTGCACTTGTGTGAAACTTCTGAGCGAGTAGCCATGCAGAGAATTAGGTGTCGTGAGGAAATTCGCAATAATTTGCAGGAATAACAGGGGGACAGCTGGCGCAGGACAGGAGTCACGGGAGATCGCTTCGTTCTGCAGTGTGCGTAGAAATGAAGATGCTGATGATTAACAACAACAAAAAAATATTCTGGGCTTTTACGCCTCAAGACCTCGATAAGATTATGAAGCACGTTGTAGTGGGGGACTCCGAATTTCGACCACCTGGGGTTCTGTAAGGTGCACCCAGTACAGAGTATACCCACGAGCGTTATTGAATTTCACCCCCATCGGAATGCGGCCTCCGCAGCCGGGATTTCATCTTGCGCCCTCGGGTTTGGCAGCGCCACGCCGTAGCCACTACGCCACCACGGCGGGTGGTGTTTATTTATTTATTTATTTATTTATTTATCATACCCTCAAGGTACGGTTGTACATTGCAGAGGGGAGGGGCAAAGTAAGTAAATACAGAGGCAAATCACAAAATAAGAAAGGAAGGCAAACAACATGGCAAAAAAACATCGTATACAAAATAATAATGGTAAAAAGAAACTTGTGAGCGTGGCAAAAATACATCGCATAACAAAATAAAGAAAGGAAAGAACATACGATATAAAAATACAAGCCAAAATGTAAAAACAATGACATAAAAGCAGTTATTATACAGAACAAGCAAACGCAACAATAATTTATAACATGAAGCTTTGAAGTGTGCTTTTAAAGTTATTGGTGTCAATAATGCTTGTAAGTAATGCGGGTAAGTTATTCCAATCTTTGCTCGTTTGGGGAAGAAATGAATATGAAAAGCCGACGGTGTTGCAGTGCGGAATGTTTACCTTTTGGCGGTGGTCTAAGCGAGATGAAATGTATGGTGGGGGTTGGACAAAGATAGAACGTAAATATGTGTTATGGTAGTAGATTTTATGGAAAAGACATATGCGAGATATTTTTCTACGGGTTGATAACAGCGGGAGGTGAAGGAGAGCTTTCATGTTAGTGACACTCGCAGTTCTTTGGTAGTTGGTGAGAATGAAACGGGCTGATCGATTCTGTATTGCCTCTAGAGACTGTATGAGGGTGTCATGACCGGGGTCCCATACTGATGACGCGTACTCTAGTTGTGGGCGAATGTAAGTTGTGTACAGTAAGAGTTTTAGTGATGATGGTGCTTGAGAAAATTTTCGACGAAAGTATCCTAGTGTGCGAGTGGCCTTAGATGTTATGTGATCAATGTGAGTTTTCCAGGATAGATTGCTGGCAATGTGAACCCCCAAGTATCGATATGACGTTACACATTCTAGTGGGATGTTATTTGGCGTATAGGTGGGGCAGATGACGTTAGTACGAGAAATCCTCATTGTCTTACACTTTCTAATGTTTAATTTACACTTTCTAATGTCTAATGTCTAATGTTGATGGTGATCCATGCAAATATAACCACTATATATACAGAGCACACGTTTCATATCGGTTTTCGGCTACCTCATTTGTGAGAGTGATTAATCCAATATTTTTGTTGCCTGTTGTTTAACCACGGTCTCTCGTTGTTAGTCAATGACTTTTGGCATCGACCAGTATTGTGGGAACAGTAGCTATTGAAACAGTTACTGAAGCGCAGCAGATGCAGGTGGACGCACCTGTTCTTCTATTCTGCCTCGGTTCGCGGTTGATATTCCTGGGATGCCGTTGAAGATAGTGGGCACCGGGAGGCACTAACGTACGTGCTCCTGAGATCGGGGGCGACCTGGCCCCACCGCACAACTGTTCAAGCTGATGGTGTTCGTCTTCGACGCCGCGGGGGCAGCAAGGGGGGGGGGGGGTGCACTCAGCCCCACTTGTGCCGACGCCGCTGCTCTCTGGTGGCGGCGCGGCATTCCAGCCAGTTCAGTGACATCGCGGCAGCCGCAGCATGCAACCTCCCCACACGTCTTATGTTTCTTTCTTTTCTTTCCTTTTTTTTTGTTTTATTTGCCGCGCCGAGTCCAGGGCTCGAAGAGCAGTCGGGAGAGATCTCCCCCATCGCTCCGATGAGCCCGTGCGCCCTCCATCGTAGCCCGGAGCCATCCCTGATCCGCTTCTAGGGGGCAAGATGGGGGGGGGGGGGGTGATTGCGCTACGCAGCGTCGCCCCCCCCCCCAATTCTGCCGCTCGTGCCAGGTAGATAGATACTTCTGAGCCACGCCGCGGGGACGCCGCCACTCGACCAGTGCGCGCTGGCTGCTCGACTTTAATGGGAAAGTTTCCTGGCAAAACTGGCGCAGCGGAGAGTATTCGCTTGTCGATCACGTGTTACTGGCAGCACAGTGCCTCCGTGTTTAGGACGTAGTCTGGCGCCGTCGTGCTACGAGCGAAACTTTGCCAAACTATGTCTAATTAAAATGTGCAGATACTTGTGGTAAGAGTAATTATAATTAAATAGCTCATTAATTAGTTCATTTATGTATTTAGTGACCCAAATCTTGATAAGGCATTTCTGTATGCGCTCCCCCAATAGAACAAACAGTTCACGCATGAATAGAAACTTTTACTTACGTTGGTTCAACAGTAAGAACATTTATAAGTTCATAAAATGCCGTCACTTTGCAATTAGTCACAAATATATTCCTTTTTAGACCACGAAGATGCCCGAGATTTATACTCATGGCGCAACCTTACTATGTAAAAAAATACCTTACCTAGCAGTGTATTGTGCCAAGAAATTCTGTCCGCTTAAACAAGCTCGCGTGGATTGTATCGAAAGTGCGGGATGGAAGCAGGATCTATGTAGCGGCTTATCGCTTACAGCTCACGCTGCAGAGCGTCGCACAAAGACAGACTGGTTTCCAAACATACTGTATATGTTTAATCAACCGCTACGATGTCTGCAGCTGGCGTGCACGCCAAAGTCGTGTTTCGCGTGAGGCAAGTGAGTTGAAACAATTCCCGCTGAACCCATTTCACGATGAGTGTAGAGGTTAATGCTATTAGCATTGAGGCAATGTGTAGGCGCCGAAGATACGCGTCATGTATACGCGTGTATGCAGCATGGTTCCTCCACTGTCCCTGCAGTGCCAAAAGGAGCAGAGTTGCGCCTAGCTTTTCCTTTCGCCTCTCGCACTGTTACTCGCCGAGCGCCATCACGTGCTCTAGAACGACGTCAATGTTCCGCCGCGCTGGAGAGGAGCCAACTTTGTGTATACGGACATAACTTTGTGTTACCTTCGGTCCCATCAACATCGCAAGCTGTTGCTTCCGTAACACGCGTAACATGACGTGAATGGCATGAATGGCATGTCATGAATAGCATGACGTGACAATGACATGCGCGCATGACATATCTTGACCTAAATGACTTGACATCATGAATGACATCCGTGAAATGACAACACATGTTGTGGCTGAATGATATGAAATGTAATGACATTACATAACACGCGTGACACGACAGGAATGACATTGCTTGCATGACATGCAATGCAGACATAGCATGTATGACACGCATACATGACATTACATACATAGCATGAATGGCATACATGTCATTCATGATATACATGAGATGACATGATAAGACTGACATGTACGTTCGACATGTTACCCGCCGCTGTGGCTGCTAAGCACGAAGTCGCGGGCTCAAATGGCGGCAGCGGCGGCCGCATTTCGATGGGGGCGAAATGCAAAAACGCCCGTGTCCCGTGCATTGGGGCACATTAAAAATCCCCTGGTGGTCAGACTTAATCTGGAGTCCTCCGCTACGGTGGGCCCCATAACTAAATCGTGGTTATGGCATGTAAAACGGAATTCAATGCTTGACACGCATGCATGACATAACATGAAGACATGTCATGGCATGTCCGACTACGAGCTCATATCTAGTAGTTCATGATAGCAATGCATGACGTCATACTGATACGTGAACTTTCTTATCCTTTTCTCGGGGAGCGCATTTCATCCGCTAACCTAAAGTTATCGCTGAGTGCAAGACGCACCTGCATTATTGGAACTTACTGTAATGTTACCGGTGATTATATCGTTTTGTATGTTCTCGCGGAACCTTGTGTAATCAGATTGTATGCGCGACGGGAATTGTGTAGTACTTTCTGGAAGGCATGCGGGCACCAGCGATTACGCTGCGACCTTCGGCGAGTCGTGTATAAGAGGCGGCGCGCTTGACTCGCAGATCAGATTTTCGACGATCGCCGGCTGTGCTCGCCGCTATTGTTGTGCTTTGAGTGCACCCTGTTCTCCGGGCACAGGTTCGCCCAATGAAGTGTTAGTTTCGTCACAGTTATTGCTACTGTTTTTCAACGTCACTACGACGTTACAAAATGAGCGATGTGACATAATATGAAGGCGAATCAGAGAGTCTTTGGCCCTATTTTTTTTAGCCAAATTACCGCTGTAAATGCGAAGTCAACATAGCCATTCCCAGCGGTAGACCTTTGTTGGACCGGCCCGGCGTTATCTGCCGGTAGCACCGCTACACAGCGCTGCTGCCAGTTGTTGAAGATTGCGGTTGTGCTTCACATGTCCACGGCATACGAACAACGAAGTGGGATTAGTTTCCTGTGGAGCAAAAGACGAAGGCTTACCCCACATAGAAATGCAGCCCATTCGCGTGATGCATTCATTTCGTACACATCTTGATAGGATAGTTAAATGACCACGATGGCATCACGACGGCGTGAAAGACTAGGTCATGACATTCATTCCATTGATGTCATGAATATTATGTCAGGTCATGCAGTCAGTTCATATCATGTACATGACAATTGAATCCAGTTAAAACTAATTTAGTTAAAGAGACGACCGCTAACACATCACAACGGCGTAGGAGGATAGACTGGGCCGGAAGTTAATCCTGGCAGCCTCGCCAATTGTCACGAATTTAGGCGCTCTAGCAAAGGACAGTAGATAACGTGTACATGATAGAAAAAACATTTATAAATGTTTTTATAAACAAGAAGAAGAACGAGTAAGAGAAAATGACAAAAGAATGCTACAAGGAATAGCTCCACAAACATACGCTCAATCCTTATCCTCACTAGTCATGCACAACAAACGCGCTCTTAAGCTATATTCCTCAGTTCCTCATAAGGCAAAGAACAAAAAGTGTGACCGTCATGACATGGCGGCAGCCGGCCGGCGTGCCACAAGATGCCGCCGTTCTAACGCCAACGTGACGCATATGGTGTACTAGAATAATTATTCCAGTACACTATAGTGACGCAGGCGTCGGTTTCTGTCGCTGTCGCTTAACGGGTCTGGTTTGCGCAGTGGTGGCAAGGACGCGGTCGTAGTTGGTAGTCGCATGGTCGCTGATGTGGCCATGCGATTGCCTCCATGGCTTTGGACGATGGCAGGTCACAGCTTCATGGGGCTGGACCAAGTCCGTGGAGCACTGCCACGGCACCGTAGCCGGGCCTAAGGGAGCTCAAACTGTCGCCGACCAACTCTCAGACGTACCCTATCCGGTTTGAGTCCCCGATAAATCCCGATCACGTCACGATAGCACAGCTGGCGATGCGTCTGCACCAGTCCGTGCCGACGAGAGTGGCTCATACCCACTATGGGGGATTGGCAAAGAATCAGGTCATATAAAAAAAAAAGGTTAAACGGACCTAAAGAGAAGAACTATTGCAAAATTTTGAATAGCTAAAAAAATGAAGTCAGATCTGTCTTTTTCTTATTTACTATTCTTTCCTCGCGCTTCACATTAATTTCTTTTCTTCAGGTGACTTCGTTTTTGTCTTCTTTTCTCGTTTACATTCACACATTTCTTTTTGTCGACCGGCGGACCAAGATCACATATTGTGGGAATGCCAAAAGAACCCTCCCCCGAGAGAACTCTTTAGGCGAGCTCCCTCACATGACGAGTGGGAGATAAAGACGAAAACTTCCAACCCGCAAGACCAGATACGGTTGGCGGAATGGGCTGATAGCGTCGCGGCAAAGCAGACGCCACGCTAGCCCGCACCGCTGGGAAAGAAAACTCCACTCAAACTTGACAATAAAAGTTTTCTTTCTCTCTCTCTCTCTCTCTCTGCCGAGCGGCGTCGTTATCTTCGTCGCATGTGATGCACGTGGCTCGCTTGTCACTTATGACATAGGTCCCCTCTCCAAGAGCCTTCTTTCTTAAAAAAATAAAGCTGCTCATCACTTGTTTTGCAACACGGTATCAAATGTTACCACGATATGTTCAGATAGTGCGCAGTTGTCCACAGTTGCACCTCACTTCACTTGACTTCACATCCAGCTATGTCAATGCGATGCAGGTTCTTTAAGTGTTGCAGCTGGTTCCCTGAGGCGGAGCCTCGGATGTACCCAATTGAGGACAAAGCCGTTTGTTACGAAACGCAAACAAAACTTTTAATCGAACTAGTGTGGAGAGAAACACATAAAATAAACACTCAACGAAACATTCACGAGAAATAACATACACTCAGAGCTATGAAAGTACCAACAGCACTTGAGTTAGGGGCAGACTATGAGTGTGAGCACGCGCAACAGCTCGACGCGGTGGGGCGAACACGAGGCGGCGAAACAAGTGGCGTCTCACAGCCTCACCACAGTGTCAATTTGATTGACCGATGAGCCAGAGAAACGAGTGTGGCAGCTCCGGCTCGGAGAGGGGAGGCAGGCAGCTTGACGGCACGGGCACATGGAGGCGGCGTTCTGACCAGGCAGCTGGGCGTAAACTCGGGCCCGTAGCCCGGGTGCTCGCACTCTCCCTGAAGGCACAGAAGTTCGTCGGCTTCGAATAGTAGTCGGTGCTCGTGTAGAGTAGCGACGTCTGGGAACGGGTTGGCAGCAGGCCCCGGTCGGGTCCTGCTGCCAACCCTGGAGGCTCTCGTCCAGTCCCTGGAGGCTCACGTCCAGAGCTCGACGGCCCGTCTTCAACTCCCGGTTCGGTGGCCGCTCTTCACCTTTGAGTCGCTTCCTGGAACCCTCCCCCTCTTCTATCAGCGCGTCCCACTTTTCTGCCTCTCTGATTCATTCGTCTTTTGCGGATTGGTAATCGTCGGGGCCCTGTGTTCAGCGGCGATTGGCCCCTGGAAGCTCCGCTGACTTTCACGATTGTATCACTTTCCATTTATTTTTGTTTTATTGCTGCGCGGGTTCTCCTGCCTGATGCTATTCGATGTCTTCGTCTTTCACTCAGCACAGCATTCACTTTCGCAGGAGCAATCTTACTTGCCCTCTTCTTTCTCTTCTTATACCACGACACTGTCTCGCGCACTTCACACGTCACAGTCAGTATACCCACGCACACAAAAATGAGGGCAGTTAACAGCGTTCGCACTACTTTGCTCCCGACAAGCTGTCACTATACACGATCTACAACAATAAACTGCTAGTGGCAAAGTACCATCTCCTTGCTTTCTGTCACAAAATAAGTATCTTATGAAAAGTTCACAACTTGAAATATGTGCTTAAGGCCTTATACACACCCGTGTGGACGATCTTTAAACATATTTCACAATACTCAAAATACAGTTTACAGTCTATTTAAAGCTTTACACTATAACTAATTTATCTGAATTGAACATCTGTATGAAGCATAAGTACCGCCCTAACACATTCTCTCTATCCACATTCCTGAAAACTGACAACTGTTGCATGCCATTTCTAAGTTATTTTCCTTTTGATTCTGCCAGTAATGCAGCTGCACTTCTTTTCCGCCTCTTTCGAAATTCCCACAACTTTTTGCGTCCTGTCTGCCTCTCCACCCCCCCCCCCCTCTCTCTCTCTTGCACGCTTACGCATTTCCTGAACAGCTTTAAATGGCTCCGGTTTAAGTCCGGCTTCATTTTCTTTCCCATTGACCGCCGCATCTTCTCAAACACACACGCCTTATTATGCCATCTTGCTCTAAGCCTCCTGCGAATCTTCCTAAACTTATACGCGTTGCACGTCTTGGGCGATTAGGGTATCTACTGGCTTTGTCCTTGTTCTCGGAGTTGAAGTGACTTACTTAGTCGCTTATTCTTTTGCGGGAGGCTTCTGATTGTAAGCACTCGTAGTTTTTGCTCTGGACATGTGTATACGTCTCGATACTCAAAACTCTTCGACTGTGTCTTATTCTTTTCTTCAATGTGCTTGCAATGATCACTGCGCAGCGCCACCCAGCCGTAGCTCTATCGGTAATTTTTCATGAAAGGCAGTTTTCCAATATTATAGGCGTCCCACCACTTCTATCTGTTCTTTTCACATGTTTTTGCTGCACCCTGATGTGTTTTTTTCTGTAAAATCAAGCTGTGTGGGCGCTCCTATGTCTTGTATGAGGTCCTATGTCTTGTAGGTGGAATGTGCACCTGTCTTCATCTGGACAAGAAACTTCTTGCTCATTCTTCTCGTTCTTACTGTTCTCGATGCCGTGAACACTGGTCATCTCTTTCACACAATCGCCCAGTGGCGGCAGGGTGCTATCATATCCTGTGCAACGTCTTCCTTTCCTGTTTTCTCAGCAGACGTGCTGTGCACCGACGAGTTCTATCTTTCTTTGATGCGCCCTCTTTGTTTCATGCCCTCGTGGCTAGTTAGTTCTGTTGCTTGGAGATCACTGAAACAGTCATCAATTACAAAAACCACGTCTTTCCGAGGTGTAGCCACTCTTTTTGTCTCTTGTACCTTCCGCCCGTTGGTTATACTAAACTCAATCAGAAAGTCAGCCATCTTTTGCGGGTCATACTGCAGCAAGTGTTCCAAAGTCGCAAGCTTGTCTTCAAAAACGTCACGAGTGCTATCGAATCTGCCAACTTCCTCCGGCGTCTTTCTGCTGTCAGCTGCTCTGCTACGCTAATACGCCTACTCTCTTATGTTCATCTTTTCAAAGCATGTAAGGTTTCTCGCAGCATCTTTACCTGACAAATATTTAATGTTTTTTTTGTCACTGAAGAGTTGCACATGTAATCTCCAGCATCTCATTAAAGTTTGTTCCTCATCTAGTGACACATATCCTTTGATCCAAGTTGGCGTCAAAGAGGTTCATTGAAGAACGGTACATACGCAGTGACACATACTCAAGTTGGTGTGAAAGAGCGCTACATACCTAGTGTCACATATCCATTTATACCCTAGTTGGCCCGACATTCGGTTTCGAGCACTCTTTCCTCAGCACAGCAGTCCTATGTTCTGATCATTTGCTTAAAGACATATTGCAGCGCGAAGGCATAATAACACAGAATACACACAGACAAACGTCACTGGCTCTGTGACGTGTCTGTGTGTCTTTTTGTGATCATTCCTTGGCGCTACAATACGTCGTTAAGGAAACACCAACTAGCCCAACAACAAAGCCCTTCTAGTTGAGGGTAAAACCGACGCCGACCAAACAGTGTTTTTGGCAGGCGTCCGTTTTACCCTTGACTATGAGCAATCCCGACCAGACGAGTTTTCGTCGAACTCTTGATAACGAATCCTTATACCCATTAAATGATGGACTACCCAGTCCCCCAACTTGGCGGGAAAACGGTAGAAGCCAACGGAAGCCAGCGGTAGTCCAACAGACAGACAGGCAGATAGACACCAGAAAGTGCGTGAAGTATCCTGAGAGCTCATCACAATAAAAAGTCAAAGTATCGCCCGATAGGAGAACCATTGACTGCGATAGCAATTTATTAGACACCTATACGAAGTAAAGTCAGTTGTTTTATCAACACCATAAACTGCTGTAAACGTTCGCTGGCTAACTAAATTAACCCTTTGTGGGACAACATATATTTTTTGCAAGAATTATAAAAATTTTTTTATTACACTTGAAAATGAGGTGTACAGAAATGATTCTAAACAAATTTCACAGTTTTATTATGTATAGTTAAAGAAAAAAATGTGGGACGCATTTGTCCCATTGACACTAAATGGGAAAATGAAATGTGGGACGTATTTATCCCATTGACCTACACGGGTGCCACACTAGGTTAGTTCTGACTAACCACTTCATGGAATGGTCCAAAACAGGTCACACAAAGCGGGACTGAGCATGCCTTGCACAAGAAACTTGTTCGCACTTCTTTCCCCCTCGTGGAACACCAACGGCATCTGCGCCTATTTTCCACTTTCACAGGGTTGTGCTCTCTTCCCATGAACCGAACTTCATCCGATACGCCAACCATTTTGTGGCCATTTTTTCTACCCTCCTTGTTCATTCTGAACGGCTTCCTGCTGCCGGTGGTTCTGAATGTCTGGCCATTGATGAGTTCCCGTCCAAGAACCAATCGAAACCATAAGTAGGTCATTGGATTCACAGCATTTACTTGAATGAACGCGTTGACGATGGCTGCATCGAGCAAGAAATAAAATATTCTGTACCAGGACTTTTTGGACCTCCTGTCAGCTCGGTATGCATTGCGCTTTTGGTCGAATTTGTCGACTCCTCCCATCCAAGTGTTGTAGTCGGATATAGCCTTTGGACACTGGACGGAAACCGAAGACCCATTTGCAAGCTTGCGGACAACTTCTTCTGTGTCCTTTGGGTGGTGAAAATTCGATAAAGCATGCACATTTTTTGTGTCACGCCACTGATATGCAACAATGCTTCCTTTTGATCGCCAGATATATTCTCCTTTCTGGAGTTTGTTGTCCATTTTCAATTCATCAGGCAGATCCTTCCTGTTTGTCCGGACTGTACCAACAGCAAGAATTCCTTTCTGTGCAAGGTCCTCCATGAGGCGAGTGGAAGTGAAGAAATTGTCAAAGTAGAGTTGCGTGCCAGGCTCAACGCCTTCTACCAGAGACAATACGACGTACTCTCCAAGTGCTTGGTTGGCAGGACGCTTCGCATTTTTTCCTTCATACACCTGAAACGCAATCAGGTAGCCGGTTTCTGAATCGGCCCGGCACCACACCTTGTAGCCACGTTTGATGGGCTTCATTGGCATGTATTGCTTCAGAGACGATCTTCCTTTGAATAGGATCATACTCTCATCTATAGCTTGATGAGCCGATGGCGTGTACTCTTTCTGAAAACGTTTGTTCAGAGCATCGATGAGAGGGCGTACTCTTGCCAGCCGGTCATATCCATCTTCGCCTCTTTTTTTTTCTTTCGTGTTGTCACTCAAATGCAGGCAATTCATGATGGATTGGAATCGCTTGAACGACATGACTTTTGAGATTTCTGGTGCATTGAAAAAGTTATCGCTGCTCCAGTAAAGGTACAGCTGATGTCTCGGGTTTACACTCATGAGAATCAGAATGCCGAAGAAAGCCCGAAGCTCATCTAACGTGATCGTTTTCCATTTTCGCCGGTTTTTCTGTTCTGCAAAGCGGTTTGTTTCCTCTACAAGGAGCTGCATTACTTCGTCGTCGAAGTAGAGTGAAAAAGCTTCAATCGGTTTGGATGGCAACTTTTGTGACATCTCAGGATCCCATGTTTTTGGGACTTGCAGAACATGGTCTGGCTCGTCACAACCCCATGTGCCCGGCGTTTCTTCCTCATTTTCCACGATGTTGTCGCACAGGTCTAGCGATCTTTTCCGCCTCTTTGTTTTCTTTTTTGTATAGGTTGCCTTGCGTTTTGCCTGTCTGCTCGTTGACGCAGCCATTTCATCTGCACTGGCATCCTCATCTGTACAATGAGGCGCAAGCTCGGGAATGACATTCTCGTCTGTGCTTTCCCCATCCGAATCATTGGAGTCCGGATCGTCCGATATGCTAAAATAGAGCTCGAGAGCTTCTTCTTGTGATAGAAATCGCTTGCCTGCATTAGAAAGCAACGACAAGTTCTAGATCAAATAATTCGAAAATTACCGCTCAAAATTCTGCCATTAGGCTTAGCAAAATGTGCAACTTTTTTCAGCATGGTATTGAAAATTTGCATTTATCTCATTATATGTAAGCTCAAATCTCAGAAACAAGAGCTGATTTTAATCCAGGGTTGTTTCTCTGAATGCAGAAAAAAGGAATTACTTACCAGGCATGTTGATTTTCTTTTCTGCCGGATCGCATATAGTCGAAAACTTCCAATGCATCAGAAAAAAAGAACGAAGTTTCAAGTTCTGGACTCACTGCCTCATCTAGTGGAGGCTGCTGAAACTATATTTAAAAAAAGTACTGAAACCTCTCAATAGGTGGTAGCACATCACAAGAATGATTCCGGTTTCCTTCTGCTTCGTACGAGCCCTTTAGAGTGGAGCACTATGTGGGACGTATGTGTCCCACTGTCCCACAAAGGGTTAACAAGCACGTTGTCACAGGCATGCAAGAACACAACTCGCTCGATGACCGTGCACGGTCATCAGCGTTCTGTCAGCGGGTGTCCATGGACACCCGCTGTCAGAACGCTGGCGTTATGAAGAGCGGCAGCAGCGGCGAGCGAATTTCCCTTCGTGTTGCCTCTCTCATCAACGTGAACTAAGTGACGAAAACACAGCGCACACGAAGCTATTGACGCTTTCCGTGGAGCAGCTTGTTCTAGAGAAACGAGACGACGCTATCGGCGGCGCGTCGCACGTTGCCTCAGAGGCAGCGCACGAATACGAAACCACCATCGCTTCCACCATGCTTCTGTGCGATCAGTTCTCGGAAATGCAACTGAGTTTTCGCTAACGCAGTGTGCTCCAATCATGCCGGATTGAAGCATGTTGATTGAAGACGTCTGCAGTAGTTGGCTGCAAAAACAGCGCCTGACGTATTAAGGAATGGAATGAATCTGGTTAGCCTATAGTTCACGGACGGTTGCTGCAATGGTCCGTACGTGTTACCGGCACTTCGAAATGTATGGCTTTCTTCGAGGATACAGAAATTTGCTCATCTGCGAGCATTGTATAGCTAACTTTCAAAGTGCTTCAACCCCGGAACGTCAGCAAGAGTGATTACCGTGACAGAATGCGTAAGCGCTACTGAACGAGGACTTAGAAGGAAACAGATACAGAGACAGCGCTGTCTCTGTGTATCTGTTTCTTTTTACGTCCTCGTTCAGTCGCTCGTATACGCATTCTATCATGTATGCAAACCAGCTAGCCCGCCAACGTGTTTTAATCAAGTTACTATCGCTCGTTCAACAATGACGAAGGGTGTAGCGCCGCTTCCTGTCAGTACTTTTCGCGCACAGTATCTACACACATCTACCCGGAATCTAACGTCCACTCTATTGCCAACGTGTCAATAATTGAATGGGTGCGCACTTGAATATATGCGCACCATATAGGCAGAATAACTGATGGACTGGACCTATAGCGCACGAATGGTTGAAGTTGAATGTTTCGTGACGGTCCACAAGAGCAAGCGAGTTACTAGCGATAATACATCTTTGCTACAAGCTATAACAACGTACAAAACGGGTACGTTTCAAGGCTTGTGCGCAGCAAGAGCAAATCTATCGGAACTGAGCGCACCCGCAAGCGGTTATGCAGAAATAATGAGATAGTGACCACGCCAAGGAAATTTGTTGAGTGAGAAATGTGTTAAGTCACTGCTTCAAAAAAATTTGCCAAATAAGCAACAAAGAGCAACACATGCTAACCTTGATTTAATTAATCAGCGGAAAGTTTGGATAGCTGGGAATACATATTTAGTCTCACTTCTGCCTCGCCTTTCTTTAGCTGCTTCTGGCACCGCTTGGACATAGCTTAATCACCTTCCAAAACGCTTTTGAATGTTCTCTGAAGCTGTGGCCAAAGCGTCATGTCGTCCACCCGGTCTTCGTATACGGTATCTCGCGAAACAAAGGTTTGCTAAGCCGCACCGGCGTCATACACATCCAGT
This sequence comes from Dermacentor albipictus, assembly GCF_038994185.2. Classification (NCBI taxonomy): domain Eukaryota; kingdom Metazoa; phylum Arthropoda; class Arachnida; order Ixodida; family Ixodidae; genus Dermacentor; species Dermacentor albipictus. The sequence goes on along the minus strand of NC_091825.1, from coordinate 153,098,853 downwards.
GTAAACGCGGAGACAACGGAGGCAGTTGAGTCAAGTAATGAACGCGTCACCACATGATCTAACAGGGCAGCGCTCACGGGACTGCCTCGAAAAGAGTCAATAAGCGCTCAGCCCGCATTCTGCCCCATGCGGATCGCTTTCAAGATAAGGCCCGCATGGCCGCGCCATATACACAAGCGGCAGGATTAGAACTACTCTCAACCCTATGGGCTGTCCAGAGGGCTCACGATGCGGCGGTCGGGCAAGGCCTGACTGTCCCAACGTGGGAGCGGCCCGCATCGTGCTGAGTCGCGTACCTCAGGACCTTATTAAAGTTTTCCATCCATCCATCCATCTGTCACCTCTCCCTGGTGCCTTGCGCGTGATGGAAGACGGCGCGCTTCCTCTCCGCTTTCCTCCCTTGCGCACGCGAGATTGAGCCGCCATCGTCGGGTCACACTCGCACGCTTTCACTCGCCCATACGACATACATGGCGCGCTGCGACGTTGTTATCGCAATTGGACGTTATACTGAACATCACGGCGACGGCGACGACAGAAGTGCTCCTGGAGTGTCTATGTAATTGCCATCGTCATAAAATCTACATTTGGTTTTCGTCGGTGCGCCATCGTCCGCCTACGCTGACGCCCGCAGCGGCTCTGACTGTGCGACGTCGGCAGCCCGTGTCGCACGCACAGCCGCCGCCGCCGCCGCCGTGCACGCGGACGGTGTAGCGACCCTTGTTCGCCGTCCCTTCCCTTGTGCAGCGGAGGGGCAACCCTCCACCCCCTGGGCTGCTCCGCCCGAGGCGGCGAACCGGCCCGACTGGTTCCCCGTGTTTTTACGCGCCTCTTCTCGCATTTTCTTTCTTTCTCTGCCGTGCCCCAGCTGTTTTCGGATCCCTCAATGATTGCGTGTGTGCGGCCGCGGCCAGCAAGGAGCCTGGATTTATGGGCTTCAGGCTCACGAAGCGGCGCTTTTCTCCAGTTTCCCAAACAAACGCGGCACATCGCGGCGCCGCAGGATAAGCCATGTATTGAAGGAAGCAACAGCAGGGGTCGTCACTCAGGGGGGCAAAAAAGATAAACAAAAAGAAAAGAAATAAAAAAGAACGTGGTGAAAGAAAAGCTATACCTTGGAAAAAATTAAGGACAGTGAACCGATACGTCGTAAACCTTGGCGCCACAGTTTATTTCTCTTACACGGAAAACTACGGACTGTGTTGCGCGCGCACCTTTTCACATGTCTGACAAGGCCGCAGGAGAGTAATTTCCATTGCCTTAATCTAGTAACGTGAATTAAGACAATGGAATCATAAGGCAATAAGGCAATCCAGCATTTAGCATGAATATAATGAAAGGATGAAGCGGTGTGAAATAAAATAGGTGGTGCATTCATCATACATGGAGATGATGGGCGAAGGTAAAGCGATTAGAACACTTTCTCACGACAGGTGTGTAGTTAGGGATTATACGCGATGGATTCTTGCGATGGTGAAAATTAACGAGACAGTGACAGACTCGCATGATATATTCCATTTCAAAACGTTAAATTATTTTGATGTGGTTCAGCTGCTTTCTTGGTTAATTAAAAGAGGGCAAATAGGTTCACTCGCAACCACGCATACGCCCACACATGCATACACACTAGATGTATACGTCCCCCAAACAATGTCTGCGTGCGTGGGTGTGTGCGTGGTTGCGAGAGTACCTATTTGAACTCTTTTAGTTATCCAAGATGTGTTACCAATTAACCCAGCAGCAAGTTCTGTTAGTTGCTTTCTATATACATCTGAAGTACAATCATGTATATTTCAATATATATACAGATGATATGCATGCTCTACCAATTCCTCGTTACTAAGGACATTCTTCGGGCGAGGCATGGCGGACAGCACGGTGTGTTGTTGTTGCCTCAAAACACGGCTCATACTCACAGTGGGGATTGGCCACGCTAGGCTGATTGAAAAGAGCATCTAACAAAATACCACAAGGGGTGAAGGCAAATATTCAAAACAAACCATTAGCCAACACAATGCTTATAAAAATTTCTAAAGCACGTATACATGAATTTAGGATAAAATTAAAGTGTTCCACAGGCGGTACCCTAGCAGTGAAGCCTTCCTGACGCTTCAGTGAACTTATGTATAGCAGTAATCATTGACGCATGGCTTGTGCCTAATTTATAGACGCCAAAGGACAAAATGTTTGGTGTAGTAAGCGCTAATCCCAGCTTACAAATTGGAAATACGAGGAACATTCTGCGGAGGGGGGAGAAGCGACGGCAATAAATAAAGAAATGGTCCATAGCTTCCGCTTCAGTGCAAAAAGAGCAGAGGTTAGTTATGGATGAACCAGACCTATGAAGATAAAAAAATTTAGACGAGGAACTCTACAACGCGAGCTTGATAAGGTCACCTCGCATTGTCGTGAAAGGCATTTTCTCGTGTTCCACCTGAAATTTAGATGTCAAAAATCATCTGCGGAAAGTAGGGATAATTCATAAGAATTTAGAAATAAAAGGCGTTTAAATCTAGCTCCTGTTATAAAAGCGAAATCCGGAAGAATATTTAAGACTGTGCCATTTAGTGACAGTGGTTGCGACCACGCATGGGAACGACGTCTTCCTCTTCGAGCTCCCGCTAGTATACTGCTTGCGCGATTGGCCACCTTGGTGAATATAGTACACTAGCACAGCGCGCCGAAGCCGCGCTACCGCTTTCGTTGTTCAACTTCTCGGCGGTATATATACCGCCGAGACTTCGAGCGAGGCAGTGTCAGAAGGAATCGTGCGATGCTTTACTAGCTTGCTTGCTTGCTTGCTTGCTTTTTATTTCATGACGCTTACCCACGAGGGAATGGCCAAGAAGCGGGCCGTTAAACGGAGGGCAGGGAGAGAAAACTTGACAGAAATGTGAACTAAATGTTTGTCATTTAGGAAACAGACTTAGTTGACAGGCTATTCAAGTTCGTAATGCTACTTGTGGAATGAGTCTTCCTTATTGAGCTCCCGTAGCCGCTTGCAGCAATGGCCAATTGGCAGTGGTACCACGGTTGGTTTCGAACTCTCTTCTCTCAGCCCAGCAGCCTGATGCCTTAACCATTTGACCCTGGACTGCACAGTGACCGAGATTGTTGGGAAAACAGATAGATAGATAGATAGATAGATAGATAGATAGATAGATAGATAGATAGATAGATAGATAGATAGATAGATAGATAGATAGATAGATAGATAGATAGATAGATAGATAGATAGATAGATAGATAGATAGATAGATAGATAGATAGATAGATAGATAGATAGATAGATAGATAGATAGATGCTGACCGATGGTGACCGTAGGATCGTAAAAAGAGACAAACAAAATAAAAACAAAGAAGCAAGAAAGTCAAACTCTCGACGAATACTTCGACCGCTCTTCAACGGACAGGACGTGAATCCTCTCCACTCTGTCCAAATGCCTTCTCTTCCCCTTTCTTGCAGTTGTCATCGGAAGCACCTTGCGCGCTTTCCTGCTCAGCTAGCGTCTTCACCTCGGCGCGCTCCTTGCGTAATTCTGCTTGCGAATCCTTTCCACTATGCACCAGAGGTCACGGTTAAACGGAGGAGAGTGCGCGATGCGCTCTCGGCTCTGGTTCGGATCTGTCTGTCTGTCTGTCTGTCTAGCTAGCGTGTGCGGGTGCTTGTGCGTGTGCATGTGCATGTGTGCTTGCGCGCGCGCCACTTTTCCAATTTCCTTTGTCCACCCGTCATTGGGTCCCGCGATGCTACCCCCACCCTGCCAACCAACACACACTATAGCCAAGTTCACCCACTCAGCGGGACGGAGCATGACAAATGAATAGAACCGGACGAAAATAATTCTTACATACCACTGTCCCAGCTGCTTGACAGCCGCCGCTTCACACTCAGAACGGTGACCGAGGAGACCGCATACAATAAATCTCGCCGAGTGAATATAAAGATGCGCGTAATGAAGGATGCGCGAGGACCATCTGAGCCATGTGCAAACAAGCGTGCGACGCCCGTGGGACGGTGCGCGCCTCTATAGCTGCACGTGGGAACGTCACGTGCGCCCGCGCGAGAAGCTTTCGCGTGCGTGCGTGCGTAACGCGGAAAACCACCCCGACTTGGCGGAAACTATTTACCGCACGTTGCGCAGACGTCGAGGGCCAAACTACTCCCGTCTGCAGCGTCTCTTAACAAGGCGTACAGAGGCGTCGGTGCATGGCCCATCGAAACCGTGCAACGCTGGGGAGGCTACAATACGACACGTGTTGAGTGTGCGAGGAACGCTGCGCTTATCCACGGAGTTTCCGAAAATAGCACATCGCATGCACCTAGTCGCGGACCGAGCCACTCGCTACAGTATACGCGGCAACCACCCCGAGCTCTGTTCTGGGACAAGTTCGGCGTGCACGTCGAGGGCCGGTTATTATGCGGTAACGAAGCTGGAAACCACAGTAACACGTGTTCTGCGTTTCGTTACCTTTTATCGCTTTAATTAAAAGCGCAATTGTTTTGTCCATGACACATGCATGTTTCAGCTCACATGACTCTTACGAAGTGTTGTTCGCTTCCTAAGAGTCAGGAGACTTCTTCAGCTGGGCTCCCAGCACCCTTTCTATTTGTTTGCCGTCCTCCCGACGTACCACTTGAGCGCGCCGTCGCAACTGTCGTTGGTTGGCAGTATACTGTAGCACTCACTATCAAGCATTTACAGAAATTGTCGAGGATAGCTGGCTCCCTCTTTAGCGTTTCGGTGCACCGCTGCCGCAGAAGACGATGTGAGCCTCGCTTGGGAAATTACCTGTAATTCTTTCTCAAAACCAACGTATACGTATACGGCGGCGTCTGGCTACACGATAGCGTCTTTCTAGGAATCATTGCTTCTACATAGAAAACAAAACAAACAGTTGTGATCTACATATTCTACAAACTTACCACATTGCACAGTGCCTCGAAACCTGAGGGTCCATTGAGAGAGATAAATGACCATTATACGCGGTGGTGCAGCAGAACACTGCGGAGCACCGCGGTGTGCACTCCGGACGCGAGCTCGGTGACTCCGCCAACGCTGCAGCGTTTTCTCGAGTAGCGTGCGTCTCGCCCCTTCGCTGTGGGAGAAACGCGTTAGCGTGCGGTAACTAATAGCTTCCCCTGCCGGCGAGCGCTGCGTCCGAGGCCCCTGCACCGCGGCGGCAGCGTCGTTAGTCAGCGCCGGCGCCTCGCTGTGTGCGGCGCAACATAGTCTCTCTTTCCGGGTCATCACTTATGCGCCGGAAGCTTCAGCTTGGAAGACTCGGGTGCCGGAGGTTGCCCGATTGCTATCCGCTGCGTGCACAGCTTCATACCCAGACCTGGCGATAGTGTTTGCGGAAGCCCCTCGGGTGGCGATTCACCTAGGCACCCTGCATTATTTCTCTTTCTCTTTTCTTGATATATTTTTTCAGGGAACATTAAGCTGTGAGGACATTTGCCACGCCGGCGATGCCTCATTTTTAGACGTGGCATTGAAGGCAAGAAGCCATTTCCGTTCGCCGTGTTCACAATGCAGTCAGACAGTTGGCGCACCTTCCGGTTTTGTTCTTGTTCGTTTATTTCATATTAACGCTATAGTGTTAAGGACCCCGTGTTGCAGAAAATCCAGCGTCGGTGTCCAGTGTCGACCGTCTCTATGGTAGAAATAATTCCGAACCACGCATACCCAACCACTCTTCTACCACCAAAGTTGCTCCTACCTTGTCTTTCATTCTTTACAAAGTTATTCCTCGGAATTTTGGGAACGGCAGCCCAGAAAGAAATGTAATGAAAAAAATTTGCAGTTCCTCCCGAAAGGCGAAGCACCGATTGCGATAGCAAATTAGTAGATAGCTGTACGAAGCAAAGATAGTAGCTTTATCGGCCGTATAAACTTGTACACATTCGCTTACTAACTAAATTAACAATGATAGAATATGTAAGTGTGACTCAACGAGGACGTAGAAAGAACAGACACAGAGAGATAGTGCTGCCTTTGTGTGTCTGTTACTTTCTACGTACTTGTTCAGTCGCGCTTACACATTTTTCATGGATTCAAACCAACTAGCCCGTCAGCGTGTTTGGACTAAATTAACCAGCATGGTGTCACGCGCGTAGAGGTAAACATGAACACATCTCGCTCAATGACAGCGGAAGCTGTCTGTGAAAACGCTGGAGTTAGGAATCGTGGCAGCAGCCCCGAGCCAATTTCAACCTCCGTGTATCTGTCGCTTCACCGCGAGTGAAACGTAGGAAGTACAGCGCATACGAAGCTACTGGCACTACGCGCACTCTGCAAACATCGCAGATCGCTTTGACGATGAGGCCTGCGCGGGCACGCACTTTAGCCAAGTACGTCGCATATCGGTTTCAAGACACACGAGCGCCGGCAACGCGTCCCTATGGTGTCCGCGATTCGCGTGGTCAACGCCGCGGTTGTCTCCACTCTGTACGGAGCGTCGGGCGAGGAGGACATCGAGGCACCCTAGCAGTCGCTGAAGAACGCCCCTCCTCCCTCGCCTGATCTTCTTGCCTCGCCCGCAACAGAGGGCACGCATCAGGGCCGCGTTTCTCGCTCGCGCACTCGAGATTGAACCGCGTTCGCCGGCTCACCTTCACATGCTTTCACTCATAAGGAACATCACGGCGACGCCGACGGCGACTACAGAAATGCACCTGGAGTGTCCATATAATTGCTATTGCAATAAAAAAACACCGACAGCGCATATCTTTTATGTTAGATCTTAGACTGAAACATTAAAAGTGCGGAACAATAACAGGAGATCGACCCGTGCAAGAGGCCGCGTTTCTACCAGAAAGCTTGCCCCTTTCTTGCATAGCGTTTGCTGCCAGCGTTTCCCGGTAAACTTTACAGTTACATAAGCTGGAGTAGCCTGGAAGCATGAAAATCAGTCATGGGTCTTTGTATGCTATCGCGCTCCACTCTTAAATGCGAAGCTTAAACATCCTCCAATTTCTATTTAGCAGTTACCGACGAACCACGTGATACCGTACAGTGGCTCTGTGCAATCCATGGTTATGTACGTTACTTGCGAACGGAAAAAAAAAACGGTGGGGGTTGGGGGCTTACTAAAGGACCATGAAGACGTGTTCTTATGAAAATATCACGCACGCAGGGTGGCCTTGGTGTGCATAAAATACAAAGCCATTTGTACACAGGCGACCAGTTGACATAGCACTCACGAAAAGGAACGAAATATAAGTACAACGCAGGGAACGTCAGACTAACCATATAGTATAGTCATAATTTGCAATTGTAGAACTGACTAAGCACGATCATAGTCACGTAGCTGCACTAAATATTTAGCTGATTACGCCCGTTAACAACACGGGAAGGCAGACTCTCATAGCGAAAGCGCTGGTTTACCCGGGGCGTTTCGATGGCCAAGGCGACAGTGTAGTTGCCAAGGGCGCGGCAGTGGACGGAGTGGACGCGGCAGTGGACGGAGCGCCAAGGTTATAGTTATCGCGACCAGCGCTGTCGACAAAAAATTAGCTGCTACGTTCTCCGGGAGACGTCGGCAGGACCAACCCTTAGCAACAGTTGTCGTGGCCCGGGTCATGGAGCAGGCTTGGGTCCTCCCGCTCGACTGGTTAATTGTCCCCACCCACCAGGCATAGCTCGACCGTCGTCCGAGCTCATCCCATGAACAGTCCGGTTCTTTTGAACAGCAGGGATGCCTATCTGGGTACTGTCTGCAGATGTTCCACGAACCTGCACCGGCTCGCTGCATGCAGCTAAGCTTCCGTGCACCGCCGCTTGGTTTGGTTCGGCGCGTATGGGTTTGGTTCAACCCACTACCGTGAATCGGCCATCAATCGGGCGGCAGTAAGCAGCGCCTCGCTCGCCTCCGCGCATGCCTAGCGCTTTCTTCTTCTTTCCTCCTTGTCACATCCTTCTACCTCCTGTCTTTTCTTCGAGCTATTGTTTGCTTCTTCTTCTTGTGTTGAGTCGTTGAGCATCTCTTCCAACACAAGTACGACGTCACGCGCAGGTTACAAGGACATGCTTGGTGCTGCTGGCTGATAGCAGTCCAAGAAGTATAGGATGCACAGTCACCTCCGTATGTAACCTGAACACTCCTTTACAGGTGTTCTGCTTCTCCTGCCGAGGGTGTTGAAAACTTTCGGTTTGTCTGCCTTGAATGGTGCTCCTCACAAGGAGTGTTTATTAAGCCGCTATAGATATGTCTTATTGTTCGGGCTATTTCGGGCGGCTGTACACTAAAGGTGTCCCGTATATAGACCGTTTTTTTCGTAGGCGCCGCCATATTGTGAGCTCAGTGGCGCCGCCTATGAGCAGCGCCATACTGGCTTGGGTGAAAGCGGTCTTTTGCATGGCAGGTATACACTCGGCGGTTGGTTCTGGCGTTTGTTTTCGCGGTCGTGCGCTTTGTTTACTATGACGTGCATTTTCTATCGTGGTAAAGGGTTCTGTGAGACGTGCTGAAGTGGTTTAAGGCGTTATGGCCGGAATTTCTGCTGGCGTTGAGGTGGACGAAACACGCAGCGCGATGTGTGCGCGCATATTTGAGCCTACAATCAGCCTCGGAGATCAATTGTGTATTTTCGAATGTTCTAGTCATTAATGTGACCTTATTGGAGAATTATCCTCTAATTCTAAGCTGCGGTTTAGGAGCCATGAAACATACGCGACGATCGTAACAGCGTGGGTATGTTCTGCTACGATAGGAGCTGTGCTGTTATACTTTGACAAGCGTTCAAACTGTTCGCTGCAGGTTACATTGCGTGACTACTTGGTTCGATGGATGAGGTTTTTGCCCCTGAATGAAATAGCTTTGGCAAGTAATAGCAGCATATCTTACAGTCTGAATTAGGCTTGTCCAGCAAAGGGTCTGTTTACGAACTGCGCGAGCGTCCTAAGCAGTGGTAGCTAGGTGCTGGATTACATATATCTTTGTTCTATATACCGCATGGTCCAAGCATACGGCATCAGCGGTTATATATTCATAAACGTTGTGCGGCGTGACTATGCGAGGTCCTATTGCGGCGTTAGCCCGTTTTCTCTTGCTCTTGAAAGATGATGATAACCGAATTTTTTTTTCGGTTGTGTTCATTCAGTTCTCTACGACGCACTCACACGTATTACGGAAATTTGTCCTCAAAAATAGGCATCGCATTTTTTTAATGCGATCCCTCTCATATATTATGGCTGTATGCAGGCCAAAAAGGCAATGCCGAAGCGCACAGCTTATATCGTGCTGGTTCACCAACCGCAGTGATCCCTGTGCTGAGCAGCGCCATCGGCCTCATGCAGGAAGGCTAGCGTAGACATATGGTAATTTGAAGCATACTAGACTTGAAATGCGCGAGAACGATGCCGGCGCATCACAAATATTTGATAGCGCCTGCAGCTTAGATGTTTCGTGGTTGCCTTAGGTTGGCCGTGCCCGAGCATGCGCTCTTATGCTTCATGTTTTACTCCCTACGCCAAGCGATCAGATAGTGAGCAGATTTACCATTTCATGCTGCTAATACAGAGACACCGCTTTCCTTTGTTGAATTAAAACCGATATAAGCAAAATAATTCACAACACATACACACACCGCGACTGATAATGTGCGTACCGCGGCTGATAAAACGCGTCACATTTTTGCGCCCCCAATAGATATTTCCGCCTACTGTAGTTGCCGATGCACCGAAAGGCTTCCCTGACGACCTTATATGAACGGATATGGCGTAAATTTCACAAAGTACCATCGAAAACAACTCGAAATCGTTCCGCAGCACGCGGCAGCAATACTTTCAAGCAGCGCCACGCCGGATCGCCCAAGCCAGAGAGGAGGAAAGGCTCTCCGCGCGCCCTATCCTCCTCGCCCGATGAAACGGTCTATACGTATAACCTTGAAATGGTGACCGGCAATGTTGCTCCACTTCGGCGTTGCCTTGTCAATGCAGCCGCCGAATGTTAAGGGAAAATAATAAACTCCGGAACCGTGGTTGAACGCCACAATTTGAGACACTAAGTCGTGTTAGGCAGACGACAAAGACAGGCGGAGACAAAGTTTCCGACAGAGAACGCGCGGTATCCGTTCCCGGTCAAGTGAACCTTACCTCTGCCTTACTCTTCAGCCTGTTGAGAGCATGGAGCTTCCTTAAAAAATTACTAGAGATAACTCTGGCGCTGCTACCGTTCAGCTGTAATTTTAATGGTAGTTAATACATGGATTTGTCTTCGTGCTCGTAGCTTCAAACGTTCTTGCATTGTTATTTACTGCTAGCTCCTTGTAAGTTTCCAAGCACTCCTATTTTTATCAACACAAGATCTTCAAATTCACAAAGCCGTCTGAAGCTAGAAAGACGAAATTTAATCAAATGCATACATTTCCCATAGTTCTCGTGCTGTCTTAAGTGCCGTGCATGTAGCTCCCATATATAGTATCGCCGTGGTTCCCTTTAGAAATTTTAGTAGGCAACTCTATGGCTAGAAGAGCCTTGAATTCCCTAACGACGCCACTGGAACTATGCAGAAGGGGTGTAATAGCCTCGTATGCCGACAGAACGCACACAACAGCAACGTGGACAGCCCTATATATTACGCCGTACAGTCCCCCTACGCCGTACCAGGTTTCGGCTTTCAGCCTACTGAATGTCGCAGAGAATGAGTAGAACAGAAGTGACTCACGATGCCTTGTTTCAAGCCTGTAGGGATCATCATCGCGCCTTCTTGTCTCTATATCATCATTGGAAGAACACGCGGCTAGCGTGGGTGAGCCGAAGGGCGTTTACGTGGACGTTTTTAACCTTTCTGAGTAACGGCGAGGTCACGGAGAACGGAGCCCTTGAAGCTGTCATAGTCGAAATACTCGGGCTGTGGCAACAGCAGGTGGCTGGAAACTTCTGACGGTGGCCCGAACCAGAAAATTGGAGGACGCTTAGGCTTCGCCTTTAAGAGTGGAACGCGATAGCATTCAAAGATCCCCGACTGCTGCTCACGCTTCCCGCCAACTACAGCGTATGTAACCGTAATGTTTACCGGGAAGCGCTCAAGGCGAACGTTATGCACGAAGGCAGGCTTTCTGGTAGAAACGCCGCCTCTTGAGTGGGCCGCGATGCGACGGATGCGAGTTCCATCTGGAAATTCACGCGCCGGCGTGCGCAAAGGGCGGACGCTGTCGGCGCTCTATGAATTGTAGAAACGCTGGAAAATGGCTTTGTTTGAGTTTTTGCGTAACAGAATTATGCTTGTTCGTATATTGAAATTACAATTCGAGAGCTATTATGGGTGTAGGTTGTGTGTAAGTCGTACTTTATGATTTTTCTACGTATTTTAGCTTGAGAAATACAATTAGTTCAGTACGTTCCTTGTGTCACACAGAGGGCCTGCGTATGGGTGGTTCCAAAATCTTTTTGCCGTAGCGGTGTCCGACGCCGACACCGGATTTTCTGCGACACGAGCTCCTCAACGCTATCGCGTTAAAAACAGTGCGAAGTGGCTTACGTGGCGCCGGTGAGGTGCGGCGAGCCGCTTTACTGAACTGGGTATAGCTGGATTCTTATGGGGAAAATTCTGGAAGCACGACACCTTGGCATCAGGTCCCGCAGCTGTCGTGTTTCACGGCATGATGAGGCGAAAGAGCCGGCGAGAAGACGTCGCAAGGGCACCAACGTCTCCTTGCCTAATATAGCGATGTGAGCGAAGCGCCAGCTAGTCGGCTACGTTCATTAGTGGGCGACGGCGGTGACTGGCTGAAGAACGAGGCGACCCTCGTGTTCGACAGCGATTTTCGCTTGTCCTCTTGGTGTTGATGACGATGGCGTTATTTACATAAGGAGCATGCAGTGATAGCGATCGCTGCAATCCGCTGAAACTCTAGGTGTTCCGTAATGCTGACATTAGTTTTCAAATCGAAATTCTGAGCCTAAACTTACTCTCTAAAGAATTCAGATCGTCATTTAGAAAACTTCTTTTAGCTGAGTTTTGTTTGCTACTGCTGCGGAGATTGCCTTGTCTTCATGCCGATCAAGTTTCGCGGATGCGAGTCGAGATGTGTTCGTAGTTTTTCCTCTGAGAAAAATTGTACTGAGAAACACCACGTTTAATTCATGCCGGTGTACAAGTTTAACATAACGTTGCCGCTACAAATTTTCATAACACGAATTATACCTTCAGATCTAACTTTATGTAACCAAGTCCGCGTCGGTTGTAATAATATTCATTGTAAAAGGGCAACGGTCACATTTGCCAAAATGAGCACGTCCAAAATGTTTCCGTCTGCTGCCGAGCACTAGGTCGTGGGTTCGACTACAGGCTGCGATGGCCGCATTCCCATGGGAGAAGAATTTTGAAAGCACTAGTGTAACGCTTTGAGTTTCCGTTAAATAACCTCAGGCAGTTAAAATTAATCCGGACACCCTCACTACGGCGTCCCTGATGTACTCCACTGCGCAGCATCCGCACATAGTACGGCCACCATATATCACCAGGACCTTGAACGCCACAGTTCCTTTAACGGTGGCCACGTTTAGAATGTACGAATGTGGCCATTTAATTCTATGCCTCGGTCTGGCGCGCGCGAACGTGGCGGGGGGGAGGGGAGGGGGAGGGGGGGAATGCAGCACGAGCTCCTCTCGGTGGAAGCAGGAAGTGCACGGCGAAATGAACAACTGGACCGCGCGCCGCGGCCATATGCAAAAAAGAAGCGCCGCCTTTGAAGTGGCCGGAGCTAATTAATGGACGGCCACGCTCCGTTCATTGTTCAAGTGCGAGGTGCGCCTGGAATGCCACACTACCTGCTCTGCTCACTCGCAGAACTTAAGTGCGCCTCGGCGTGCTACAGCGGCGCAGCGAGGGGGTCTTCTGTTTGTCACATTGCTGTATAGTATGTGCGCTGTATTATACGTATACTGCGCACTAGCTGCACTGTATAGAAGATGTTTCCCGACGTGCTCGGGTAACTTCGCAAGGAGCTTGCGGGCGCACTTATGCAGTTAACGCTATAATAATCCCCAACTTGGACATAAGTTTTACCGAGGGGCAATATCAGTACTTCGTGGCTTCAAGTGTTATCCTACGTTTTACGAAACAGGCTTACATCGCTAGGGAGGACGAAGACACAAACACGAACTGCATGGGACGGGCGCTTGACATGACTGGCTTTACTGCACCAATGCTTTACTTGTGTTAGAGACACATTTACATCAGAAAGGTGTGCTAATGCAGTTTTCGGGTTATTGTATGCAAGAGGCCTCGCATATACCAATCTGCACTTTGCAGCCTTCAAGTGCCAGTACTGTGCCGTGCAACTTCGGCGTGCATTGGCATCTCTTGCAATGGTCTGTGGGATGTCCTGACCCTGCTATCGTCTGAAGTTGCGCACGATGTTCCCTCAGTCTGTCATTACGACACTTCCCGGTCTGTCCGATGTAACAGTTGTCGCAGGGATATTTCGTAAACTACCACTACTGTGCACGTGACGAAGCACGTGACATGCCCCGTTTCGCAGATGTCGCTATTATTTTTCGCGCTGTTTACAACTGCACGCGTACGTGTCACTTTTTCCGGGGCCAAGAACAACTCGAGGAAGCCGCATTTTGGCACAAGTGGCACAACAACTGTGCGATTCTCAGAACGGGCGCGGGCACCTTGCGGCTTCCTCCTATCGAATTATTTGCCTCTTTTATGATGCTTTCTACGACAGGGTCTACGATCTATTATGGAAAGCTCGATTCACTTAGGCGATCCACTTGGCATTGTGCGCTCATCACCAGCTCATGATCGCATGACCTGCCGAAGGCCTCGCGCATGCTGTTTACAGCAATATTTCACTCGAAGGACTTCTAGTAGGCCGAATCGCCCCTTAAAATCACCTTTATTAATCGAGGGTGCTGCCTCCAGCAGACATGCTTATCGATAAATATAATATCCATGAACTGCAGACATGTGTGTGAAAGCTCGCGGATTAATTTGCGCCCTCAGGCACAGGTCTGGAGTACGTCAACAACAATGATGACAACCTGGTCTGTTTCCTCAGAGCGAACAGATCTAAAAAAACCACGAGGTAGACGCTAATATACCAAAAAATATTCACTACATTGTGCGTGTCAATACGCGTTTGAATACGCTTGTCGCAACCCAGGCAGCACACCAGCATTGGTCCAACCATGGCCCAATGCTGGCAAAAATTGGTGCCAATGTTGGACCAATGTTGGCATATTGGCAAAGTGCAACCCAATCCAATGCTGGCCCAGCGTTAAAGCCAAGATTGGACCAATGTTATGCCAATGCAGCAGCCATTGTGCTGCCAGCGTAGGACCAGCGTTAAAGCCAAGATTGGACCAATGTTATGCCAATGCAGCAGCCATCGTAGGACCAGCGTTAAAGTCAAGATTGGGCCAATGTTATGCCAATGCAGCAGCCATCGTGCTGCCAGCGTAGGACCAGCGTTAAAGCCAAGATTGGACCAATGTTATGCCAATGCAGCAGCCATCGTAGGACCAGCGTTAAAGCCAAGATTGGGCCAATGTTATGCCAATGCAGCAGCCATCGTGCTGCCAGCGTAGGACCAGTGTTGGGCCATATCGTTGCCATTATTAATGCCAGCTTTGAGCCAATGCCCTTTGAATGACGAATATTCTAGATATGCTGGCTTTAGAGCACGCACATATTCTTACAGCAAACATTTTGCTAGCGGCATTTTTTGTAGCAATTGTCCCCTTACCGTCTTCCTCAATAGTAGCTAGGAAAGCTCGACAAAAAGATGTCAAGAAGCAGAAGTCATATATGATTGCAAATAATAATAAATGAATACTGAAATTGACGTTTATGACACTTTATTTGCGAATAAATTTTCACAAACAGGCATTTTCCGTGGACCTAGATGGGTGACGCTCGGTTATCTTCGAACAGTTTATTTACAGGCACTGCCCTCAGGACAGGAATTGGGCAAGGTGCCGAGGACGGTGGGCTGGCCAGGGGTTTCAGGGCAGGGAGCTGACGTCGGTAGGCAGGTTTGTCAGTGCTTGGATGACAGCGGGCTTATCAGGCCCCCGAGGACCACGATAACGCGGTGGTTTCGTTGATATTGCCAGCATATCTGTAAAATGAAAAGAAACATTGTCAGAGATGTTGGTATGACAAATGTATGTGGGAGAGTTTTCATTTGAAAAATCGCCATACTGCAACAATATTATAAGTCTGAGCAGAGAGTTCGAAGGGGTGAATCAAGAAACGTTCTTGCAAGAAATTTGTCAAGTAACACTTCTTAATATTTCGACATATATGACATACCTTGTACAAGGTGTAACGTAATATTTAGAACAGACATAAAATGCGCAGGATCCGTCCGCTTTGTTTACAGCTCATACCTAGTCAGCGTAGCACTTTAAAATTAAAAATTGCAGCAAAACCTGCTGCAGCACAAAAAGCCTAGTTTCAGACTGCGTAGACACAATGCGGCCTTCGTGCAAAATTTTTAATGTGCAAACCGAGAAGTTCCGTCAAGAAACACTAGTAAAAGAAGCATTTAATATACGAAAAGAAATACTGTCAGCTGGAAATGATGTTTGACCTATACCAGTGAGAAGAAGCGTGGTTCCTCGGTATCACTAGCACGATCAGGCCGCACGCGTGGCTTGATAAAATCATAGTCCTGGAATTTGGGTGAAATTCACAGAGATTTACACGTGGTTCTACTACAGGCACTATTCAAAGGCTGCAAATAAAAAGAGCTTTTTAATTACAGGCACTCTACATTAGCCAGGCCTGTTTCAGTAGTATATATACCACGTGATATTGCTTGGGTGATATAGCTTGGGTGATATTGCTTCTGATAAAACTTATAACATGCGCAAAACAAATGCACTCACCATTGTATGATCCATGCTTCTTTGTATCCGAGTTCATCCCACATCGAAGACGGTGGCCACGAGCGCCGACTTTTTTTCTAATTGTTGTTTCGCCTATATTAATTCTAACACTCACAAAAATTCGTGGCCACATTGCTGCGTATTTCAAGATGTAGGCTTCTCAGTAGGAATGACGACCGCAAGCAAGCATTTTTCACGAGAGGAGTGCGCTGGCAAGAACGGACGGCAAGCACTCAGGCGGTGTTGCACCCAGTCGGCGTGCTAGCGACGCATAGAAGGAAAGAGTGAAATGAAAGGGTGAACGAAGAATACGGCGTAAACGCCACTTTCCCCCGCTGGGCCTAGCCCGAACGGGTTTTGGGGTGGCAGCGATGGAGGGCGAGAAGGAGGACAATAGTGACCCCGCCGCTTTCCCCCATGCTTCCGAGAGCACCCAATTCGACACAGCAGCTTATGGCTGTCTGAACGCTTGACTGATAGTACTGACCAGGCTCACCTGGGTGCGTGGGGGAGAGGCAAGGGGGGGCTGAAGGACGGAAAGCTAGGCCGAAAAAAAAAATCCGGAATGCGCCGTGCCTACTAAAGGCAAAGACAAGAGGTTGTTGACACGCAAATGCCAAAACGTGCAAATAATTTTTTTTTCTGTCAGGGGCATTCATACAAGGAGCTTACTACACATGCACGAACAAACAAATATATTAGAATAGGAGCATGATGTCGCCGCAACATGCCATGCATGCTAAACAAACAAACAATAGTTTCACTAATGCATATGCGCTCCATCTCGATGCAATAAAACGGTTCCATCAGCTCTGAGGCACTGTAATTCTCGATTCTCCTCAGAATCCTGACCCACTAAAGCCGCGGAGCGTACATGCAAAAAATACAATGCGCAGGCAAATTCGCAATACCGTTGCTTCTTATGGAAAGCTCAAGTTCTTATTCACAATCAATAAAGCAGCGGCTAAATTTATGCGACTTCCCCTGCTTGCTACGTGGTACACTGGCTTTTCTCTTTAGGGGACACATTTCGGTAAACAAGTGCAATAATGGAGGTGTACCATTCATGGAGTTGACATGGGAGAACATATTTTTGGTTCCTGCGCAGTGTGCCTGTGATCAGTGCGTTAGTTTTCAAAACACGTTGTTCAATCTCAGCAAGTCGTAGAGCACTAAAAGCCGACAAGGCGAAAATTAGCTTATTACGGGCCAATGTCCTCCAAAGAAAGCCAACTAGTAACCCATATTGTCAAATCCATACGAAAGTCGGTCCAATAATTCCCGCCTTGTTGAACGGCAGTGCCAATATTGTTAACTGACTGTGTAAAGTGGGCCAACATTGGATCTCTATCAGAATGGCACAGCCAATATTGTTTACTTACTGTGTAAAGTGGGCCAACATTGGATCTCTATCAGAATGGCACAGCCAATATTGTTTACTGACTGTGTAAAGTGGGCCAACATTGGATCTCTATCAGAATGGCACAGCCAATATTGTTTACTGACTGTGTAATGTGGGCCAACATTGGGCCAGGAACCAGAATGGCACTGCCAATATTGGAACCACGCTGTTAATCTTAGGCCGTCATTGGGCCAAGATGTGCCAATATGTTTCCAACGTTGGCCCAACCTGACGTGCCACCTGAATGACGTAAACATAAATCGCTAAGAACAGGAACCACACAGGACCCGACACAAAATGCATGCCTCTGCACTACGTTCCTGTCATTAATGTCAACAAAAGTTGAGAACAGATAAAAGCTAAGCGTTTCTGTGAAATTGTCTGCGGACAAACCGGCGGAGTTCTGAAGGCGAACATACTCCAGTTCATTAACACCTGTAACAGTTCTGAGCTCGGAGTTTAGGCATTGTCATCGAGTACCGAACAAGTCTACCTCGTCAAATGAAAATCGAGAAAGGGCTCCGAAATTTTTTCACTGCTTGCAAGGAATTACATTACTTCTTTCCAACAGCGAACAATGTTAGGACCTGCAATCTGCATGCGCGCAGGTGAATCCCCTATACCTCTACTGCCATCCCATTCCAGATAGAAGGGCATTGTCAGTCTTGCAAATGCAGTCAATATAGCCTGTCTTAATATATTCACGTCCGACGACGACTGCGACGGCGACGACGACGACGACGCAGCAGCAGCGAGAAGAAGATTGTAAGAGGCTTCAGATTTGCCACCCTTCCTATTGTTACTTGATATTCCCCTTCTTTCGTTTCCTTATTTATTGTTGCTTGGCTGACAACTGACATAGTCGACTCTGGCGCACCCTAGTTTACCATCTTTTTAGGCAAGAAAAATATAACTTACTTTGGGGAAGGTATAAGAGAGGTAAAAAGCCGCCGGTACTCGAGAAGGGCGAGCCCGGTCAACAGCAACCGCATGTGTGCGCTGTAATGAGGACAATGGCAAGTAATATGTTAAGATAGTTTCTTTACTGCCGCAGTTGTCACTAGCAGCACAGCCGGCCATTCAGATACAGAAAGCAAAGGCTTTTGTAAAAGCTACCCCAAACCACAGTTGGCAAAGTACTAATGTTTCGGTTTGGCATAGTCCAGTTGGGGCAAGGAGTCTGACATCTAGGGGTCAAGACGATGTATATGTGTGTGTTGGAAACTTGGTGGGTTCCCTGTGTACTGTATAGCATCATTCAAAAACGCGCGAAGTTTCACTGCTGCATCAATTATTGACAACGGGGTGGGATCCTGCTCGCCTTCCTCATGAGCAGATGTCGCAGCTTCCTCGGCATGCTCGTTGGTCTAGTCAGGCCGAACGGCTTGGTTTGGGAGCCACTGAAACGTGACGTGATGTTTTTGCTCGGCGAAGTGATGAAGGAGCCTCGAATGCCTAGAACTAGTTGTTGGTAGAGTCTAAGGCATAAGGTGGAAAACAAACAATGCAGAGCTGCCTTGGAGTCACTGAATACACTCCATTTTTGATGTGGCTTCTCACGAGTTACGCTAAGCTACGCAGCTATCGAGGTCGTCCAGTGAGATACCTTTGAACTCTACGGTGGTCACTTTCGCAGGAAAAATCACTGATCCCGCAAACTTGTCCATGCGCGGTGGTAAAGGTATCGGCGTAAATACGAGTTAGGTTTTGTGTGACTGGTACAACAGGAGCAGAGAGAGATGCTTGAGTGATGAGAGTTGTGCCTTCGTTCGAATTCCTAGTACCACTCAGGCGAACCTGTCACTGAGCGATGCACATAGGGGAAGCCGGAACTCTCGCTGCAGCTGCATGATGCGATGGGAGGTACACGCAAAAAAGCACTGTCGTCTCACGAAAAGGGGCACGTCTGACAGAAAAGTCACGTGTCCAACCTTCTGACAGTGAGGTGACGAGAAGGCAATGTTGCTATATTAGCGATTATGTCGCTATGGTTAGGGGATATCTTTTATATTTTTAGCGGCATTACTTTTATTTTTAGCGACCAGGGACATCTTTAGTCATATTAAAGAACAATTTGGCGACATTTTAGTGACTTGGAATTTACGAATGTTCTTTCGAAAACTGCTTTCCAGAGCGCACTTTAGTATTCGAAAGCTGTATGTGATAACTCAGTGATAATGCTTCGGAATATACTGATTTCCGGCCTGTTTCCAAAACATAATTGCGAAATCTACCATTTGTCCAAAATATTATACTTTTTCAAATTATTTTTATGAAATCTAGAACTTTTTCATTATATAACTGCCACAGCGCGATCACGTTTTACTTCGCACGAGCGAAGAGCGATAAGTGCCCCCTTCCCCCCCCCCCCCTCGTTTTTAGGCTTATGCATGCATGCATGGTTCAAAACACAGTGAACGCTTCAGACGTCAGGTACCAGATGTCATCTGAAGCACTTACAAACTGCTTTGAAGGGTGACACAAGGTGCATTTTATTAGTTATGCATTCGAGATTCCCCGTGCACCACGTGGTTTTTCAAACTACACACTGCACACGCAAACCTACACCGGTTGATGTATAAGTGCGATGTGAAGGTTCACTGAACATTGCCATAAATTACATACTTCCCAGCCTTCCTTCTTAGAAGGTGAAATTGACGAATTCTGTCCGCAGTGGCTTTACGACATCTGTTAATGTTGTCGCAAGGAACGCGCCTTGGTGCATCCACTGCCGGTGTCTTCTGCGGTGTTGAGTCAGTCTTTCGTTATTTTTGTTTTCTTTGTGGCAGGCACTTCTGATGTGGAGGCATCACCGCATTCGCATCCGTATATGGCGAGTGAGAGGCAGCTTCTTACTGGGAGCGTTGCGATTTTAGAAAGCCAACAGTTGGTCTCGCACTGAGTGAGATGAGCGAGGAGACTCGTGAGGAAGGGTTCTTTGGTGGGGATTGGCCAGCAAGACGGTTTGCTGCTGCCTCCGCGCAGCTTGTGACATCCGTTGCGGCTCGTCCCCGAAAATACTCGCCGTCAAGGTAATTACCCAGCAGACACGACCGACAAAGTAATAGCTCACAGGCTGGCTCGACAACGAGCTAAAATTAACGGGCAGCTCTGGCTCCGCGCCCCCGCCGGGCACGTGTACGGTGCACGCTGTGTTGCTCTGAGATTGTAACCCCAGCGCCGTAAGTGTGGGGCAGCTGCCAGACATCAAAGGTAACGCGTAGAGGGTCAGAAGGTTGTTCTATCCAAGCCACCAGAGATTCTGCGACGAAATCGGACTCCCGGCACGATTAAGATTAAGTTACGTCAATGCCTAGCTCTCGTAACTTTCATCTCATGACTACAGCACATTCCTTCGCGTTCTGTCTATAGAAAACTCTCCAGCATCGTGGGAAAGTCAACCGTTCGTCATCCACTCAGAAGTCAAATGCTCAGTCTTTACTGCACTAAACAGCAGTGTTTCATCTTCGCTATTGGCTATCGTATATGTCACTGGCTATCATGGCTGGGAAGAGTATACGCAGCCAGTCACAAGCCACTGTGGCGCCGTGAATGCAGCAGCGCTGTGTATGTGCACTCACCTCGTCCTTGTCCTCTGCGCTGTTGAAAAAGAATATCACACCTACCTGTCCAAGCTACAGCAGTGCCAGAACAGGTTTAGGCGTTCGACCTGCTAATAGGATGGCGCAGCACATCCAGGATAAGAAAAAGTTTAGCGTGCTTTGAACTGTGACGCATAGCGAGAAGGCAGTGCACTTCAACGGGGGCGCGTATGATTACTTTCATTCGTCGTCATCATGATGGTATTATTATTATTATTATTATTATTATTATTATTATTATTATTATTATTATTATTATTATTATTATTATTATTATTATTAGTTGTTGTAGTAGTAGTAGTAGTAGTAGTAGCAGTAGTAGTAGAGTCGTAGACACCACGGGCTTCCCGTGTGACGCCACGTGCTATTTATGCAAAACTGCTCGGTTGGTCGGTCGGTCTGTCAGTCGGTCGGTCCAGTACGCGTGGTATGAGAAACCGTATGTAGGCCTCCGGAACACTTTAGACCACATGGTCTAACCTTAACGTGCGCCTTAAGTGCGGTACACGGGCGTTCTTGCATTCGAACCATTCCCATCGGAATGCGGCGTTCGCGGCCAGGAACCGAACCCGTGACCTCGTGCCCAGCAGCAGGATGCGAGTGCCACCGAATCACCTTGGCGGGTGCACCGCGGTCTCGGTGCATGAGAAAGAGGACCCGAGATGGGTGCGCCGATACACCTGTGCACAGAGCCAGCTGTCTCGGCGATTAGCTGCGGTCGACATTCCCGCACAGAGAGCTATTAAGAGCTCAACGCGAGGGTCGCTACCTACAAGCGCAGCTGAGTAATTAAGTCTGCACAGCGCCACATTACTGCATCGGATCTGCTCGAGGATTCCCCTGGGTCTCTGGCTCCTGGCGGAGCACGTAGGTTTTGGAAGGAACTCTTGCGCTACTGTACCTTCTGATACCAGGAACCCGGAAACGGGGACGTGGGACACGGTAAATTAATGTTTCTACCTACATGACATGTGCGCGCCTTCGGAGCCTATATTTAACTATTGGAACAATTCCAACTACTCAGTGCTACAATAACAGCAGTTCGCTATGCTTTCCAGTCGGATCTGTTTCGATGGCCTGCGTTATGCTTCTTGAGAGTTTGCGAGGTATTTGACAGAACCGTGTTTCGTATGTATGTGCGCAATGCAAGCGCTTAATTTACGGCCGCCCAAAAATGACTAGCAAGTATTATTTTTAACGCGACGCAGCAAAGTGTTGTGTGTCCCCTTTCTTTGTGCAATATGACAGTCAACTTTTCATGCGAGGACTCAGATGAGCGGCTGACACCAGAGATGTTATCAATTGTATTTCTGTTTATCGAAGAGAGCCAAATGAATTTTGTGGGCAGCAAAAGCAGCATGCAAAATGTATACGATGAAGGAAATGCGAATAACAACGCAATCAAGAGAACATCGTTAGTTCATCCTACGAGCATCACATCGACTCCGCCAAAACATGCGCAGAAAACAGATTTACCGGAATAACAATGCATTTAGCTGCACATAAACAAGAAATAAAAAGTAAATAAAGAAATAAATTTCTCGGAACTGGTGCGACGCACACAATCTCTAGCAAGAAGTTATGCTCAAAGCACTTGGTGACTTCATTTCTGCAACTAGAACATCCATCTTAAAGCCATTGCAGTGTCATATTCATCACCGCCTGTCCTGATCACGCATCATCGTCAGCGGCATGCATGGACATTTTGTAGTTGAATTAGTGAGCAGCAAACAGAACGTGGGGTCATCCGAGGGCAATCAGGTCACCATAGCTATAGCGCTCCGCTCGCCATCAACCTTCTCTAACAAAAGTATATACTGTAATAATTGAGCTCATAGCGCTGGATTCGCACGGAAAAGAAGACAAGACGTTCCGTCGTCTTTCTTGTCTTTGTGAGTCCAGCGCCATGACCTCAATTATTGCAATGAACCAACTAGCCCAAGTATCTGCACTCCTCTATATACGTTACATGCATGCGACAACGTACCACACCGGTATCCATGCATTCATTCACCCGTCACCCGTTACATCGTTAATTAAAAGTGAATTGGGCAACTCTTATAAATTATTAGCAGTATTAACAAGGTCGTTTGCGGTCATCTGCAGAAATTTTTTTTCCGGAGGTGAAGACATTGTACTGAAGGCAGGCCGTGATTACTAGAAGTTAAAGGGAGGGGGTATGTATGTATTGTAAGGATACAGCAAGTGAAGTTACAAGTTTTTTACTGCTTATTTAAAAAATACTCGAGAAACATTTTTGATTATATGTCGTGGCACGGCCTTTTTTTCAACAGAAACAACTAATTTATCTCTCGCCGTCTCGGTGCATGCGTGTCAGGTAGTTAAACGGCATACAGACAAAAACGCCACTGTCCTGCCAACCGTTCTCCGCGGCGCCTCGCGCTCGGAGAGGACGAACCGTTTGAGCGCAGCTCCACTCCTGCATTGAGCGTCGGCCTCGGCGTCGGCGTAACCTGCAGAGCGAACGAGCGGAGCATGAAAGACGGTGATAGCGAGGAGAGCGCGAGGAGGAAGTCGGATGAGGAAAGTAAGGTGAAAGGGTGAGGAGGAAAGCGTAGTGCCGTTAGACGTGCTTCACAGCGACCACCCGCTACTAGATGGCGCCATAATAACGTGCGCCGTCACCCGGTCGCTGATGACGTCATTATTAAGGCATGCGGCGAGCGTGTCCACCGATTCTAAACATGATAACATAGCGCTGGGGTGGGCTTCGGGCGCACTGCGCATGCGCTACTACGCGTCCGCCGCCGCTGCCGCTAAAGAATGCTCTCCGCGGTAGCCATGCGTTCCCGTGTTCACGATTTCTTTCCGAACAAAGAACGATGCAATCAGGATGGGGCTAAAAAACTGAAAAGCTGCGATCAAATTTTGCAATAGGGAGTATTGTAATCGTCGGTGAATTTTTCGTCCAAGTGTTGCTGACGTGCATGTACTCATGGATCCTGAAAGCAGCCCTACAACTCTCACATAGCCCTTTTGAGCTCGTTTACCATGAAAGGTTACGCAAAGTCAGCGCGCTGTTGCACGAAAAGCCTTCTTCTGTAGTTTCATGTTTAGAAGCGTCTTGAAGATCAGCTGATGCTGTTCTACCCCATGGCCCAAATTTGATGGGAAACAACCATCGCGAAAACACGCCATATCCTTTTGCTTCCATATAAAGCTGTTAGTTAAGAATTCAGCGGTTCGTCGTTGTTATTTTGTCTTGTTGCACAAAATGGCAGCATGTCAAATCACTCAGCTATACATATTTTTCCTGGATACCTGTTCGCTTCGGGTTAGGAATCTAGTGCAACCTGAAGGACCTGAATAAAGTTTTTCATGTACCATACCTCTTTGTTGGGCCTTGGACGAAGAAGAAGAAAACACACAATGCTTTGTCCGCATAGGCTCCCAATTTTGGGAAGTCTCCGACCGGATCTTTTGCTTGAAGGTGCCCAATTTCATCGCCGAAGGATCCATGAAGGTGTGAGCTAGAACTGGATACCAGATTGTGTCCAGTGAGTGGAGTTTTTCAAATTGTACGGCTCTTTTTCACTTCGACCGCGCCGCCGGTGGACCACAAGAGCTCGTGGCGGGAAACCGCTCCCGGCCTTTATTTGGCCGCTCGGCGAGACCTCTTCCTATGGTATAGACTGAACAAGGAGAGGAACTTCCCCCCGACGATATTATAGAGGATTCCAGCTGGCATTTAGCCGGCCAGAGACACCATTTGACCAAATCGTTGAAAGACAGCCCCAGCAATAGAGCTATAGGCCTATAGCGCGGGAACGATTGTGGCAGGGCCGGAGCTGTTGTGAAGAGCCACATTATTCTTCGTTGAAGAATGCGGCCGCTTCCCAGGGAGAATATCAAGACTGTGATTACAGTTAGGGGTGGCCCTAATATATCCAAGGTAGGCCCGACTGTGGAGGCTGATGCAATCAACACTGCTGCTTGCATCGAGTATTCGAAGTGTGAAGCGGACACGATATGTCCGAACTATCAACAAAATATCGTCTTGGTCAGCACTCCCGAGGAGGAGAATGCAACCAAGTGTCAGGATCAAGAATATTTTGGTGGCGGGTCATCTGCACGAGGTAGCGTCATACCGCACGGCACCATATGCTCCGTGCAAACTGAGTAATACGAGACGCTGCCCGTTGTGACAGACCAGAGGTGCTGCGGCGCAAAATTGTTAATTCAAGAAACCCCATGGCGCTGGCAGCCCAGAGGATCAAGGACACCGGCACCGTCATAATTGCTTTTGACGCATACCGGGTACCCCACTACGTCAGGTATAACAATGCATTGGACAGATGTACTTTATATCGTAAGCAGATCGACATCTGCTCCGTTTGCGGAAACCTCGGCCATTGTGCCGATATATGTCCGACGCCCAACAAAGGCATATGCAGACCATGTGGAGACTCGAACCTAGACGAGCAGCATCAGTGCATGCCTAAATACAAGTTGTGCGGCGAGAGCTATCTGCCGACAGGGAAAGAATGCAGACAACGTTTTCAAATCCCATACGTCATTCCACGTCATCGAAGAGAACGAGTCAGAACCGAAAGGAGCCGGATGAGGAGTCCTACCCCGGATTATACCGCGGTGCCGAGCGCCAGTTCCCGGAGCTCGACCAGCATCGCCCTCAGCAACCAGCCCCCCAAGGATGTCGCCGCTGCTCCAGATCGCGGTGTAGGGGTCGCCGCCGTTCCAGGGGTTTATCCCGGAGCCGTTCCCGTGGTCGTTGCAGGGGACGATCTGCTTCCATGGTTCGCTTCGAGCCCAGGAGCCGATCCAGGTCAAGACCCAGAACCGGGGGCACCAGCAGTAGCAGCAGCAGGTCGTCTACAAGGAGGTCCGCCCCACTTGGGCAGACCGGATCCGTGGAGGAATACCGGAGGTGATGTCGAGGTCGCTGCCAGAGCGTGATGATAGTTTGGGAAAAAGCAAGAGATTAGAGCGCGAAAACGCGGCCATGAGAGAAAACACCGATATGCTAATGGCTGCCATAGCGGAGATTAAGGGCGCTAGGAATCCGCAGCCTACCGCTACCGTCAACGCGGAAATTGTGGAAGTCGCAATGGCCGAAAGTAGCGACGGGTCGCGACCCCCAAAGGAGAGGGCAGTAGCTTGCGATCAGGAGAATGTGTCACGTAAAGCTAAATCAGAAGTGCGCGAGATGTTAAGCGCTCTCAGCGAAAGTATGAAAGAGTTAGGTGATAGGATCACTGAGATTCAACTCAAGATGACGACATGAGAAGCAAGCACCAACCAGTGGTTGGCCAAAATGGAATCCTTTCTCGAGTTTGTTGTGGGCCCGGTAGCGCCACCGAAACCACCGATACGTCTTTCTGACCCAGCAGCTAGTATTGTAGCCACGATTCTAACTCCACCTAGGATCGATGTCCAGCTCGTAATAGATGGCTCCGCCGCTTGGGACATTCTGAATTTGGTAGTGGAACTATAGGAGCTTCTCCAGGAGGAAGGTTCCCCTACAGCAATATCTATGCAGTTATGAAATGAAGCCCCAGGTTATCCTATTACAGGAAACCCTCTCACCTGGCGTCTCGATGATTGGGTTTCGCCCGGACTCCCTGCAGTCGGGGAGGGGAGGGGGTATGCATTCTCGTTAGTAACAAGCTCACTCATGTAACACATGATCTCAATATGGCTGGTAGTATTATCGAGTGTGTCATGGTAGAGATCATAACTGGTCAGGTCAACCGGGGCGGCATATATATTCTTAACATTTACGATAGTCCTAACGATAGAAGGCAGCGGTTTGAGAATCTGCTCCGCAAGGCCGTAGACCT
Organism: Dermacentor albipictus; assembly: GCF_038994185.2. Lineage (NCBI taxonomy): Eukaryota > Metazoa > Arthropoda > Arachnida > Ixodida > Ixodidae > Dermacentor > Dermacentor albipictus. Next base: position 153,072,176 of record NC_091825.1, on the reverse strand, counting down.
GGCAGGCTCTAGCCCTCTTATTGTCGCAGGGGACTTTAACGCCCCGCTTCATGTCTGGGGTTATAAATACGACACCAATAAGGGTAAGCACCTCTGGCAGAATGTCATGGATCTAGACTTGACGCTGATCACTAAGCCTAACTTTCCGACCCAAATCGGGACATCCACGTCTAGAGATTCTACCCCTGACTTCATCTCTGTCAAGAACGTGACTGAGACCAAGTGAAATAATTTGGCTGAGAACCTTGGTAGTGACCATTATATCTGTGATGTCCAGCTTCCTATCGTGGGTAAAAAACAGCGTGAATTCTCGTACACGGACTGGGATAAATTCCGCAAGCTTCGGGAAGAGAGGCCTCTCTCCGATTCCCGATCTATCATAGAGCAGTGGATGGGTCAGGTCCAAGAGGAAGTTCGGCGTACAACCTCTAAGTGCACTGACCTTCCTGTTGAGAAAAGGGGCAGCAGGTTAGCGCATCTATTACAGGCCAAACAGTCCATTATCAACAGATGGAAGAGTGAACAACTTAATAGCAGGCTACGCAAGAAGATATCTGAGATAAACAAACACATTGAGGAGCATTGCATAGCGCACTATAAACAGCAGTGGCTTGCTGCCAGATGCGTAATAGTAGAACTTGGAACTTGCTTATAAGCACCTGTTTAACGAGACTAATACTAAGTCTAATCAGAGGCATGTCATTGGTAGAACCATACATGAGGCCGCACGAGTGACCTCCGAGGATGAGTTAATCCGTACGTTTGCTGACAAATATATCCCAGTCGGATCATGGCGCTCTCCTGTACATATCGATTACCAGGGTCAGACCATTTCCTACCTGGATGCGGAGTTCGGCATTGAGGATATTCGTAGGGCTCTACATGGACTCAGTGGTCGATCCGCACCAGGACCGGATGGCATTTCCAACATGACGTTGCTAAATTTGGATGATAAATCAGTCGCATATACCTCATAGATGCAATCAATGAAATTTTGAGGAATGGAACCGTCCCATTACCTTGGAAGACTGCTCTCGTAGTACTCATTCCCAAACCTGGCAAAACACCTAGCGTTGACAGCTTGAGGCCCACCTCGCTTACATCCTGTGTGGGTAAGGTAGCGGAGTTTGCGGTCCTCAGTCGACTCTCCCGGTTCTTGAATAACGACATTTACCCCCATAGCATGATAGGATTCAGAGCGGGCTTATCCACACAGGAGACTATGAAATTGATTAAGCATCAAATCATAGACGACTCTAGCGACACTCGGGCCGTTTTGGGACTTGATCTTGAGAAGGCCTTCGATATTGTTCTACATTCGCATATTCAAGCCTCGATATCTCGGCTCAATCTGGGTGAGATATCTTACAACTACGTCAGATCGTTCCTTGCGGATAGGAAGCCTACGCTCCAGGTGGCCGATCTCGAATCACAACTGCTGGAACTTGGCGAGAGTGGCACGCCACAGGGGGCGGTCATTTCCCCCTATCTATTCAATATAACCATGGTCGGCCTTAGCAGAAAGCTTCTCAAAATTAAAGGCATCAAACACATCATGTATGCTGACGATATCACTATATAGTGCACAGGAGGCAATGATAGTCAGGTTGAGGGAGCCTTACAGGAGGCCATAGACACTATCGCAACCTATCTCGAACCCACCGGTCTCAGGTGCTCCCCCTTGAAGTCGGAACTCCTATTGTATAGTCTCAAAAAACGTGGTCCAAGGCACAAGGGGTGACCATTGTTAAAAGTAAGAGGCAACCTATATACTAGAAACGGTTGCCGCATACCCACAGTCGATTCAATCAAAGTCTTGCGCATGATCGTTGAGTCAGGGAGTACAAATGGCAAGACTATAGGCAAGTTAATTGCTAAAACTGAAAGTGCCATTCGTTTAGTTCGGAGGGTGTCAAATCGGCGTCATGGATCAAGGAGGATGACTTAATTCGACTGATGCATGCTTTCGTTCTGTGCCACTTTACATACGTGGCAACAATGCATCGATGGAAACGAGCAGAGCGGGATAAATTGAATGCACACGTTGGGAAGGTTACTAAGCAGGCTCTCGGATTACCCGTATACGCTTGTACATAGCGCTTAATGCAGCTTGGCATTCACAATACTCTGGAAGAGATTGCAGAGGCCCAGGAGCGCGCTCAGCTAACTCGCCTCACTACAACTGAGGCAAGGAGATCCATTTTGCAGGAACTTGGATTTCATTCCGATAGAGTAGGGGAGAAGTTATCTGGCGTTCCTCCGTCGGTTCGTGAGAACATTACGGTTGCGCCTATACCTAGGAATATGCGCCCCGATCATAATCGCGGTAGAAGGAGGGCAATGACAATGACAATGACAATGATGTTTATTTTCATCAGTACATGACGCGAGGAGCATGCAGAAAAAGCTGTCACGTGGACAGCTTGACGATTGGCGATTGACGCATTGGCGTTTGCGCGGCGTTAGCGGACACAATGGCAGTACATCATTGTCTACAAATGTCCTTTACAGAAAATTTGAGCATCGCGAACAATGCGAAGCAAATGAAGAAGAAAGATGTGCTCTAAAAGGGCATAGTAAAGAACATCTCTAACTAATAAGAATAAAAAACAATGATAGGCACAACGGTATCGCAAATGTTCAAAAAACACGAAGGTGAGAAAGATATAATCATAACACAAGCTATAATATTAACATTTCTCATACAAACTAAACAAATGAAAAAAATCAAGAATATAAGCTATACAATAAGACTAGCTGGTTTCGATAAGGAAACATTTGCGGAAGCCAGGGAAACAATCTATACAGGCAGAAATAACTATACAGAGCTTTAAAAGAGGTATTTTCCAATCCGGTGGTTTCGTTGTATAATTTATTCAGTAACCTTCGCAGGTTGTTACGAATAGTTTTTTGTCCGTATGTCGTTCTAACGGTTTCTACTTTCCAAAACTCTCTGGTCCTTGTCGTACATGTTGTAATGTTAATTTTTAATGTTAATTTTTAATAAATGTATCTGCAAGCCGCTTTCCAGATAATTCTATGCTATTAATATCTAATTTAAGAACTTTACTGATAGGCGGATGATACCTTAATACAGAGTTGAGCCTTTTCCACATAATCTCAGAGCATCCAGCAGCAGTTGCAAAGAAATTTGCAAAATATTCTCTCCTAGCTTTTTTTATATCTTTATCTAGGCGATTGCGGCACACTTTAAATTGGCAGAATAATTCGATATCTTTAGTTGAAATAAACTTGCCATAGAGAACATTATTATGCGCGATTCGACTGAGAAGCTCAGAGTTAATCCATGGTTTCCGAATTTCCACTGTGGGAAAGCTAGATTCATATATCGATTTGACAATGTGAAGAAATTTTTCATAGGCCCCATTTGCTTCGTTGGATTTATATAGATCTTTCCAACAGGCATTTTCTATTTGTTGCCGAAATATAGACAAATTGCGCGGGGTTATTTTTTGCATCTGGTGCATCGGCTGCGTTACCTTTTCCCGTACGTGCCCTTTGGCGCAAATAAATGTAGGCAAGTGGTCACTGAGGTCATAGGCAAATACACCCGCCTTAACTTTTTCAGGGATGATATTTGTGAAAAAAATATCAATTAAAGATGATGAATTTTCAGTAACTCCAGTGGGCAAGTCTATTACATTCACTAAACCATTCATTTTCAGTGAAATTTCTAATTGTAAAGTTTGGGAATTGTTTTTTATCATATTGATGTCCCCGCCGTAAATTAAATCTAGCCGATGTTTATTAACAAACTCAAAGATTTCTTCTAATTTATCAAAAAAATTGCTAACGTTGCCATGGGGAAGGCGATAACACACTATAATAATGGTGTTATGCATTTTTATTGCTAGAATTTTATAGTCAGTTGCTGCGGAAAGTTCGGGCAGTAAGTCACACTCGAATACTTCCTTTACCAGGATGCATACTCCGCCTCCGCAAGAGTATGACCGATTTAAGTAGAAGGTACTATAATTTGGGATACGGAAAATATCCGCATCGTTCATTGACCATGTTTCTGTTAACAGAATCGTATTAAATGATTGCCCTAGCTGTTCAAAAAACAAGCAGAGGTCGTTTTTTCTGATTAGAAACTGAACGGATGTTTAGATGAAAGCATTTAAAGGATTGCTGAAATTTTTTACCTAAATGCTGACTGAATACTTGTGGCAATATGTAAGTCTCCCCACTTGCACAAGCCATCATTATCAAGAACTGTTTTTAAGCGAGTTTATCAAGATCCCTCTCGGTAGAAACAGCTACTGTGCGTTCACCGTCGGCTTTTCGGACAAGAACGCGGCCGTTGCTGTGCCACACATATTTGTAGTTCGCTCGCTTCGCCGATACCTTTGTCTGAAAGAGCAAATCGCGGGTCCTTTTCGTCACATTTTCAAGCAGGAATACATCGTCTTTCGATTCGCGCAACTTCTTTCTGCTTTTCTACCAGCGGTCCCTATCGGCTTGTTTCGCGAAGCGACAGATTATACCCGGTATCTTTTCTTTCTTTGACGGCAACCGGTGAACTGAAACAACGTCATTTTCTGAGAGCCGTGGAAGTTCGAGCTGCACGGCTACTTCGTTTAGCTTTCCGAGCAGGTTTTCTTTTTCAGAGTGTTGAATCCCATGAAATTCCAGGTTTAAGCGGCGGTTCCTCCATTCAAGTTGTTCAATTTCAGCGTGACGCTGATTGACGTCGCTCTCGTCTCCTTCAAGTTTTTCGGCTCTGCGTTTTAGATCCTTGATCTCATTTTCATTTCGCTCCGTTCGTTGTTGCAGTTCATCGTACTGTCCGCTCAGAAATCGCAAAGTGTCTTCAATGCCTTCAACTACTTCTCGGAATGGCAACAGCTGGTCACGCTTTCCGTTGATTGTCATTAACAACTGCCGCACGTCCTGCGCGCCAGAATAATCACCCGATTTGTTAGGTTGCACACGTCATTTCTGACGTCTACAGGACGTGCAGCGCCAAGCCAGGCGGTACGCATCTCCCTTTGACTTAATTGTCGTGCCCGAGATTCCCGAGCATTTCCCGGCGTGAAACTTAGAAGTACAGTCACTACATTCAATGATAGAGTCTGAAACAGTAAGCGTTAGCTCACAAGTGGCGCATATCACATTGCAGGACATGGTCACAATTTGGCAGCAGCAACAGCATCAGCAATAGGGGAAAAAGGGCGGCCAACCTCCTTAGGCAAATACACAGTGATCAGCGACAGGTCAGCTTTGTGGATGCCGCCTCTTGTAAGGAACGTTAAACGTTCACCATTGTCACTGTCGATGGTCGGCAAGGAGTGCCTCGGTTCGGACCAGGGGCTCGAAAATTGCTGAAGAAAGGGTTATTGCACTAGCCCGGCTGGATAGCTCACGGGAGTTTATCTATCGCGATTCAAGGTCTGCAGTTAGAGCATTTGAAAAAGGCATCGTTTCCAAACAGACCCTCAGACTTCTTGGTGGCAAGGAAATCACGCACCGCTTCATTTATTGAGTAAAGCAATGAACGGGGCTTGTTGGTGAACGTTCATGATTGTATTGCGCTTAGTGTCACACTGACGAGCATAAGGAAGAAGACGTACGTTCACGTACGTATGCTCGTCAGTGTAACACTAAGCGCAGTACAATCATGAATTCATTTATTGATTTCCCGCACTTCAGTGTCAAATAGAGGGTGCTCCTCCCAACCTAAACGAGTCAGCTCACGGGACTGCGCGCGAACTTACCCACCGCGCTACGCCCGACCAATGGGAAGCGGACTCCCCAGAGAACAAGGACACGCCCTCCACCTACAACAAGGTTACTAAACACTACTATCTCAGCCGTAAAACCTAGTTCGTTCCTCATCCGCGGCTCTATCGAGCTCGAGCATTAACGCTCCGTCTACTACAAACGAATACGTATCCAGTTCGTCGCTCTTACATACTGTATAATCTCTCCGGATACTTACACCGATGGCACTTGCCGAGATTGGCAACAGACTTGAGTGCCCGACTATAGTTATCCTACACCTAACCTCCCCCCCCTCCCTCTCCCCACCCCTCTCTCTCTCCATTCCCCTTCCCACGTGTAGGGTAGCAAACTGGAATCAGTCTGGTTAGCCTCCCTGCCTTTCCTTCTTCCCTTCTCTCAGTGTAGAAATAGCCACATTAGAACACATGCTCTGGCGGTGTACCCGGTCACGCTCTATCATCGATAGCACCTCGGCCAGATGGGAGGCGGTCCTCCGCAGCTCTCTTCTGGTTGACCAACACTGGGCTTTCCAGCAGGCCCACGATGCGGCCGAGAGGCTTGGCCTTCCGGTTCCCACGAGGGAGCGGCCCGCTTCGTGATGACTCATGATCTGCAGCACCTCAATAAAGTTTTACCATACCATAGCGTGCCTGTTTGTTGAGAGCGCAGTAGATCTGGCGGTGTGAAAAGTGGGTACTGCCGATAACACATGCACTGTTCTGTCTCATTTATGCACACATATTTCACAAAGGCGCCTTTGCATAAAGCATCTACCTGTAAAATCAGCTTTCATTTCACTTCGAAAAGAATGTATACAAGTTCTACATAAACAACGTTACTGATTAAAATCACAGTTGCAATGCTTATTCCCGTCGTTTTCTGTGTCATTGCAAAACGGAAGGACAAAGGATTACGATTTTTGACGTTATGTCTTGACGTGTATAAGGATATGGACTCAACATCAGCACGGAGCTGTCGTAATGCTTAGAGGGTGACAAATAATAATACTGGTAATAAATAAATAAATAAATAAATAAATAAATAAATAAATAAATAAATAAATAAATAAAACACAAGAACAAGAAGAAAAAAAGATGTTCACTCGTACTTCTTGTATCCTCCATCACTGTGAACTTTCCAGGAAGTGCAGACACCCTCAGTAGAGTCAAGGCAACATGAACACGCAGTTGAGCCGGTATCTCGGCGCATTCAACGAGCTGACTCGCGCCGTTTCGCATATAGGCGCCGCCCGCTGGACGGCTTATTTATTTTTCCTGCTTTCTTCGTGGAAATTTTGCATGTTCTGCAAATATGCGCGCGCGCGGCTCCGAGATCAGGGCACTGCGCGCGACACGGTCGATACGGCGGGAACGATTCCGGCGCGGAAGTCGGGCGCACCCATGGCTGCCTGCATGTCGGATGACGCGGCCAGGTCGTCGGGTCTGGGCATCCGGTCTCCGTCGGCTATGCGCCCTGGCAGTGAACTGCAGAGGACACGCCCAGCTGTACTTGGCGTGCATTGGCCGCCGTTCTTCCCATGTTTGCGCTTCTTGGGACGGGCCCCCCTGTGAGCATAGCCTTTTTTTACGCACTACGTTTATCCCTATGTACGCGTTGTTGAGAAGGAAATCGTCGAGTTGACTGCTCCGACGGCGCCATCGGTGGTGCCCCCTGGGGGTGTTGGTGGCATTAGCTGAACAAATCAAGTTGTTTTGTGGACACCAAGGAGGCTCCTATGTATTTGAATATATACTGACTGGAGAACGTAATAGCATAGGTAATGAGAGATAACGTAATGTAATAGGAATATTTTGTCTCATCTTTTCATCGCACAGCCATTCGGGATGCTTCCAGAACCCTGCATTACATGCACGACAGGCCCAAGTGGGACGTAAACGACGTAATGATTCACCACTGAACAATGTGCATTCAGTTTCACTGGAAAGTTTATTATTCATTCATGATACAATTCGTTCTATAGAATAAATATACAGACAAGGCTCCCAAAGTCATAGACTGCACCGGGACCGTTCGTTATCAAAAAACGAAGAAAGACAGAGACACTTAAAATTGCTTACGTGTCGGAATACGAAAACGGAGCAGTCCTTTCGGTGAAATGTTTTTTTCCGCGCGTTCCTTGTCCGCGCATGCTCTCGCGTGCGTTCTAACTGCGCCTCGGTGAGGCCAAATCAAAACACACGAGCGTCTCAACGCGCTCGCTTATCCGCGAGCAGTTCATAACTCGAAAGACCGCTCAGCGCCGTTCAATTGGAGATTAATGCCTTTTATTACAGCGAAGCTGTTAGAGGCTAGTTCACACAGGATCGTGTCCGTCTGCAGACACAAAACTTCACGTACGTGGGCCGATCCCGAAGATACAGTGCAACACCGGGCCGACCCGCAGCGGCGGTGACGCAGGCGTTAAACACTCCCCGTACGTGGGTCGATCCCGAAGATAGTGCGATACCAGAGGCAAGCTGCGGCGGAGGTGACGAAGGCGTTAAGCACTTCCTGTACGTGGGCCTAGCCCGAAGATAATGCGATATCAGAGGCGAGCCGTGGCGGAGGTGAAGCAGGCGTTAAGCACTCCGCGTGCGTGGGCCGATACGGAAGATAGTGCAGTGCCAGGCCTACCCCCAATAAGGGGCCCACATACACAGCTTTGCTGGTCATCCTTCTTCACAGAATGGAAGGAAACTGAGGTTTTTTATACATTCAGTTTCGACACTCATGACGTGGCGCCACCTCGTCCCCATTGGCTGCGCCTTCACGTGTGGAATCACAACGAGAACTGTGGAGCCGCCGTGGCGTCGGTGAAGCGTGCTCGTCTCGCACAGCAGCTAACCAAAGATAAGGATAAACACTTGTAAATAAACACACTAAATATTATATGTGCCAACTTCAATGCATAAATTATATAAAAGAAAACACAACACAGGAAATAACGTAATAATCAAAATTACATACATAGAAATTATGAAACACTACATCTCAAAATATGTAAAAGTTAGTTTGAACACGTAAAGCGCACATGACAGCTTATTCCAGAATATATAGCTTATTTTTATTTCAGACAGCTTACTTCAAGAATAGGATGCCATTTAACCGTAACATACAAAAAGGTTACAAAGCTTTATGAATTCATACGACAGTTGTTTGGTTAGTAATCTAAAAAATAGACGTTGCAGTTTTTCACTGGACTGTTCACTATAGCCGAGTATTACTGAGATGTTGCAATGACTCGCCGCAGTATCTCTCGAGAGCACGCTGGTGGACTGCAGGCTCGCACGTGGCCGCCGCGGGGGCAGTAACCCCGGCGCCCGGCAATGCAGCGTGTTGTACGCCAGCTGTGAGGTCGCCGTTGGTGGCTGCACACCCGATCACCACCTTCGGCCATCTCGCACAACAGGCTGCGCGTGGCCACGCCCACAGTGATTTCAGTGATTTCCTCCGCGCCTGGCTCGCGGTGCGGCGTGCAGCTACAAAGACGTGCGGTGCGCGTTTCGCCTTTGAACCCGCTGCATTGGTGAGCGCTCTCGCTGCTGCTGCCGCTGCAGTGTTCATGGGAGGCGTGGCGGGAGACCATTGCTTTGTTACGATCCGTGGCTGTTTGTTAGGTTGTGATACGTGGGTGCAGGTTCTGGTAGCCAGTGCGACCGCCGAAATCTACAGGCGGACCTGCAGCGAGGGTTCAGCCCTGCGTACTACAGAGCGCTTCGCTGGCGCGCACACGCCCTTCGACGTAGACGGATGCGATCGTGATTATTCAGTTGCGAGCGAAACGGAGCCTCAACATTCGAGCGCTTTACTTCTGTGTTCAGAGCTCGTGCTGCACGTTACGTTAGAACTGGAAAGCAGTGTTGCACCGAATGCTGTCTTGCGACAGTGTTCTCATTTAGTGCACACTTGTCCGTTGCGCTCGATCCAGCGTTTTCTGGCCAGTGTGGGCGCTCTCTAACTCGAGCGTAATAATTTACCATTCACAGCAACTACGTTGCGAAACTAACGAGTGCTGCATACATTGCAGCTTCGTTTTGTTTTGATTTTTCGTGTTTGTGAACTGCAAGAAAATTCAGTTTTACTTGTCCCTGACCTCAGCTTTTACCGGTTCCCAGAAAAGCAATGAAATGCGATGAGGAAAAAAGAAAAAGAAAGAAAGGCTAAGCAGCCGAGTGCAAGTGATAGAAAGACAAAGAGGAACTATAAGTCCACTTTCACCATATGCGCAGGAAACCATCGAATTTCAATTCTCATAATCCCAATATTTTCAAAAAGTTTAGCTGCAACTCCAGCTACGTATCCTTTATCAAAACACCGAACTGAAATCCGATGGTTTCCTGCGCATATGGGGAAAGTGGACGAGACTCGGGTAAACCTCAATGAGGTTGCTCATGACTTGGCACGAGGACTTGCTAACCGTGACAGTCACAACCGAGCCGTTCACCATCAAGCCAGGGAATCTAGAGATCATTTAATAACATACAATGACGTTACCAAACATTACTATTTAGGACGCAGGCAATTCCCATTGCCACATTCAAAACTGAACAGGGCTCAGGCAGTCTCACTGCGCTTATTGCAAACACGTACATATCCCACACCGTACACCATTAATAAAATATATCCAGAGATAAGACGGACTCCAACAATTGTAATGGCGTCATTGGAATCAGACATATGCTGGCGGGGTGTCCTGCGACTCTCCCCAACCTCGTTGAAGAATGGACACAGTGGAAGAAAAGGATTCAAAGCCCATTGTTTCAGGACCAACTAAGGACCGTCCGGAGGGCCCATGATGCCACTGAAAGTCTTGGCCTGACAGTGCCAACGTGGGAGCAGCCCGCCTTGGCTTAAGAAGTCGAGCCTCCGGACCTCATTACAATAAAAGTTTTCACATGTACAGTAGTAGTGGTGGCGACAGCAGTGGCGGCCGCCGCCACCGTAAGCTAACTATATGTTCCATAAGGTAATTAGTTCAAAACTCAATTAGGGATCGTCTTATAATTAGTCGATTATGTACTTCAATTTTATTTGTGCAAGTAATGTTCGCCTCTTCGAGTAGAACAGCTGTTGGACTAGAATTATGCTATCTGGCACGGACAATTTTTAAAAACTTGAAAATGTTCACTGAAACACCCTGTATATGTAGAAGTAGAAAAAATATAGAGGCGTAAGTCCTGTTTGGATGAAATGAAGGCGGGATGTCGCCGGGCCCGCCGTGGTTGCACGGCTATAGGGCGTTGCGCTGCTGAGCAAAAAGTCGCGGGATCGAATCCCGGCCACAGCGGCCGCATTTCGATGGGGGCCATATGCCGGAACGCCCGTGTGCCGTGCATTGGGTGCACGTTGAAGGCCTCCAGCTGGTCGAAGTTTACGGCGTCTCCCACTACGGCGGGCCTCGCAATCAGATCGGAATTTTGGCGCGTATAATACCCCAGAACTTATTAAATTACCGGGTTAATGTACAGGCTATTTGAGTATCGATTAATTTTACATGTTAACACAAGCAACTTAAACAAGAATTGGTTTCCCTGGAAACTGTCAGTGTTTATATGGACGTCTGGACCAGCGCTATGCACGCCCGCCGGAAATTTCGCTGCCGAGAACGCTAACTGGCCACAAGAAGGAAAAGCCACTAAAGAAATCACTAAATTAAACTCTTTCTGTTTCCCCTTGCTGTCGTCTTCGTGCTAGAGAATTATGTCAAAACATTCGATGTTTTCACTTCATGGCCCACTCGAACGCCCTCAATAATGTCTCGGTGGCTTCGCGTATTACGTAAAGTACAAGCATCATCATCGTCAGCAACAGCAGCAGCAGCAGCAGCAGCAGCAGCAGCGGCGGCAGCAGCCTGTTTTGTGTCCACTGCAGGACGAAGGCCTCTCTCTCTCTCTGTGCGATCTCCAATCACCCCTGTCCTACAAGCAGCAGCAGTGCAGCAGTAAGAGCAGCAGTAAAAGAAGCAAGAAAACAGCAAGCAAACAAATAACTAAACAATGAAGTTCTCGGCCAGATGCCGAAAACACGCGGAAGCTTTTCGGCCACGCCGTTTTATATATATATGTATATATACACGCACGCTACGTCGGTGTACTGAAGCGAGGGGGTCTGCCACTCGGTCGACCGGAACACCACGCGCACGCTCCGGTGCGACGCGGTGGTTAGCGCGTCGCTCTTGCACGGCCCGCGAAGATCGCGGCTTCGACCGCCGGTCGGTTCGGAGTCGTGTTCGGACGGCCTCGCGTGGTGGGCGCCGCGTGATCGCTTTTGTTCATCGCCCTTGGAACGTGTTGCGACTTAATGAATTTCTCGCGCTCTACTTCTTTTAATGTATATCGGACGGCTAAAAGCGTGATACCGCGGTGGCGATTGGCGAAGGCGCTCGCACCCTTGTTTGGGGGCGCTGTGCCCGAGCGCGGCCTGAGCCACCGCCACCGGATCGTGCACCGCTCTGTACGCTCCGGTTGACTGCGGCCACGAAGAAGTCTGCTTGCACGTATCTGTGGTGGTGATGCATGAATAGGATGCACATTCTTTTTTCTCTTTCTCTCTCTCGTGCGGCAGCTATCTAGTGGTTTTCGTACTGGCGCCTCGAACACGAAGATTAAAGAAGGACCGCATTGAGGAGAGCATTACAATCAGTTCGATCTGTGCTCACTTCCTTTCAGAATAGCATATTGCAGTTTCACCTATACTAAAAGCCAACAAACAGGACCGGTTAAGCGTGTGGAACCGGGAATCACTCCTTAGTTGTTACTGGCCCGCTCGTAGAGACTGCGGTTACGCGATCCATGCTAATTTCGGCATCTGCGAAGCTGCTCATTACTGCTACGCGACCCCCTGCAGTTCCTTCGTCCTCTCGTGACTTCCTCCGCCGGGTCTTGCTCGTCTTCGCGTCGGTTCCGGGCCTTACCTTATATATACATGTTACCCGAATCCGGAACGGGCTCACGCTGAGTGCCTATTAGACGCGGCAGAAGCCGAAGCGGAGGCAGCACCGAAAAGCGAGAGACGCGAATCGTCTTGCACGCTCGATTACCTCATCAACGGGGCCCGACGCGGTACAAGTCGACGCCGGCGACTCTTCCACCTGCAGCGCTCCCGGCGGACGGGCATGTTTCATTGATGGATGCTGATTGCAGGGCGGCCTCTGTGTGGAGTAGCCGCTTCTGCCATTCAGGCCTCCGAAGAATAAGACAAAGCGGGCCTCGCTCGTCCCGACGTGTCGTCGCGAGGCGGCGCCATTTGAATACGAAAGCGAGTGTGGCGACGCTCGGAACGAGGGAACCGCTCTCTTCATCTGCATTTCGGGTACGACAGTGGTGCGTGCGCCTGACGCCGCTCGCAGGGGCCAATTTCCCACACGTCATTCGAGGAGGTTGGGGGGGGGGGGGGGGGGGGTCACGGTTACGCCGCGTGCCGAGCGACACGGAGAAGTGGCGCGCCTCGTTTGGGGGACGACGGCGCCGACGACAAGAGCGACGCGGCCGGCGCGCCACAGGGGACGGCGGCGACTGAGCCGAGCTGGTATACCGTCCGGGACAAGCGTCACGACGCGTTCTTGGACGCGTTTCGGCGCCCGCGTACACACGCGCGCGCACTTCGGTCCGAGCGAACGGTCTCGCTGACGCGCTTGGCGTCGGGCGTGCCGCCTGAAGCCTTCCGGCGTGCGTCTCCCGACACGTCGCGCTGACAGATCGACGCGTGTCTCGCGCGCGTGTTTCCCAACAGAAACGCGCTGTACCGCCCTTCGCAGGCGCCTCTCCGAAAGTGACCGCCACAGTGTACTACTTCAATTCATTGCGCGAAAATGTAAGAGTACGCCTGCATCGCTCTTTGCGGCGTGCACGGCTCGCGCGTCATCGCACACTCCATTGTGCACGCTGGCTGCAGCATGATTTCTTTTAACTTTGGCTCCTCGTGGTGGCTCCTCGTGGTTTTCGCGGTGGTCGGCGATCGGACTTTCACCGCCGATGCGAGGGGCGCGTGCTCTCGCGCAAGCCGAGTTGCGGGGCGCGTTCGTCGCCGACTGTTTTCGAAGCTCGCACGCGCGCTGCTGATCGCACGACACACCTTTGGGGGGGGGGGGGGGGGGGGGGGGGCGTCTGTCGATGCAGCGGTGGAGCGACGGGGATGTACAGGCTTCCTCTTCTCTCGGCGCCCACCCCCTTTAGAGGCTGCGGGAAAGGGTGACAGGAGAGGAGGATGACAATCACCTTCCGCGCCGGCACTCGCACCGCTTGAGACAACATGCATATGGCGACTCATTTTATTTATGTAGAGCCATCTATACTAACGCTACGGATGTGCTGGTTGATGGGTTTCTTTTTTTCTGTACAGAATTACGCAATTAAACTTGGAACGCTACCTAACTATTATCATTGTAACGAATATACGCCTTCAAAGGCATCATTCTTTTAATAAAGCGAATAGCTTTCTTGAAGCATCCGGCTATCCACTCACATTGACCATCATCGTGATGGCTACTGCACATTAATATTATTATTATTATCCAACCACATACAGGTGGTTCTAATCCAACCACACACAGCTACCTTGAGCAAAAAAAAAAAAAAATATCTGGAAGCAGGAAGGCAAACAACACGCCCTCGGCGCAACGCACTCCATCCGAAATAACTTTCTACAATATTAATGCCCGTAGCATACCAAAGAAAATTGACTTCCTTGAAGCATTACTTCTTGGTATCGAATCAGATTTTGTTGCTTTAACTGAGACTTGGCTAACAATCGATATCAGGGATGCTAAAATCACTCCACCAAACTACGTAATCGTACGGAAGGACCGATTAACACGTGGTGGTGACGTCTTCTTATTGATTAAAAGGGAAATCCCTTATATCGTGTTACCTGATATCACAGGAGTGGAAGGAATTTTTTGTAAACTAACATTTTCTACATTCACTATTGTCGTCGGCTGTATTTATCGTAGTCCCTCGTGTGGAGTTGAAGTGATGGAAAGACTGTGCTTGTATGCGCAAAATAACGTTTTGGGGACCAGACTAATACTTCTGGGGGATTTTAACCTGCCTGATGTGAACTGGCAAACATTTGAATACTACTCACCAAGTGCTGATGTGCTTTTTGAACTCATGCTTTCATTGAATCTCTGCCAAATCGTAACAGAGCCCACGCGTGTTCAAGGGACTACTTCCAACACACTTGATTTAGTTTTTTTTATTAGGCATCATTTCCCGTTAGAGCAAACGTATCTTGAATTCATTAATGGCATATCTGATCATAAGATCACTTTATGTGTTGTACCTGCTCAGAATACTACATTTTCTTCCCAACTACGCATCACTTACCCGGACTTCAATAGAGCAAACGATACGAGTATTATTGACTACTTATCTAACTAATTTGCTGCCTTTGAAGCACTTTCAATACGTCCCACCACAAACATCGAAACGTTGTGGCGCAGTTTCAAAAAAATAATGTTTCATTGTGTTTCCAAGTATGTACCTTCTAAAGTAAAAAAAAAAAACGAGGAAGCACAATCGCTGGATCTCACGTGACATCATTCATGCCAAACGTAAAGTCAAGCGTCTAAAAATATCAATAAAAATAGGACCTAATCCTTCATCTCGAAGTAATCTTACTATAGATATCCAAGACATGAAATCTAACATAAAGACAGCGAAGGCAAACATTTACTCAAACACACTTCAAGAATTCCTAAGAAATTCACCGAGAAAATTCTGGAACTACCTTAAACCTATAGGGCATCAAGTGATCCCCAAGCGTCGCCCGAAACTAACAAGGACAGCGCTAATACACTAAATAACTATTTTTCTTCTATCTTCACAACTGACGATGGGAAACTACCTCAAATTGACATCACCGTTAATAGCAGACTAAGCCCTCTTACCGTCACGGAGGCCGGAGTACTGAACCTTCTCCTAAACCTGGACACGAAAAAAGGGCCAGGCGCGGATAAAATACCCAACGCTTTCTTGAAAGCATACGCAGAATGGGCGACGAAGTACCTTTGTATAACATTTAACAAATCATTATCATCATCTGTTTCTCCAAAGGATTGGAAATCTGCAAAAGTTGTCGCAATACATAAATCAGGCTGCAAATACGACGCGTCCAACTTTCGGCCGATTTCGCTTACGAGTACCGTGTGCGAACTTCTGGAACACATCATACTAAAACATACAACCGTTTTCTTAGAAAAGGAGAATATGATATCACCATATCAACATGGCTTTCACACAGGCCTTTCTACAATCACTCAACTACTGGAACTAACCCACGACATATAGTTTAATATCGACCAACACAGACAAGCAGACCTCATCCTACTCGATTTATCGAAGGCATTTGATCGGGTATCACACAAAAAGCTCATAAGGAAGCTTGAGATTACATTAGGTACAGGCCCCATAATTGACTGGATTTGCGACTATCTTACTAACCGTACCCAATTTGTGGAAGTAAACGGACAGATTTCCCAGACAGCCCGAGTAACATCGGGAGTCCCCCAAGGAAGCGTCCTAGCTCCCCTTTTATTTCTAATTTTTATTAATGACTTGCCCGCAAAAATCACAGGAAACATTAGGCTATTTGCAGACGACTGCATTCTTTATGGAAATATTTCTCGCAAGATGACCACACAACATTAAACAACGACTTGAAAGCTGTATCTAACTGGTGTGCTCACTCGCAGATGACCATCAATATTAAGAAATCTGTTGTTCTTTCAATAACCAGAAAAAAAAAAACTAACTCGAGCTTTATGTATGCCGTTAACAACGTGCCACTAATACGAGTTCATGAACACAAGTACCTCGGATTAACGTTTACATATGACTTCAGATGGAACTCCCATATAAACAACGTTACAGCGACGGCAACGAAACGCCTTTTCTTTCTTGGAAGATATTTCCGACTAGCACCAACCGATACAAAGCATCTGGCTTACAAAACTTTCGTCAGGTCAGTCCTTGTGTACGCAAAGGTTATCTGGTTCCCATACACTAAACAACTAATTAAAAACCAGAAGGTGTACAAAGGAAAGCTCTACGATATATGTACAATAAACATAAATTAACAGACTCGCCCACCGAACTACTTAACAAAGCCGGAATCCTAACAGTACAAAACCGAGCTGTACGAGACCGTTCTAAACTTATATACCAACTCCTACACAACAAGCTTAATATTGATAGCTCTAGATACATCTGCAGAAATGAAACATGGCCCACGCGACATAAGCACACACAAACACTTAATGAATATTCTTTTCGTACCGATTGCTTTAAGAATTCATTCTTTTCTTTAGCGATAAGAGAGTGGAATAAACTGAGGGAATCCATTAGTAACAGCTCCTCATTAGATACATTTGCCAATTCAGTGGAAAAACGTCTCCTCACCTTGCAGCTCTGATTTACATACTCCGGTTTGTTACCGATCTTCATAGCCTAACACTTCTATCTATGAGTCTTCTTTTTGTATGATGCATTATACGCATGACTGCATCCTGTTTTTCATGTTCGTTAGGTGTCATATCACATGTGTTTTCAGGTGCTTTTCTTCCTTTCTTGTTTGGTTTCTTCTTTTCTCAGATTCTTCTTCGTTATAGTATATTGTACCCAAGTATTGCATTTGTGATGAAGTACTTAATTCTTTTGTTTAGCGAAGCCAAAGCCTTTGCAATAACAGACTCGTGATTATATATTTATATTCGTTGTTCGCAAATACTACCATATGTACTTGCCCTTCCTGTTATAATCCCATGAGGGATTGACAGTATGTGAAATAAACACAATAAGTTATTATTATTATTATTATTATTATTATTATTATTATTATTATTATTATTATTATTATTACTATTATTATTATTATTATTATTATTATTATTATTATTATATCGGTTTATTAAAACCGCATATGAGGAGGCTGATAATATGCATTCTTAGATATATTTTTGTGTTCTTTTTTTCATACGAATAGGGCCTCTCCGCTTGCTCGTTCGGATCTCGGGAGCAACGGAAATGGGATGGGGTCCTTGAGTATGTGTAGTTAAAACGTACATCAGCAGCTGTGACTCCTTGAGATTTTTTATAAGAGTATCTAAGATTTTCTTTTTGTGTGTGCGTGTGTGTGTGTGTGTTTGTGTGTGTGTGTGTGTGTGTGTGTGTGTGTGTGTGTGTGTGTGTGTGTGTGTGTGTGTGTGTGTGTGTGTGTGTGTGTGTGTGTGTGTGTGTGTGTGTGTGTGTGTGTGTCGTGGTTCCCCGTTTGGCCTTATGGGTAATATATGTATTCTCCATAACTTCACTTCTATGAAGCGGCCAGACAGTGAATCCAAGTAAACCATAAGGGAAATGAGCTGCTACGTTTAATTGAAATTCAGGAATATTGTCACGTTGTAGTGACGCCGAGGAATCCAAGCGCTGTGAAACGATGTGTCAGGAATCTGGTTCTCTATCAGGCGAACTCGTGATCAGTAGATCAGTCAACACCCAAAGAACAACGATGGCGGCGAGCACAGTCGTCGGTCGTCGAAATCTGATCCATGGGCCAATTAAGCGCGTACGCTATTTACGCATGGATCGCAGTGCATTCCAGAATAACCGCTAGAGCTGGCTCGCATCCTAGTATGTACAACGGCAGTCGAATCTCGCGCGCAGTCTAATTAGACGAGGCTTTCGTTACAGAACCCGCGACAACGCTCAAGAATTTTCGCATAGAGCATACAGGCGCGTGTTGCGCCGAGCCACACATCGGTATCGGTGCCGATGCGGTGAAAAACGGCAACCGTCAAAAAGCGAAACAATGTTGCGCGTGGTAAGATGAAGAAAAAGAGAAATGAAAGTGGATGAAAAGACAACCGGCCGCAGTTGGACGCCGGAACGATACGGGCAGCATTACGCGTATACGGTGCTCTGCGGATGCAGCTACCGCGTGCCTCGAATCCCCTTATTCTTCGAGCTCATTGCGTACAGCGAGGGTCTCCAATTTCGCAGCCTTGATGCCATTAGCTATAGTACGCGAGGGCTAGCAGGGCTGGTGCAAGTGCAGCGTTGCACTGCTAAGCACGAGGTCGCGGGTTCGCTTCGTGGCCGCGGAGGCCACATCTCGATGGGGGACGAGATGCGAAAAACACTCGTGTGCTTAGATGTAAAGAACCCCGGCTTGTCAAACTTAATCCGGAGTCCCACACTACGGCGTGCCTCATAACGAGATCGGGGTTTTAGCGCATAGAACATCGTAATTTTGAAGCAAGCAAATGTCCAATAAAGTGGATGAGAGGATGGCCGCCGCGGTCGCCTAATTGGTAAAGCAACGCACCTGTAATGCGGGAGAAATTGATCTGGATTCCACAAACGGCAAGATTCTTTCTCTCTCTTTTTTTTTCTTCATTTTTCACTTTCATTTCAGCCTTTCAGTTAAACGTAACGGGTAATTTACCCGATATGCTTTCACTAGTCTGCTCTTTTTCATGTGTTTGTAACTAACAAAAAATGCATCCCATTGATTCCCCTTATTATTCGCGCTCCTAGCTTCTGTAATGTAACTAGAGCAATACCAAAGGCTTTCTTTGAATTAATTAACTTTCTCTGCTGTCACCAGAGCTTGAATTCACGACGCTTTTATTGAGCAGAGGCGATTGGTTGCGTTCAAATCGGTAATTTTCTCTCACTTCCGTAATATTATATTTCCTACGAACTGGTTTAGTTCATTGAAGACTCGAGTGAACACACAGATATATATATATATATATATATATATATATATATATATATATATATATATATATATATATATATATATATATATTGAAGTGGGGTTTATGTAGCTCGTTCGAGGGATCGCAGGTAGCTCTAGATACGAGTCCTAGCGCTTCGCACCAACAACCCGCGCTCGTGTCTCGCGCCGCAAAGGTGGCAGTCCGCACAGTGCCACATGCATATTACCCACTACAACTACAGTGCCACATGCATATTACCCGCTACAACTTCCCCCGGGGCGAAGAGGAGCCATCCTGGCGACCTAAGGCGATGATACGATAAGGGGGTCGTGGTACGGCTTCAGGCGGCTGACGTGAACAGTCTCGCGGCCACGGCGGCGTTTGTCCGAAGATGGCGTCACCGGTTCGACCACATAATTCACAGGCGAAGTACACGCGACGATCCGGTACGGACCTTGATATTTCGGGGCAAGCTTTGGGCTAAGGCCTGGAGCTTGGAAGGGCAGCCGAAGCCAGACGTGAGAGTCCACGGCGAAGGACTGTGTGGGCTGATCGTTGTCGTGGCGATCTTTGCGGATTCCTTGGGTATCCGACGTGAACGAGCGAGCCAGTTGGCGGCACTCTTCAGCATGGCGAGCAACGTCGGAAAGAGGGGTGAATTCAGAGGCATCCGGGTGATATGGTAGTACGGTGTCGAGGGTAGTGGATGGTTCACGCCCATAAAGAAGGAAAAATGGTGAGAAGCCTGTGGTAGCCTGAACGGCGGTATTGTATGCGTACGTCACAAAAGGGAGGACATCGTCCCAATTGGAATGATCCGACGCAACATACATGGTGAGCATGTCCCCAAGGGTGCGGTTGAATCGTTCCGTTAGACCGTTAGTTTGTGGGTGATACGCCGTAGTGGTGCGGTGAATAGTGCGGCACGCGGCGAGTAGCTCATTAATAACTTCGGACAAGAAGACACGGCCTCGGTCACTGAGCAGTTCTCGCGGTGCGCCGTGCCGTAAGACGAAATGCCGTAAGATGAATGCGGCGACGTCGCGAGCAGCAGCCGAAGCAAGTGCAGCAGTCTCAGCATATCTTGTCAGGTGGTCTACTGCGACAATTATCCAACGATTTCCGGTAGCGCTGCATGGAAGAGGCCCATAAAGGTCGATGCCAACCCGATCAAAAGGACGTGCAGGACACGGTAAAGGTTGCAGAGGGCCTGTCGTATGAGAAGATGTCTTGCGTCGCTGACAGGCTGCACATGACCGAATGTATTTGCGGACATAAGAATACATGCCGCGCCAGTAGTACCGCTGGCGGAGCCGCTCGTAGGTTTTCAGGACGCCAGCATGAGCTTGTTGTGGGTCTGCATGGAAATACGTGCATACGTCGGAACGCAAATGGCGAGGGATGACTAGTAGCCATTTGCGACCATCGGGCTGATAGTTTCGGCGGTACAAGATGGCGTCCCGTAGCACGAAGTGGGTGGCTTGGCGACGAATGGCTCGAGGGCATGTAGATGTTGAAGAACTGCTAAGAATGTCAATAAGAGAAACAATCCACGGATCTTTTCTCTGTTCAGACGGCATGTCAGTAACAGCAAGCGTAGCAACCGGGCACTCTGTGGATGAAGGTGGCCTTTCGTCGGATCGCATGGGCGCATGGGAGAGCGCATCTGCATCAGAATGTTGGCGCCCGGATCGATAAATGACGCGAATGTCAAATTCTTGGATCCGAAGAGCCCAACGTCCAAGACGCCCCGACGGGTCTTTCAGTGACGCAAGCCAGCAGAGCGCGTGGTGGTCTGTCACAACGTCGAACGGACGGCCATACAAGTAAGGGCGAAATTTGTTTAAGGCCCAAACAATAGCTAAACATTCTTTTTCCGTGACAGAATAATTGGATTCTGCCTTCGTGAGAGCACGACTCGCATATGCAACCACATATTCTGCAAAGCCAGGCTTCCGTTGAGCAAGGACGGCCCCAAGACCAACGCCGCTGGCGTCGGTATGAACTTCAGTCGGTGCACTCGGGTCGTAGTGGCGTAGAACAGGCGGTGAGGTAAGCCGACGACGCAAAGTGGTGAAGGCTTGGTCACACGCCGGAGTCCAGTCGCGAAGGTCACCAGAGCCAGCCAGGAGCTTCGTCAGGGGAGCGATGATGCAGGCAAAATTGCGCACAAAGCGGCGAAAATAAGAGCAAAGACCGACGAAACTGCGGAGCTCTTTCACTGTAGTCGGCCGCGGAAATTCTGCGACAGCACGAAGTTTGTCAGGGTCGGGAAGGACGCCGTCTTTGGACACGACATGGCCAAGTATGGTCAGCTGGCGGGCTCCGAAGCGGCACTTTTTCAAGTTAAGTTGAAGGCCGGCGGTGGTAAGGCAAGTAAGGACTTCGCGTAGACGAGAGAGGTGAGTGGTGAAATCAGGGGAGAAAACTACCACGTCGTCTAAATAACATAAGCATGTCTTCCATTTGAGGCCTCGTAGAAGATTGTCCATCATCCTTTCGAATGTCGCGGGTGCATTGCAGAGGCCGAATGGCATTACGGTAAACTCATACAGGCCATCAGGCGTAATAAAAGCTGTCTTGGAGCGGTCGGATTCATCCACTGGCACTTGCCAATAGCCCGATCGCAAGTCCAAAGAAGAAAAGAATTCGGCACCATGAAGACAATCTAAGGCGTCATCTATGCGCGGTAGAGGATAGACATCTTTTCGTGTAATCTTGTTGAGGCGACGATAGTCCACACAGAAACGAATCGAGCCATCTTTTTTCTTAATGAGTACTACAGGAGATGACCAAGGGCTGCAGGATGGCTTGATAACACCACGTTCAAGCATGTCTTCAACTTGCTCGGCGATGACACGACGCTCGGTGGATGACACGCGGTACGGACGCTGGCGTAATGGTGCGTGATGTCCCGTATCAATGTGGTGAGAGACGGTACTTGTGCGGCCTAATGATGCTTGGTTGCAGTCAAAAGAGGCGTGAAAATCATTTAAAAGAGTAATAAGCCGCTCACGTTGTGTCGGCTCGAGGTCAGCGGCAATAGAGCGACAAAAAACATCCGGTGGTACTCGGTTAGATGGCACATGGGGTGCCAGTGCTGTTACGTTGATAGTATCCACGTCGTCGGGAACAGGGAAATGCACAATAACGTCAGCGTCCACAGTCTGGATGGTACCAATAGTCTCGCCACAGTGCAAAGCCAAAGTGTACGAATTTGGGTTAGAAATCAGTATTTCTGCAGCCCCATGGTGCACCGTGAGGAGAGCGAAAGGCAACAATATAGGCTGGCGGCGAATGAAGACGGCAGCGGGTGAAAACATGACCGTCGCTTCGGCAAGCGATGCGCATGAAAGAGGGACAAATACCGCGCTGTGAGGGGGAAGGTCAGTATCGGAAGCTACACAGATCCTGGTAACATCATGAACTTTAACGTCGTGAGATGGCATATCGCACAGAACTGAGAACTGAACCTCAGCACGTGCACAGTCAATGACGGCGTGATGGCGCGACAGAAAATCCCAACCGAGAATCACATCGTGGGAGCAACAAGTTAGCACAAAGAAATCAATCGGATACAAAATGTCTCGAATCAACACCCTGGCAGTGCACATAGCGACTGGCTGAACTTGCTGTGCACTGGCTGTTCTAAGCAATAATACCGAAGGCATCATGGTCACTTTCCGTAATTTACGGCAAAGTTTCTCACTAATCACAGATACAGCAGCACCTGTATCGACGAGGGCAAGACATTTGATGCTATCAACAGACACTTCAATAACGTTAGCGGGGGAAAAACGAGGACTTTGATGTTCCGACGATGACGCAGTTCGTGCCTCAGGAACTGCGGAAATCAGTTTTCCGCCTCAGTAGTACTGGCACTGGGCCTACGACGCATGGGTGAGAGTGAGCGCCGACGAGGGGAAGGCGAGCGACGAGTATTGTAGAGCTGTGACTGCGGTGCTGGTATGTCATCAGTAGCGTAGACTTCCGATGGTGGTCGCTGAGGCATACGGTATGGTCGGAATCCGGAGCTGGGTGGTCGCGCGGTGCCCACGAAGGCCGGCAAGCGCCGGCGGCAGAAGCGCGCTACATGCCCCGGTGTACCGCAGGCATAGCATATTGGGCGGTTGTCAGGAGTACGCCAAGGATTTGTGCCTTGCTGCTGTGCGCTGAAAAAGGGAGCGACCTGCTGGCGAGACGAGGGCGGATGAGAGAACACCGGCTGGAGAGGCGCTGAAGGCGGAGGAGAGAATCCCGGCAGACGAGGCGCCCGTGCAGCGGCTTCAGCATACGTCAGAGGCGCGGCCACGGGAGCCGGCTGACACGGAGGTGGAAGAGCTTCGGTCACTTGCTCTTGAATTACCTGTCGGATCGCTGGAGCCAAATATTGAGAAGGCTTCTCCGTGGTCGGCAAAATCGAGAGCTGTCGCGCGACCTCCTCGCGCACAAATTCTTTTATTTGCGTCAGCAAAGTTGCGTGGTTGTCGCCAATAACCAATGCTGCTAACGAATCTTCCGTAGGCGGTGGGCGCCGAGCTAAGATGCGTTGTTTCCGTAGCTCGTCAAAACTTTGGCACAAGTTGATAACTTCGGCCACCGTACGCGGATCCTTCGCTAGCAACATTTGAAATGCGTCCTCATCAATGCCTTTCATAATGTGTTTTATCTTGTCCTGTTCCGCCATTGACGGATTCACGCGCTTACACAGGTCAATGACATCTTCGATGTAACTTGTGAACGTTTCACCGTGATGTTGCGCGCGCCCCCGTAAGCGTTGTTCTGCGCGAAGCTTGCGCACAGCGGGGCGCCCGAACACTTCTGTGAAACTTGTCTTGAATCTGCTCCACGTTGTGAAATCGTGTTCGTGGTTTCGGAACCAGAGGTTCGCGACGCCGGTTAAGTAAAACAGCACATTGTGCAACTTTGTGACGTCGTCCCACTTGTTATGCTGGCTCACCCTTTCGTAAGATGACAACCAATCCTCCACGTCATGATCATCGGTGCCGCTAAAGATGGCAGGATCACGCTGGCGCAATGCACCGGAAACGATGACCGTCGGAGGCTGGGGTGCATCTTCCTGGGTGGTTTCGTCAGGCATGGTCACAGCAGTCGGTAGCGTCCGGCTTCGGAGTTCCAGTTTTTGAGGTTACCCCGCAGCTCCACCAAATGAAGTGGGGTTTATGTAGCTCGTTCGAGGGATCGCAGGTAGCTCTAGATACGAGTCCTAGCGCTTCGCACCAACAACCCGCGCTCGTGTCTCGCGCCGCAAAGGTGGCAGTCCGCACAGTGCCACATGCATATTACCCACTACAACTACAGTGCCACATGCATATTACCCGCTACAATATATATATATATATATATATATATATATATATATATATATATATATATATATATATATATATATATATATATATATATATATATATATATATATATATATATATATATACACACACACAATTAAGGACTTCGTCGACGAGGCACCTATAAACGAAGTAAGCCATAAAATCATTCGCTCTGGATATACGCGTCATTCTGTATAGGGAAGAAGAAGAAGAAGACGAAGAAGCGACAACAGAACGGGGGCTGTTTACCTGCGGAAGAAGAGACCCTCTGTTTTGGCAGATGGCAGAGCACCTTGAAGAAGGGGTGCTGACGGAGGGTCCCGAGGACCCGGCCATCGCGCAGGAAGGAGACCACACCATCCGAGGCCGTCTTGTCCTGACGGCGGCGTCCTCTGAGGAAAGCGTGGAGCAGGGCGAAGAAGTTCCCCTGCTTGACGTCAACCCTCTGGTGCGCTCCTAACGTATGTAGCTGAGCTATAGCATAGCAATCCACGCGGCATGTTAAGGTGACGTACAGTTTTCATCCCTTTATACCCACCAACGACGTGCGACACGTTTTTTTTTTCTTCTCATGGCGATAGTCGTTATACAGTACACAAACAGGTCTTTGCGAAATGCCCTTGTCTCTCTGTCAGTCTAAAGGGCCGATGAGCTGGAAAACTACGAAACTGTTCGTTTTGAGCTACCTTTACACGAGTCCCATAGATTCGGGCCAATTCAACTTGGCGGGCTGAAATCGGGTCGCTGTGTTCGCGAGCTGTTGAGTGAGCATGGAGGTGCGTACGGTCAACCCGCCTGCAAGGAGTGGGTTGACTCGCCCAACCCTCTTGCAAGATGCATGTAAACGCGGTCAAGTCGAGCTGAGTCAGCTCGACACTCGCCTCAAGTTCAAGTAAACTAATCGTTTCAGAGCAAGCGAGATGTAATAACAGACACGCCCCCTGGCGGTGCCATCGCAAGTGACGTTTATCCGTGCTCCGGAATGCATGAGGGACCGCACGCGGCGCCAGCATATATGTTGAGAAACATGCATGGCAACCACTACACCTATACGCACGGAATAGCAAGAATCGTATACACATACAGGACGCGTCTATGTCATATGCAAGGATGCTCCACCGATATTCCCTCTGATGAGTGTTTCAGTTTTGCTATCACAAGGATAGTCTGCAAGAACACGAAGAAGTCTGCCTTTTCACTTGGGGGTTTCAGTAGGCGCAGTCGCAAGATGTAGGGCTCGTTCGCACCGGCGATCCAGAAAAGTCACGCGGCATTTTCATCACATGTGGCGTGCTCGCTGTGATGGCTAAAAACAGAAAACGGTGCGATGTGAACGTCATTTGCAATAGTTCCGCGTGAATGCGTCTTCCTCTTATCCTTCGCTGTTCCCTTTCCTCCATTTCCTTTCTCTTACTGCATGATGTTCGCAACTTACCCATGGAAACATGCTTTGTCTTCAGCAGTGATTGTCATACATAGGATGTCCCATCTAACGTTAACTAAGATATTTAAAAAAGAAACACGGTATAAGATACCGTTAGAAGACCTGCAGAATTCGATCGTCAGAGGTCTGACGACCGAACGCCGGAGATATCAAATCAAAATTGTGTCTTGCACGGTCTTTTCTAAACCGTGCTTTTTTTTTTTCGTTGAGTATCTTGGCTATAACGTTAGCTCGGACACGCGGTATAGTGCAATGTTTGAGCACCCCAAGGTAACCTGAAGTGTTTCTACGGTGCTGCATCCATCACAGTCACATGGACACGCTTTTAACTGGACGTTGATCTTTCTGTGTGAAGCCAGCGCGCGTCCTCTTCGCTGACGAACATATAGGACACAGCGCCGTCCTGCGCCTCCACTCTTCTCCGATGGTTGTAGGTTCGCTTCCCGTTGCTGCTGTTCAACCTCACGCTGTGCCTGGCCGGCATGGGGTTGACCGCCGTGTCTGCGCTGTTGCTGCTGCAGTCCCTGCAGTGGCGCGAGGACATCCAGGCCCTGCGACTGGGCGGCCTGGGCGCCCTGCTCATGTCGCATCTCGAGCTGGCGCTGCTCGCTGCCGGACTCGTGCTGAGCGCCGTCTCGTGCTGCGGCTGCGTCGGGGCTCTGCGCGAGAACGCCTGCCTGCTGCGCGCCTACTCGCTCGCCCTGCTGTGCCTCATCATGGCGGCCACGGCGCTGGGCACGCTCGTGCTTGTCATGCCAGGTGCGGGCAGCCGCCATATAGCGTGCCGTTCGCCGACACGTTTGCCGTAGTGCATGGGTCGAACAAGAAAAATCCTCGCCTCCATGTTGGGTGGCCGCTGCGATCTTTGAAACTTTGAACCCGCAGTAAACAACGCGCTGTGCTGTAAACAGTGTATAAATGTCCCACGAACCACCCACGAAGGTAGCACTTTGTCCTGCGTGTGTTCATCAGTTATAACAGCTTGACTACACTGAGCATGTTTAGCTGCCCAGTGTCTTCAATACAGTGACGTCCACCTACGGCAGCTGAATTGTCCTGTGGGGCTTTTATGACTTTCAGCGCGTACGCGTGACATCCGAAACGGAGTAGATAAAGTTCGCGCGTTCACGCAGCCGGTGCCAAGAGGGTCGTGCAGAGAACGCTGTCGGCTACACTGGTGGTGCACTACCGTGACTCCCCAGACGCCCAGCAGCTGGTGGACGCCGTGCAACGCCACCTGAGCTGCTGCGGAATGACAAGCAAGAGCTTCAGGGACTGGAACGACAATATGTACGTGGCGTCTATACTTCCCTATACGGCGTTTTGTCGTGCGTCATCGTCATCGGCATGTGTCAAGGTGTGTCTGACCGTAAAGTCCCAGACGCACGTACGGTGCGCGGTTTGACCTCCGATCTCGCGTGCGACCAGTCATACGAACACCATACACTTATACCGTATCTCTGTCACAAAAGCAACAGCAGCAACAACAACAACGCATATCAGTCATACAAACAGCAACCAACAGTCATATACTGCACCCAACAAGTTTTCAACAGGTTTTATCAGTCCATCCCTCGGTCATCAGGTCAAAGCAGTCGGAAATCTAAACACACCAGATGGCGCTCTTCGCTCAGCAGTGATATGTGCTGTTGTTGAAGCATAATGGACCTGTTGCTTCTGGTTGTTGTTTATCTGAGCATGGTTATGCTTAGATAACGGTGTTGTGTTACTGAGCAGCGGCTTACAATGGTACACAACATGGAAAGGGAGCGTCCTTTTTTGGAGGAGGACACCAGTGAAATTAGTATAAATCACTTCTCTACATTTATTACTAAGAAAACCGCTCTTTCCGTAAGAGTGTATACTTTGTAAGCCAGAAAAGTCATAAAAACGAAAGGCGCCGTCAACCTCAAGTTTCCGGACATAGCGTAATGTATACTGACGGTCACTACTCGGGTTTATGCTTTCCCTCGTATTCTCGAACGATCCTCGACTCGAAGATCTTCTTGCACTGCAACGAGTTGAGCACATCGCCGCTTCTAGACTGGTGAAGACGCCACACTTATCAAGAACTGCCATGGTTGATCGTGAAGCCTAGCGCCCACTTCTAACGAGGGATGGCGCTGTATCTACGTTTACTTCTGTTGGCGAGGTGGAGTTTTGAGTGGTGCAACGTTCTCGAATACGGGGGTCACAGTCTTTTATCGCTAAATACCAACTGTACCGTATTCCTTAAGAGGCCGAAGACGGAGTGTAGCAAGTTTCGAGAATATTTTCTCTTCCACAACGGTCGAAATACGGGAGAACTAAATGACGTCGAAAATACTTTGAAATCTATGATGTCACGCCGACAACTGGCGTTGAGGCTTCGACGCCAAGTTGTATGTGCGGAAGCTTGACCTTCGTTTTTGGTAGTGGTAGTCAACATTGTACAGCGAAAAGAAAGGATATAGAGTTTCGAAATAATGCATTATCTGTGTAAACCGACTTCTGCTAATGGTACATTCGACTGGCTCTCACCGTGCTCTAACTCAGTTTGCAGCGATGCGGAGCCTTCTCGTGATTGGAGCCGCAGAAAGCCTGCCCCAGCCGAACGTGCTGGAGCTGCTCTTAGAGCACTGGTAGTGGCCACGTGATCGAGTGAGTGAGTGAAGAAACATTTATTGTAGGTCCGGCGAGGACGCGAACTCGTCGCGCACCCGGCTAGTCCCACGTCGGGACCGGCAGGTCTAGCCCACCGGCCCGGTCGCGGGCACGCCGGACAGCCAGGATTTGCTGTTCCAGAGCGGGGCTACGCAGAAGCGAGTCCCACTCCTCCTTGATGAACTTGGGGTATGTCGACCCGCACTCCCACAGCATGTGCGCTAGAGTAGAGGTCTGCCCGCAGGAGGGGCAGGCGTCGTCGCGATACACGTCCGGGTAAGCCTCGTGGAGAACGGACAGACACGGATACGTACTAGTCTGCAGAAGCCTAAGAGAAACGGCTTGCGCCCTATTCAACCTGGGGTGAGGGGGTGGAAAGACCCTTCTAGCCATGTAGAAGAATTTGATAATCTCGTTATGAGTAACGGGAGCATCCCTGTGGCCGTAGGGAGGAGGGGAGTCGGTGCTTCTTGCAGAGGAAGCGCGGTCGGTGAGGTCACGCGCAGCCTCGTGAGCAGACTCATTCAGGTTCTGGGGAGCACCCTCGACCGACCCTACATGAGCTGGAAACCAGTGGATTGAATGATGCGTGAGAGCATATCGATTCGAGTTGCTAAGAAGACGAGCAGCTTGCTTGGCAATGCAACCTTTTTGAAAAGCCCTAACTGCCGTTTTGGAATCGCTATATATCTCGGACCCACGACCGTCTAGCAGGGCGAGGGCGATGGCGGCTTGCTCGGCGACTCCGGGGTCTGAAGTGCGAATGGAGGCGCAATTAGAAATCTTGCCGCTGGAGTCGACCACAACGATGGCAAAGGTCTTCCCATCGCTGTACTCCGCGGCGTCGACGAAGCTTGCTCTAATGTCTCGTTGCTTTATCTGTTTGAGGATGGCTGCTGCTCTGGCCTTGCGTCTGCCCTCGTTATGGACGGGATGGACGTTTCGGGGCACAGGGGCCACTTCGAACTTGTCACGAATGCACCTAGGGATCGGGGTACTGACCATCGGGAATCCCGCAGGGTGGTAACCCAACTCTTCGAGGATGTGTTTACCTGCCGCTGTGGTGCTCAGGCGAGTGAGTTGCGCACGTTCTTGGGCCTCGGCAATCTCCTCGGCAGTGTTATGCACCCCCAGCTTGAGGAGATCCTCGGTATGGGTCCTGATGGGTAGCCCGAGAGCCCTCTTGACCACTTTGCGGATGAGAGCGTTGAGCTTATCTCGCTCCGCTCTGAGCCAGTTGTGCATAGAAATTGTGTACGTAAAGTGACATAGCACGAAGGCATTGATAAGCCTGAGGAGATTGTTTTCCTTCATTCCTCGGTGCCGGTTTGCTATTCTGCGAACGAGGCGGAAAGCGTTGTCCGTCTTTGCGATGATCTTCCGGAGAGCCGTTCCGTTCCTGCCGTTGAATTCGACAAACATGCCGAGGACCCGAATAACGTCGACCCTGGGTATCACCCCCCCGTCACAAGTACGAAGACTGATGTTGCTTTCGGAAACTGGCTTCCAATCTTTGGGTCTGCCTCCCTTCTCTTTTCTGTAAAGCAGAAGCTCCGACTTGGCGGGGGAGCATCGAAGACCGGTGGGGCGGAGATACTCCTCGATCACATCGATCGCCTCCTGCATGGATTCTTCGACTCTGCCCTCGCAGCCGCCGGGGCACCATAAGGTGATGTCGTCGGCGTATATGGTGTACTTGACGCCCTCTACGCGTGCCAACCTCTCGGAAAGACCAATCATACAGATGTTGAACAGGGTGGGTGAGATGACGGCGCCCTGAGGAGTGCCCCGCCCTCCGAGGGGCACATCGTTGGAGCGGAAGTCCCCAATGCGAAGCTTGGCCTTCCTGTCCGTTAGGAAAGAGCTGACGTAGCTATGGAATCTGTAACCGAGACCCAGGTCTGAAATGGTCTTTACGATGAAGCTGTGGAGCACGTTGTCGAAAGCTTTCTCGAGGTCCAGACCGAGCAAAGCCTTGACGTCTCTGGAACGGCCATCCACAATCTGATGCTTTATTAGCTTCATTGCATCCTGCGTCGAGAGTCCTGCGCGGAAGCCGATCATGTTGTAGGTGTAAACCTCGTTGTCCTCGAGGTACCCGTTGACCCTGTTGAGGACGACGTGCTCCATGACCTTGCCGACGCAGGAGGTTAGAGAAATCGGCCTGAGGTTCTCGATGTTCGGGGCCTTGCCGGGCTTGGGAATGAGCACCGTCCAGGCCATCTTCCACTCTGCAGGAACGACGCCGCTATTCCAGCACTCGTTGATTTTGTCGGTCAGGAAGACGATCGACGTGTCCTCGAGGTTTCTCAACATTCTGTTGGTGACTCCGTCTGGACCAGGCGCAGACTTGCGGTTGAGTGCGAAGATGGCCTGTCTGACCTCGGCAACGGAGAAGTCTTCGTCGAGCTCGGGGCGTGGAGGGCCTCGGTAGTCCGGGAGTTGGGTCACTGGATCTCCATCGCGACAGACGGGCAAGTACTTCTGTACGAGTTTTGAGACGAGCTCATCAACATCAATCGAGTTTCTGTCAGATTTCAGTAGTGCTCCCAGGCGTCGGCGGGAGTGCCTCCGAGCCCTCTGAGCTGTACCGAGGCGCCCCGAATGAACCAATCGAACGTGTTCCGAGCGCTCGGTCTTGCCAAGCCGAATGCACCGTGAGGGCGCTCTAGAGCGCTAAAAATTGGCCTCTCGAATGCACTAACGGAGCAGTTGTAGCGAACTTTACCGCCCTAGTGAACTCGCGCACCATTTGCCTGCGCGCCCTTCGCAGCTACTTCAACTGCAGCGCGGAGAACCCGAGCCACGAACGCTGCTCGGTGCCGCACTCGTGCTGCAAGAACAACGCGAGCCTCCTGGCGAAGCCGTTGACGGCGGCCGGCTTCCACTGCGGCCGGGGCGTGCTCAACATGAGCGACTACGAGGCCTGGTTCCACATCAACTGGAACAACTGCGCCGACGCGGCGCTGCACGCGCTGCGCACGCACGCGCTCGCCGTGTGCGGCGGCTGCCTGGCGCTCTCCCTCGGGCTCGCCTTCCTCGACGCGCTGGCGCACACCACGCGCGCCGAGATCGCGCTCATACGCGACTACTACGCGCGCCGAGGGCTGTGACCACGCGTTCGGCGGGGACGCTTTTCTCTGAAGGGGCAGCAAGCACTCAATACCCGAGAGCCTCTTGCTTTGCCGGCACGCACGGCCATTCTATTTCTTTATGTTCGGAACGCCTCATTAAATAGTACAATCTTCCGACGGTTGCTTAAAGGACGTTTGAAATCACAACGCTGTACAAATACGCAGGGGAAAATGTCATTGTGAACCTCTCGTGCCCTTTTTGGCTGCCAAGTTGCTATTTATTTATTTATTTATTTATTTATTTATTTATTTATTTATTTATTTATTTGTTTGTTTATTGGGCTCAGCTTGGTTGAATACGTCCTAAATTTATTTTTTATTTCTTTTTTCCGAATGCAGTGCGTCGCGACAAGACTATTGTTATGCGACGGGAAACACAGAAAACCGTGAGAAAGGGACGTTTACACGGATATAAAATAATACTACAAAAAGTTATACAGATCCCACGTACAGTGGGAATCGGTTGTTATGCGAAGCGCTTTGCAGGGTGTCGTGCATCGTTTAGAGTTGTGCGAAGCGTTGCCAGACGGACCAACATGTTTGGTTACGGACGAGTACCCTGCTCCCCTGCCTTCGCTAAGCTTGATACTTACGTTTGCGGCTTTATGGAATTGTTTCCAGAGCCCATTTTTGCCAGGGTGAATGATTAGGCAGCATGCTGAAGTCTCCCGCAGCGACTTGTAACATATTACGGTGCCGGAATACAGACGGTGATAGACATATTAGAAAGGGAAATATAAACGTTACTTACGAACGACCCTTTGTCAGAGCCGTTGGTGCGTGTGACACACGCACCAACGTGGGAGGAACACATGAACCATGTGAACCATGTGAACACATATCACATGGGAGGAACGTGTCGAAGACACGAGGATTTACCTAAACGATACAGTAAATATCAAATTATTCTTATCTTTCGGGAAAATAAGCTAGTCCGGATATGTACGGGAGGTTCCTGGAATAAGTGATGAAAAATAAAAGCACATTTATAGATTTTTAGAATGGAATGGCTATAAAAAAGATTACGGCAGGGAAACTTTCGGCGCACTGTAGACATTTACTACGATAAGCAGTTTATTCAAAGCTGTTTCTGAAGGGGCTTCTTTTTCGTTCTCGCGGAAAGAGCTTTTTGTTTAATATCTTTATTTCCATTTCTTTTTCAGTAAAGTGTACATTGATCTCTAATATTTGTGCTAACTGATTCTCGACCAATTCCCCAGACTACTAGACAACGCTAAACTACAATTACACTATACGCACACTTCAACACATTGGCCTAGGGTGCTGGACAATGTCCAATCCCGCCATGTTATAAAATTCCTCCATGTTGATGTCTTGAGTCAATCGGAGATGATGTAGCAGCCCAGTGAGCTTACTTTATTTACAACACTGGACAGTGCCCCTGGACTCCCGTGTATACTCTCTCAATTTTTTTTCTCTTGAAATTTTTGCGCTCGAGTGGCCTATTAGTTACTATAGTTCTCGTGGACGTTCCCAACCTCCTCTATATTTTTTTTCTCGTGCGTCTGCTTTTTCTCTCCGCTAATCTTTCCGTCTTCCATTTTCCCCTACCCAGAGACTCCCCTTTCACATACAATGAAATCACGAAGTATTACCTTCTTAATCGCAGGGTTTACAGTTTGCCGCATCCTAAACTAAACAGGGCTCAGGTACTTACGTTACGCTTACTACAGACTGGTACTTATCCTTGCCCACGGAGACTGAACATGTTTTATCCGGAGACGTATACAGAGCCTTATTGCCAAGATTGTGGTGCTTTAGCCACGCTCGAACACATGCTCTGGTCTTGCGAAAGAATTGAAGACTCGGCGATCAAGGATGCGTCCAGGTGGGAGGCTGCACTTCGCAGCCCGGACCTGGATGAACAATTCTGGGCTGTCCAGCAGGCTCACGACATGGCCGTGAGGCTTGGCCTTCCGGTCCCGACGTGGGAGTGGCCCGCTTAGTGGTTAATTATCACTACTTGCAGGACCAAATAAAGTTTTCCTTCCTTCCTTCGTTCCTTCCAGTGCCGGCTAGCAAACCAGAATCTTTTCAGGTTAACCTCCCTGCCTTTCCCTCCCGTTTCTCTCTCTCTCTCTCTCTCTCTCTCTATCTATCTATCTATCTATCTATCTATCTATCTATCTATCTATCTATCTATCTATCTATCTATCTATCTATCTATCTATCTATCTATCTATCTATCTATCTATCTATCTATCTATCTATCTATCTATCTATCTATCTATCTATCTATCTATCTATCTATCTATCTGCAACCGGCTTTCAGTTACTTAATCTTTGGCGCATAGTAACACACATCGGGATTGTCTAACGTTCCAGAAAACTTGCAATTCTATACCTTCGGTTTACTCCATTTCAGGTCTTCTCATCCATATCTATTCTCGTCAGCCCGTGAACACTCAAAATGGACAAAGTAATTGTGACCTTGCTTTACGTACGTTGATAACACAAAATGCCGTTTTGTGGTGCTCAACTCATTATCGGAATGAAATCTGTACGGTTATTCATTTATATGAGCCTGTAGGAGTAGTGCCATCTGCAAACCTTCAGTTTGCATATGACATTGTCCTGTTCAGCAACACTGGGGACGAGTTACAACAAATGATTGAGGACCTTAACAGAGAGAGTGTAAGAGTGGGGTTTGATGATTGATTAATATGCACAAAACAAAGATAATGACCAATAGCCTGGCAAGGGAACAAGTGTTCAGGATCGCCAGTCAGCCTCTAGAGTCTGTGAAGAGTAAGTTTATGTAGGCCAATTATTCACAGTGGACCCTAATCGTGAAAAGGAAATTTGCAGAAGAATACAAATGGGTTGGAGTGCATACGGCAGGCATTGCGAGATCCTGACTGAAAACTTGCCATATCATTGAAGAGAAAGGTGTACAATCGGTGCATTCTACCAGTGCTAACATATAGAGCAGAAACTTGGAGGTTGACAAAGAGGCTCGAGAACAAGTTGAGGACCGCGCAGAGAGAGATGGAGCGAAAAATGTTAGGCGTATATAACGCTAAGAAACCGGAAGAGAGTGGTGTGGATCAAAAAGCAAACGGGAATAGCCGATATTCTAATTGACATTAAGAGAAAAAAATGGAGCTGGGCAGGCGATGTAATGCGCAGGTTAGGTAACCGGTGGGCCACTAGATCTACAGAATGGGTGCCAAGGGAAGCGAAGCGCAGTTGACGACAGCATAAGACTATGAAATTGGAAAATTCGCAGGCGCAAGTTGGAATCCGTTGGCGCAGAAGCGGGGTAAGTGGAGACCGCAGGGAGAGGCCTTGGTCCTGCAGTGGACATAAAAGATGATGATGATGATGCCGATGATGATGATGATGATGATGATGATGATGATGTAGTAAGTAGCGCGAAGCGCTATTGTTAAGTGGAAGTCCCCCCCCCCCCTGTGTGTGCGTTTACATTATGATCATACAAATGCTGCCTTGCATTTCTGCTGACAACTGTCATTATTTCATACCTCTCTGCGTGAAGCGGACGCCTTCAGCTGTCCGTCAAACCGACGTACTCCAAAAAATGCAGAAGTGACCACAACATCTGCCGGCTTGCTGCTTTGTACAGCGCTTCCGAGAATTTAGCCTGCACTGAGCCACGGCCGCTATAGAAAGCACGCATCCGTGGTCTGACTCGCATGAGACATCTCCCACCCCGACTTGTTCTCGGCGTAGCGTCGGACGCGCACTCTGGTTGCGAGCGTCGTCTTGCACAACGCCTGCGCGGCCGGAGCGGGAGCACCCACGCCGAGAGAAGCGTGAAAAAACCGAGAGCACGCGGCGCGGTAGTTTCAAGGCGAGGCCTTGTGCCGCCGTACAGCGTGTCCGGCGGAGAACAATGCGACGACGCCGACCGCGCAGGGCAGCTGCGTGACGCCGCGTCGTGTCCGAGCAGTTGGCCAAGTTCCGCGCTCTTCTGCGGACATGCGCGCAGGAAGGGTGCATGCACACGCACACAGCGTCGGTCCGTGTCCGTCTGCGGGAAGCAGTGGACGTTGCGTCACGTTAACCTTGAGACGAAACGACGCTGCCCGTCCCAAGGACCGCTTCCGTCCGCCCGTTGCGCCCGCTGTTCTTTGGAGTGACGGCGTAGAGCACGGGAGCCTGTCGTACATGCGTCGCATAATGAGCGCATGTGTGAGTGAATCAGACGCAGGGTCTCAGGACTACTGTATCCATAAACGTAGAAATCTGATGCATTGATTTTTTTGTTTGTTTGATTTCATGTACGCCTTGAATTTTCCAGTGGGGCAGATGCATTTGACGTACAAACGCGATACTAGACGTTAGCGTTGCCTCATTCCTTCTCGCAGCTCTTGAAAAACGTTCCCGTCCGCTGAAAACAATCGCTGTAGAAACAGGGAAATTTGTCGCTCGATTAAATGGCAGACGTCATCGCGAATTCGTCTTTTATGCCAGACACTTAGCGTACATGTAAGGGGATTCTGTATGAAAAAGAAAGAGATAGAATTATGACCATTTTGGCGGAGATTACGCTAAGCAGACGAATACTAAAACACCCCTTAGGAACATCGCGTTCGCTCTTTCGTGGAAACGTCACCAAGGCCTTCGCAGCCTAATGAGCACATCGTTTCGGCCACGAATTGGCAATAACTCTCTCTAAAGATGGTCTGTTACCGATGTGCTCCAAAGGCACTAGTCATTGAATGCCGTTATAGTGCGATTTTGGAGGATACACACACACAAACACTATGATCAGTCGTCTCTGGCACGGTGCACTGAGCGTGGCCATTTCGCAGGAACATGCTTCATATCGAGCTTGTGCTGGGCGTCTGTTCGCTTGCATCAATGGTGACCTCTAACCGAGCCCTTGACTGCTGGGAAGAGTGACTGACTTCTGCGTATCGTCTTGACGTGAATGTGCGCCGTTGTTCAATGCGCACTGTGCGAATAAACGAAAAGCACCTTGACTTTAGTTTACTGTAACTTTTAGCGCTATACGTGGGTAATTGGAGATCGCAGGGAGAAGCCTTCGTCCTTCAGTGGACATAAAAATAAGCTAATCATGATGATGACTCTTGCTTAATCTTATGTTAATCTTACTTATTTTAGCTTTACTTGATCTTTTCCTTTTCTCTTCTCCCAGTGCAGGGTACAGCCAGCCACACCCAGTCCTGGCTAACGTTCCTGCCTATTATTTGTTCTCTCTCGCCAGAGCTTTATCATTAAGTGAAAAGCAGTAGCGTTGAGAGAACTGTCACCCAGTAGAAATGAATGAATGACTGGGTGAGTCAACGATTCAGTAATTCACTCGATAAATTAACCTCTTTCCATCACTGCCTACCATAGTTCTTGGTCTGCGGCCACCTACATCGGAGTGAGCCACTCTTTCGTTCGCTCTTCCGTTAATACAGAATATAGTAGGCTATGGGCTCGGGGCGATTGCTCTGCCGCGCTCAAGAAAAAATTTTAAAAAAATCTCTACGCGACAACTGAATATCGCGCTGCGTTTTCTCTACGCATCCGGCTAGATGCGCTCCTGTCCAAAGCAACAAGTGGATGCGACGCACTCGAACCGACATCCGCTCCAGATGCACTCACCGCCTTGGTGAGCGGAAATCTCACTCGACAGAACCACTTTCTTTAAAAGGAAGTTTGTGAGAACGTAAAGCTCTGCGCTCAGAGGCAACTCACTCCCGTGGACGATGATCACCGAGTTCGTCTACGACGGCCCGTGCTAATCCATGAAGCTGTACAGTTGTACACTTTCCCCAGGGCCATATCTCCACTCCTTAAAAAATAAATTTAGAAAAAAATTGGTCCACATTAAAACAGAAAGAAAAAAAGGAATAAAAACAATTTTTTTCTCTACGCGTCCGCCACAACGCTGCTGTGCTATGCAGTAAAGGCCCCATTCAGGAGATGCACCGTGTTGTGAAGTGGCCGGCCTTAGCGCCGTCTGTCGTGACACAACAGAAACACTAGTCGCGCTCCTGCCGGCGCTACATTTGAATGTAATTTTGCAGCCTAATTGCTGCGTAAGAGCAGGTTGTGAAGCGAGTGCCTGCCCTTCGCAATGTCTCAACGAAGGTTCAGTAACGCTTTCTCTATACGGCATCCATGGATCACTGCAGAATGGAAAATATGTATGGTGGCGCAGTTAATGCGGCGCTGCAGGGTTCTTTAACCGTCCTAGCCGCATTTCGCGATTTCTCGACACATCAAATAAGAGTCAAAATTCAACTCTTAGACGAAAGCAAACTGGTCTGCGATAGTGCGTGGACTTGTCTGGCGACAACAAAACAGCACGTCACGATTTCTCATTTGGAAAACCCAAGTTTTAGTTTTAAACATGACCTTTCCTGCGAGCCCGCGTGCGCTGTTAGGAATGGCCTGCCGAGGTGGCCACAATCAAGTTTTCTCAGCCAGCTGCAGCTGCGAGTGTTGCGAGCTTCCCCGAAGAGGACCATGGAAGCCTACCACAATTGCTGCGGTGACTCATTTCGTAGGGGCCTCGAGGTGCCGCTTCAACACCCCCCTCGGCGCCGTTGTGACTAAACGCGATCGGCGGACCAACTATTGTTACTGAACCCGCCACCGCCGATATGGTCTCTCTGCAGCAAGACGAGCTTCCCTAACAAAAGGGTTCTTTGCGGTACGTGGGCCCCAGGATTCGTCACAGTCTGCTGACACTCGTGGCGACTGCAGGACGCAAGACAATGGACAACCGGCGGCCATGCTGCGGGGGTCAGCTCGGGGAACCAACGCGCCTTTCAAGACGTAAGCCCCGAGTTCTGCGAAGCCCGTCTCACCTCGGAGGGGCAGTGAAACCTGTGCGGAATGTGTGTGTGTAAACCCCCTAGCCCCTTCCCCCAAAGGCGGGCCGGCCACGAGGACTTTCTACGCTGACTGGTCGAACGTTTCCCTCACCTAGGGATCTAGGGAACAGTGGGAGGGCCTGCTCACCATCGGCGTGCTCACAGTCCAAAAAGGATTGGTGCAACACGCTCTCAAAGTGGCCAGGCTCAGCGATGCTCTGGAATAGGGGCGCCGACCACTCAAGACGACGGAGACTTCAGCAAAACATGACGACCTCTGTTAGCCGCTGAAAGCTGTAAATAGAGCATTAAAGTTTTGCCTTCCTTCCTTCCTTCCTTCCTTCCTTCCTTCCTTCCTTCCTTCCTTCCTTCCTTCCTTCCTTCCTTCCTTCCTTCCTTCCTTCCTTCCTTCCTTCCTTCCCAGGGAACACGGAGTGTTTATAAGCAGCTGTTTGTCGGCTGCTAGAGGGTGCTCGTGATCGGGCTCGTGTGTGTGCTCGTCATCGTGCTCGACCAGCAGTGTGCTGGGTGTGTTTGGAGCTGTGTGCTCATATGCTGTATGCTTCGTCTTGCGTGCTCCATTTGGGAACCACGCTAGACTGTCGAATGCATCTCTTGGTTAAAATGTAGATACTGTAAATAAATCCCGTACGTCCAGTCCCTCCCAAGTTCCTCTCTACGACCTTCAACCCTTACAAATGGTGGCAGCGGAGAGGTCGTCCGACAACCCTGACAGCGCCAGGAAAATCATGCTGCTACATTTATCAGATGAAAAAAACTGCAACCTTTTAACTTGCAATCGAAACTGTTTCATGAGACTCCCCGGAAGCCAAAGCGGGACTGGAACGGGAGGTTGGGGTCGAAGAACGCAGATACAACGTTCAGCAGTTATTGCGATATTTCATTATGTCTATACAGGGAAACTCTTTTCCAAGTTGTTC
The DNA here is from genome assembly GCF_038994185.2 of Dermacentor albipictus. Lineage (NCBI taxonomy): Eukaryota > Metazoa > Arthropoda > Arachnida > Ixodida > Ixodidae > Dermacentor > Dermacentor albipictus. The sequence continues at coordinate 153,032,377 of NC_091825.1, read as the reverse complement.
AGTAAATGTGCGCTTGCGTTTCGGCATTATTCCGCCTGCTTCCAACACGACATTCGTGAAAAGCAAGACGACGTGAAGACAGTACGGTTTGTGCTCTTCTGCTTGGTTACGGCTCGTTAGCCAATGCATTGAGAAGCCCATTCTAGCTGGATCGAGAAAACGTACGAGCAGTATGTGGTTCATCATTCCGGTCATCTTTACTTCTGCTGCAACAATCTGCCTGATCACTCTCTTTCATTAATATGTCCTTTTATCTCCTGTGCTCTTCCTAACTTCTAGCTTTGGCTTCAAACGGGTGCATTCAAGCTATCTTGCTTGCCTGCCAGAACGACGCCCATAGGCGTCAATCTCCAACGTAGTCAGCACTCGCCGTGCCTCCCTATCGTCGGGCTTCACACCCTCGGCACGTTCATCATCAGCTTTGTGGTGTTTACAACAACCTGTCCGTTCCAGGAATAAGAAAGAGGGACACAGAAAAAGCGAGGACGAGCGCTTTGGCCGTCTGTCCTGCTTCGCGCTGCACCTCTTAACATTATAGGCAGACCAACTAGCCCAAACCACCACCCTCCTATAGAGCAGAAAACTGATTATGATGATGATGTTGATGATGATGAAGATGATGATGATGAGGATGATGATGCCCTTGATGAGTTTGAAGCATACCCACTCACAGGGATTGGCCAAGAGTCGGGCAGACTTTGCTTATGTGTTCAGGTAATGAATTTAAAGATGTATAATTTTGTTGCATAAATTGAAGCGAGGAAAGTTCAAAACGGTTCACTAGACTGTCACTCAATCAAGACAGAAAAGTTATATATAATATAAATGAGCCAATAACGTAGGAATGAAAAGAATAATACGGCCAACAATGAAGTCGGTTCGATTCAATAATGAATTTTTCTAGGGCGATGCACACATTCATGTGTGAGTGCCCAAGCACAGACGCTCCGAAAGACAGTAGTACCGGAGTGTTCAATGGCAGGCCGAGCTGTCGCACTGTAATTTCTAATCTCATTTTTCTCAGGGAGGAGAAACGCCGGCATTCCAGTAAGTAGTGTTCGATCGTCTCTAATGAGTTGCAAAAATGGGACAAAGGGGATATTGCCAGACCTTTTAACTTAACTGTTACTATGTCGGTGATCTCCACAGCGGACTTTCTCTTCGTCTCTTAATCTTTCCCTCCCATTTTCCCTTTCCCTGTGCTAGGTAGCCAACCGGGCTTAGTCCGGGTTAGCCTCCCTGCATTTCGTTTATGCTCCTCTCTCTCTCTCTCTCTCTCTCTCTCTCTCTCTCTCTCTCTCTCTCTCGCCTATGTTGCTCGGCTCCAAAGGGGTTCGCTCGCGCTTTGGAATGAAAAGCCTGTCCGACACCATCTCCTGCGTACCTGCCATTCTTTTCAAGCGAGTGACTGGCCGTGAATGAGCATCATTATCATCACCACCACCATCATCGACATCATCATTCATCATCATCATCATCAACTGGCTGCTGCCGGCAGAAGAAGAAAAAGGAAGGGACGACATGGAAGGTCGCTCTGCAGTATGGGAACAAGAGGTCGACCTCGACGTCGACCCCATGGTACACTTGTCGAGTGTGCAACTTCCGTGCACGCCTCTAAGTATGCCTTGTAGCGTAAGGCGTAAGCAAATGGTAAAGCTTTGTGTTTGAGCTTTGAGCTTACCCGGCCGCACTAGGCAGGCACAAAATCTGGACCCAAAAGGGTCCCGTGCAAAGCGCGTTGTTATACGCCTACTGCGGATGCTTATTTGGCCGGGAACTGTGCGTTTAAACTTCTTTTCGGTTGAACTGGGAAATGAGCGTCAGTGCCATTAATGGAATTGAGTTACGCTTGTATCATTTCATTTATTTCGAAGCGTTTGTTTGTTGCAAAATACGTCACCTTGTATTGGATTATGAGCAGCGTCTTATGCTGTTGACCTTCGGCGCGTATCTTGAGGATTTGGTCGAGTTGGCGAATTGTCATCGCTTCTATACTTTCTACCTTTCTTCAGTCAGTCCATCTGTAAAGAAGAATACGAGCTGATTTTCGTTATTCACTTAGAATATAAGTCACTTTCTGGCATTCTTTTGGTATCAGTTACCAGGACCACTGCTTCTTTAGCAATTAATTTTTTAGCACTTGGTGCACTTGAATATTCGAGTTGCGCGAGAAAGCTTACGTTAATAAAGCGCTCACCAAATTATATAACATTCGTTATAACGAAATCATCGGGACACGAACTGATCATTGCTTTAAACGGTACTTTGTTTAAAGTTGAGAAGCTTTAAAAGAGCCATATCCGCTTTCGGATACATGACGGGGGGAAATTCTGCTGACGTCCTCGAACAGCTGCATTGTCGGTCGTTAATTTCTCATCAGAGGATAGAGTCAGGCCGAGGGAACTGCCGCCTTCTTTCCTCGAGTAACCTTCACAGCGCTGTGTGCCTTTCCAGGTTGATAACAAAGGAACGTAAAGGGTCGCCGCATACATTGCACCGTGTGGTCCCATGCGGATTTACCGCTTCGCACTTCGTACTACCCAAAGTCCAACGCAACAGCACTTTGAATAATCTGGTCTGAAATGCGTGCATTGCGGTTAAGACCCTGCCAAACTTAAGTAACGCCGTATTTATGATAAAACAATTTCATTATAAGAAGGTTTTACCGTGTGCTACTGAAATCGACACCTCTCCTTCACCCACTGTCTTGTTGGACGTCAATCAATCAATCAATCAATCAATCAATCAATCAATCAATCAATCAATCAATCAATCAATCAGGTGCGCTACCCCCTGCTGCTGTTCAACTTGGCGCTGTGGTCGGTCGGCGTGCTGCTCATGTCCGTGGCCACCGTGCTGCTGGTGAACTCGGAGATGAACGCCGCCGACGCGGCCGCGCTCGCAAAGCTCGACCTGTCGCCCCTCGTCGTGACGCACGTCGAGCTCGCCGTGTTCGTGGTCGGCCTGGCGCTCTTCATCGTCACCACTTTCGGCTGCGTCGGGGCGCTGCGCGAGAACACCGCCCTGCTCAGGATGTACTCGTTCGTGCTCGTCGTGCTGGTGATCGCCAGCGTGTTCGGTGGCATCGTCGTCTTCTTCATGCCCGGTGAGTCGGCCAGCGCCCGAGTTGCCTTCCGCGGCGGGCCGAATATGTTTTCTCGTTGCTGCCTGGAGTGCAGACATCATCGTATTTTTAACTACAGACCACATGACACGGACATCGGTACGTACGATTACATAACACTAGTTATAGATGAAGTCACCGTTCGTGTTTCTCTCGCTTATGGGCGGGTCCAGTCAATCCAACAATCGGCGTTTCGCAAACTCGCGTCGAACGCCCGGAGTAGAAATCATGCCATCTCCACCGTACGATCGTCGTCAGCGTTAACGTCGTTTTCTCGCATTTGCTACTGTCGTCGCGCACACAATTGCGCGCCTTCTACCGACGCGTTGGTCCGCCTGGTAACAGATTCAGGGAAGCCCAAACAATGCTGGATAACCAGCTATCTGCAAAATTATTCGCGTGACATCAATTCACCCCGACCGGCACGCAAAGGGCGACAACATCCCCAACAACTCTGATACATATTTTTTCACAAATGTACCGGCACTTAAGTTGTCGTGTGAAATGCGTACCCCTCTACCATGGTGTCCTTCACAATTCACGTGTTGCGTCAAAGCACCCAGAATCCTTGGACGCCAAGTGATGGCGGGCGTTGTAATGCCGTGCATGAGGCCTCGTGTTCGATTCTTGGCCGCGGCAGCCGCATGCGTGTGGAGGCGAAAGCAGAAGTAAGCAAGCCCAAGAGGCGAGAATCGATACGGAGCCAGAAGACTCATAGCCGAGGTTTTAGAGTCATGGAAGCTGGTCAATCGAGAACACGGCGTTCCAGATCTATCGGGACAGTGCAGAAATGAGACGATTGTAATCGAAGGGTCGCTGTTTCGCGTTCTAGTTGTTGTGCGTGGAGGAAGGAAAGAAGTAGGAGGTGAGCGTCACGGGATAAAGTCCAAGCTAGAAAATGTCGACCCAACACGTCATTATCTCATGTTAAGCTTTATAGTGTCTTTCACTGCCGCGCTACGGTCAGCGCATGCTCTTTGGGGGAAAAAGAACAGTGCTGCAGCAACGTGCCGCACTCGCGCATTGCAAAGAAAGACCTATACATGTGTACGTTGCAATAAACGACACACTGTGCCGAAGATGCGCCGAGCGCAGGGTCAGGTGCTGGGCCGACCTTTTGAGAGACGAAAGAACGAAGGAAATGGATTCCCTGAGAGATGGCTTGCGAAGTTTGGCTGCGCGTCGGTATTCCCTATATATTCTTCCTCTCCTCCATTTTGTCGTATACCTAGGCTACACTGGCTTCACTAGTGAATAGTGGGTCACAAGGGACCAAATAATTTCTTCGTGGACCAGAAGCACTCCGCCGCTCACTGGCATTCTCGTTACTGTCGCAGGGGAAGTGCGCAAGGTGATCAAGCAGACCATGTCGCTGTCCCTGGTGACCGCGTACCGCGACAGCGCCGACTCCGAGCAGATCGTGGACGCCCTGCAGAGGCAACTTCACTGTTGTGGAATGACCGACCTCAAGTTCAGGGACTGGAATGCCAATATGTGCGTGAGCGCTTACGAGAGCATCGAAAGGTGTTGCAGGGCCCTTTTAATATGTCGCATGTGTCATTCATGGAAAGGGGTTATTTTTTTTCAGATAAAAAATATAGCGGGATATATAGCGTAAAGCCGCCGTTGTAGCAGGGCTACATATATAATAAGTTCGCTCATACGTACGCATTAGCTGTACTCAAAGATGCGCGCGCGTGGCGCTATAGTCTCCGAAGCGCTGCATAGCGCATGTGCTTCACGCTGCTGAAAGTACCAAACATTCTAACACGAGAGCGCTCAAGTGCACTCGTTTGCATTCAGGGGACACGTCACTCAGGCCAACCTCTCTGCTCTCTTAGCATTGTTCTCTAACTAGCTGTCGCCAGTGGAAGCGCTTCGCGTGTTGACGACGTATATACCGCCGCCCACTCGCAGCTACTTCAACTGCAGTGCGGACAACCCCAGCCATGAGCGCTGTGCGGTGCCGTACTCATGCTGCAGGCGTCGCACAAGTAGCGCGCCTGGACTGCTGAGCCGGCACTGCGGCCACGGGGTGCTCAACCAGACCGACCAACATGCTTGGCACCGCGTCTACCTCGAGAGCTGCCCCGATGCCGCGTACCGATACATCAAGGAAAACGTGACCGTGATCGGCGGATGCTGCCTCATCGCTGCCATCGTTCTCTCCTTCGTCGACATGATGACCGGTTCAGTGATTGGCGAAATCGAGGCCATCCGTAAAATCTACGGCCGCATCCGCAGCACCTCCCTGCAGCAGGCCTAACCGCTTGTCTTCGACCCTGTTAAGAATCTGTTAAGAATAATAGCCAGCGATCGCCTTTATTTCAAAGTGTTACTGTATGATATTATACATAGATCAGCTTTAGGCCTATTTCATATGTCGTCTACGTCTGTCACAGGATCAAACGCCCTTTGACTCGCATGCGGCGACGGTTGTCTTTGCACATACGACGGTTAGTGACAGGTTACATCCAGGGTACGCGAGACACAGTAACTGATGTTTTGCAGCAGAACCGAACAGTCTCATGTGTAAAAGCAGAAGGCGGCGCTGCATGATATACGTAGCGCGCCCGGCGGGTTTGTTTCCGCTGCTGATGTCATAACGCTTTGCTTCGAACTAGGCGATGCACCAACCCGATTTCTATCCGTATCGCAGCTTGTATTAAGGAACCCACTAACCGATGTGACGATAAACCACGGGGCGCTATATCAACACGTCAAGCATTACTTATTTTAGCGTCCGCTTTCTATGTCGGCGAGGAACTTATTCTTAGACTGCCGTGTTTTATTCTCTCGAAGCTAGCTAGCTTTGTCTCTTCCTTCGACGTTTCCACTGCTGCTGCTGTCTGACGCGCCGCATCGTGGAGTGGTTCACAGCGTGTGGCAGAGGGGAAAGTAGACGTGAGAAACACGTTTGAACCTCTCCGTCGCCTCGCTACAGTGCCCTGTGAAGCTCTCTGGACGTCGCCACAACACCCTGTCGAATGACTGGTGTAATTATCCCTGAGCACTCCGCAAAAGCATTTTAGAAACTGCAGCGCTTACCTTTGTACTAACGCGCTACAGTTCAAAGCGAAGGTAGAAATAATGGTAGTGAGGAGGTAAAGATATGGAGGTGGGCGTAACCGAAGCAGTAACAGCCTTGCCGCTCTTCGCTCGTGGCAGATCACATACAAAGGGGCAGCGTGGGAGAGGGAAAAGGCAATCAAATAAAGCAAGGAACGGTGCACTAGACAACAGCAGCAGTTGCGGACATGGAAAAATTTAAATTCCAGATATGGTACAGCACGCGTCAAAATGAATCCTGCAGAGTCCCCACTGCCGCATGTCTCATCAGATTTTGGACTTGGCACCTAAATCTACACCATTTAATTAATTTTTAACACTTCTGCCACGATTCGTTGCGCCGTGTGGAGCAAACACACTGCTAACCTTCTCGCAGATTATGAACAGTGACGCATAGCAACACCTTTAGCGAACCCGTTTTGCTGTGTGTTTTGTGTAGACAAACGAAAGTGGCGCACAAGTAATCTTCACCAACATCAACTCACCGCTGCAGTATTGCACTAAACGCCGATAAATGTAAACTTTGCAGTCATTTATCACCGATCAATCAGCGCAAACAGCACAGAATAAAGCTTCGATTACATCGATTCCGACAGTGCGTGGGATCCGCATATTTTACCGCTGACATCAACCTTGTAAGAGCTGCTCCTGCTCTGTCATGGGCTCAAGGCGTTGTAGATTTAGCGCCTTGATACTTTCACTCGTGCGCCCAACCTCTGTGTCGCAGCTGTAGTATTGAAGTGCCAGAGGAAGGATCCATGGCTCAAAGCAGGTTTATGAACAGCGAGAGAGTAGTGATGCGCTGTGCTGTAGTGCCTCAGCCGCGATAGATGTTTTGGCCAAGAAAGAAAGGTTTTTTTTTCTCTCGAGAAATAACTAAGGGGCATGTTGTTACCATGGTCTCTAGTTGAAGCCTTTGCTTTTGCCCATTTACTGAACCACGCATATTAAGGAGATAGGCACCCAACAGCAGGCTCTTACGAACTACTTTCCTGTATGCGCCCCAGTATGTCGCCACGACACATACCAGCACTGTTTTATACTATAATTGGAATGCACTGACAGGTAGGTAAATCTGCATCATCCATAGGTCCTCCATGGCTAATGTCACGACAGTGGATTAAGCTATTATCTGTCTGGTCAGATGTACTGGACATATTATACGGGATTGTTTGGCAAGCCTGCAGACGAGGTCTCCCGGCTTGTCTATAGCCAGAGGGTCTCAACTTCCGTCTATATATAAACAGCTTGGAAGAGTTGTTTCCGTTCTTCTAGGCTATCGTGATGCATCTAGACGCTTATTTGAACTTTGAAGAGCACACAAGAAGATCGATCATAACGAAATTTTATTCGACAAGATCCGTAACCATTGCGTGGAATTATCATCCCTCGTTTCCATGGAAACGTGAGGTGCTAATCCCGCACAGTGGCTGTGGACCTATGGATCCCGTACCTTTACGATACAACGACATACTACAACACCACAGATTGAACAGACGACAGTACCCACCTCCACACAAGACCCTCTCTCGTGAAGACGTCGTAACATGGCGAAAATTGCAAACCAATACATACCCCCATTTAAATAGACTACATGCAGTACACCTTACACTATACTCGTACAAATGTACACTTTCTAACGACTACGCCTCCCTATATCACACCACATGGGCGTGCCCCAACGTCAAGGCAGCCCCGCAAATCCCCAACCCCACACCCAAGCAAGGGGAGACCATGCTGACTAGTTCGGATCCTCGTAACCCGCAACAACTGGTGCGGCGGGCCCGGGAGACAGCAAGAGCCGCAGGAGCCCAGGACTAAGGCGCCTCCCGCACAAGCAGAAAGACACCTGCTTCTCCTTTCTTTTTTTTAATGTTTTTCCTCCTCCTCCTTCTCCTCCTCTGTGGACCTTGCCGGATAAAGTTTTGCTTTCGTCGAGTCTTGCTTCCCCGCAAAGTTTCACAAGTGGCGCGACATTTGTGGTGTATAAGTTGTGGGGATGCGCGACTCTCACGCGCCCCCTGATACGTTGTTTTCCCTCATAGCACCCGTCTCCTGTAATCCGGCTTCGCCGCGTGGCCTAGGGCCCGCGGTGGTCGATGTGGTTGAAACGCAGTACGAGAGATGGCGCGAGTGTAGCGCTGCTAACGCCGCCTCACGGCGGGGTTACTTGGGCGCGGAGAGGAGAAGGCGCTTCGTCTTTGGTTCGAGGTCGTCAAGCGGCGCAGACGTGCCGCGTGTGCGCCGATCCATGGTCTGCGAGACCGTCTCGTGAGGCCTCGTTCGAACGCGCCACCGTTCGCGTGACCGTACGCGCGAACGACCAGGCGTTGGGATCCAGCATGGGGCGGACATATTCGCTCGCTATCCGGTCGCGGTGAGTCGGACTTCCCAGATTTGTCGCGCGCCCATCGGCATGTTTTGGGGATGGCAACTCGGCTAGCAGGCATTGATCTATGAAAGGTGCAATAAATGCCCTTGTGATTGTTTGCACTACTGTGTTGTTCCTTTGTCCCAAGAGTACGGGGGTGAGAATCCCACAAAGTCCTCTTCGTTAAGAAAAAAAGAAAGAAAAAAAGGAGGAGGAGGATTGAGAAACCCCCTATTTACAATATTTTTGCCTTTGAAAAAATCTTGATAATGTTTTACTATGTCCGCGATTTCGGACTAGTTCGACGGCAACGATGATGATCAAGCTTTATTGAACTATTTATTGGCTTACTGGCCTACTAATGGTGTTTGGGGAGTCGGAAACTGTCGACTGGGCCAGCTGCCGAAGAATGCTTCGCCCCACGATTATTACACCGTGCGGAGAATGCCCGACTATGCGCATAGACGTACAACGCTGCGCAGTGGACACTCTATAGCCTCCGCCGAGGAACGGTTTTTATAGGACGGGACGGAACTTAGACCAACAACGTAGTGAGCACAATACCCTCTCGACGCTCGTCCTATATAATACCAATAAATATTTTATAACCCTTACGGTTCGCTTGGTGAGTTGGCTCGAACGCGCACGTCACTTCCCGAGGTAGCTTATCTGGCCAGTTCAGAAGTGCAAACAGCAAAAGCTTACGCGTTGCTGTTGTTCAAATTTGTGAGGTAAATTTTGTCACTGGGCGTATCCCTTCAACGAGAATGCGGGCCCATACTGCCGGAGCTTCTCGCGAGCTTGGTTTCGGTGTATACGCTGAATAGAAGGGCCCAGTTTGACAAGTAATATCTTGAACTGCGTGCGAATTTCCGAGTTCTAAACAATTTGCGTTAGCATTTAAAAGCGATGACCCCCATTTCTGTCATGATACAATTACCATAGATCTTGTAGTTTAGAAGTTAATTAATGAATTTTTGTTATTTACACATTTTGTGTGGGTATCTGTCTGGCATTTAATGTAGCCCTCGTCATGGAACCTCTGTGTCAAAACGCCACCGGCGCTGCTTTCACAGCGTCAATTTTAAATATCTGTTAACGATGAAAAAAAATGGGTGTGGCTTAGCTAAGGTTAAGCCCACGATGCGAAGCATACTAGCCTTTATTTTAGTTGTTGAACCACTGTTTAGCCTGGTGAACTGCTGTTGCTTGGCTATATTTGGTTCGGCTAGACGAAGAAACAACTCATGCGTTGCTCTGCTTCGCCTTCAAGAGTGGAACGCGACAGCGTTCCCGTCGACCCGCCAACGACTACGCGCCCCGCATTGGACGCGGTGAGCGTCGAGCAACGCAGCGTTCGGCGCGGCAACGAAATGTGCGCCTGAGCAAGCGACGCACGCCTGAGCCTTAGAAACAGCTCGTTTCTAAGGCAACACCGCATTCACTAGAGGCGCTTTTGTACCGCTTTGAAGCATCGTACTCGTGGCTCAGTGGTAGCGTCTCCGTCTCACACTCCGGAGACCCTGGTTCGATTCCCACCCAGCCCGTCTTGCGAGAGTTGAGCTTTTCTCTATGGTTGAGCGACGCCGCGAGCGACGGCGCGAGTTGGAGCCCCGTTTCTGCTCTGTCGTGACGTCACGGTGTCACGTGGTATGGCATGGGGTCAAAGGTCATTGAAGGCGACACCGCCGCGCCTGAGGAGCTGGGTTGAGCTCTCGCAATATGCTTCGCATAAAAGAATACCCAGTATATGTCGTAATATACTTCTCTGTGCATATACCTATACCCACCACTCTTGCCTCGACAAACGTCAAAGACATCGCCTTCGTCCTCCTGACATCGGCGCGTCGAGGACAGCTCGCAGTGTGCGTCCGCATTAACTGGTGTTTGCCTTTCGGCATAGCTCGTGAACCATGTAGTGCATAAAAATGCATTGCATGGCATTATAATGGTGTGGGCTGTGCCTTGCTTAAACGTAAAGGTTGCATGGGATTACGCGTTGCGCATAATAAAAATAAATACAACTGTATGCACGAAAATGCGTGCACATGGTTTATCTTTATATCACCCAATTGACCGACGGTGCAAGGAAGCTCCGCTTCCCGTGCATCTTAAACATGTGTGCATTGGGTTCGTACACCTCTCTCGTCGGGTATTCTCTGATGGCATAAATTTTCTTTCCCGATTTCTTGCTTGTCTGTGTAAAACTCTTTTTTACTTTTGCTCGTTACTTTATTTTTAATTTGATTATTTATACGTGTGATTATCGTATAGCGAAATTTAGCAATTTTCGGTGCTCTTAGACATTCGTAATAACGTAAATGTTATTGCATCTGAACTTTCTCGAGTGTCTACTCCTGCGATTTAGTGTCTCTGCGCATACACAGTGCCATCTAGGCAGCGTCCAGCACGCGTTACTCACGCGATGACCTAGTGGGCGCGCGCTGGCCGAGCCATAGAAGAAGGAGAAGAACGGGAAGAGGATTGACCGCCTCAGCTGAACGGCTCCGCAGCTCTGCATCGCCCGAGAGGCTCGTTCGCCAGAGAATGTCATCGCTGCAGCAGTACGAGTCGAACATACGGCCAAAGGCGAAGCGCAAGAAGCGACCACCGGCCCATGGCAGCGTGCTCCAGGTGTCGTCCTCTCCCGAGAAGCCCAAGAAACATAAGAGGAGGGACCACAAGAAGAAGCGGCAGCACCAAACGAAGGCCAGTCACCACGGTCCCAGACATGGCCGGGGCAACCAGGAGTCGGACGAAACGACTGTCCTTCTCGATGTCAACCCATTGGTGAGTACCTAGATGGGCCCAGAACCAGGGCCCCGTATCGAGAAAAAATGCTGCAACTGTTCGTGCAGAAGAGAACATTTCGCCCAATTCTGATTCTGGACAAATCATTAGCGAAGGCAGCTGACCAATAGCAAAAAGCACTTATAAACTAAAGGATTCGTGAATGCGGCCCCATATCTTCCATGCTCCTTTCTTCCCACTCGCCGCGGTAGCTTAGTCCTATGTAAGGCGTTTCGCTGCATGAGCTCGAGGTCGGGGGGATTGATTCTTAGCCGCGGCCGTCGCATTTCGATGGGGCGAAATGTAAAAAAAAAAGACGTTTCTGCAATGAGGCTTACATAGATGCATGTTTAATATCCGCAGGTCGACGAAATTAATCCGAAGTCCACCACTACGGCGTGCCTCGTAATCATGTCGTGGTTATGGCACGTAAAACTCCAGAATCCTTCATTAGTTTATCGTTTCTTTCCGGGTGTACCCTCCAAGATGCAGGCGCGCTCGTAAACGTTGACTACTGCGCGAGGGATACTCGATGCAACAAAGTTCGGAGGACGCTTAAGCTTCGCCTTTGAGGGTTGAACGCGGTAGCATTCTGTGATGTGTCAAGTGCGCGAGTGCCGTGATCGGAGTGGGTCAGCCATGCGAAGACGACGACGAGACGCTGCAGTGGTTGCACGAGCGCGCCGAAGAAATAATTCGAACAGAAGGAACAACAACAAGCCAGCAGAGAAACAGGCGGCACGTAGAACAGCAAGCCCGCGTGGAGGGAGGAGCTCGCCAGTGCACCAGGGGCAGAAGTCAAGTCGTCGGGCGTCAGGACCGTACTTCGTGCCTTCTACTGGACCAGGCCGACCTTCCAGAGGCGTGGTCACCGCGTTTTCCCGATCGCACACCGGAAGGCGCCGATCGACGTGGGAGAAATGAAGCCCATGCTCCGGGAGCAGAGGTGAAGCCATTGGACTTTGGTGTCCGGCGTCAACATCTCCACGGTGCCAAGAGCCATGTTCCCAACGGGGCAACCGGACTTACTCCTGCATCACTGGATCCCGGTGGTTCGCCTAAGGGTGACCAGGATTTTTCTTCACCAGTACGAGCACCGCTTCTATGCTCCGAGCGCTGCCTCCGTCGCCACCCCTAGTTCATCTCGCAGCTGCACTGCAGATCATGAAACTGTAGGCCCCTTCTGACTTTGATACTTTCTTTGGAGACTTAATTCCTTTTTATGTGTTTGATTAGTTTGTAGAGATGCTTTTTCTCTTTGCGCTGGTTCTTTAATGAATGGCTTGCGGTGCGATAACAAATTGCTTTCATGCGCTGAGGCTGTGCCTCAGCAACAATTAAGCGATATAAGGAACCTCATCACACATTAAGTGATCCCTGACTGCTTCTCACGCTTCCCGGCAACTGCAGTTTATGTAACCGTGATGTTTACTGGGAAACGGTGGCCGCGAACGCTATGCGAGCTCTCTGGTCGAAAAGATTCCTCTTGGGTGGGCTGATCTTCTGTTATTGTTTCGCACTTTCAATATTTCAGTCTGAGAAGATTTAACATAAAAGGCATGCGCTTTCGGTACTTCATTTCAAAACATTTGTTTGTGAATTATCATTATCGAAATTCCGAGGAATAACTTTGTAAAGAAGGAAATACAAAGTTTGAGAAAGTTTGCTGATAGAAGAGCTTTAGTACCGCATAGCATATAGACGGCAATTTTCGCTCACAGGACGCCCAACGGTGGACGCCGACATCGGATTTTCGCGATACGGGGCCTTAACGCTATCGCGTTAAAACCGTCTCGTTGTAGTGACGGGGAATAATAAGCCAGAAGTGCGGGTTAAGAATCCAACACTTTGTTGAACGAACTTGTGCTCAGTTAGGAAAGCAACACTCGAATCGGAACAATAGCGGCGAACACAGTCATCAGTCATCGAATCTGACCTGGCAGGTCAAGTCTGCCCGCTGTTTATGCGTGTCGCACCGTACATTTGAGATTAATCACTGCGGTGCTCGCGTACATTCGAGAACGTAGAACACTGTTCGCTACGTTCGCTTCTTCTGATTATGCATGTCGTTCTACGGCTGCAACACTTACTTACGCCGAGCGATAGCTCGACGTAAGTGATGGTCCACTGAAGACAGACACCAGCATGAGGTAAAGCTCGTCGCGGTGGCCTAGCGGATAGGTGGCGTTGCGCTGCTAAGCACGAGGTCACGGGTTCAATTCGCGGCCGCGGCTGCTGCATTTCTCAACTACGGCTTTTCTCATCCGTGGTGCTTGCACGTAAAACTCCACATTTTAATGAATTATATAGAGTAAGGCAACGACGCGTGGCAACATTTTAAAGCACTAGCGCCGCTTTAGTTTGCGAGACTGACCTCGGTATAGGCAGCTTTGTTCTCTACCTCGCCGACGCTTCTGCGATCAATACAAGGTAACTTTGCCTCATACGCCGAGTTCCCTTTACGCTCAGATCTCGATAGTCTCACGAAATATCTTCTGGAGCGATAGAGAAATATTGTGTCCTGGAAAAAGCACCCCGAAGGGGGCGCCGCTCGCGGCCTCTGAACTCGACTGCATGCCTCTGCAGGTTCGCTACCCTTTGCTCATGCTGAATCTGGTGCTGTGGTTCCTGGGCCTGCTGCTGTTTGTGACCGGAATGTCGCTCTACGTCTACTCGTTTGCTGGAGAGGATGGCACTGACATACTGAGCTCCATCGACAGTACGAGCGCCATCTTTACGCGCGTCGAGATCATTGTGTCGCTCGGGGGCATGTCGCTGTTCGTCGTCTCCTTCTGCGGCTGCGTGGGCGCCCTACGGGAGAACCGCTTCCTGCTGCAGCTCTACTCGCACGCCCTGACCGCCTTGATCGCGGTGAGCGTCGTCTTTGCCGTCGTCGTCTTCTACGTGCCCGGTGAGGATGGGGCTCATCGACGATATAGACCCGGACGAATGCGAGATGTATCCTTACGGGAGGGAAACACGCAGGCAGGACACGCTGTGGGGGACCTGCGCTGTCCGGGAGTCGCCACGGCAGTTTGAGCGCCATACTAAAATGTGCTGGCGTCGTCCCATATAGGGAGGCCACGAAAACGACACATTCTCAACGATAACATATATACGCGAGGCTCAGCGCTTGCTTAAACCCAATGTGCCCAGCCAAGCTCTATCCGGGCAGTGCGCGTTGTGATGAGCACATGCGCTCTTGCGTTCTAGCACATCGGGACCCAGTGAGGTTAGAGGTGAAACACCTCGAATGTGCCTCAAGTTGAGCGGTGAATTTACTGACGCGAAATCGCGGCATATTTGCTGCTGAAAACTGTTGTCGCTCAGAGTTTCAGCGCTGGTTGGCCGTATGGTTGACAGATTACCCATTTCAGAAAGGTTTCACAGTTATAACATGCCAGATGAAGAAAAACGCACGCATTAGCTGCGGAGAATCGTATGCAGTGATAAGACTTCCAGTTACTCTCGTTTATTATGGGAACAAAGAAAAACTGCGCAAAAAAGACCAAGACAGAGAAAGAACCACACGACACAGGCGCAGACTGTCGTGCGGTTCTTTCTCTGTCTTGTTCTTTTTTGCGCAGTTTTTCTTTGCTCTCATAATATCATACCAACTAGCCCCTCACCGTACGCTTCTAGACTCTCGTTTAGTCTGTGTTCGCGCAGGGAGCTATGTGTATTGGCACTCTAGTACAGAGGCCACTATTCGGCTGGGAATTGTGTTCGGCTTACTACCCGACTGAAACACCAGTCTATGTGGCAGCAGCCATAAATCCACTCTGCATAAATCCACTCCACAGCCATATATCCGGACGTTTGGACTGTCCCCTCAAGTTTGTTGTCTGCTCCGTCATAAAGGGTGATAAACAACACTCCAATCGTGCTGTTCATGTGAAATATTTTACCTCCGTATTCTATGCTGATTAATATCGAATCATAGTTCATTTTCACCGAGCACATATATGTGTATGTATAGCCAGAGGTTTTGCGCTGACGTTTGTTGGGCACCTTGTTTATACGTCCCTAATCTGTCACTCCGTACGCCAGAGGGCAATAAGAAAATCTTATCTCGTCTTATCTCGTCTCTATGATGTGGTACATGTACAAAGGCTAAGAAGTGGCGAGCAAACGCGCAGTGGTACGTTTTTTATAAATATCAGAGAGCATAATCAGCATTATATTTACTACGCTTCCTGTTCTTCAAGAAAGTCTGTAGTTCCGCCCCTGAGGATAGTATATGGTTCAGAAGATTGCATAGGTTGTCAAAGTTACTCAGAAGAGAGAAGGACCGAAATGGCTGAGTTTCCCGTCGCAGGTCTTTTGTACAACGCCGACATACCTGCGCGCACGTTGGGTTCGTGTGACCACCGCTGTGTAGACGTGCGGCCAGTCGAGCGCACGACGCGTGTTGCCGGCTGCGCGCGCTCTGCAGTAGCGTTCTGGAACACACGTGAAGTACTCGCCGCATAACGTGGCCCTGTACACACGCAAGCTGGGTTCCCCGCGCCAGGATAGGTGGAATATCTTGGCATGCTCCGGTGCTTGCAGCACTGAGGCGTCGTTGACGGGCACACAAAGCGACAGCGGCGACGTCTCTATTGCCGGAGCTGCAACTTTTCTCGAGTCATTCTGGATTGCATCAGGGCAAACTAGGAGGAGGCCAATTGAAGAAGCGCAGCGTACCGCTTTATCTTGTGCGCTGGTGCAGCAATCCCGCGCGGTCATCTAGCACTGCCGAAGTGGCCGCGCGGCCTCGCAAACGCTGCAGTACTCTGCCAAACGATCGGGTCACCTTTTCGCAGCCACCGTTGCCCGGCATATCGCCCTTGACTCAATAAAAGTGTCTGCTGTCCTCTTACGGCTTTAGACGAGTGACGCAGCTCATTGAGACGGCGCTGCAGTTTATATGAATATGAGAACCAGATAACTAGCCATTTTTGCGATGTGCGCATTCCTTTCAATTTACTGTGTGACTGCTGAATCAAACGTGTTCCACTTAATATTTAGAATTAGTGTGAAATACTGACGAACGGTTGGCATGACCACAAAGCAACTCAATTCACAGGTTAAGTCGATGCATCGAACGCCGTATTGAATGTGCCGCAATTATCTATACTTTACGGCCGGAACTGTACGCGTAGACGAAATTCTTGCATATAAGCGGCATTTTACTGAATAAACGCTAAAGTAACAGCACAAAACGTGCAAGCATGCAGCGGGCCACGTAACTGGCTACTATATATGACTTGCTCGTGTCATTCCTCACAATGGCGCCCGAAAGCCAGCATCGTAGAGTTTCATACAATTACTAGAGGGACCTGTGGGGCTGTTGTCTACGGGAGCTGCTAGCAGGGCAGTTTAGCCAGCGTTGGAATGATTGCTAGCACATGGGTTTGCTTAAACTTCGTCCTTCTGGCTTTAAATGGCTTCGTCACTTTGCAGTCTGATCATTTTTAAGAAACTATTGCGCTTTAAATAATTAGATAAAGATTATTAAAATGGTCCGACGGCAGCACTCGAACACAGGACCTCTAGCAAAGAAGCGTGATATTGAAGCCACTACACCACGGACGCATGGACAAGCGGAACCACTGCAATTAGCAACTAATATGCCTGCTTGAAAAATCTTATTACCCTCTGCAATAAAAAAAAATTATAAATTGCTTTTAAATTTAGGCGACCCGCCGTGGTTGCACAGTGGGTATACGGTGTTGGACTGCTGAGGGCGAGGTCGCGGGATGGAATGTCGGCCACAGCGGCCGCATTTCGATGGGGGCGAAATGCGAAAACACCCGTGGCACTTAGATTTAGGTGCACGTTAAAGAACCCCAGGTGGTCGAAGTTTCCGGGGTCCTCCACTACGGCGTGCCTCATAATCAGAAAGTGGTTTTGGCACGTAAAGCCCCATAATTAAAAAAAATAAGGCCAATTTAGGTCCACATAAAACGCAATAGACGAAGCCACAAGAACGTCCGAAGCCCCAAGCACGAAGATCAAACAAATCCACGTACTAGCCATCATGATGGCCGAACGATCGCAGCACCAGAGTTGCCTCTAGTAATTGTAGGAAGCTCAACGGCCAGCATCACCTGAATGCAGCACAGGGTTGTTGGTTTTATGCTATAGCTTGATCGTCGA
The DNA here is from genome assembly GCF_038994185.2 of Dermacentor albipictus. NCBI lineage: Eukaryota > Metazoa > Arthropoda > Arachnida > Ixodida > Ixodidae > Dermacentor > Dermacentor albipictus. Next base: position 153,014,882 of record NC_091825.1, on the reverse strand, counting down.
CCGTATGTTACAGAAGTCTTGAGTTCGCTTCCTTGATTACGTATAATCATAGCACACGGCAAACATTGGATCCATTATCGCTAACTTCTGTCGCATTTTCGTTGGTTTATGGTGGTCTCGGGGCCGAGGGCGCGGCAAAGGACAATGTCTGAAATTCACTTTTCTTAGCTCGAGTGAACAAGGCAATTAACTCCCTCTGCAAGATACCAGGAGCAAAGCCGGGCTTTCGAGGCGCGGGTTCGACGTTGTGTGTGGTCAGCTGATCCTTGTCAACGTGGAGAGCAGTTTTAGACAGTCTGCTATAGCTCTGCACACTTATGAAGCCCATGAATTATGTTGTGTTTATGCGGGGCATGCGACGTTTGAATGGCGCTGAGCGGCATTCCCCGTGTTCTCTGGTCGGTATTTGTTGCAGGCGGCATGAGGAAGGTCCTCCAGAGCACGCTGTCGGAGTCGTTGGTCGTCCACTACCGCGACAGCGTGGACACGGAGCAGTTGGTGGACGCACTGCAACGCGGCTTGAAGTGCTGTGGCGTGAGCCACGAGAACTTCAGGGACTGGAACCGCAACATGTACGCCTATACCAGCAGCCATCGAGCGTACATTATAGACAAGATGTAGAAAGCGGGGTCATGAACGGCAATACGGCCACTTTCTCTTCTGTGTAGGGCGCGAGGACTTGCGCTGCCTGCTCGCGGGGTCGGTGTCGTGTGTAGAAATAATGAAGAGTTTCAGTATAGCGCAAAAAGCTTACGTTGGTGTTAGCGTGCGACGCAACGCTAATGCTAAGATAGACTGCACTACGCGGCACAAACGATCCTTTGAAATAGGGGAACGAAACGAAACGCTAACGCAAATACATACGCCGCCATCTCGACGTCTGTTCGAATGGATTTAAGGCGAACACCTGTCGTCTTCGGTCGTGAAGCGCACACGCATCGTGCCCATGTACCGACCACACTGCTCTTTGTTTTGTCGGTAAAAACTTGACAAATCTCGGCTTCGCTTGTGGCCGTATCCTTTAAGACGCGCGAATGAACGAAAAACTGGATACAGGCTTTGGAGCCACCTCTTGCGGATATACAGCAAACATGATCAAACTTTCTCGTTAAGCCTACTGCGCGGATAATCGAGAACGTATCTCGAGAACAGCAATCGTTTGTCACCAGTACACCGTTGCCGAAGCACCATTACACAAATCTAACGCAAATGCGAGCATCTGGGCTGAACGAATGAGCCGAACAGTGCAGGCCGACGACTCGACAGATCCGACGCAGGCGTCTCCCGAATATAGCGTACGTGCACGAAAATAGCGGTAGGAGCACCATGGCGCACCGTTTACATACATCGCATGCGCAGTGTGGAGCACGCAACCCTAACGCAAACGCTAAACCCCGTATTCAGAACTGCATCTTAACTTGAAGTCCATGCTTCACTTTATATACACGACGCCTGGTGCAAACGCGCCCAAAAGGCGGTCATTGCATTCCTTTCGCGCGTTCGCGACGGGCGCCATTTAAATCAAGTCAAACGTGGGCTTCAAGTTAAGATGCATTTAAGAATACGGGGGTGACTTCTTGCGTTTGCTGCTATACGATATACTTCTAAACGGTCTAGTAGTGTACAGGAAAATGAGTGTTCTGAAGGACTACTTGCCGCAGGTGGGGACCAAACTCACATATTTCGCATTGCGCGTGTGGCGATTTACCAATTCAGCTATACCGCTGCGGTCGTCACCCGAAACGCTTTCTTGTGCATTTGCGTATGTGTACAAGATTAGCTCTGGGAATATTAGCCAGTGCAATTCACGATCATGGCTGTGCATGTCGTACGTACTTTGTGTGGCAACGTTGCGCCCGTGAGTGCAGCCCACTAAAGCAGCAGTTTCTTAGCGCTGGCAATGGTGCAAGTAACCTCTCGTAGTGGGTTTAAGTTAAGCAGCTAGCCTGGCGAAAGGGTTGATCCCGACTATACGCTTTCTGCTGCACGGCAGAGGATAAGCTCCCGTCAGAAGGCTATCGACTGTCGCTACTTTGGGAGCTGTTAAACGTCTCCTTCACCATCTCTTTTTCCTGGTGGCTCCTGTTAGTTTACGGATAACAAACTGATACGCAGAGCTTACCTTTATGTATCTGTCTGAAATGCCAAGAGACGCGTCAAGTGCGGCAGCACGGGATTCCAAGTTTGGTGCTGCAGGTGACGACTCATCGACCTCTGTAAATTCTGGAACGCTGTGGCTCGAGCGCACTACGCAGGGCTCTGGTCACCAGCTGCATCTGCTGTAACGCATGTGTTTAACCGACGAAAGCGCTCGGCGCTGAAGCGTGTCAGACACTCTCACGTAGGTTGATGTGCGTTATTGGGCGCTGGGGCGATCGCGGCTTCACACCGTGATTACCGGAAGAGTCAGAAGGCGATTCAAACTGCAGTTGAAGTCATAGCGCTGGATTGACACGGACAAGAAAGACAGGACGTGCGCTAACTTTAGCGCACGTCCTCTTGTCTTTTCTTGTCTCTGTCAATCCAGCGCTATGACTTCAGCTGATGCGACGTACGGGCCAACTAGTCCAAAAATCTGCACTATAGTTGTCATTGGAAGACATTGTCGATCCATGGCAATGTCTTCCTGAGTGAGTTGGGGGCGAGAGTGAGGAGCCATAGCGCGCGGCACCTTATTGCGTCACCCCGCGCCGGAGGGGTGCCGCGTCCCTGGATTGCTTTTTTTTTTTATTTTCCTGCACAATGTTCGGGATCGGCCTGCATTTCTGAGAGCGCATACGCACGGGAACGGCCCACATTTTTGGACAGCACTACCTTCGGGGTTCGCCCACGAAGAAGACGCTATAGAAACCCAGGTAATAGATACGAAAAGGGGGAGGGGGGAGGGGGGGGGTAACCCGCCAGTGAAGGCGCTGTCTTCAAAATGAAAGCTAAAAAAAGAGCTTTGTACTGGTACTTCTTATGCGAACAGATATCATAGCCGCGCAGGGTTACTGCAAACGCTGCGATCTCTTTAAACACGCAGTCTTTATACTGGCGTGTGTTTAACACGCATGTGCTCCCGCGCGCTCGCAGGTACTTCAACTGCACGTTCCAAAACCCGAGTTACGAGCGCTGCTCGGTACCGCACTCATGCTGCAGGAAGAACGATTCGTTGACGTCAGGCGACGTGGCAGCGAGCCGGTACTGTGGCAAAAACGTGCTCAACATGACTGACAGTGACGCCTGGCACAAGGTGAACATCGATAGTTGCAGGGACGCGGTCCACCGGTTCATCAGGGACAACGTGATCATGATCGGCGGCGGCTGCGTGGTGATCGTCATTCTGCTCTCATTCATCGACATGATCACCAACACGGTCATCGACGAGATCGACGTCATCCGATCGATTTACGACAACATCCACGCAGCCGCCTCACCATAGCGGCCGCGTTCAAACTTCTGAACCGACGTTACAGAAGAAGAAAGAACGCTTTTGTAGCACAGGCACGTAGGAATTGGCGCCGAATTTCAAGAGTGTTTTCGCGTACACTGATATTGACACGCACGCCTGCTCAAGCGCAGCGGTTTTTAAGCTTTTGACGTAGACCTGAAGGTCACTCCGCTTCCACAAATAAATCAAGATTAGTTGTGCTGTTGGTATAGGTCGCCTCGCGCGTTAGTTTCGAGACAGAATTTGCTTGTATACGCAGCGTGAGCATTGATCAACCGTGGTCGAACATGAATATCACTGGAGCCAACGTTTCATCAAGTGGACGTGTCTTCGTCCTAACGACGAGATATCTATTGTTCGAGCACTGCTGGTCATTTCAAGTTTGCACCATGAGCAGGTCATCACTATATATACTCAAGCGCCGCTTTATTGTCTGCAGTAGTTCCCACTGCTGCAGAAATAATGCCTTGTCCTGGAGTGTTGTCGAGAAAATATTTTATTTTTTCAACACAAAGCGGTATGTAAAACTGGCGGTCATAGTTTCTCGTGCTGCTGCCCTTGGTACGACATATGTGCAGGCGCTCGTGGGGAGCCTCGCCACGCCTGCTCGACGCAGAATTCGCCCTCGTAGTGTGAGCGGGATGTAATGAGAAAGCCTTACTTCTCCTTTCTTATACGAGAGGAGCCAAAGGATTGCAAAAGTTATTGCAGTTACGGAGTTACGGACACCGCACTGACGTCTTGCATTCGGGCGGAGCGTGCTGCGCTCGTAACGGGCGTTGGATCCGCTCGGCGCGTACTTGGTTGGAACAGTCGATTGAAGGTCTGGCGAAGTTTGATCCTGATTCGCGTGCGTCGCCTCATTTGCGACAACAGCTAACCGGATTCGAGAAAAGTTCCATCCCTTGTTGCTTTCGTAGCGAGACATTTAAAGGAGGCTCGCCACTTGCCTGTTCATGTAGAGTTGCAGGATTCAAGAGGGAATTCCTCGACCGTGAGTGTGGCCGCAGCTGCAAGGTGTGTTATACTGTTTTTTTATTCACAACCTCATGCAACTGAAATGTGTGCGCAATCTAACTCTACATGTTTCCGGGTGTCTCAAATATAGCCGGAAAATCGATTACTTTAGCACAGAGAAACGGAGTGGTCTCACGTATTCGAATGCATGAGTAGTATAATTTCATCCGCAATTTACGAGCTTGTAAAGCACTTCGACCTTGTTTTTTTTCTTCTATTGATTACTGTATTTATTGCGACAGTAAACAATGCACTGGTTGTGCCATCAGTTATACCGTTATCACAGTGACCAAACAAGGGTGAAACATCAAACTGATGTTACGGAATGGACTTTAAAACTATTTATGTTATTTCGACAACATAGTAAAAACAGCAAGAAACGAAAATCGCATTGTTCATTGATTATGAGCACGTGCAGGTCTCAACCAGGCCCTATATTTCTCTTTTAGTTCTAGTGTTAAGCTTCATCTTCGTCTTCGCGCGCGCGCGCGTGTGTGTGTGTGTGTGTGTGTGTGTGTGTGTGTGTGTGTGTGTGTGTGTGTGTGTGTGTGTGTGTGTGTGTGTGTGTGTGTGTGTGTGTGTGCGTGTGTGTGTGTGCGTGCGTGCGTGGGTGCTGGCGTAAGTGCGTGCGTGCGCGTGCGCATTCGTTTGCGTGTTTGAACCCCGCATTGTTAGGATGGGATTTGAACTCGTGCTGGAAAGCTATCGTATGTATTTTCTACAAACCTTAAAAACCCATGTTGAAAAGCCTTTCTGCAGATTATAAGATTGATTGAACAGCCTATGTTTTATGGGTGACCTTAATGGGAAATAAAAGTAAAGCCGGTTAGACGCAGTGAAAGCTGTCAAAACAGCGAAGCTGGTTGTCATTTTCTCAATTATGAGCTCGTGTTTCGCGCGATTTTCATGAAAGTGTTTTGTATCGTTGTTGCCGTTTTGTTAGATTCGAGCTTCGGTTCAGGATTGCGCACACTTTTCAGTTGCATGAGGTTGTGAATAAAAAAAAACAGTATAACACACCTTGTAGCCGCGGCTACACTCACGGTCGAGGAATTCTCTCTTGAACCCTCCATCGGCATCCTCCGTGGGAGGAATCTCTCTGCGTCGACGTCTCTGCTCGGCCTCCCACTCTAGAAGTTGGGGGTTAGCTTGCCTCTCCTGGCGCTTGGCTTGGGTCGCCTTCTTATAAAAGTGCGGTTGTCATGCCTCCACCAGCGCTTGGCTTGCGCTTGCCGTCCTCAATCCTCGGCGGTAGCGGCTTCCCTCCGCTGGCGCTTTGCTTGCGCTTCTCGCTCTCGAAGCTCGGGATTCACGCCACGTCTGCGCTGCCGCTCTCGTGCGAGCTCCCGCTGTCCCTCGCGCCGAACGGAATCCATGGGACGAAAGGGCACGCGCCGACAAAACACCTGCTCCTACACGCCTCTCCTCCTCCCTCGAATGGTCTATCCGCCATAGTGGGTTTGTGCCATTGACATGCCTCGCTGCGTGACGCCAGACGCTGGACGGCGAAGGCTCGACTTCGAACAGCTCCGCTGTTAAAACAAAGAAACGATGGAAACGTCCCCGCTATTGAACGTGATAAGCACGCTCAACATTATCTCTAGGTCATCTTTTCGTGATTCGAATGCGGGGTGAATGGTCTCATAGTGGTGGGAGCACTTTTGAAAACTTGAGAGCATGCAGGGACATTTGTCAAGGTTACTGCGCAGAATGACGTTTAGTGAAGAACGTGCGAAGTTTATATGCGATTCCTATATCGTGATACAAGTAACATAGCGCAGTAAGGATGAGGGGCAAGTGGAGACAGGACGAGCGCTTGTCCTGTCTCAGCTCGTCCTTACTACGCTATGTTGCTTATATCACGATGAATAACCAACACGCCCAAACCTATTCCCTTCTGAAGTCCTATATCATAGCTGACCCAGCACTTCGCTATGCGGCGAGCAGCCGTTGTCCATAAGAAAAATTTCATTTATACATGCGGCGCATAACGCGACACTTCCCGTTCGAGCAACTAAGTGAAAAAGAGGCCACAAGCTTGCGAATGAATTTCGGGGATTGAAGCAAAAGTGGAGAGAAACTTTTTGCAGAACCGCTCGAGAGATTGGTGTCTGTCGCTGTTGAATGTGTGCGCAAAGTACAGAAACGCAGAGGCCCACAGACTCGAAGTAATACGCATGAAACTTGTAATACTATGAAGTTTATCTGAATATATATATATATATATATATATATATATATATATATATATATATATATATATATATATATATATATATATATACGCTCACGCCGCAAACACGTATTTTGGGCACACGACCACATGAAAATGAAATAATTATATGTTTACATGTGAGATTAACTGTAGAACATCATTTTTGTACTGTAGTGAACCCTAGAACTCCTTATAGAGTTGTGAGAAGGGCTCATGTATTATCTACGAATAAAAATGAAAAGGGCATTCAAAAGCAGGATGCTTATTGTTGCAATCGAAATGACATTGCTATCACAATAACAAACGCATTTGGGGCAGAATTCACAACATTTTCGTTCGTAAGTGCTGGTTGGCATTTGCCGGTCACCTTCGATATGTACTGCACAAGAATTGGCCAGAATTTATTTTACGAACAATTATAGTCCAAGAGATTTGTGTAGATACAGGCCCCTATTATTGTAACTTCATGATAAGAACGATACCTTATCCAAGTGTGGAGTATTATCAGGCTGTCTTGGTACTCGCTGGTGGTAGAAATTTTATTACTCTTCGATATAAACCACACGAAGCCCCTGCAAAGCTAGAAATGGAGGAACAGTTCCTAGGTTCCTCTATAAATACTTAATAAAGACCCATTCGGCTTTTTATTAAGTATTTATAGGTTATTTGTCCATCTTTTTGTCCAGTATGTTTAGTTGCTTCCTATATACATATTATTTAGAAGTGTACCTCGGCATCACTTTGGGGTGGCCGGCGCTTTGTCAAGCTGCATTATGCAGGCGGGGGGGGGGTCACCCCATATTTCTCGTGGAGAGATAAAAGTTCATTTGATTTATTTATGCATGGATGTCTTCTCTTATATATATATATATATATATATATATATATATATATATATATATATATATATATATATATATATATATATATATATATATATATATATATATATATATATATATATATATATATATATATATATATATATATATATATATATATATATATATATATATATATATAGAACAAGCCAAAGTCACTGAACCACTTTGCTTGGGAAGTCGTAGATATTTATTGAGCGATGTGCGAGCAAGGTCAGAACTCGAACTACAACTTCGCCGCCGGAAAGTAGGATACCGCCGAGCGTGGTGCTTTTGGCATTCTGCTTGCCGCGTACTCGTCACACATTGTCTAGGAGGCATTGCTGCATAGAAACAACAATAAAACAACATCGATTATCACTGCTGCTACGCAGACTAGGGCCGAATGCACACGCATAGCGCCATTTCTATCTCGTATTCTGTTCTGTTCATTCCCTCTCTTTTTCTGAGTACGAGTGAAGCTGAAAGCAATATTTAACACTTGGCAGTGATATAGAAAAACGTGAAAGAAGAAGAAAATTCTACTTTTTGCAATACGCACGAGCAATCAGGGGTACGTATTAAGGGATTTGATTTGTGTGATGTCAGTGCTACACTACTTGGTAAATATCGCATAAATATATTACTGCGAGAACGACGTCAACTTGCACACTGAATGCAGCATTACTGAATCGTAGCACCACGCTCGCGCATGTCCGTTTCACAGGCACATTCAGTGAATAGTGACCAGAAGAGATCGTCACGCTGTGTCAATTTAAGATTTTCCTTCCATCAGGCATCTTCATCGGAAACGTAATGAAGTGCTGCGAATACATTGGTCAATGCATACATTATATTGGTGAGCTCCGGGATTATTCTGATCGCCTGGAATTTCGCAGCGTGCACTAGAACTACGAAAGGCAGGCACGTTTGCATTTTCCTCGACCAAAGTGCGGCCTGTGTGTACGGAGCATGGAATCGAAGTTGCTACTTCCTGCTCACCAGCAGAATGTCATTTCCACGGAGCCATCACGGCGGACTGTTGAGGATTGGCTGAGTCTCGATAAATAGTTCATGTGATCACGGGAGCCGTATAACGGCCTCCTAAACAAATTTAATACGGGAGTGCGCACAAATCATCTACATGGGTATTCACTGTGCCATGTGATATGTGTTGTGCTATTTGAAACTGTGGCACGTCTAGGTAGCTTCTGTAATACACGCTGTTCTATGTCTATGGTTTTGTGCATACATTTAGTACTGTGTATGTACATTCAGTGTTTTTTTGGGATGCCGACTCTCACGCGTCCCCTGATGTCCAGCTTCGTCCCATGGCTTTACGGAGGCTGTCGGTGTGCTTGCAGAGTAGTACGAGAGATGGCGCGATTGTTGTGCTGCTAACGCCACTTAACGGTGGGATTCCTTAGACACAAAAGCGAGAAGGCTGTTCCTCTTTGGCTCGGGATCGGAAAGTGGCGTGGATGTTTCGCACGTGCGCCGACCCATTCGTCTGCGAGACCGTCTTTCGAGATCTAGGAGCAGGACATCTGAATCGACGAACACGATTGTTCGAACGCGCCACCGTTCGCATGACCGTACACGCGAACGACCAGGCGTTGGTGTCCAGCACAAGGCTAACATATTCGTTCGATATCCAGTCGCGGTGAGTCGGACTTCTTAGATGTGTCGCGCGCTGAACGGCATGTTCTATGGATAGCGACGTTGCTCGCAGACATTAGTATATGAAAGGCGCAATAAATGTCTTTGTGATTGTTTGCAATACTGTGTTTCCGTTCCCTTGTCCCAAGTGCACGTTTGAGAGCCCCACAGCATATATATATATATATATATATATATATATATATATATATATATATATATATATATATATATATATATATATATAATTAGGAAATAATAGATCTTATGCATATATAATTGTCAGAACACCCATTTTTTTTTTAAACTGTAGCTAAACATTTACCCCCTTTGTTTCTTTCTTTGTTTTTATAACACTGTATTAATTCTTACGTGTATGTAACCTGAAGTGTACTATTTCTGTGAGTTTCTCTTGTTATTCATATTATTAGTGTTGTAAAATTGTGCATTGAACCTGTTTTATGTATTTCGATTTACATGTTTTCATGTTCTTACCATTCGGTATGTAAACCATGAAATGTATGTATAATCATATGCCCACCTGCTATGGTCTCGATATGAGACTGGCAGTATTGTAAATAAATAAATTTATATATATATATATATATATATATATATATATATATATATATATATATATATATATATATATATATATATATATATATATATATATAGCGTGTGTGTGTGTGCGTGTGTGTGTGTGTGTGCGTGTGCGTGCGTGCGTGCGTGCGTGCGCGCGCGCGCGCCTTCTTGTGCACTTTTCAGGGACACTGTTAAGTACGCGGCATTGAACACCAGGTGCATAGCTCATTGCATACCAGCGTCACTGCTGCTGTTCTCATCTTCTTTCCTACGTTTCTTTTTCCTTTCACCAGTGCGGAGTAGCAGGCCAGAGGGGCGTTCCTCCGGCCAACCTATCCACCTTTTAATTCATTAAACCATCTTCTTCACTCATGGCGAGTGTGTGCCGAAGTTCCTTTCAAAGTACGCGTCCACTCAGAACATATCGCGAATGACGCGGGCGTGAAACTCTTTTAGGACTTTGGTATTCTTCGAAATGGGCCGTCTAACGTAGTAAGCATGCCATCAGTATATTTCAATTATATAGAAATCACATTCTTTTGCTGTTAGTGTAACTGCGCTTGTGCCATGTGCCATATGCTTGATTCGTTTGTTGCATCTATATTTGTGAAAGGGAAAAATTGCCATCCACCCGTATTGTAGCACGAAGCTTTCCTCCACTTCTCGGGCTTCCGCATAACTGATTTACCATCTATTTTTCGTGTTTTTTCGTATCAGGTTTTTTAAAGGTTTATATAATACTTCTCACGTAATGAACCTTTCCGTTGTCTGTCAGCGCCGCGCGTCCTCTGGTTTGTCGTTCTTTGTGCTGCATTTAGCGCCGTTCTGTTCCCAAATACGTACCAACTAGGCTCTATGTGGCCGCGAATATAATATCAAAATTTACTATAGAAACAAGTAAGGAAAATGCGCTTACGGTTGCCGTCTTCATTCTTGCTTCAGATGGCCCGAAGAATTTCTGTTACAAGAGCAGATAAGTGGAAGATAAAACTGCAATGGCAGGATTTGGCGGAACGCTAAACACACACACGCGCACACACGCGCACACACCCTCACCCACGCAAACGCGCGCACACACACACACACACACACACACACACACACACACACACACACACACACACACACACACACACACACACACACACACACACACACACACACACACACACACACACACACACACACACACACACACACACACACACACACACACACACACACACACACACACACACACACACACACACACACACACACACACACACACACACACACACACACACACACACACACACACACACACACACACACACACACACACACACACACACACACACACACACACACACACACACACACACACACACACACACACACACACACACACACACACACACACACACACACACACACACACACACACACACACACACGCACACACTGCTAATTCTTCGCATTACCGTGGGGAAGAACGAACAGTGGGAAGGAACCTAAACAACGTCCTACCATAACTTCGTGCACCTTGCAACAGTGTTTGCTTCCGACAACTTCTGGAAACTTCTGTTCTGACTCATCAGACAAGATCTTCGGTCAGGTTTGACAATGTTTAAATTCAACAAATCAATTTTATTCACCAGAGTAAGTACTGGGTGGCCATTTTTGCATATAAAAGCTACATAAGTAGATTTCATGTGACCCAAAGATACGAACACTGGCTATATCAAAGTAAACGTTGTGTTCAAAGTTACAACAGTGCAGATTAATATAACAAAGAAACACTGAAATTCTTGACCATGTGAGACTGATTTTATTTTCCCTGCATTTCGTCTTTATATTTTCGGTAACCTTCAGACTTGCCGCCGCACCGCGCCGCGCTAGTGCTCACCCCACCTATGACGTATTCGGTGCGTCGCATATCTAACACTGCTAACTGGCATATGACAAATTGATGTTCTGCTCAACGTGCTATGCGTTCGTTCAGATCAGCTGCGACGTGAAAGGATTCGCCGAAACGGTGGGCTTCACCGCACAAATATTCTTATTGAGGAGAAACAAACTTTAAAAAATGTTGGCTTGGCGAATGAATTCAATGATGATAATTTGGCTGTCTGGTCGGAAGCCGCATGCAGGAAGTTGCTTGTAAAATTGAGGCGTGTATCCTCACTCTAAGCTGGACATCTCCACTAATTTCTGCACATGCTGAAGGCTTTAATTTCTCGTGGCAAAGTCGACATTAAGCTAAGCGGGCGTTACCTTCGCCAATTTAAGCTCCTCGGTAGAAAACATATCCTTCTTTATTTGAAAAAGAAACTGTCATCCCCCTTAATGCAGCACGAAGCTGCAGAGAAGATCAGCACATTTTTTTTTTCTTCAACCGCGAAGCTTTCTCTCTGAGGAATCCGTATGGTTCTCCTTTGTAGTTTTGTGCTCAAGTCGGATAGAGAAAATATTTTCTTTTATGAACATTGATCCACCTTGCGGGCTTCTGGAGAACTACTTTGCCTTCTTTATTTTTCATTGATTTGCTTCATTCACGTGTATTGAGTGTGTGTGCATTCACGCCTGTGGTGTTTTCTTACTGGCCAGATTCGGGGCTTTGCTGAAAAACAAGGCGAACCGGCAGTTATGCTTGCTGTTTATGTGAGGGCCAAATGCTTTGACGAGGCAAGTTGTACGCACAGAATAGCTGCGCAGCTGCATTGTAGACATGAGGATGCTGTCATACGCTCTGCTCGTATGCCTAGTCGGTAAGGGGGCTTTTTCACTGCGCATGGAGGTTATAATTTTCAGTGTATAATAATTTGTTATAAAAATTGTAATTGCGAATTTGCATAATTGATCACCAACTAACCCAATCTCTTCCCTTGATATATATATATATATATATATATATATATATATATATATATATATATATATATATATATATATATATATATATATATATATATATATATATATATATATTTCAGAAGTAGTAGGGGTTGAACTCCGTTGTGTTTTATTTAGAAGATACATTGGTGTAGATAACAAAAATAAACTACTCACCGTGACATCCGCAGACAACAAGCAGTTTATAGCCTGAAAAATAAAGGTATCATGATTGAAGAAGCAGAAAAATCTGAAGAAAGCTAATTCTGTATGAGCATACTGGTCGCTGTGCGGTATGGCGGCAACATCGACTTCCGTGCCTTAAGATAGGGTGCTCGGGTATCATGCAGACTGCCCGTAGCATAACCGTCGCACTAGATTGAGCACTTTATTACTGCAGAGAGAAGTTAGGAGCAATGAAACCATTTGAACGTTTCTTGTAGCCTGGGTAGATAAGTAGTTTTTCAAGGTCGAGGGAGAGAGAGAGAGAGAAAACAAGGGTAGGAACGGCAGGGAAGTCAACCAGAACAGCATCCGGTTTGCTACCCTACACTGGGGGTGGGGGAAAGGGGAATAGAAAGAGGAAGAAAGGGAGAGAGTAAGCACTGAGTACGTGTGGGAGGGACACCATACACAAGGACACTATAAACGGTCTGTTAAGCCCGTGCACTTCAAGTACCGCACTAGTGCACGAATCGCTTTTCGAGCCAGTGACGGGTGTGGCCACGGTCCGAGTATCTTTGACTCGGTGAACGGTCTCGAGTCTAGTCTGCGTAAAGTTGCCCGCAGAGAGACGTTGGACATCGTAGCAAGGGCAGGTGCACAATAGGTGCTCGATGGTCTCCTCGCACCCACAGGAGTCGCACATCGGGCTCTCGGCCATTCCCATACGGTAGGAGTATGCGTTCGTGAACGCCACTCTGAGCCACAAGCGACACAACAAGGTTACTTCACCGCGGGAAAGGCTAGATGGCAGTTGTAGCCGTAGCGTGGGGTCCAGTTTACGTAATCTGCAATTGAAGCCACTTTAAATCCAGAGATCTTGGGACTTCTTGCGCGCAAGTAGGCGAAGTTCTCTGGCAGCGTCCGACCTCGCCAAAGGTGTTGGACGCGTCTTGGTATCTTCGTGGGCACACCAGGCAGCCTTGTCAGCTAGGTTGTTGCCGACGGTGCCACAGTGAGCAGGAATCCACTGAAATATAATGTGGTGTCCTCTTTCCAGAGCATGGTGGTGCAGTTCCCTGATTTCAGATGTAATTTGCTCGTAAGTTCTGTGACGTAATGTGGACTTGATGCTGTGAAGGGCTGCCTTAGAGTCACAAAATACGACCCATTTCTCTGTTGGCTCTTCGGTGATGTACATCATAGCGGCATAGAGAGCTGCAAGTTCTGCCGATGTAGATGTAGTCGTGTGCGACAATTTGAATTTAACTGTAATGTTCTTGGCTAGAACGACGAATGCGGCAGTTGAGCTGGTAGGTGAGGTCGAACCATCGGTATATATATGTATGCGGTCATGATACGTCTGGTGCAGTAATAGGAGCGTAAGTTGCTTCAGAGCCGGCGATGGATGATTGGACTTTTTTGTAATTCCAATAATAGCAAAATTCACTTGAGGCTCTCGCAGGCACCACAGGGGAGAGGAAGGCTTCGCCGCCGGTGTAAAAGATGCTGGTATGTACTCTTGATGAGCGCTAATCACTCGTGAAAAGGTCGCTTGAGGTCTCTCGGCTGGTAGGGAGGCCAAATGATGGTCGGGGATCCTTGACAGATGGCGAATGTGCGCTCTGAGAGAGTCGACAGCTACATGTGTCTGGATTGTATGGTCTCCTGCGATGGCTATTGTTGCTGCTCTTGAGGTGTACCGAGGCAGCCCTAAACAAGTGCGTAGGGCTTGACCTTGTATGCTCTCCAAGGCGCGAAAGTTCGTCTTGCATGCATTTGAGAACACTGGTAGGCTGTAACGTAGGAGTCCTAGAATCAAAACCCTGTACAGCTGCAACATAGAATGGACTGGCGTACCCCAGTTTTTCCCGCATAGAAATTTGAAGACCTGAGCAATGGCGACTAGCTTCATCTTCAGATAGACGCAGTGAGGGCTCCACGAGAGGTTGCGGTCAATGATGACGCCCAGAAAGCTATGCGTCTTAACATAGAATACAGCTTGACCATTGATGGTAACAGGATACGATGACATTTGTTTCCGCGTATAACCAAGTAATGCGCACTTTTCAGTAGACACATTGAGGCCTTGTTCTCGGGGATAAGAAGCCGTCATGGTTGCCGCCCGCTGAAGCCTGGCTCTTAGCTGAGGGCGAGTCACCGCAGAGGCCCAGATGCAAATGTCGTCGGCGTATATTGAGACATGTACTCTCTGCGGTAGGTAATCCGCTAGTCCTACCAGGGCGAGGTTGAACAAAACAGGGTGCAACACTCCACCCTGGGGCACACCACGACAGATGTAATGGTCTGAAGTTGGGCCGTCTTCGGTCTGTAAGAAAAAACGCTTGTCAGCCAAATAGTCCCGAATCCATTGATACATCTGGCCACCAACTCCAACAGCTTCAAGTGAGTTTAGTATGGCTTCATGGGCGACGTTGTCGTATGCTCCTTTTATATCCAGAAAAAGTGCCGCAGATAGGCGCTTGGGGCTTTTTTGATTTTGGACCGTGTTACGATGTCAATGACGTTGTCGATGGACGTGCGACCTCGACGAAAGCCTGTCATGGCGTCCGGATAGATGCTGAATCGTTCTAGGTACCATTCCAATCGAGCGAGAATCATTCTTTCCATCACTTTGCCGACGCAGCTCGAAAGCGCAATCGGACGATATGATGAGATCTCAAGCGGAGACTTTCCAGGTTTCAGAATGGGGATCAAGCGGCTCGATTTCCATTGTTTAGGAATGGCGCCGTTCTGCCAAGACTCATTGTAGTAGTTGAGCAGCTCATCACGTGCGCCATGTCCAAGGTGGCATAAGGCAGCATACGTGATGCCATCAGGTCCTGGTGATGAAGAACGCCTGCAGGTCGCCAACGCAGCATCGAGCTCTTCGAGTGAAAATAGCACGTTCATTTCTGGTACACGTGCCTCAGGGATGTCATTCAATGCTGCGTCAGTAATGATGGTCACGGACCCAGCAACCCGTGCACAGAACTCTTCAGCCACTTGAAGTTCTGAGCGGAGTTGGTGGAGGGCCAGAGCAGCGAAGGGCTTCCTTTGATGCGGAGATGAGCGAAGACCCCTAACCGTTCTCTATATGTGTGAGAGCGATTTTCGGGGATCAAGCGACTGACAGAATGTTTTCCATCGCTTATCTTCCAATTTATCCATGCGACGCTGGACTTTCTTTTGTATGCGTCGTGAAGCCCTCAGATCCAAGACGCACTTCGTGCGCCGATACCTCCTCTTCGCCTGTCGTCGTGCCGCACGCAGCCTCTCCAGTTCCATGTCCAAGTCTGTTCGCCTTGTTGACCTTGTAAGCGAGCAGATGGATGTTTTCAATGCCTCTGCGATTGCATCTGCGATAGTGTGTAGCAACACTCAAACACATGCTGTGGGAGTGCAATGTAGTTATAGGAGGGATGGCAGTTACTCCGGAGACCCTGTCGTCGAGGTGGGCCGCCGCTCTGCGCAGCTCAGACCTCGGAATCCAGACGTGGGCAGTCCAGCAAGCCCGTGAGGCGGCGTTGAGGCAGGGCCTTGACGTTCCTCCATGGGAGACCTGAGCCCGGGTCGCGTTAAACCTTGCCGGACGTACAAGAAAGTTGTATCCATCCATCCATCTGCGATTGCTTCTTCGATAGTGAGTGAGAGGCCTTCCCGACATGTGTCATCCATATCCTTCTTAAATTTTGACCAATCAACTGTACGCAAGGCAGTAGAGGAGCATTGCTCAACTCCTCTAATCTTTATGTATGTTGGAATACGGTCGCTTCCTATGTCTGTAAACTATTGGAAGCTCGAGGCAAAGCGCCGTGACACCAAAGTTAAGTCCAAGCAGCTACTGTAGGTCGTGCTTCGCAGAAATGTAGGGCTGCCGTCATTCACACAGCACAAATCATGGTCGGCAGCAAAGTAGGCAAGGCTCCAGCCTTTGGAGTCAATTTTAGTGCTTCCCCATAGCTGGTGATGCGCGTTGAAGTCACCTGTGATAACCCAGGGGCCATTGTTCATTAGTAATATTTTCTTAAGTCGTTCGCCGTCAAAGCGACCCGCTGGGGATATGTAGGCTCCAATTAGTGTAAATGACACATTCTTCTTTTGGACATTTCGCCATGAAGCTCTATCGCGTTAGCCACATATGTTAAGTCCGTGGGGATGTAGATGATCACTTTCGTGCTCGCACCGCATGTGGACGAGACGAAATATTCATAACCGGACAGTCGGAGTGGAGTTGATGTATTTGGTTCGCAAATGACCAGTATGGGGAAGCGAATTGTGTAAATGAAATGGCGAAAGTCTGATATACGGGTCCTTAGACCCCTGGCATTCCATTGAATGATCGACGCACTTTTAAGTCCAGTGCGGAAGGGGACTATTGCTCGAGCCATGATGCTTAAACGATGCTAGTAAGCACTGGATTTAGTGCATCCAGTATTTGCAGAGCGCTTCGAGCTGCTGGTGTTTGCAGCTTGTTCAGTATAATGCGCATTGTATTAATTAGCGATTGCAGCATATCAACCACCTGCCTGTCTTGGTCGCACAAATTGCCGACAGTAGACGTCGGCAATTTTGCTGTGATTCTGTTGGTGAATGTTGTCGTTTCGGTAGAGCCGGCCAAGATTCAGCGGATGTGGTCTTCTCAGTGGACTTGCTCTTCGCGGTCCTTTCCACATTGTCTGGCCTAGGCGGTGGAGGAGGAGGTCGTGTACTAGGAAGTGGCATGCGCCTTCCTTGAGGAGCCTTCCTTGAGGAGCGCCGGCGACGTGAACGTCGCTTCCTGATTTTCTCGGCGGCTTCGCGATGAGATGAATGATCTCTCGCCATCTCTTTCAAGATGGCCATTTCCTTCTTATTAAGTGGGCATTTCTTCGATGAAGCTTCATGTGATCCTCCGCAGTTTGAACACTTCACTACAGTGGCGCCACATTTATCTGCAGCGTGGGGCTCTCCGCAGCGGGGGCATGCTGCCTGATTTTCGCAGACGCTGCTCACGTGTCCCAGTTTCATGCATTTGCGGCACTGAAGAGGTTTCGCAATGAAAGGCCGCACTGCATGTCTGAAGTGTCCCACCTTAACATGCGAGGGTATATATTTACCCTTGAATGCTATTTTCACGCAGCGTGAACTGCCTAGCCGCTTAACTCCAACGATGACCTCATCATTGATCATCATTGATCATCATCATCATCATTGATGACCTCATCAAGTTCGAGAGTTTGAATATAAGCATATGGCCTGTATACTTACTGCAAGTTTTAGACTGCTGTTTGTCGAAATTGCATCAAGCGAATAAGAGTCACTGGTGTCTCTTTCTTTTACCGGCGATAGCAAGTTATAGTTGGGTTACCACCCTGCGGGATTCCCGATGGTCAGTACCCCGATCCCTAGGTGCATTCGAGACAAGTTCGAAGTGGCCCCTGTGCCCCGAAACGTCCATCCCGTCCATAACGAGGGCAGACGCAAGGCCAGAGCAGCAGCCATCCTCAAACAGATAAAGCAACGAGACATTAGAGCAAGCTTCGTCGACGCGGCGGAGTACAGCGATGGGAAGACCTTTGCCATCGTTGTGGTCGACTCCAGCGGCAAGATTTCTAATTGCGCCTCCATTCGCACTTCAGACCCCGGAGTCGCCGAGCAAGCCGCCATCGCCCTCGCCCTGCTAGACGGTCGTGGGTCCGAGATATATAGCGATTCCAAAACGGCAGTTAGGGCTTTTCAGAAGGGTTGCATCGCCAAGCAAGCTGCTCGTCTTCTTAGCAACTCGAATCGATATGCTCTCACGCATCATTCAATCCACTGGTTTCCAGCTCACGTAGGGTCGGTCGAGGGTGCTCCCCAGAACCTGAATGAGTCTGCTCACGAGGCTGCGCGTGACCTCACCGACCGCGCTTCCTCTGCAAGAAGCACCGACTCCCCTCCTCCCTACGGCCACAGGGATGCTCCCGCTACTCATAACGAGATTATTAAATTCTTCTACATGTCTAGAAGGGTCTTTCCACCTCCTCACCCCAGGTTGAATAGGGCGCAAGCCGTTTCTCTTAGGCTTCTGCAGACTAGTACGTATCCGTGTCTGTCCGTTCTCCACGAGGCTTACCCGGACGTGTATCGCGACGACGCCTGCCCCTCCTGCGGGCAGACCTCTACTCTAGCGCACATGCTGTGGGAGTGCGGTTCGACATACCCTAAGTTCATCAAGGAGGAGTGGGACTCGCTTCTGCGTAGCCCCGCTCTGGAACAGCAAATCCTGGCTGTCCGGCGTGCCCGCGACCGGGCCGGTGGGCTAGACCTGCCGGTCCCGACGTGGGACTAGCCGGGTGCGCGACGAGTTCGCGTCCTCGCCGGACCTACAATAAATGTTTCTTCACTCACTCACTTAGTGTTTGCGCTTGTCGGTGGCATCGTGTCTGAAGCTTTCCTATGTTATGTTTGCAATCACCCAGAAATGACACGGAAAGAAGCAAGGATGTGTAATTCAATGAATGCATTATCAATCATCTGCGACACGGCTAAGTCGGAGGATCCACCATGGCAATTTCTTGATCGTCCACCTGAACCAACAATTGGTGAGCAAAAGCACGAACGTTCGCAGCATCGTGCGCAAGCGACACCTGAACTTCTCATCGCGTCCCATTAAGTTGCATTTTTATGCGAAGAGCCTATAGTTTTGTCTTCTGTAATGCTTTTATTTGTCTGTGTGCGTGTGTGTGTGTTTATATATATATATATATATATATATATATATATATATATATATATATATATATATATATATATATATATATATATATATATGTGTGTGTGTGTGTGTGTGTGTGTGTGTGTGTGTGTGTGTGTGTGTGTGTGTGTGTGTGTGTGTGTGTGTGTGTGTGTGTTTTCAACTTGTGGCTGCCTTTTGTGCTTATGCCTCCAAGATTTCTTTATAAAGCGAAAAGAATTTCGCAATAGATAGGAACGGAAGTTTCCTACAGCGCTCTACAACTTTCTCAATAGATGTCGTTTGTGTTACGATTGCAAGTGTGGGGATGCGCGACTCTGATCAGTCAGTTTCAGTCACTTCCTCCTATATAGTGCGCCCAAACAGTCTACAACGTTGATCAATCTTCGCTGGTACACGCTGTAAAAACACAAATGAAATAGTGACCACCTTCGTTGTCGCAAAGTGGCGTTTCTTTATGTCGCGCGAATGCTACACGGAGACCCAATGCTTACATTATGATGTGCTCCTGAAAGGCAACCGAAAGTAGGTTAGCTCATTGTCAATAGTTTTGAGCTCACTTTCAAAGCATTATTAGTAACTTGTTCCAAAATGAATCCACAACGTCGCTCACCTTCTCGTACTTTCCTCCCTTTGTGCATGGCCAGGCGTAATTTGGGAAGCCCTCAGCGAACGCCTCTTTCACGCATGGCAAATTCTGGAGGAGAAAGATGCGCGCCAACTCATGCATGCGAACGAGGCAAAATATCCGAAGACATGGAAAGCTCTGTTGCGATGACTAGCCCGCTATAGGCATTCGTGGGGCTTTCAAGCGTTACGGCGCAAAAGAACTCAACGTGCACTGAACTCGCCTGAAAGGTGTCCCAGTTCTTCTTTAGTTGCGGTAGAAGAGGCAGCAGGCTGAACAGCCTAGGGGCACATTTTGCGAAAACTGAAAAGAAAATAAAGAAAAAAGGGAAGAAACAACAGGAGAAGTACGTGTCCAAGGTTTCGGGACATCTACTGCCTATGGCAGTTGTCGGTAGCGGGTGTGGTATAAGTGCAAGTATGGCGCCTAAACAACTTCTCCTATGTTAAAAGGAACTAGGAAACTCCTCACTCACTTACTTATTGGTAGACGCGCCACTCAACGGGGAGGACGAGGAGGTGGGTGGGGGAAACATTTATTAAAAAAAAGAAGAACAAGCAGTTGTCTTTCTGCTTGTGCGGCAGGCGCCTTTAGTCCAGGGCTCCTGCGGCTCTTGCTGTCTCCCGGGACCGCCGCACCAATGGGGAAACTTTCTTAAGAATTGACTACAACACAACATTCTTCCTGATCTCAGACCGCTTCACTGATGAGGATGTTCACCCGTGAGCAAAAGTATACGGACCACAGGGTCGCCGGGAAAAACAAAATTTATTCGTAGTTAACACGCATGAACGGAAACTCACAAGTGTACTAGAGAATTCGTAATACCAAGGTTTGACTGCAGTCTTTCATTTCAAGTTGTATTCACATACATAGGAGTAAATTAGTTTTATCGCGCAATTCCTGGTCCGTATACTTTTTCTCACGGGTGTACATTAACCTCTCACCAAACGTCAGGTCCTACCTAATTGCTAGAGCTCTTTTTAATTCTATGGCCACTTTTATGTGGCCATAGAAACTATACTCTAGCGATATGTTTAGAAAGATGAGAGTAAGTAATGCGCATTACTGTGCTCAAGTCATTCTTAACAACTACGGTATACTCTTGGCCCACGCCAAGCCTGGTATCGTTCCGGAATGGCACCAAGTTTATTATGAAAAAAAAAACATTTTGTGGAAAACTCAGCAGTGAATCAGTATACAGGGGACGTGTCATTTATGCAATCGCCTCTCGTTCTGCAACAGATAAACTAGGTGAACTACAGACTTTCTAGAAGACGAGAGGTAGAGACAACCTATAATCCAGAAAAGTTTAATTTCGAACGACATTCAGCATCCAAGCTGCTCCGTCGTAAGTTGTCTTTGTAAAGAAATCGCTTTCTTCAAAAATTTTCGTTCACTGTTTGTAAAGCGTTTATAGGGCTGCTCCCAAAAGCCGAAGATACTGTTGCCTCAAGGTAACTCATAAAAGGAGCGCAGAGAGGTCATTTTCAACTAAATGAGAAAAATTCAAAGCCTCAGTTGAAGGCTGTGAAAGCGTGTAATGACACAAAGCTCAAGAACTTCAAGAGGATCAAGAGGTTACGTGGAAATCTCTATTGGCATGAAAGAGTAAACGATATTCGCTGAGCGACCTGTTTTGCTCCAGAAACTCCAGAACCTGTGCGTTTATGATAAAAAGGACACCGTTACTATCATCGATAGATAAATAACGGGATGTGTTTAAAGTAAACCTTTTGAAAGTTTACTTTAATAATGAAACTCTAAGGCTCCGCATATGAAAAAAAAAAACTTATAAAAAGTGAGTTCTGAAGCTGTAGTAACAGTAGCTGTAACTTAAGAACGCAGTGGCAAATACACCACTGCTTAAAATAAAGATAGCCTTTATAGACGCACCAGCCAATCACGTTTGCTCAATTCCGTGCTGTCATGGTGGAGCACGGAGGCAAGGAGGGCAACTGCAATAAGTGGAGCCTGTACTGAATTCTTGAATTATCGATTGCCATAACAAGAGTCGCCTCGAACTGCGATCAAAGTACCAGCTTGCTACCGAAGCGCAATGCACTCGCACAATGCAGTGAAAGCAATGCACGGCCAATGAGCTTTTATTGTCTTCCTTTCCTGCATTGCCACCGCACTCGTGAATCGATCAAGAAGCATGATGGACCCGAACTAAACGGGTCCGTCTTGTCCTTGGCAGTCCGTGCAAGATGCTTTGTGCGCCGGAGTTTAAGCTCAAATGAAAATTAAATGAGTATGGTGTGTTCTTTCGAACTGCTATTTATGCTACTTGTGTGCAATGTGTGCAAAAGCCGGGGAAAAAATATTTTATTGTTTATGAATACGTATAGAGGGCACATCACATGCTTATAAGCGAACTTTTTGTTTA
Source organism: Dermacentor albipictus (assembly GCF_038994185.2). NCBI lineage: Eukaryota > Metazoa > Arthropoda > Arachnida > Ixodida > Ixodidae > Dermacentor > Dermacentor albipictus. Next base: position 152,992,342 of record NC_091825.1, on the reverse strand, counting down.
ATGTTGTCATCGTAAACGGATGAGTGCAGCTGCATATCGTCTAAGTTCTGAGCTCGTGGGTCCACAGTGTGCTTAGTAGGCTAACTAGATAACTGTGTTTCTTTAAGTAGAAGTGTCATCGTTCTCTACTTACTCCTATTTAAAGTCACCCAATGATCGTCATGTACGTTTGAAATGTGGTTTGAACAGGCGTAGCGACTTCTTCGATAAATGTGATACAGCGAAGATCAGGATTACAGCACGCCAGCCGAATCGTCGTAAATTTTGCTCTGGGTGCCATTTGTTTTAGTCGGCATGCTCTGACCGTGCTGGTGAAAGGCGGCGCACTGAGAACGCGACGCGAAAGGCAAACAACGAGAAAAAACTGGAGGCAACTTTCGAGCCACCAAAGCTTAATCAAAAAGACTTCTTCTTGGGAAAGTTGGTGCTTAGATTTCCTAGGTATACTTTGTGGCGCAAAATACATTTCTGGAAAAGGGACAGAAGAAAGGGAGACAGTGAAGCGCCAAACTACCAACTGTTTAATGACAGCCTGAACAAACGTAAAGAAGAAAATACAACTTCCGCTCATGCGCAGGGAGCCAAGGTGTGGCAGAACAACGTGGTCATGATAACATGCTTTGGATGAAGCACATTTCTGCTGAATATAATACGATAGATGTATCGCTGACACAATCAGACCCTTTCTTTTTAATATAAAACGCTTCCAACAACTCCCTTGCAGTTTGGTCCCTACTTCTGCCAAGAATCAATACTCTTTCAAAGCATGGCCTACAACGACAGGCTTTACAGTGCGCAGGAAGATGCGCGTTCTCATTCTTGCCGATGCTATTAGCGTGCTCCCTCAGTCTGTCATTAATACAACGTCCCGTTTGCCCGACGTATGACTTGCCGCAATCTAGGGGTATTTCGTAGACCACCCCTTCAACGCAGTCCCTGAAATGTTTGGCGTGCTGCTTCTGGCAGCCCCGCGGCCCCTCGCGTGTGATCCGGGGGCACAATTGAGCTAACTTGTTGGGAGCTGAAAAGACAACCGGAATGCCATATCTGGTAGCAACCTTCTTGAGGTTATGGCTCACACGGTGCACATAAGGTACTACTTCTGGCTTTACTCGCTCCCTTTCCTTCGAGTGCGTTTTCCCATTCGCAGCGGTAGTTTTCAGCTTCTGTAGGAGGGACTCGACCACGGCATTTAAGACAGACTGAGGGTAGCCTGCTTTTTGAAGTCTTTCAAGTTGATGGAAAAAACTCGCCTGCATTACATGCACGCATGACTTGCGCAGAGCCGATTCGAGGCAAAGTAAGGCGATTCCACGCTTCACAGTCTTAGAGTGCGCTGAGTCATATTGTAGCAATTCTTTTTTACCTCGAGGGAGGTACGCACAGCAAACGTGATCACTCTTAAGTGTTAGGTTAAGGTCTAAAAACTGCAACGAACTGTCCTTCGGAAGCTCGTTAGTAAAAGTAAGTCATTTTGCGTTTGCTCTAAAAAGATCTAAAAGCTGCTCAACCATCTCATGGCATGGCAAGGGGCATCTATTGTCGATAACCACTAAAAAATCGTCAACGTATCTAAAAACTTTAAGAACATTAGGATGAGATGAAGTAAAAACACATTGTAGTGCGTGGTCAAAGTAGGATAAAAAGATGTCACATAAAATGGGTGCTACACGTGAACCAATGCAGATGCCCTCTTTCTGCAAAAATATGCCATGTTCGAAGGTTACAAAGGTGCGGTTGAGATAAGCTTCCAAGAGGGAAACAAAATTCGAAGCCGACATCTCCATTTTAGATACAAAATTAGCTTCACCACTTTCGTCAATGCACTGTTTAACGGCTTTTAGAAGTTCAGTATGCGGAACCGAGTAAAAAAGGTCATTTACATCAACGGAGAACAGATAGCCTATTTCTTGGCTGTCACGGAAATATTCAAAAACTTCATCCGAGTTTCTAGTCAAGAAAGGGTCATCGAGTTGAAGAAGCCGCAAGGATTTTAACAAAAAACTGCTGACTTGATATTGCCACGTGTCCCGTTCACTAATAATCGTTCGAAACGGGACATCAGCCTTATGGGTCTTGGCACTGAAGAAAACTCGAAGAGAATCTTTCTTACTCTTTCTGATCTGTTTAACTAATCTTTCGCAGCCAATTTCTTCACAGGACGAAGTCATGGTTTTCTTCACTTTTGATAAGCTGACTTTTACAGGCTTAAAATTCTTTTTGATTGCCTCTAATGCTTTTTCGTTAAAGGTTTGCCTAGGAAGAGCTACAAAAGCACCTTCCTTATCGGACTGCATTAGACAGAGTTCATTGTCTTTGAAAAAAGACACCACACGTTGCAGCATTCGCACCTGTCGACCAGTTCCGGCCTTGGGGGCGGCTCTCTGTAGGCTGTCTACACCATCTAGTAGGCAACGCTCACGCTGTTCCTGGGGCGCTTTTCTTGCGACTTGCCGATTCCATGCCAGAAGCTCTTGTGCTGGAACCTGGGGCTCAAGTCCGTATTTCGGTCCCGTTTGTTCAGGCTGTCATTAAACAGTTGGTAGTTTGGCGCTTCACTGTCTCCCTTTCTTCTGTCCCTTTTCCAGAAATGTATTTTGCGCCACAAAGTATACCTAGGAAAGCTTAATCACTTCGGTGCGTGCTAACAGCCCCGCATGACTCGCTCTCCTGATGGCACGCAATTGTTGTCCGAAGCGTGTGTACTCTCGCGTTATCTAGATTATGCTTTTAATTTAGTGTGGCTTTAGCAGAGCTCTTGATTGAGCTAGTTGGTCAGACATAAGTATTGTGATGCGAAAAAAACGAGAACAAACGAACACACATGGACAGGACGGGTGCCTCGATAAACAGTGTGCCATAAGAACTTTGCCGAAATCAAGAAACCAACTTCGAAAGAGTTTCATCAACTGTCAAGCAGCAGTGCAACCAAACCACTAACATTCGCCCTCCAATTTGTCGCATAACTTTCTATCATTTTCGGGAGGAATGCCTTACCTTTCTTGCATGGTGGTGATAGTGCGTCCTTCTTCACCGCCAAAATGTCCTTCCGAAACTCGTCGTACGTCTTCGCCTCAGCCCTTGCGCAGAGTAAGCCGCAAAGCACAGCGATTGTGAGAAATGTCACCGACCACCTCATTATCGATCGCGCTGTCGTTAGCTGTGGTAGTACGAGGAAAGTCGCTTCAAAGCTGTTTGGAGAGTCGAATGCGCCGAACTGTGGCAGCGCTAGACAGCCGGCTTTATAGCACAGCAATGAGGCCTTTGTGTTCCACTGATGGATTGAGGTGTGTCGGAGCCATCACATGCATTGCCGGGAGCTGTTCTTTAGCCTTTCATATGTACAAGTCCATTTTTATGTGTGAGGGAGACGTTGAAAAAACGGTGAAGCAAGGTAATGAAAGATAGGCGTCGGTAGAGAGGATTACTAAGTGAGAAAAACAAAACTGAGACTCTTTAACTGCAGAGCTGAGAGAAAGAATAATGAAAAGAAATCAAGAGAATCGAAGGGCCCTTAAGAAGTCGCCCTGGGGAGACCACTACAAAAAATTAGCGCTACAGAAAATGAGAAGTTGATTTTAACGTAAAATATACTGACGCAGACAAACTGGACCCCGCCTTCATGATCTGCTTTGTGTGCGTGTGTGCTTTGTGTGCGTGCGTGTGCGTGCGTGCGTGTGTGTGTGTGTGTGTTTGTGTGTGTGTGTGTTTGCGTGTGTGTGTTTGCGTGTGTGCGTGTGTGTGTGCGTGTGTGGGGGGGGTGCTAGCTGGAAAACTTGGCTTGTCTATTTTTGGTGGAAGTTGATAATTAATGCAAGAGACGACACAAGAAAAAAATTTCGCTGATTGTTCTCAAATCCTAAAATAGGGCGTAATATTCCCAAGTCCACTATTGTTCTTGAAAGAAGGTCCTAGCACCTGTTCCTCTTTTTAGCGGAGAAATTATCCCTTCTTTTAACATGGACAGGACAATCGGTTAGTACGCCAGGCGTGTCAAAACGCGTCATTCCGATTCTTCCGTTCTTTAACCTGTGCTGTTCTTGAACAAGTGTGAAGGTATCTAGAGAACTGTGACTACTATCGCAGCGACACTCCACAATGCCCCACCATGTGCTCTTGCCCGAATTCCCTCTTTGGGCGTAATTTTCACGGTGACAGTTATTTATGACGCCTGAAACACTTCACGGACGTCTGTCGTTACTCTGGCCACGCTGTCTATACTCCTCGTGTTATTGCGATAGCAATTATATAGACACTCCAGGCGCATTTCTGCCGTCGGTGTCGGCGTCGCCGTGGTGTTCCGTATACGTCCAAGGGCGATAAAGTCAGGCCGATAAAACTGCTATCCTTACTTCGTATAGGCGCCTACTAATTTACCATCGCAATCGATGCTTTGCTTTCGGCCGAAACTGGGACGTTTTCTTTTAATGGTCGCTTTATTTGCCTTCTCCACCCACCTTGCTGACTGCTGCTATCTTTCGGACTACGCATCCACTTGGGCCACTGAGTGTCTGCACCTCAGTATGTGCCCGGATAGACAACTTGAGCCACTGGATATAAGCAACTGGGCATGGGACTCTACGTACGAGTATATGTGAACCAATGCATCTGTATATGTATACGTGAGCCAATTCCCTAGAATGAGTACGTGCCACCACGTAGGCGTAATGAAAGGTGAATGGTGGAAGAGCGTAATGAAGAAGTCGGAAACGGAAAATTGGAAAACACAATTACAGAGAAGTGAACAAGCCAGAATGAGAAGGCGCACACAAAGTTACGAAGTACAAGCAGAAATTTATACGAGAACTACATAATTTTCTCTTCTCATATAAAAAAGCGAAGAAAAGAAAGAAAAAGCACTACCTCGAACAAAGGACTTTAACAGCCAATTTTCGTAAGGTTTTATTTGGCTTCGTTTTCTGTTGGCTTCAAATTGGTCGTATTGTGCTTTCTGTGCGTTGGATGGATGGATGGATGGATGGACGGACGGACGGACGGACGGACGGACGGACGGACGGACGGACGGACGGACGGACGGACGGACGGACGGACGGATGGATGGATGGACGGACGGACGGATGGACGGACGGATGGATGGATGGATGGATGGATGGATGGATGGATGGATGGATGGATGGATGGATGGATGGATGGATGGATGGATGGATGGATGGATGGATGGATGGATGGACGGACGGACGGACGGACGGTCGGACGGACGGATGGACGGATGGATGGATGGATGGATGGATGGATGGATGGATGGATGGATGGATGGATGGATGGATGGATGGATGGATGGATGGATGGATGGATGGAACTTTCTTGTACGTCCGGCGAGGTTTAACGCGACCCGGGCTCAGTACTCCCACGGGGGAATGTCAAGGCCCTGCCTCAGCGCCACCTCACGGGCTTGCTGGACTGCCCACGTCTGAATTCCGAGGTCTGATCTGCGCAGAGCGGCAGCCCACCTCGACGACAGGGTCTCTGGAGCAACTGCCATCCTTCCTATAACTACATTGCACTCCCACAGCATGTGTTTGAGTGTTGCTGGTCCTTCCTGGCACAATTTGCATGTGTCGTCCTGACGCTTATCTGGGAAGATACGTTTCAGACGGAATGAATTAAGGAAGGTGTTAGTCTGAAGTTGTCTCCAGGCGACGGCCTGCCGCCTGTTCAATTTGGGACTCGATGGTACGTGGGTACATCCTTCTGGCGTTTAGATAAGCATTGGTTTTGTCGTTGTATCTGGTGAGCCTGTTCCGTTCTGGGCGAGGAGTGTTCCCTATGATGCGAGAGGCGGTTTTGGATCTGCCCGCTTTGGCCAGAATGGACAGGGATTCCTTGGAAATTCTGCCTTTGGCGTAATTCTTTACTGCCGTTTGCGAGTCGCTTAGTGCGATTTCGCATTCCTGTTCTGTGAGGGCCAGCGCGATCGCTACTTCCTCCGCTATTTCCGAGTGTTTGGTGTATACACTGCATATGGTTCTGATTTTGGAGTTTGTGTCTATGACTACGGCGGTGTATTTTTGGCCGTTCAGATGTTCGGCTGCGTCGACAAAGCGCGCGTTTCTCTCTCTGCCGAATGAACGCAGCAGAGCCTCGTTCTGTGCGTTGAGCTTTATTTTTAAAGAAAGCAATTCATTCAACTCTACAATGTACAACAGTTGGTGTTGAATAGGCGCAACTTGTTACTGATGACTCACGGGCTTCAGTCAACCCACTTTCTTCCGGCTATCGAATACTTTGGTACATCGTTCTATAGCAATAAAGCTAGCGAAAGCTAGCTTCTCGCTTACTGTAACCACGTCGTGGGAAGTATAGCACATTTTCTATTATTTTTTAACCAATCAAGACAATCTTCATTTTTCAAATTAGACTTATTTGAAGTTGCGCTGGATGGCTGGCCATTTTACGAGGCTAAGTAGCATTGTAGGAAAACAGGGACCATAAGAAAAAAAATCGCTATGTTCCTTGCTCCAATATACGCATTAAAATGAAAGGTCATTATTATTATCCTTATTGGAAGTCGTATGAAGCGAACCACAACACTAACACATCGGCACTTTTTATTATTATTATTACCTGCTTGTAAGGAGATGTTGGTGCATGCCTAGCAGCGCCGGTTGCTCCTCTTCTCTCAATTCATAGATAAGCTAAAAAATAATTTAAACGAAGTATAGACAAAAAACTTTAATGACGACAGTTTTAAAGTTCACAAACACAAAACGAAAAACAATTGTTTCTGAGCTGTTCAAAAGCGTTCGAGTGTTTATGTTGACATACACACAGCGGTCCTCGTTGGTGGAAAACACAACGCCGCAAACACAGACAGAGAAACCTAAGTGACACGATACGAGCGAGTACTTGAAACACGTATATATGAAAAAATTTAGAAGTTAATCATTTCAAGAAATACAGCGTCTTGACCAAAGTAGCAATAATAAAATTTTAAAACCTTTACGTACTTACAATTCTTCAATAAACTGTAGTAATGCGCGAGCTGCACTGTTTGCAGGTGTTCTGATCCGTGCACCCAGGATTTATTCCAGTGATATTGGCCTCCTATCCAAAGCATGTGTCTTCGCAAAAAGCCTCTTACGGTAAGTATCAATTTTTTTCATTGCAAAAGCAGATGTTCTATGTCTTCTTGAGCATCTTAACGAGAACATACTGCCAGACTTTCCTGTTTTGTACAAGAATCATTTAGTATATAGGTGGTCGCAATCCGAAATACATGAATTGTTTTTATTGAGCAGATGGTTTTCATAGGCATGGTCAATTTCACGTTAGGGTCTATCGCATATAACGTGGAGCTTTCCGCACCATTCGTGAATCAAGTTTCTCTGGACATTTTCAGTTTCCTTAAAAGACAACGCGCATCACTCACCGTTAGGAGTCGTGGCGATGCTACTCCATTTTGGTGAGCTTCTCGCGCCATGTAATCTGCAGTGACGCTTCCAGTAATTTCAGAATGACTTGGTATCCACTGGAATACGATATCATGGAGAAGACCCTTTGCTGAAGTGTAAGCCTTTTGTATTGCGTATTTCAATGAGCTGTTTACTTACCCGCCGTGGTTACTTGGAGCCGTTGGCGTTGCGCTGGCAAGCACGAGGTCGCGGGCTTGAATCCCGGCCGCAGAGGCCGAATTTCGATGAGGGCGAAATGCAAAAATGCCCCTGTACCGCGCTTTGGGTGCACGTTAATGAACCCCAGGTGGTCAAAATTAATCCGGCGCTTCCACTATGGCGTGCCTCATAATCAAATTGTGGTTATGGCGTGTAAAACCCCAGAATTTAATTTTTACCGCTTACTTTTCCCAAGCTGATTTCCTCTATGCGCAACATGCAGCAACCCTTCCAAATCCCTTAAAATTGCCCACCGAAAAGATCATGAGTGTGAACACATGAAGCGTAATGCGGAAAGGTTAGCATAGAGCTCTGTCGTCGCAGATGTTGTAAACTGACACCGTTTAAATATCATTCGCTCTAGATATGCCCGCAATGAGAACGCCCATGTAGAGCTCCCAGTACACAAACTGTGTGCGTAGAATTGTATACGATCCCTATATGTGGTGTTGACAATGTCAACTTTCTGATCGCAATCACTGGCATGCCGTATTTAAGAGTTAGACCGGGATCCGAAGTAACGGGATCCGATGCCACGGTTATTTTCACGCCACCGCTTTCGTGGCGCCGGGCTTGACAATGAAAATTTCGGCTAGTAGCATGTTGTCCTAAAGCAGACGTGCACAGGCCTGCAATCTACATGAGGTGCTGGTTTAGCCCAGTGTGCAGCAGACTCGGCTTCTGAGCGCGGGGTCGTAGGTTCGAAGCTTGCTACCGCCAACGTTCTTCCTTTAGAATTTATTATTTTTTATTTACATTAATTTCTATATAGCGATTAGCGAGGCGAAGTTAGAAGGCAGGGGAGAGCTTGCGTGGACAAGGAACGCACGGATAACGCAGGCTTGCGAGAGCGAGGATGACGTAAATGTGGAGGCGATGCTCTCTGCCCTCACGCAACACTTGGCTTCAGCCAGCAGGTGTTTCCTTTCATCCACTCTGCTCCTTCGAGGCCTGCACGTGACGTGGCGTCGCAGCCAATGGGAGTTTACGCGCCATTCCTCTGCTACAGACGCCGGCTTTTTCGCTCAATGGGCTATTTGATGCTTTCGCATCAATAACTCTAATTAATAACTCATTAATTAACTCATCTCTAGCATAAACGCATCAATAACTCATGGCGTTCTTTGGCCTTTTGTGGCCCTTGCGCCATAAAACCCCAGTAATCATCATCCTCGATTAATGAATAATGATTGAACCCTCTTGTAGACCCTGCTGAATGATTTAAGCACTGGGGCCAGATGCCCATATGCACAAGTCGTCTGCGTTAAGAGAATAGCGCAAAAAAGTAGGCAATATGCAGGGCAACTCGGCCATTTCACGATTTAAAAAATGGACTTAATATACTTTCTTGCGCCTTGGCTCACTTGTTCCTTGCTTTTACCATAGGCTGTTTCATAAACAACTTATTGTGTCTTTAGAACACTGAGACCGATCTTAGTGTTTATTGTTTTGGCTTTCGCCGTGATAACAGTACAAGGATATCTTGGCTAAATCTTCACTTGAGCGGTTGTACCGGAGCCCATCGTCAGTGCTCAAGTCGTAAGCATGTATAACAGGAAATAGGCGCAACAAGTTCTGACTTTTGAATTCGCCCTGCTCTTTGGAAGCTGCGTATGCCGAAATTGACCGGCCTCATTTTGAACATATTTAGAGATAAATGAGTTAGCAGAAGACACTTTTTAAAAGCGCTGTCTGTTATTGAACAGTCTTTCCTCTTTGGGCTGGTTGCAGCCTTGAGTTTATTTGTATACAGTCTGCAATATACGACAAATGGCTACTGGCAAGTATGGTTGTCATTACTTTATCTACGCCTTCTGTTTTAATTTATTTGTACTTCATTATTTGAAGCTTTTGGAATAAAAAATGTCCTCTTCTAGATCGGGTGAAGCTTCGTCACTGAAGAATTTGTCAGAATAACATCAATGCGCTATTAGTTCAGCACTAGTTCAGAGTACTTGAACATTAATCCATTCGCTCTTTCTTAAGCACCTGCTGAAAAGCACTATGAAAGCGAGAACATCTGTCTTATAGATCTTTTTTGGCAGTCCAAAGCATAACTATTAAAACCGACAATATATTAAATGACCTTCACGTAAGTAAATATATCACTGATATAAGTTTGCTTAGACTAACCGATTTAGAATTTTTCGCTATTTTGTTCTTAAACCGAATCTCCATATAGACAATATTATATGTTTAGCGTTAAACAACAATTTGTCATTTGCCATGAGATCTCCATGGTCAGAGAAACGCTACAGCCTTGTTTCCCAGCTTTTAGTTTCGGAATGCATTACCATGTAGAAGGCACAGATATATATTCCTTTAAGGCACACATATTTCAGACACACATGCTCTTGTCCTCTCGTTATATGTAGCGGCTACTACGCTGTCCGGCACCTAATCGCCATGATGCGACCAGTAAAATTCATCCATATGGTTTTGTAGGGAATGGATGAGATCCCCCGTTGCTTCTTGGGCTGTAAAAACGGCACACGCTAACATAGCATAGTGCTTGATCTTTTTTTATTCGCAAACTTTCCGCCCAAGGCTCAGCTTGGCAGATGTCACTCCTTTGCATTTTCCCAAATGCATTGCTGAAACGAAACAATGGAGACGCATCAATAACACAGCATAACAATACCAGTCATATATATTTGCGGGAGATCAAGTTTTAATTTGCGACACCATTGAAAACTCTTTTTACTTACAGAACACGACAGGCCAACAAGGAACAAAAGTAAGGCAAAACATCGTCAGCGTCGTATTACTTACACAACGCTGAAATCCCAGCACTAAATGCTGGCAGACGTTGTAGCCTGAAAAACTACGTGCACTCACGCTGGGTACAGCTTTTCATATTGTGCAGTTTGCACCAAGAAATCACGGAATCAGTTCACAGTTGCAAACCTCTAAATTTTACTGTTTACTCCCGAGCAGTTAATTGCATTTTGAGCACTCGCATTCTAATGTCGGCATGTACAGATTCAACGGGAATACTCAGACCGCAGTTGCACAAGTAGGTCCGACTGTACGATTTATATTAATTATTGAAAACGCAAAATAGAATGAAAAGAAAAAAAAGAATGAACTCGTATAGACTAAAGGCTCTTCGTCTGAGTGTTAGGTGTTAACGTATGTTACAGAACAAAAGTCTTTATTTACAAACGAGTTAAACGAGCAGACTTTTAAAATGTATACGATATGTTCAAAGCAAACATGGTATATTTCTTCATCTTGACATTTGACTAAGCAGCGAGCGACCATATTAATGAAGCTACGCTAATACATCACTATGGTGAGGCTAAGTGGTTTTCTGAGCGCTGACGTAATTCCCATGTGCCAATGACGTTCTCTCACTTTCAAAGCAGCTCTGTCATCGCGCGTATTTGATCGCTTCAATTAAGTTATTTTGAATGAACAGTGGATGTAACTTTCGTCGGTGCATGAGTTCATACCAAATCGTCTTTTGGTAACATCAGGGCCCGTTTTTGGAAAAAGGCTCTTGCGCTAGAATTGTTTGTAAAAGAAATTACGGCCGATTCTGATGCTGTACATAGTATTAGTGAAGGCGGCAGGCTAATTTCAAGGAGATTTACGAAACAAAGGCTTTGTGAATTCACCCCCAGTACCTGGAGCACACAAAAAAAGAAGTTTTGTTGTTATCCGATGGAATTCGTTAAGTTACGGAGAACGTCAGAATCGATATAATATAGCAGTTCTGCTCGCTCGCCTCTGTTTCTTTCTTATCATCCATCCCTCACGAGCAGCCGACTCTGGCGATGAAGTAGGCGGAGCACGCTTCGAGTGGCTGATGAAGCGCAAAAAGCCAAATACTTGCCGCATTATCCTTGGCCAGAACAAAAATCGCGGTAATAAAATATAATAAAATAGCCTAGAATTCCATACTACATATATGCTAATAGAAAAGAACATTTGTACGCTGTAAAAATGAATTGGCAATTAGTAACAGTTTGTAAACGTGCTTACGAAAGCGTCCTGCACTTGAGTGCTGTTCTCGTGTCCCAGAACGGCCTAGAAAATCAAGAATGGGTGGCGCGTCATGAGTACAAGATGCCGGCAATTACTCTGCCAGTGAATGTATAGCAGTAGAAAGAAGCAAGCACATAGAGACAGCTGTTTCTGTGTGTGTTTCTTTCTACGTCCTCGTTCAGTCGCGCTTACACGTTTTATCGTGAATCCTAACCAACTAGCCTACCAACATGTCTTACCTATATAGAAGTGAACTGCAGTACATTAACGTCGTATGCATCTTCGTCTTTAAGAAAGCTGGTTGCTGATATTCTATATGCATCACCATAGCAGGAGACAACGCTGGTTATGACTTTGTCTTCTGCTGCTGTGGACACAACGCCTCTGTTCTACACTGATTATTTAGCCCGCCCATAAGCAAGCCGTTAGAGACCCGTCGGCACGTAGATATTGGTTAAATCTTGGTGCTGGTAAATGATAAGATAGAATCGAATGAAAACCGTCGTTGTATTCATACCGAGTTACGAGCGCAATATCCATGGAACACGGCGCGTACTGCATGCAATGTGCCGAAGCTGCATACAAGTTCAATTCTTACTGACAACACGCTCTCTTTAATTGAGTCTGCAATTTATATCTTCATTTCAAGCTATGGGAGTGCATTATGCAGTTCTATGTGCATTTCTGATCCGCATTTCTTCCAGTGATGGCGGGACGCAAAGGCGCTCTTTTGCTGGTTTTCGTCAGATGGCAGCGCCAGATGTCCTGCGCCGATGCGGAGATCACCCCACTCTCCCCCCCTCCCTCCATTCCTTCCGTAATGCGGCGTACTTGGGAGCCTTACTGTCGCTTTTGGTGTTGCAAAATCTTTCCGGATCGTGTCGCTAAAGCGAGACAGAGGAGTGGCTAAATTACCTCTATATTTTGCTTCAAAGTCGCTAAAATTGTCCCTAAACTGTGGGAAGAATGTTAAATAACGGAGGCGTTATTAATAGGGTTCAAGACACCCGCAGTATCTAAAGTTTGTTTGACAGGTTTAGCGATAACATTAGCGACATTGAGGCAAAATTTAGTGAAAATTTAGCGACTTCTTCGTATTGCTTTAGCGAGACGCTCTGCAATAATTCGGCAACACTAATATGAGTAAAGTTAGCGCAAATCACCTATTCAAGCATTTCACGTTCTTGTAGTGTCCGTGCAAGCGCATAAGCAATTGACGGTAAGTTTACCGGCAGGATGTAGACGACGTTTAATTTATTAATATGCTTACAGAACAAGGATTGATGCAGTGATAATTCCGCGTTTGTCTTCAAATTTAATGGCTGCAAATCCAGCACAATCAAAGATGCTGAAGTGACTAGTGCAAGAGTGGACACGGGACACTAAATAGGCGACAAGGACATGAGCTTGTCCTTGTCGCCTTCTTAGTGTACTGTGTCCACTCTTGCGCTCGTCACCTCAGCATGGAATACCAACTAGCCCGGTCTCACACCCTGCTCCAATTAAAGAAACACGAGTAATCTTATCATGAAAATATACTTCGCCCACAATTAGCCCTGCAAATTTTGTCGTTCGCGGCGCTCGTGAAAAGAGAACTAAATTCTGATGCATGCGCTTAGTCGGACGTTGTTAACACAACGGTGATCACAATTAATTACGTGATCTTTATAAATATAGGTCAAACACTGCGCTTTCGCGCCTTGATTAACCTGGAAGCTCCGTGCAGCGCTGATTTGTACGAAAACCGTGGGATACGGAAGCGGTGGGTCCAAGTTTGTGTGAACGAGCCCAGCCACTCCGATATATATACACCTTCCTACAGTCTTGTCGTTCAGCTTCTGAGTTCTAAATCTCACCATAAAATTAATTGCAATGAGTGTTGGCGAGGTATTTTAATTTATTCTGCGGCTACTCTCGCCAACGTTCACCAATTGAACGTACGTAGTGAAACCGCACAACCCGCAGCGTTAAGATCCGCTCAAATCGGTTGCGCGTAACAAACTTTAAAACAGTTTCATTTTATGAGCACAATGCTAAGTCTGTGAAGACTTACCGATGCGAAGGAAACTGTTGTTTCGTCATCCTCGCTGAGCATACACGCCGTGCAGTCAAATTCAGCCACTTACTTGTAGCTTTGAAATAATAAAGTACGTTCTGCTATTTTCGAAGCAGCTTTCCTAACTTTGTAGTTGATAAAATGTCGCGAATTGTTCTGTCACGTTGATAAAAAAATTCGTCAGCCAATAAATAAAAAAAAGTTGACGATTAATAGACAAGCCGCTAAATCTAGTAAATCTAGCGACAATGTCGTCCAAGATTACAACACTCGCTTTTTCACGTAAAGTCTCATTAACAAAATTCCGTTTCTTCTTCTTTGAACCTTGCGGTATGTGGCTATATGACTTTCACGAAATTTTTTTTGTCTCACCAAAGTCTCTGGGTTTCTGAAGCAGTCCAAGTTCTGGAGAAGAGAAATAGAAGACATGCGTCCATGCATATCTCTGTCACAAAATTTTCACTACACACACACACACACACACACACACACACACACACACACACACGCACGCACTATATATATATATATATATATATATATATATATATATATATATATATATATATATATATATATATATATATATATATAAGAAGCCAACCAACATTGACGCCAAGGACAACATAGGGGAAATTACTTGTGGTTAATAAATGAAATAGAGAAACTAAGAATTAATGGAAATTAAAGTGGATGAAAAAGCGGCTACATTGATGCCTTCAGGTAGCATATGTGGGTTTATTGACCAGTTGCCTTCCCCCCAAAAGATAACGTTCTCGTGACGCCTGCGGCAAAAAGGTTTCCCACGTCCGCCGCCAAGGTCTGTGTGTGGTGGCGCTGGCTAACACTCCCAGGGTTGTGCTAGGACACATAAATACCCAAGAAAGTGGATGGGAAAACAGCGCCGCGGTAGCTCAATTGGTAGAGCATCGCACGCGAAATGCGAGGGTTGTGGGTTCGGTTCCCACCTGCGGCAAGTTGTTTTTTCATCCACTTTAATTTCCATTAATTCTTAGTTTCTCTATTTCATTTATTAACCACAAGTAATTTCCCCTATGTTGTCCTTGGCGTCAATGTTTGTTGGCTTCCTTCTTATGTATGACTAATAAAATCGGGACCCTCGGTTAACCCCCTTTCTTCTCGTTTATATATATATATATATATATATATATATATATATATATATATATATATTGTGCGAAGTCAACAAAGGCATGTGTGTGTGTGTGTGTGCTGAAAATAAGAATTAAGAGCTCACAACTCTATTTGTGGGAGTTCCTGATTGCCCGATATTTATCTCCCCCTTCAAGATTTCCCATGTGCTCTTTATCATAGTATATTCACCTTGATGGGTCACAAGCATAGTGCTAGAACCCTCCATAATACATTTAAATATGGAATAAGCAACTAAACCCCCGGATGAAATAGTGCTTCTGGGCGCTCTTGATTCAGAGCGTTTCTGTTACAATTGTTCACGTGTTCATGTAATTCTTGAATAATTTGCTACGTTTTCCTCGCGGCTGGCTTTAAGAGGATGCTTTAATTCTGAAGCCCCTGGCTAAGTTTATGGGAACGCAGCAATCATTTTTCTCTGCATTCAGTGCCCCGTTAATTCGAATAAATTTTTTGCACTTAGATGAAAAAGGTAAACTTTAATGGCTGTAGGAAACAGGGCCCGTATTTACAATAAGCTCTTAAGCTAGAATTATTCTTAAGAGAAAATTCCAGAGCTTCAGTCAGCCTAGATGCTGGACATAATATTAGCGAATGCATCTGGCAACTGGCAAAGGGCACTTGCGAATGAAACTCTTTGTGCGTGAGGTCCAAGATTTCTTTTTTTTTTGGCTGTCAGTTTACTTTTACCAAGATTTTGGAAATCGCAACATTACGAAAACTCAAGCGTCGAGTCTACAACACTGTAACACAGAAATAAAAAAAGTGATACCACAATTTTATAAACAATTTTATCATTTCATTCAAAGCAACTCAGCTGGCTGTCCCCTGAGGAGAGCGTTTCTGCTTTTCTCACGTATTTGAACAGGGGAATTGGAGTTGGCCCCGACCTAAAACATTGGTAACAGGCTAGCGATGTCCATCGCACGGACGCCTTTTGTTGGTGTCACCCTTGTTTGACAACGAAGCTTCTAGTGCAACTCAGTCTCTGCACTGACGAAGATAAGTGCCTTTGTCGAAACGTTAGCTTCAGAGCCATTCCGATGTTCTAACACTGTTAACAGCTTCAATCCTCCAACTTCCTGTGAACATCCTCTCTTGTTTTGAACCCATCGCAGACAATATATGCACGCTTTCTCCATGTCCAAAAATAACTAGATCCTTCACCGTTTTGATATTTTTAATAAATGTGGGAAATGTTAGAGGTAACATGCAGGCAAATTTTGAAGTGTGTAAGTAATTGTAAACTGAATTAACATTGCCAAACCCTCATTTTCTGCCGGTTCAGAGGTGTTTATGAAACGCCTGCAGAGTTTTTCCGCTGATCTGCAAGAACCAAGAACAGCAGCGATTTTATTTTTAGATAAAGAAAGGGGGCCATGCTATGCATGAGGTGTGCCGAAAGCTTTAAGTGCGTAGCTTAATTACAGGCTTTGTAAATGATTACTCTATTACTGTATTCCTTTTTTTTCGTTTTACTGGGTTGATATAAAGCGCGTACCTGCTTTTTTTTCTGGGTCCTGACAGAATTAAGCGTGTAACCGAGATTCAATATAGTACGTAGGGGTTGGGGCTATGTTTTGGGTTGGGTGATGGGATGCAGTTTAAACTGTATAGGTTAACTACAGCCTTTGAAGAAAGCTACTTATGCAAGCGTTCCAGAGTGTGTTCTACGAACCGATCCTGGGAGGACAGTCACTGCCACCGAGTTCAAGTTCCGTGAAAATAGGGGCAACATTACATGCGGCTGATGTGCATGCAAAAGTTAAATGTGTGTAGTTAAATTATGGCCGTTGCAGTAAATTACTTATGCAAATGCCGAAAAGCGTTGTACGTCGCTATCAGCAATTTTTGCTATCCTGGGAGAACTGCAAGTGAAACCGAGTTCTTATTTAGTGGAAATGGAGGGCATGCTAGTAGGAAATTTTAGAGTTTCTGGAATCAATCATGCTTTTGCAGATAATTACTGGACTCTCCTTTTCTCCCTATCTTCAGGCGCTACATGAAGCGCGTGCAGTACTGGCTCGCTGTCCTGCGAGAACGGCATCGACTTCGCATTTCATGCAAATTGAGGGAGGTTTGACATGCGTGCAAATTTGAATGTGTACACGTGAGTGATTATAGTCAGCATTATACAAGCCACCGAGTTCAAATTTTCACAAAATGGGGTCCGTGCCATAAGTTGTATGCGGGTAACGGTTCAAAGTGCGTCGCTTTATAACACGCATTTGAACTTCTTAGTGTAACTGATCAAAAGAAACAGCGCCGCAGGAAATCGGACTGTGATTCTGCAATGTCGAGCAAGTATGCCGTGTTTTATTCAGTGAATGACTTGTTTCACCTTCGAATTTGCCTGTACGCCGTCACATCGCGAGCACTTATAACATCTTGTAGCTGAACGCTTGCATATTTAAGGCTCACTGCCAAGCAAGGAAGGCAAGCACCGCGCATACCCTTTGATGTGTGAGAGTAGGTCTGGTCGATAAAGCAGCAGGCGCCTATACTGTGCTAAAATGAGATTCATGAGTGAGCTTGCAACACTGAACAAGGAAGGATAGACTAAACGGTAACCAATCAAAATGCTGGTTTTGTTGTTGATCTCAATATTTCTTTTTTCAGTCTGAGTGTAGTTGTTTTTCGCTGGTCTGGCTAAAAATAATACACCGCATGATTGTTTTCTTGATTATTTTCGGTTCCAGCTATGTTTACAAATTAAACGGCAGACTTTCCGCGCATATATTGGCCAGCGCAAAACGAAATTTGTGGAAATCTACAAGGTGAGTAAGTTTCACGAAATATCTCAGCCTTATTGATGGTGAAGCTGATGTGGCGATTCTTTTCGTCTGGCGACGGTACCGGGTTTGATTTACCGAAGTTCTCGCAAAGTTTTCGTACCGGCTGAACGAACTGCTTTCATTGGTGCAATAGCCCGATCAAAGTTAAGTGGAGTTTTTCCTTCCTAAGGACTGTGACAAGTCTCATGGCTCACCTTTCCGAATTTCCCGGATCTGCTGCATTCTACAGAGTAGTCCGGGAATTTTCCCATCAGTGCCTCTTTCACGCACGGCAGTTGCTGCAAGAAATGTGCACATAATTATTGTACCTGAGGTCATTGTCTCGCTGTCAGAGCGTGTTGACGCGTCTCTACTGTAAGCGTTGTGCTTTCTTTTCTTTTTCGTCTGAGGCACCCATAATGGCTCATGCCAAAGTTGCGTTGTCGCAATACGGTTGTCATCTAATGGCAGCGAATATGCACACCCCAAGAGACGTCCTTAGTTCATAAAAGTTGAACCTTAGGCAGGTCGGGTGCTGCATTACCGAAGTTTCCCAGTGCATCAGACACGGACACGATCACAGCGCTTACACAACAAAAACGGACACTGAGAACGGACACTTAGTGTCCGTTCTTGTTGTCTTTCCCGGATGCGCTGGTAAACTTTGGCAGGGTACCGCCTGGCAATTAAGTTAAAAGGTTGCTTAGTACACGGTGCACTATATTATTCCAGGTTCACGGTTTTGCTTTGCAGCTACGAATGCTTTAGATGTGGACGGGATATGTGCTTACCAGGTGGAGCCAGGTTATAGTAACGTAAAATTTCCGGAAATGTTGAAGTCGTGGGGGAAAAAAAGAAAACCACGAAAAAATCTTTTATTTCCGGAAAATTTGGAAACACTGGAAAAATATCCTATTTCTTCTTAGCATATATGGAAGTAAAATACCTGCACACGAAGGTGCACGCAAAGGCGTGTTTATAAATTTTTTAGTAATATATATAACGTCGGCACTTTCAGTTCAGGAGACGTCTAAAGAAATGTTGAGGATGAGTCATTTAGCCATATTCGAATGCACTTTAATTATACAGGCTGTCCCAACTATCGTGCACCAAGAGTCAAAGATATTCAGATGCCACGTAGCTGTACAGAACCACGGTAATGTTGTTTACCGTCGTTTGGAGATACTCAGATTACTTTTTTCATTCCACCTGATTAGATAATTAGTCTTAATTAATCAATTAACTTCTCAGATATTATAATTCGGTTAAAATTGTCGATGACAAAATCTTAGAGCAATGTGAAAAACTCCCGATACAGCTTTCTGTTGCTCAAGATGCACTACATAAAATTGTTTTTCCGAGCGTGAAAGAAGCCCGCGAATACACGCAACATTGCCTCGAGGCCTTGTCGTATAAAGCTGCACAAGTATTACTGATGCACATGTTTCCCGTTTCCTTGATAAAGTAGGCTTCCAACTACTCTCTAGCCGTGACATTCCTGCTTTTTCCAAATATGTATCTCAGCTTTGATTCACATTTGCAAGATTCACAGCACAATGACAGGTTCAATCTTAACCGGTTCTTTATCGGCCTTTCGTGTTTCAGTTTCAGTTTCAGTTTCAGTTTATTGAGCGTTTGAAATGTTTTACAGAAGTAACTCTAGGAGGTCCCATAGTCAAAGACTGAGGAGGGACCTCCAACAAAAAATACATAGAAAAAGTTTACTTAATGCGGTTAACAACAGCAGTAGCAATCCTAGGCACAGTAAGTATTAACAAACAAAGTCGAGTCATAGTAATAACAACTTAATGCGGTTAACAACAGCAGTAGCAATCCTAGGCACAGTAAGTATTAACAAACAAAGTCGAGTCATAGTAATAACAACAAAGTATAAACACGAAAAGCAGATCCAAGGAGTATTATTCGACATACAGAAGCGTAAAAATTATACAACACAATCACTTTCCCAAGAAGTGGCGACGAATTTTTCTCTTAAATAAATGAATGGAAGGAGATGATTTAATGGAGGGTGGTAGTGAATTCCATATTGATGTTGCTAAAAAGTTCGCGGTAAGTTTGCCGTAGTTAGTCCTTGGTTGCGGTAGGAGGTAGTTATTATGGTGTGAAAATAGAGTGCCAGTGAAATGGGGGGTTTGGTCTTTTGATATCAACAAAATTGGTAGTTCTCCTCGACAAAATTTATAAGTCAGGACACTAAGACAACATTTATTTAAATCCACTACGGACAGAATATTATATGTGTGGAGTAATGTCAGAGCACTACATGAAAAATGGCTGTAACTTATTATTCTCAGAGCTTGGTTTTGTGTGTGTTGCAGGGGTGCCAAGTGAGTTGCGTAAGTATTACCCCAAGAAGAAATGCAGTAAGAGATGTGGCTGTGAATAAATACGTAGTAGAGTGAAATTAATATACGTATAGGAAAATATGGGCGGACTTTGATTAGTATTCTGATACCATATGCTGCTTTACGCGTTAATAATGATATGTGATTTGTAAATTTTAAATGATTGTCCAGTTCAACTCCAAGAAATGTTGCATGGTCAACAGCCTGAAGCGAAGTCGAACCAATGTTAATGCATGGCTTTTCCTGTACACTTTTTTGCGCGGATGAAAAAATTACAAATTTCGATTTAGTAGCATTAATACTGAGCATATTATCTCGGCACCAATTAACGATTTTAACCACGTCGGCATTAAGGTGAGATATTAGCGATACCAAGGAAGTGTTAGAAGAATAAATTGTTGTGTCATCAGCGTATAAAATACAACTGGAATGTGTAATGTATTACACATTCCAGTTGATCCGCTCTTTGAGCAGATGAGTTGAGCAGCTCTTTCGTTTACACATCGATCCGTTTGCCCTACATACACTTTACCACATCTTAGCGGAATTTATTAACCACCCCGACGTGCCATGTTACATACGGCTTTATGAGGTTCACGTCACAGTCTTATTTCTTGCGCTCGTCGCATGTGATACGGAAACACAGTCGAGCCAACGTGCGTGCAATCGTTTTGTTTCACGTAAAAACATTGCCTTCTTAGTCAAATTTTAGGCCTAAGGAGCGGCACTGTGGGACACGTTCTGTTAACTGCAACGTAGTGTCATATTTTATGTATTTAATGTCCTCGCGTAGAAAAACTAGGAACCAATGATGAAATCAGAAAGAAAAACGCCATGGCAATCATTCCAAAACAGGAAAAGTTACATGAAAGCAATCTCTACAGGGTAAACGGACAAATTACGAATCTCCTCATATTGCGGGCAACTCTCCACCGACGCATTACGTGGATCCTCGGTTGATAGGTCTTGGGCTTATGTGTATATGGCGAGCCAGACCAAGGGCGGACAGGCTCAGAGGTTTCCCAAAGAGATATCTAGGCGCTTGCCCTTTGCACTTCGTGTCAATCAGGCCGGGGATACAGCTCCTCCGGCCGACCTTTCCGCTTGATATTTCTCTTTACCAATACATTCGCATCCATATACCGTTTACACGTTGAGGTTTCCAAGTACTTATTAACACGATGAACTCATAAGATAACCAGTATAGAAAAAAAGTAGATTGGTTAATTATCATTGTACTATAGACCTTCAATGTTGAAAACTTATTCTGAGGCGGTGCGCGTCACGAAGACATCATTTTGTTGATTATGAAAAAAAAAAAACGGGCACAATAGAAGGGCAGGACGACAGCAAGCGCTCAGACGAGCCCGCAAGCTTCGATGACTGTACCGTGCCATCATTGACGCTGGTTTTACCTTGTGCAACTGCCAGCCAATGGGTATACGAGATCTATTGCGATGGCAGTCTGAAATTGTTTGATGGCCCCTTCCCTTCTCCCTAACAGTATAATAAACTAAATTATAGGATCTGAATAAATGTAACTTAGAAATATATCGCATTATTATATAAGCAAAAGAAGACACGTGACCTGTCCTACTCCGCCATGCATCTCTATGGCTGCTTCTGCGCGAAGGTTCCTCCCCAGTGAGATTCCCGGTACGAACACAATCAGTATGACTTGTTGCATTAGCTTGATTTTTTTCTCTTTTATTTCCTTTCTTATCGCTCCTGTTTTTTGTTTTTTTTTTCATTCACCCTATAACCGTTTAATCCGCGCGCAAAGCTTACCGCGAGTTCGTCCCAGTGGCGGTTCAGGGTGTCCAACTGGCGCATGAAGCCCATCATTCGCACAACGCAGTTCTTCATCACTGCACATAACAAACAGAGAAGAAGCCACACAACACTGTCGGCAAGAACCTACACGCAAATATGTGCCGTTGCCTGCATGTAAATTTATATGTATGTGCGTATATAGGTGTCCGGAAAGTCAGCCTCTGTTGCAAACAGCCAATAATCTCGAATTTATTGGTCAATCTTTTAAAACAAATTTTACTTTCTAAAGCGGACACTAGCAATTATTTACATCGTTATAACATTTTATATATTAATCACATTATATACGATCTCTCGGCTACTGCCTCTCATTCCGCAGAAACTCTGCCGGACCATTGGTGAGAACATCTCGGATTCGTACCACGAATTTTCTGGAGCTCAGTATAAGGTGATGCTAATTCGGCTGCACCGAACTTCCGCAGCCGCCACTGACGTCTTCTCATTTCATTTCATATACCTCACAGGCTCCAGAAGGAGTATTGCGTGAGGGGGGCGGTACAGATAACAATTGTGGAGCAAAAACATAGCTTTTGTTACATAAATATGAACAAAACGAGAATCAAATAATAAACAAAGAGCGCGAAGTAAACAAAGATAAAAAGCAAGGAAGGTAAACGAACAGGAGTTAGCTTTTCGGTATACTGTAAAGCAAACAACCTTACAACAAATGCTTACATAAATAAATAACAATGAAGTTAAAAGTAACGAAACTAAACACATACTTGGTTTTAGCTAAGTACTAGCCAAGTATGCAGTGATTTTTTGTCTAAGGGTAATGAGTCGCCGTGCTGCACGTGTGTCTGCTGCGCATGCGTGTGTGATCAGTTTCCCTATAGGTAATTAAGTATATTTGGCTGTCCCAGTAAAACGGTCCCTACGGGCGCGTTTTTCAATCAAACCTGCACGGCGTGTCTTGCCGTAGTACGTTATTTTCCCTGCTGGCATATGAAAGCTTCACGTACACTGATTCCCACAGTGTGTGGGATCTGCATAATTTTGTGAACAAAATGGGTGAATTGCCATTCTTTTTGACATTGCACAAGCTTACACAGAGTGGGCAAGCAATAATTACAATAACAGAATGCGTAAAAAAATATTTTCTATATTATGCAAATCCAATCAATATATCTTTTTATAACTACCTTTCCGTCTTACTGCGGTTCCACTTATTATTTTTAGCCGTAAATCTTCGTGTACACATGGAATAGCTGTTTTTGAGTTTTGTGTATCACTTCTATTATGACGAAATTCTTAAAAGACAGATTTTGAGGATCTATTTGAGTCTTAACGAGAGTCTGTTGTAGTTCTGTCGCTAGCTTCTTCTTGATCGCGCCTATTTATTGCGCTCCTTCTTCATCCGTAACGTCACACGTGACACCCCTTTCCGATTGTCGCTGTCCGTGCCATCCGAGCTCAAGTGGCGCCCCGTCGCGGGGGAGCGGCTAAGCCTCCCTGCAATGTCCCTGATTCGGAGTGACGATGACACATGCCCGGTGATGAATGTAGCGCTAGAAAAATGGAACATGATAGAAGTGACTTTGTGCCTTGCGTTTGGGTGTCTCCGTGTCTCGGTTGTGTTGCCTTGTGTTCTAGCTACATTTTTTTAACCTTCCTCATACACCAACTGCCTCAGCAATCAACGATTCTGCATTGTATTCACACTCTTTCAGGGGAGAAGACTTTTGAAATAGCAAAGCATGTCGCACAGGGCTAATGCATCTGGCAGGGACGCGATAAGCATTCGCAGTGACACTTCCCGTCGCTTGTCACGAGGCAAGAATGTTGGAGATGCGAGAGGCTGGAAGTGTGCATGCTCTGTTGGTGACTGGACATGTTTGCGACCGAAATCATAAGCGCGAGCATTGGTGATTATCTTGAGTTCAGCAAAACTCTGACGAGTAACACATAGAGAAAGAAATTCAACAAGGGGGGACACTCAGCGAAAACTGGCAACAGGAAACACGTCACGGCTAGTGTTAATCCCATCCGTTAGTTGACGCGAGCATCGGGAAAATACGAATGTGAGATTAACTTGCACACAGCGTCCTATATTTTTTTTTTCTTTTCCGCTAAAGTTTTGCGTATAAATGCACCTATACTTTGCGACTTATTTTTCTTGCGTCACCTAGCAACAAGCAAACGGCACGCTAGGCTCTACAGATGCATGCGTCATGCCAGATAGGCCGGTTGTGCATGTGAAGTTCGCCTGTTCGGCGACCCGTCTCTTTTGGATGTGGCCCGTTTGTTGTGCTCCCGGCGTATTCTTGCGTTCCTTCTGCACTTCGACACGGCACCACTGCACTATTGGAGTGTACGGCGAGGTGAGAAACTTTGACAGACTGCGGCGCATTTCAAACAATTTTGGCTTTTACGGCACGGAACCGATACTTGCGACGCAGTTAGCGAAAAACGGCTCGGCCGTCCTGGCGTAGTTCATTTGAGTTAATGACTCCTACTGGGAGATGTTTGCGACGCTTTCTATGAGCCCCATAATTATTATAACGTATTTAGGTAGTTTTTGGGCGCGCTCGCCGCACACGACCTTGTGACGCAGCTTGCGAAATGCACCTATAGCTCGGCCGTGCGTGTGACGCAGTTTCGCATGTATACTGAATCTTACCGGGACAAGTTTGGCGCTTTCTCTCACCCCATGGAGACATTACTGTAACTAATTTCGTTACTTTTGGGGGTACTTTTTATGCACAGTGGCCGCGCCCGGCGTTGTGACGCAGTTAGCGAAAAGCAACTCGGCTGTGTGCCGCAGTGAGTTTCGTGTCTGCTGAATCTTACTAGGACAAGTTCGTGGCGCATTCTCTGACCCCCAAAATTATCGTAATTAATTTCGTAACTTTTGGGGATACTTTTGAGGTGCGCTCGCCGCGCCTGGGGTTGGGAAGCACCTAGCAAGAAAGCAAGCCCGCGGCCTCGGTGACAGTTTGGCGGGTACTGAATCTTAGTGAGACAAGTTTGTGGCGCTTTCCGTGGTCCCGCAACATATACCTTCTTTCGCCACTCACACTTGTCGAAGACACGACGAGCTATTGCCAAGAGTGATAACACTAGATTGTGTTGCTTGCGCCGGCAGAACGCGCAAAAGATAGCGCCGTTGAGCTCAAAAACCGGGAACTCAAAAATTCTGTCTTCTGAATGACTGAAAACGGGCTTTCGCCCACGCATTTTCCCTTGATCGCGACTAGAAGGCATTCTGCGAGCGTCTAGCATGGTCTGGCTGAGAGCCTGTGTTGTGGCCACCTCTGTGTATGCAGCGAACTATCGCGTCGGCTGAGGCCAAATTGTTTTGGAAACGCGCAGTCGACCGTGAATTTGTGCTCTTAAATTGTATAGGAAATAATGCCCGGCAATGGTGGAGTGCTTGGAAATCAGATATTTTCTTCATAATTTGTAGTACTGCTTCGAACGAGTCGGGTATTTCCGACACCATGTATGTAAAAGCGAATTGCTTTTGTTTGTAATGTCGCCTATTCACCACTTCCACACGTTTCTCCTGTACACGCTGTATTCCTATATGGCTAAATACCGAAATGACACATGCTTGTATTTCCCTTTCTTCGGCTGAAGCCGTCCGGCGGAGCTTCGCACAGGAAGTACTGCTGCTTACCTGGTGCCACAACGTTGGATGAATGCACAAAAAGCCCGGTTTCCTCATTTGCGATGCGTTTTGAGTTTATGAAATTGCACGTGGCACATATTCGATGGAGGCTTGTAAAAAACGTTCGCGATCATTTTAATTAAATAAACGATTCCGCACTAAGACCTCGCGCAATGGAGCAGCAGCAGAAGAAGAAACTTTATTAAAGAATAGTCCGGCAGTTCTTGCTGTGGTGGCCTCAGGTGACGGCTCGAAGTCCTTGGACTCGAGCGGCATCTTCGGCTTGCCGGACGGCCCAGAGCTGGTCTGCCAGCTCTGAACTTTTGATAGCCGCCTCCCAGCGGCGGCGACGCCTACGGAGAAGGTCCCCGGCGGCTCCCGCATCCGGGGCGGCGTCGGGAAGAAGCGAGCTCGAGCCTTCTCCTACTCTGGCAACGGCCGCGATTATGGACGCGTCGCGAACGGAGCTGGTTTGATTACCGTTGTTGCCGGCACATTCCCAGAGCATGTGTCGCCGCGTTGCTCTCTGACCGCATGTTTTACACGCGTCTGTTGGATGTAAACGCGGATAGCAGTGGTGTAAGATAGAGGGGCTATAGGGTAGGTGTGTGTCTGGAGCAAGCGTAAAATTACGGACTCGTTCCTGTTCAATTTATCGTGCGGTGGCGGGAACGTGCGTCTTTCGAGTCTGTAGTGTTGGGTGAGGTCTCTGAACGTGGTTAGGCGATCGCCCCACGCCCAGTGTGTTTCTTGTTGCTGTGTTTCTGTTGTAGTGACCCGATCCGGCAGATCCGATGCCCCGCTCTCAGGGGCGGAGGCGGCCACATAATCAGCGGCGGCTCGGCGTGTGAGACCTCGAGCCGTGGCGTGGGCTGCCTCGTTGCCCGCGAGCGGAACATCGGTGTGTGCCGGAGTCCAGAGGAGCAAGACCGTAGAATTTTGGGGTTGCGAGGGCGATGACGAGTCGCCGTCGTCAGAAATTTGGAGTATGCAGGCCGCTTCCCGCGAGACACGACCTCGCGCGAAGCCGCGGATTGCCGCCTGCGAGTCGCTGATCACGATCGCAGCGTTCGGCACCGCGACGAGTGCTAGGGCTATCGCGGCTTCTTCGACCGCCTCCGTGTGTCCCGTGGTCACCGTGGCGCTCGCGAGGCACTTACCCAAGCGGTCTACAACCGCTCGGGTAAGCAGAAGCAAAAAAAAAAATCGTCGAGTATCGCAACCGGCGTATAGCGCGTGCCAACTAGCGTGCAGAACGCGAGCGCCCAAAACCGAAACCGGAAAGAGTTAATCCCATCCGATTGGTGCGCTACAGTCAATTCGGCCGCTGGGCTCCATGGGAGTGTCCGCTCTTGTTGACTGTCTTCCTCTATGAGTAACAGCCAGACGATCGACGAAGCGTGGGTGGTTGTCTAGGAACTGCGCCTCACTTTCTTGGCATCCATAGAGTCCGGTGTCGGCGATAAATGAAAGCGCCCTGTAACCGACTAAAAATGCCTATACTTCGACGAAATGGGCTTTGATTTCTTGCAGTCTAGCCTAATCTGTCTACAGATTAGGAGCTAATTGTTTAAGCACGATAACCAACTCATCAATAAACTTTTAGTAGGCTCTTCCGACAGTGTCCCTCCGAGGGATGCGAGAATCTTCGCAATAGCGTCACGAGCGTACGAAACGAAATTATAATTTCCTTCCGAACATGCCCAAGCGACCGATTACGGTGATTGCGATTGCATCTTTTGCAAGTGCATGCGTGCTATGCTTCAGTCTTATTCGTCTTCTTTCTTTTCTAGGATAAAGTGTTATGCTCGAAACAGTTTGTTGATACAGCTTCTTTTTAAGGCGAAAGCCTTTCTAGGCTCATGCATGGTGAAGTTTGTGTCAGCAGACTTGACCGCCGGAGTGTCCGCCGAAGTGTCATCACGCCATATGAAGACCGATTAAAGGATAAAAAATGATTGATAGTGACAGTGAGTGAACGATAACGTTATAATAGAGATTGGTAGAAGTTAATAATGACTAGTAATGACAAATAATGACTTGTAATTACTACTAATGACTCCGAAATGACCAATATGGCTAACGACGGTTTGTAATGACCACAATTGATTAGAAATGTCTAGTAATGAGTAGTAATGACTAAAATGACAACTAATAACTTGTAATGATTACGACATGACCAATATGTCTAACGACGGCTTGTAATCACCACAATTGATTACGAATCACTAAAGATGCTTACTAGTGAGCAGTAATGACTAATAATGACTGAAATGACTATGAAATGACCAATGTTCAACGCCTACAATTGATTAGAAATGACTAAAAATGACAATAATGACTAATAATGACTGAAATGACTTGTAATGACTACTGATGACTATGATATGACCAACATGTCTAACAACGGCTTGTAATGACCACACTTGATTACAAATGACCGAGAATGCTTAGTGGTGAGCAGTAATGACTAATAATGACTTAAATGACTTGTAATGACTAGCAATGACTACTAAATGACCAATATGTCTAACGAGAACTTGTAACGACTACAATTGATGTACAAATGACTAAAACGCTTACTAATGAACAGTAATGACTAATAGTGACTGAAATGACTTGTAATGACTACGAAATGACCGATATGTCTAACGACGACTTGTAACGACTACAGTTGCTTACAATTACTAAAATTCTTAGTAACGAGTAGTAATGACTAATAATGACTAATGACTTCTAATGACTCGTAATGAATCGTATATGACTTGGGATTACCGAAATGATTTGAGGTGAAGAGAAGAAGTAAAGACAAAGAAGAGAAAGAGGAAAAGAAAGAAGAGAAAATTTTCGTCTTAAGACGAAAATTCCACTTCAAAATTTATGATCACCTTTAAGCAGCACTGTTATACTCTCCCTTGGAGCAACAGTTTTGGGATATAGCCACAGGAACGTTTGCCTAGCCATTTATAATTTCCTATGTGGCACAAAAAGAATGCCTTGTTAATAGTTTTTAGTTTCAAGAATTGATTTATTTCTACTGCAGTTTAGAAAATTGAAAAAGTAAAAGCACAAATTCACAGTTCAAACCTTACTATTATTATTCATAATTTACCTTACTCAAGTTTAAGTATATCCTTCTTTTTTTTAACATTCCTATCAACGCAAGGCTTACTGTAGTATTGATCAATACTTTATCTCATGTATTCATAGTTTATTTTGCATCTTGGATTATTTGTTTTCCTTTCTTTTTTCGTGTTGTTTATTTATTAACCAATTTATTTTATTTTATTTATTGAATCATATTACCACCCGATTCGTGGCTTATCCCCATCAGTGGGTTTGTGCCATCAACTGAGGCTTCATCATCATCATCATCAAGACGAGGCAAAGAGAAACGGGCGGAAGAGTAGGCTTTCGCCGTTCATTTCTTAAAAGAGATCTTAAGAGACACTATTTTTTTTCTTTGAGTCGTTGGTCTGCCTTGGTGTTCCAACTTTCTGGACTGTTTAATTTTGCAGAGTTGATCTAGAGATGAACCCTGTATATTGAGTTAAAATGTAGACCTGGGCCATATGTTGTAAAGACATCATTTCAGTTTTCGTTCTTTCTGCTTTTCGTTTCACCCAAAGCAGCGCTCACACTGTCGTTGGGATCTGCCGCTCGTTGGGTAAGTATGAGGTTAACGTTTGGAATAGTTCGGGGTAGTTTGGAATGACCACGTTTGAGGCAGTTGATGGTATATCCTGAACGGAAGCGATGCACAACGCAGATAGCGCTCACTTGCAGCTGGTTTTATTCGCGGAAAGAGCACTTCCATCATATGTGCAGTGCAGTGAATACACCAAACACAAGATAAAACGTACAGAAGCAAAAATTTCGAAGCCACACTATATAGGGAGCTACTGATTACTCTACGTAATATCAAAAGCCCTTGCTACGTTCACGTAATGCAAGTGTTCCTTCTCCGAATAATAAAAATCAGTTGGAAGTCAGCGCTGAACATGCTTGTCGTTCCCCTTTGTGTTCCGTTTTGCGCTGCAAATACAAGTCGGAGGGACACGCATCATAATAAATGAACGGAATAGTAGGAAAACAATGCTTAAAGGTACGGTCCCTTCCTGTCAAACCACAAGAATAAATCCGAAAACCCAGGCTGTGTATGGTTCGACATTCAGTTAGCATTCATCTTGGCGCATACCTTTCTTGCACTGAGGCTGCAGCTTGGCAGGATTGATGTTGAAAAGGCCCTTGCGGAATTCGGCGAAGCTTAGCTCCGCGGCGTCTGTAATCAAAATTGCACACGCAAGTGCAAACGCCAGGCCTAACGTGGCGGCCTTCATCGTATGACTCTTCAATGGGCGGTGTTCCCACGTCCTTGCAATTGGTGACCCCTATGTCTGCTGCGCCGTGTCTGAATAAAATGGCGGAGAGCGACGCCGCTACATATTGTTGCCGTGCGACAGCTGTTTGGACACAAGGAGGAGGGAACGTCGGGACGTGTGCACACAGAAGCGTCGGAGTCTCGTTAAGTGAGCAATGTTCCTATGTACGCAGCTTAACGTGTACGCTTGGCTGTAAGACGGGATTGTAGGTGCGCCACCGACGATGATTAGAGAGAGCTTGCAGGTAGGCACGTGGATGAAGTATGGTCGCATGTCGCCAACACTCGGCCATCTCAGGTGTGGAGAGCGCCGTCAGAGTGCTCAGGCGTGACAGGGCGCAGCTTCCAGGAAATATAGCTACATTTTTTTTGTTATTTAAAATAAAACAAAAAAAGTAAGATCACAGTCGGCAGCTGTGTGCACCGTGAGACGTATGGGGTACCTTGCTACTCGAGTTGGCGTCGCAAGATCGATGACGTTTTAGCTTGCCCCCCCCCCCTTTTTCTTGGGGGGGGGCTTATATTTGTATATTTCTTGCAATGTAATTGCAGCTTTCATCAAAAGCGTTTGTAATCTCGGATTTATACGCCTCTATAAGCAAAATAGTTGACTTGTTGAAAGCTATTCTTCCCGGCCAATAGATACCATTCGCGTCAATGATGCAGCAAGTTATGCAGCGCTGTCACGAAATGTATAGGCGCAAGCGGTGTGTACATTATATGATGGACTACTTTTCCTGCCCGTTGTATATACATATATATTTTGTGTGTGTGCGTGTGCGTGTGCGTGTGCGTGTGTGTGTGTGTGTGTGTGTGTGTGTGTGTGTGTGTGTGTGTGTGTGTGTGTGTGTGTGTGTGTGTGTGTGTGTGTGTGTGTGTGTGTGTGTGTGTGTGTGTGTAGCCTGCATATAGGAAGGAAACACTGATTTATTGAAAATAGGCAGCAAATGACACAGCACACGCTGCGTGTGTTAACAGTGGGTCTCTTAAAGTTCACAGGCACCGATGGTCATGGTGCTAACTTCGCCAGCGATCTTGACCTCGCAGGACAGGAATTTTCTCAGTCTGCATGTAGTACTTTTGTAATTTTCAAATGATGTTAGAACGCTTGCTCACGCAGATTCATGGAACCCTATAACAGGAGTCCTTCCCGCGCAATCGCCTTCCTTAAGGTGACTGTCATTGCTGAGTGGGCTACAGAAGGAAAGGCAGTCGTGTTTACAGCATATCGGATGACGCCAGCAACCAGACGAGGTTATCCTTGGTTTTGATAGAGGCATGAGTAGACGTACGCTAACATTCGGAACTTCGAGTAACACATCGGAAAACTCCCTATTTGAGTCGGTTTTGGATTCGAATGGTCACTGTTCGTAAATACGTACATTTCCGAATAGTTTTCGAATATTTTAAAACGTCAACAGTGCATCATTCAACATAAAACTGGATGGAAAGTACGATCATTTTCATTTCCGCGGGCATAGTATTTACGTGAAACTTGAGAACTCGCGTAATGGAGCCAGACTACGGCCAGAGCCCTTCCGTTTTTTTTTGTTGTTTTTTTTTTTCTTGTCACGAAACTGCCGCCTCAGTTTCGCATGGAGCCAGCGCCCGCCGCTAAAGACGCGGCTAAATGGGCGGGCATGCGAACGCGGCTACCTCTGCTGGTGTGTGTGGGGCGGCCTCAGTATTACATCTAAACTTCCGCAACCATTGCATTACTTTCACGTAACTACTGTTAACATTCCACATGCATCAATAACTGCCTTTGGCCATGAAATGAGCGCCCGCTGAAAAAAGGAAATAGCCGCTCAAAACATGCAGTTTGCGGCGATAGGTTTAAGTAGTGAGTGAGTGAGTGAGTGAGTGAGTGAGTGACGAAACTTTGTTCTGAACGCCTGCAGAACGGTTAGCCTTCCCCTGTTAGGGAGGCGTTACCGTGACGCGGCCATGACGTCTTCGCGGCGTGTGGCGCCTCTACTTCGGCCGCGGCCGCACTATTCCCTTTGGTCGACCGCGCCTGCCCCTCCTTTGGGGTGGCAGCCTCCCTCCGGTTTCGCTCGGTCGTTGCCTTTCGAGGGCCGCCGAGATCTGCTGGACGGCCTGGGTTTGAACATCTTGGTCAAAGGTTTAAGTAAAAAAAAAAAGAATTATGGGGTTTTACTAGCCAAAACCACGATATGATTATGAGACACGCCGTAGTGCGTAGGACTCACTCCGATTAATTTTGACCACCTGGGATCCTTTAACGGGAGCCTAAAACTAAATAAACTTCTTTTTTTTTTTTGTGACGTACCAGACACACTCCCACACATGGTGTTGGTGCGCCCACACAGCGAGAAAGACAGTCAAGATGATGCCTCAGAACCGCTACAAGCGATCGAAGAAACGTGGGAGGCAATGTTAAAGGCACAGAGCCTGGAAAATCAGCGAAGTCTGGTGGACCGGGCCCGGGCTGCAGCATTAGCCAACGGCTTTCTGGACTAAGAGAGCCGCCCACCTCGAAGAAAGGACACTTTCTCGCTGTTTCTTACAATAAACGTTCATTCCTCTTCCTCCTCGCTATCATAGAAATGCGGCCACCATGGCCGGGCGGTCTGTCCAGATTTCTTTCTCAGCACCGTTCGGCTCAAAGCTTCGAGAGGTCCCGCTTATTAATATTTGCCCGAAATCAAACACCGCGCATTCGCAACAAAGCGCCAGTGGTGTCACTTGTAAACAGAGGCAAACGTCTGGGCTGCTGCGCCCTCACTCACCCGCAAGTAAGCGCCAACTCCCGGTTGCGCATAGTGCCAGATTATTCGCCGAGCACCAGCTGTTCACCTTCTGTTAAACTGTGAGCTGTATCTCATCAGTAGGTCAAAACAATGAAACCGAAAGGCTGCTTCCGTAAAATGACTTCGTTTAATGTCAAAGAAAGGACACTGCGCTGCTCCATGTGCTTCAGATCTCATGGCAAAGCGGTGCCATTTCTGAATGCGATTCAGGTAGGATAATTGTAAGAAAAACCTCACAACTAAGTGTCTTCGGTGCGGCTTTTAGCATAGGATTAAGGCTAACGTACGTGTAGTGTTAGGTCATGAAGAGTTGAAACTGTATTGTAATTAAGCAATTGTCTTAGCAAGCGGTCGTCTAGAAGCGTCAGTAACCCTAGCACTTATTCGCGCTGCCCGTGGTTTCGACGCAGAAACAATGAGACTAGGTATTTTGGTTCTTAGTGCGCAATTATTAACAAGAGGTTAAAATATTCTAATCACCGGTCCTGATATTCTTATCATGGACGAAACATTGGAGAAAGAAGGACAGCTTTGTAATTTAATCAGCAAAAGAAATAAGACGTGTCGGTGCAATAACCACACACGGGCAAGGTCATTTGTACATTATGTAAAAGAAGTGACATACGCACAGCACAAATAAGTGTCCAGTCATGGATAGGCCACCGTTCACAATGCAAGAAGCTTGTTAAAAGCATGGCACCGATATAAGAAGCTAAAGAAAGAACATCAAAACATGGAGACATGCATTGGAGGGAAGGAAACAGCAGCGAACAAATGGCAGTAAATACAGAATGTATAATCGATTGTTTCTATGCACAAGAAAGCGTAAAGCATAAGCATTTCATAACACATTGCATGGCAAAAAAAAAAACTCTTAAACGAGCACAAGTAGCCACGCCACTAATATACCAGTTTTTGTTTCTTTTTTTTACTGAGACAATTTTTTTTTACTTGCCTGTTAGAAATACCGCCATTCTAGTTCTTCAGCTGTGACGTAAACATGCACACATGACTTGCTCAACAAATCATAATGTAAATATAGCTCACCTCATTGTGCTAACAATCTTCTTATTGAATTAAAAGCACATGCAGTTCGAGAAGTGTAGCTCATGAATAGCCAAGACAGAAGGACAATGGAAAGTAAAGCACTGTATATTATTCTAATGCTGGTATTTATAGGCATTCTAACGCTATCCCTTCTGTAGATCGTCGCGATCGACAGTAAGGGGTGAAGGCGCTATTGCTGTGATGTGAACTACGCTACGCTGGCATAACACAAATTGAGGTTGCAACAAAGTACACATAAAAGCGATAAACAAATGTGTTTTGTCATCAGTGCCCTGCTCAAGCCTTGCAACAAAAGGACAATGGAAAGTAAACCAATGCATATTATTCTAACGCTGGTATTTATAGGCATTCTAACGCTATCCCTTCTGTAGATGGTCACGATCGATTGTAAGGGGTGAAGGTTATTGCTGTGATGTGAACTACGCTACGCTGGTATAACACAAATTGAGATTGCAACAAAGAACACATAAAAGCGTGAAGCAAATGTGTTTTGTCATCAGTGCCCGCTCAGACCTAGGAACACCCTTGTTCTTCGTCAGCATTGCATTTTTTTGTAAGTGGTCGCCCTTACATGATAATCGTGCTTCCTACTACGCTCCTTCAACTGATGCGCCTTTAACTTGACTTAATAAGGAGCTATCTTAGCGATCGGTACCAGCGTGTGTCAATAAATAGGGAAATATCTATGCCCAAGAAAATCAAACATGGTGTACCGCAGGGAAGTATATTAGGCCCTCTTTTATTTAACGTTTATATTAATGATATTTTAAACATAGATCGATCAATAACATGCATTATCTATGCAGGTGACACGAGCTTATTTTTTACAGGAACTAACGTAGATGAGTTGATTCAAGCAGCTAATGAAACTTTAGACAAATTATCCGAATGGTCTTGTCGTAATTCGTTACAAATCAACAGCTCTAAAACCAAGGCCGTTCTTTTCCGCGCGAAAGGAACGGCTTGCAAGTACTCGCATTAACTGCTACTAAATAATTTTGAAATTGAACTTTCAGAGACTGTCAAAACTATTATTAGGTATTATCTTTCATTAACATATACTGTGGGATTCCCACATTGAAGAATTATGTATTAAGCTAAGAAAAGCCCTAGATATGCTAAGGACATGTCAGTCGTTTCTGCCGGTTCCCCATAAAATTCATATTTTTAATGTGCTTTTTAGTTCCCACCTACGCTACTGCCAGTTGGTATGGGCATTTGGAACTCAAACATCAAAGATAAAGTAATATACACTTCAAAAATGTGCATTGCGAGTTGTTGCATATTTAGGCTATAGAGATCACATCTCATTTTTTTATGAAGTTTAAGGTTATAAAATTCAGTGTTGCCTATGAACATCAATTGTTGTTGTCGTTGACGTCTGAAATTCGCAGAAATAGCCTAAACTTAAGAGGTTTGGCGCATTTACAGCCGAACATTTCATTGCGTCCCACCCGAAATTTGGACACTGGTACATCCCCCGAACACGAACGAATTACGGACCCCAAATGTTAAAATTCACCATTCCACAGGTACTCACTATGTCCAAGCTTACATGTCCTTTCAAGATGGGAGCTATTCAACATATTCACATAATCCGCTACAAGCCTAGAAAAATTCTGTCAAAATAACGCACTCCTTTCTCTTTACAGTATGTCTTACTGTTATGTTACTCAGTAGTAATTTTCCTGTCTTTGTCTTTGGTTTTGGTTTTTTGTGCGTGAATGATTGATGTGCTTTTAGTCACTCAAGGGCGCATATAATTATGTCTACTTGACAATTATCGAACAAGTTTTATTGATTTATTTTGTTTATTTTTCTATCATACGTTAAGACTGTATGAAGTTTGCTGTGCTATCGTTCTGCTGCCTTGTACGGATGGGAGGTGGGGCTAATCAAGGTGCATCAGCACAGCTTTTCTCCCACTTTCCACGCCACAACTGTTCTGTGTAAAACACACTGTACTGTTGGTGGGGAAAAATAAACTTCAACTTCATTATCCTAGCTGCAGTACCACCGCAATGTTGGGAACGGAATGGTGCGCGCTCCGCGTCGGTTCCTGGCGTCACGACGCAAAAAACGAGAAGGCCGCGATGAAGCCCGTGCCAGCTATAGCATGCACTACTGTTGGCCTGCACTCGCAGTGAAGAGGATAGAGAGATCGATGTCGCTGGTGCGCTATTTCATGTTACTTTCGGTACTGCCATACTGGGCCGCCTGCAGTGCCAAAGTACTGCAGGCTCTATAGCACCCTAGACGATTTTGTTTAGATAATTTTTTTTTAGTTAATAATATCAGAAAGTGTTAGAATAGGGGTCCCAATAGTTTGGGGCCCCAAAGAGCTTTGCGGGTGTTAGCGTTGGGGCACGCAGGGGTGAAGAGGTTTAGAACAGGGCTTTGCGTTTGCGCTGACAGTGCCACTACGGCGTCAAAAAAAAGCTATTAGAAATATTTATATAAAATGTACCATTTTATGGTAAGAATATTAATTTTTACTTTCGTGTATTCGCGTTTAATTACAATGTAAAGGTTATTTAGAAGTTATTCTGTAAGTAGCAAACAATTAGTTGCCCTTAGTTTTGAGTAACCAACTTTAAGTGCCTTCACCAGCCTAGCTAAGCCGTGTTAGTCCTACGAGCAATAAAATCCACAATCGAATTCGGAATTAGCGGCGTCTAATGAATCAATCTTCATAACACACGCTAGTTGAGAGAAAGCGATAACCGCAGTCACTTCTCCTAGCTTGCGAACTTCACGCGTTACTAAGAATTGAACCCAGTTTGGTGCTAGGTTAGAGCCTTAGAGCCGTCGCTTCGATGGGTGCTGTCATGTTTGTTTACGCAAATCTTTTGGGGCAACTTTTGGAACTCCCGCTAAATCAGTGATATAGTGTGCCCAACGCAAAACCCAAACGCAGTTTGCGTCTCGCGCATGCGCAGTGGCTTCGATGCTATTTCTTTGGGGCCCCAAAACGTTTGTGGCCCGTGTTCTAAAACTCTCTATTGTTACGGGAAGGAAGGGAAGAAGCGTACGTGTATTCACAGATGGCTTTTGATGGTGGAGCCAACATGTGTAGAGCAACGAAAAACCTACTACTCTTCTTTGTCGCCTCCAAGGCCACCATCAGTCTGCCCTTCCCACATTACAGATCGTGACATTACCCCCGTCGCAAAATGCACCTAATTGGTGTGGCTCATTGGTCCGAGAAAAGTACGGTTTCAGACGGTTGATGTGAATAATGTCAGAGAGAGGCGAAGTCACGGTGGCATCCAGTGGAGACACCTCATATGTGAGAGCGGTCACCTGGCGAAGGATGCGGTAAGGGTCGTAGCATCGCGAGAGGAGTTTCTCCGAAAGACCAACTCGCCGAGTTGGAGACCAAACTAAGAGCGCCTTGTTCGTATTCCACATCGTGATGGAGCTGGTCGTAACGGCACTTCTGGCGTGTCTGTGAAGCAGAAAGACGAATGCAGGCAATATGGCGTGCTTGTGTGGCTGTGGCTATGACATCCCGAGTGTACTCTGTCGGCGAGTTGAGTGTGGTCCAGAGCCTCGAAAGGCAAAGTCGGGTCACGGCCAAAGAGGAGATAGACGGGTGAGTAGCCAGCTGTGTCGTGGCGCGAGGAATTGTAAGCGAACGTGGCAATGTGAGTTTGGGTCCTGAATTCCCTAATCTGAATCTCAACGTCTGCAATCTCAAAAGAATCCTCGAGCCAGTCACGGCTTCCCATTTAACTTCCAGACTCGCGGGCTTTCGTGAAAAAGACAAAAACCTGAGTCGACCTGCCAGAGCCCAATGCATCATCGTGGGCACGCTCCCACTCCCACACACGGATGTGCTGCTGCACAGTTAAGCAGGTGGTGCATTGTTCTCGAAACTTGACCTTGCCGACATGTATCAGCAGGTTGAGCTTGCAGAATGAAACAGTTCTCTCGCAACTTTCATAACTTACAATGGCTTGTCCGGCTTCAAGAATGTATGGTTTGGTCTTTGGGGAAAACAAACTCGGGAGACGCGAGAGATTCGAGCGTCCCCGCACAACAAACCCGGCATCAGATTAAAAGTGTTAAGATTAAGTGTTAAGCTAATGCGTCGTTTCACACTTTTCAGGTGTTATGGAGTAATCCAATATATCTATATTTTTCATATAGCAGGCGCTGCTGTAATTTCTCAGATCTCAAGCCTCAATGCTTAATCAAGGCTATATAATTTAAGCACATTTCTAGCTTGTGCATTATGCTTGTGCACTATTGCTGAATTATATTTCGCGCACTATGTTCCCTGCATTATGGTGCATATGTTTAACTTTTAGTCAAAGATGTGCGAGACATAGTTGAAAACAAAGACAGAAAATTTAGGGCCCGTATTTACAAAACGCTCTTGCACTAAAACTGTTCGTATAAGCGCAAATCCCAACCAAATCCTGTTGCTGGACATATGATTAGCGAAGGCGGCCGGCAAAAGAAAAAGATCTCTTACGAATGAAAAGCTTTGGCAATTCTTTATCACACCAGGTCTGCAGGTAACGTTCTTGGAGGTGAAGTAGCTTATGAGTTAGCAATAGCTTGCTGAAAATATTTTTCAGCTCCTCCAAGTCTTCTGTGCGCGCAACTTGGTCGTGAATTGTCGTGTCATAGCGGTTCGTGAAAAAAAAAAGTGTTTGTGCTGCGTGTGCATTATTGTACAAGGTTTTCATAAACTAACAAGCTTTTCTACTGTATAAAACCAATTATATGGCAGAATATCTTTATGTTTTGCATAACACACCGTAAATATAATCATGTATAAATATTTGGTTTCCTGGTTGTGATATACATGCTGCCAAAAGAAAGATCAATTCCATTCAGTTGGGTATAGTGTCATGCATGTATCTCATCAAGCATCGATCTTAAGGGCCTTGTGCAGCTTTTGTCACGTGTGTCTGAGAGATGTATAATACCGTATAGTAATTTTTTTATTCCAGGAAAGGATGATGTCAGATATGTCTTGTGGTTTAGAATCCATGCCGTCTGCCTTCTGGGAACTGTGCTGCTATCATCATTGCCATACGGTTTATGACGCCGAATAGCCCGTTCGAAGTTAATACGTGTTAATCTTCGGAATACGTGTTAGTTTTCGCTGGAACTCGTGCTTGTTGTTCTTTTTATGCACCCGGCGCTTGGGCGTTCTGTCTTGGCCTCTCGCCGTCGGCCGCTTCGTCTAGTGTCCTCAGGCACACAGCATGCGTCCTCCACGTACGCCCTCTTCCTAACAACATGACACGTGAGGACCATAGTGGTCGGCGCCTGGCGCGGGTGGAAGCCCTGGGCCGTCATTATCGGTCGAAACCCGGCACTTATTACGTGGACGCCTCCGGACCCCACCATGGGGGATGGTACACGGCCGCAGTCGTCCACACAGTCCAAAACAGTGACATAACTCATGCGGAGGAGGTTGCCATTTCACTGGCTGCTACCCACTCTGATTCCAAAACAATTATCTCCGACTCGCGAGAGGCCTGTCGGAACGTCGAGCAAGGCTGGGCTCCATACTTAGCCTACCGACTACTTCAAAGTTGCACCTACACCGGGGACCCCGCTCACCGGAACATAGTATGGGCTCCTGCTCATATGGGTCTCGAAGGGAATGAGGCAGCCAATGCCGCCGCCCGCACGCTCTTTCTCCGGGCTTCCTTTCTCGACGCCATAGATCAGCATCTCGAATTCAATCCCACGTATTATTTTAAAGACATTGTCCTGCATTATCAATCTGGCCATAGCCTTTACCCTCGCCCGAGTAAAGGACTATCCAAGACGGAGGAGCGGCTTCTACTCCGTCTCTATACGAACATTCTGCTGTGACCGGCAGCACTCAAACATTTTGATCGTTCTTTCACGGGCAGTTGTCCGCGCTGTGCGGAGAACTCTCCGGGCATCTACCACATGGTGTGGGCCTGCCCATCTAATCCAGCTATTGCCCCTCACCCTAACTCTACTCAGGAGGACTTGGAGGCGACCCTGCTCGGCTGCTATGACCTGCAGGCCCAAAGGGCCTTGGTCGAGCGCGCCCGGGCGGCGGCCGATGCCACTTGGGCGGCCGACGCCACTTGGAGTAACTTGGGTCACTTGGTAGTCCATGGTCCAATGAGTAAAGCATTGGCCTGCTGTGCAGAGGGAACCCGGTTCGAAACCAGCCATCGGCTCAACTTGAGTCACTGAGTATCTACCACTGGCTATGTGCCGCTCTACAAGGAACTTTTCTGACGCCATGTCGGGTGACTGGATACGTGCCCAGGGGCACGTGATATGTGCCGCTCTTCAGTAAACCTCTCCTACGCCAACTTAGGTAACCGAGTATATGCCGCCCTTCAATTACAAAAGATCATATAAAATTCCTCCGGTGCCGGGAAGAATCGAACTCGCGACAGACAATCTTGTTTGTATACATACCTATACACACGTGCACCACGTGCAGGCTTCACGGCAGCGCCGCTAGATTGTGCTACGTGTACAGAAAGAATCGCGAGGGAGCAACCCACAACACAGCTGCATTCACACCTCATACGGAACCGTCTCTACGGAGACTACGGTGAGTTCACTAGACTGCTTCACTGCTACTCGAGTTAACGTCGACATTCATCGTGAGGCGCGTCCTGCCGGATTTTTCCTCCCCCCCCCCCCCTTTTTTTTTTCTTTGGCTTCGCTTCGCACAAAACCGCCCGTGCCTCGGTATGAAGCACTGACTCGAGAGCCCATTCACACTTACGTATGCCTCTTAGTGGTCGGAAGGAGAGTGTAAGTGCACCTTGTCACTCCTGAAGACATTGTTTGTCAAACGTGAACCAGTTCTCATAGTCATGACAAACGGTGTTTATAAGAGAACAGAAAATGCGTGCGCAGCTAGAAGTGAAAAGCTATACTTGGCTGAAAGCTTATGCAATCGAAGTAATAATATTAATAATAAAGCGTCCGCCATGTAGCTTCGCACATTGTTTTTGGTCGCTCTCATTGTCTTCGTTGCATTCATACTACGGTTAGTGGGCACTGCAGTAGAAACAGCGCAAACGCGCGCCGTTACACTTCCGAACGCAAAGCGGCAAGCACATGGAACGTGTTTGCGATGTAATTTAAGCGTGGGGTCGCCCCATGTCTCTACACCAATGCGCAGTAACTACAGCACATCACACATATAAACTACGTGTAACCATAAGCTTGCTGCATTAGGGAGTTCTAAGCTGTCCTTATATGTATTTTATGTAATACCGGAAGATAAAAACGAGAAAGGAAGCAGAGTTGAGTAACAACATCTTGTGGAGGGTTGTTGAAACACAAAGTGTCCTTTTTTTTTATGCTGCTCTCGTCGAAATAGTGTGAAAGGTAGCTGCTGTATGTTAATAATTACGTTGTTGCCGGCGTCACTAGGTCTGGTTACGCCTCCGCGGTATTGCGGAATTGCGTAACGCGTTGTACGGACAGGCTAAAAAGATGCAGTGCGGCGATTGTGCAGTGCGCGCCGCGCCTCGAATACGTTCCCCACATGGTTGCCGCTTAGTGCTCTCGCCCGTTGTCAGCTGCCCTCGGTACGGGCCCTAGGCGTGGTGACGGGTGGCGGCTCCCGGTTGGCCATGACGTCGTCACGCCACAGTCGGGCCCACACGATCACCACGACGAGCACCACGCCGGCCAGCACCACGACCGAGGTGACGATAACGCGGTTCTTGGCCGCCTGCTGGCTTTGGCGCAACTGCTCAGCGATCAGCGGAATGCCCGCGTGGAAGCCGGGGCTCGTTGGTCCGCTACGCGGTGACCTGCAGGCAGCGAGTTTTCAGGACTCGACCTCCGTTTCTGGCATGCGCGTAACCTGCTTCAGTTCGTTATATTTAAGCTTTCGTACGAGGGTTCACATAGTCAGTCCGCTGGTAATTCATGCAATGGTCGACTTTAGTGCAGAACCTTCATAGGGACATTAGAGGGGTGCAATAAGTTAAGGTGCATCTGTAAATTAGACTTATACAATAGCGAAACGACCCCACTTACCACGACATGTGACTTGGTTAGACGGAAACGCGATGTTTCCTCGCCCAACGAGTATGTACGAACCGGCCCAAAACAGTGCACTGTTGGCGTACATTCTCGTGTATGTCGTCCCCTCTTTCCGCGTGGCAAAAGCGTTGTTTCTCCACAGGTCGTTTTGACAGCGTCCACTCAGGTCTAGTTAATTGTCTGCTGGTAATTAAAGGAGGTCTGTATTGAGTTCTAAGGAAACCAATGACAGAACAATATTCGAAATACTGGCCGGGTATGAGGCAATACCTTTGATATTCATAACGTCACACTGACTGTACCGGCGTTGAGCGTTTGACGCGAAAATTCAATAGAGCCTAAATAAATTAATATAGAGCTTTGATAGAAACGATACAAGTGTTAAGTGATCTAGTGTTGGTCAGCGTCGCGCTTGTATAGCGGTTTTAAGCTGTAGTATCTCGTGTCTGAAAAGCTTCTTATGAAGAACCTTTCCTCCCGCTCCACCGCACTCCAGGTGGATTGTTTCAGATGTTGAACCGCATCAGTCTCCGCGATGTTTTAAAAGGATATCAGAAGAGATTGGATTGGATTGTAAAACTTTATTTGTCCAACAGATGTAGGGAAGGCTTTAAGTCTTCCCACCTAGACGACGGCCAGGAGTCCTTGGACCCTAGCGGCGTTTTCGGCCAGTTGGACGGTCTTCAGTTGAGTCTCCGGATCGGAGCTGAGTAATAAGGTCTCCCATTGCTCTAAAGAGGTTATTCTTCCCTCAGAGGGAGCCTGTGGGCATTCCCACAGAATGTGATTAAGATTAGCCCTGGCTTTACATAGCTTACACTGGCTAGAGTACTGACCCGGGTAGTAGAGGCTGCACGACACCGGGCTTGGAAACGAGTTGGTTTGCAGGCGACGCCAAGTGGAGGCCTGGCTCTTGTTTAAGGATGCATCAGCCGGAGGATATTTAACCCGCCCTAGTCTGTAGTGTTGTGTGATCTCTCTGTAGCACACTAAGCGGTCTCGCCCCGTGAAGCCTTCGGCTAGCCCACCAGCTCGGAATGTGAGTCCTCGAGCTAATTCGTGGGCCGCCTCATTCCCAGCGAGGGAGGCGTGCGCAGGTGCCCAGATTATTTCAATTTTCCTGCTATCTCTGCAGGTCTGCAGGATTCTGTTCGCCTCGGGAGAAATTCTGCCTCTGGCAAAGTTCATCACCGCAACCTTAGAGTCGCTGACTATAATTTTGGCCGAAGTACTTGCAATTGCAAGTGCTATGGCAGATTCTTCTCCAATTTGAGAGCAATCCGTTGGAACTGTGCCACTGGCTATCAATCTAGTTTCAGCGCTCGCTACAGCTAGGGCCATGCGGCCGTTGCCATAGTCTGCAGCATCAACGTAGAGCACGTCCTTCGAGTTTTTGAAACGCTTCTCAAGAGCCTCGGCCCGTTTCTGTCTGCGTTCCTTGTGATGGATTGGGTGCATGTTTTGAGGTAGTGGTGGGATTATTAGTCGGTTCCGCACGCTTCGCGGCAGGTCTATTTTGATGCCTTCCTGCCCCTCATAGTTTATGCCTAGCCTAGCTAGGATTTTCCTGCCCGTAGGGCTTCCCGCAAGTCTCTCATACTGCGAGATCCTCACTGCTTCAATAATCTCCTCAAGCGTGTTGTGGAGCCCTAGAGCTAAAAGCTTTTCATTTGCAGTGCGGATGGGAAGCCCCAGCGCCTGTTTTATACTTTTACGTATGATGCCATCAATCTTCTTCTTCTCGAATGACCTAAAACTGAGGAAGGGAGCAACATAAGCTATTCTACCTATCACAAAGGCCTGGACTAGCCTAACTAGATTCGCTTCTCTCATCCCGGACCGCCTGTTGGCGATCCTGCGGATCAGCCTCATGGTCTGCAGTGCGCAGCCGTCTAGTCTCCTTATTGTTTCGCCATTAAAACCATTGGCCTGAATAAAAAGTCCCAGAACTCTGATTTTGTCCACTTTTGAAATGGGGATCCCCCCAGCTGTGAGAGAGATTTGCGGTTCCTCCTTAC
Source organism: Dermacentor albipictus (assembly GCF_038994185.2). NCBI lineage: Eukaryota > Metazoa > Arthropoda > Arachnida > Ixodida > Ixodidae > Dermacentor > Dermacentor albipictus. The sequence continues at coordinate 152,948,646 of NC_091825.1, read as the reverse complement.
TGGCCCTGCCTTTCGGCTGGTATAGAAGCAGTTCCGATTTTTGCGGTGAACATTTAAGTCCCCTAGGTCCGACATAACCTTCAACTGCCTGGATAGCTCTTTGGAGGGTTTCCTCTATTTGGGCATCGCTGCCCCTAGCTATCCACAACGTAATGTCATCAGCGTATATACTGTGATTTAGTCCTTCAATAGCCTCCAGTCTTTCAGGGAGTTTGATCATGGCCACATTGAAAAGAAACGGCGAGAGCACAGAGCCCTGTGGGGTCCCTTTGCTGCCTAATTTAATGTCATCCGATTGGCATTCTCCAATCTGGATTTTTGCTTCTCGGTCTGACAAGAAGTCCCTAATGTAATTGTAGGTTCGTACGCCTACTCCCAAGTCCTGAAGGTTCTCAAGAATGGCTTTATGTGTGACGTTATCAAAAGCCTTCGCTAGGTCAAGCCCTAGAATTGCCTTTGCGTCCCCCGTTTCCGCATCGATGATTTGGTGTTTTAGTTGCAGCATCACGTCCTGGGTGGAGAGCCTGGGCCTAAAGCCCACCATCGAATGCGGATAGAGGTCATTATCCTCCATGTAGTTATTGAGCCGCGTTTGAATAACGTGCTCCAAAAGCTTGCCTGCACAAGAGGTTAGAGAGATAGGTCTTAAGTTCTCTATCTGGAGTTTCTTGCCTGGTTTTGGGATCATCACCACCTTAGCGGTTTTCCACTGATTTGGTAGTTTACCCTCTTCCCAGCACTTCTGCATAAAGTTAGTTAATGCAGTTATAGAGTTATCGTCTAGATTGCGTAGCATTTTATTGCTAACGCCATCCGGGCCTGAAGCTGATTTGGTTTTGAGCTTGGCAATCTCCGCCCGGACCTCCGCCTCGCTGATGGGTTCGTCTAGGCTGGAGTTGCCTACGCCTTCATAGTTAGGTAGGGGTTCCTTGCTAGTGTCCCCTATGTATCTCTCCTGTATGTCCTTCATTAGATCTACCTCCGTACCTTCGTACAAGTGAAGAATTTTTTGAAGGTTCTGTCGCTGCGCTGTTTTGCAGCCCTGTGGATCCAGCAGGTAGCGGAGTAGATTCCATGTCCTAGCTAGGCCTATATTTCCATCCATCCTATCGCAGGTGGACTCCCAGTTCTGCCTGGTTAGTTTGAGCGCGTAATCTTCTATATCTTTATTGAGCCTAGCGATCCGTCTCCTGAGATTGCGGTTCCACCTTTGCCTCCTGAGCCGTTTTTCCATGCTGAGCTTAGCCTCCCACATATGGAGGAGGTGGCTGTCCGCTATCTCCAGTGCAGAATCCTCCGTTATCTCCTTGGTTGCGTTTTTAACGTCCTGGCCTAGTTTCTTAGCCCATTCATCAATATCCCTTATCTCACTCCCTGCCGTCTCCCTTCTTATTTCGCGAAAGGCATCCCATTCAACAATTAGCTGGTTTCTGCCTTTTCTCCTGGCAGGGCCTGCGCTCACCGCTGTTTCGAGAATAAAGTGATCGCTACCTAGGTTTTCCTGGGTATTAACCCAGGTTGCATCTCCCACGTTTTTGACGAATGTGAGGTCGGGTGAGGTGTCTATGCTGACACTATTCCCCGTTCTAGTGGGGGTTTGGGGGTCGGTCATTAAGGTGAGCCCCTCTTGCTGTGCATCCAGCCAGAGTTCCCTTCCCTTAACTCCTTCTTTTCTGTACCCCCAGGCAGCGTGTTGGGCGTTAAAGTCTCCCACCACTACCAAAGCTTGCCTGTTGGCAATACGCAGAGTTTTTTGGAGAAGAGGTCCAAATCGGGCCTTCCTTTGTTTCGGGCTGCTATAGATATTGAGAACAAAGAGGCTGCCTTCTTTCTTCTTTGCTGGAATGAGTTCAACAAGGACGTGGTCTACGTTGATAACCTCCGTGTCGTGCTTAACGACTGCCAAGTTTCTCCTGACCAGGGTGGTTACCCCGGATCTTCCATCACCTGTACTAAATGATATGTAGCCCGATAATTTTGCCATCCCCGCAGTTTCTTGTAAAGCGATTACGTCCGGATTGTCTTTGCCAAGAAGGAGCTGCTGTAGGACCGCCCTTTTGCGACGGTACCCGCGGCAATTCCACTGCCAAATCGTGTGTTTATTGTGACTGGCCATGATTGAATTGTGGATTATCACCCAGTGGTATTAGGGTCGCAGCCGTCTGAGAACCACCATGTACTTTCTGCTCTGTTTCCCTCTGCCAGTTATTAATGCTCACCAACGCAGCCCTGTGTTTCTGGCTTTCTTCCGATAGCGCCTGGATGGCTTGGATGACTGATGCGAACTTTGCCTCCCAGCTCGCCTGGAAGTCGTCCATTTTCTTGCACAGATCTGTCATTGTGGGTTCTTGTGGCGCGTTCGCGCCTGGTTTCCTTTTCAGAGGTGGGGAGCGGGTGTCATCTACCTGCATCGCCACAGTGCTTTCAACGGCTGGGTGGGTTCCAATCGTGTTAGCGGTTTTGACTGCGTTAGCTACTTTCTTCTCTCTTTTTAGCATAGCGTTTTCCTTTTCGAGGTCATCTACTCTTTTAATGAGTTTCTCTACCGTGATTCTCATCTTGGCGAGTTCCTCGGACTCTGTATTTTTTGGGGAGACCTTATCTACCCAGCTCACCTCCCTTTGCTTGTTGGCTTCATTCCTCGGCCTTGACGACGATCTTGCCCTGGAGCCGGAGTGGACCCCGGAGCCGGAACGATCCCTGGAGCTGGAGCAGCCCCTGGAGCTGGAACGGCCCGGGTGATCGAGGCGAGGGAAGGAGCCGGAGCGGCTCCGGAAGCCCTCCCGGCTTCTTGATCGGCTTTTTCGCCCAGACGAGGGTGTTTTCTTCGCCTCCTCTTCTTGGAGCTTCCGCTCCCACCGGCGTTTCCTGACGATGTACGGAGTTCGGTAGATCTCGCGACACTTCTTGTTGCCCAGTTCATGTCCCTTTCCACAAAGAGCACATTTGGGATCGCACACGTGTCCATCCGGTGGCTTCACCGTACCGCAGCCGCGGCACTTGACGTCGTCCGGGTCCGGACACACATCAGAGCGGTGCCCAAGATGTCCGCATGCGTTGCACACCTCAAACTTCTTTTTGTAGAGGAAGCACTTGAGGAGCCCGCCTCCATAATAAATCCAAAACGGCACATTATCGTTTACGAAGAGTATCAGAACTGAGGTCGATGTCTTCCCCATTCTTCTGACCCCTCTGATTTTGGGGTTCCTTGAACAATCCAGGTTGTCCAGAATCTGTGCTTCCGTGTGTTCCACCGGGATCCCATGAATAACTCCTTTGCCACTGCCATCGGGGGCTGACAGGTAGGCGTTTACTTCGTATTTTGCCTGATCAACCTGAAGTATTTTTATCTTCAGGTACCGATGCATTCTTTCTTCACTCATGGTGCCCACCAAAATGGTGTTTTGCTTGGTGTTAAGTTGAATAATGTCTTCCTTAGCCTCCTTCAAATTCACGCCCGCAGCGGCTCGAACAATCTCATATATCTTCACGTCTCCACCCAAAGATAGAGCTTTCAATCCTCCGCTCGGTCGGATTATCACCTTATGCAAGCCAATAGGTAGGCGTGGTTGCTGTGACGCCACGGAGCGCAGCGCCAATTTCCTCCCCGCCATCTTGATTGATTTGGTGCTCACGTGGCCGTGGCCGCCATCTTGTCTCTCTCTTCTCTCTTCGGAAGCGCACGCAAGACACATCCGCACGCCTCCTCGTCTTCTTCCACCCGTCATATCAGAAGAGAAAAATAATTGTGAGCTGTATCAGTAAATAAATTTGTATAACGCCAAGAAGTACTAAGAAGAGACGCAATAACAAAAGAGGGGACGCCGCCTTGAAGTCCCCGCAACTAAATCCCCTCCATCCACGCACCACTGCCGCTTTTTTTTCAGGTGTCCTGGTCGGCGGTGGCGCGTGGATGGAGGGGCTTTACCATTTCTCCTCAAAGTTCGGGGATTAACATCTCGAAACTGGTATCAGCCTGAGAATTCATTCCACGTGGATCCGCCTTGTGAACGCTACGGCTAGAATATGGAAATATCAGTATGTACTATAAGATAATTAGTAAAAACATAATTAGTCATTTTTAATTAGTCGATTATGCATTTCTATTTTATGTGCAAATAATGTCCGCCTCTAGGAGTAAACCAGTTCATGGACTAGAACTGTGCTATCTACCACAGGTAATTTAAATTTTATTAAGGTATTTGCTGAAACACCAGGTAGATGGACTACATATTGCATTCTAAAAGACCTAAAAGCTGAACTTATCGATTTGCAAGAACTGAGCCACATTGGCCCGAATTGGAAAAATCTCTGACGTTACGCTGACGTATCGGCGCTGCGTTTCGGTGCGAAAAAAAAAGGGGGGGGGGGAAAGAAACTTCGACCTTCATTATTTCTTCTGATAATCAACCTCTTACCAGAAAATCAACCAGAATAGAGTCTTCAAAGATTATCAGTCGAAATGGCATTTCTGTTTCGTGCCCTTTTAACAGTGCTAGAGATCGAGCTGGTGGCATTCCGCGATTCCGCGCTACGCAGCGTCCCCTTTTAGCCGCGCGCACCTGGGCGACGTGACGACGGGCGGCGAGTAGACGAGGTGTCCGGCCCTGATGACGGGCGGCGAGCCGCACACGTACGGGAAGCCCGCCTGTGCCGCCGACGAAATCGCGGGGCCGCGCTGGACGCCGCCCGGCGACGAGGGCTGCCCTGCAGCTTGCGGAGAGAAAGGGACGCCCGCCGGATCGCCCCGTGCTGCTGGCTGCTTGTCGCCGTCGCGCTCCTTCTTGCGCTTACTCTTGGCCATTGTCGCTTTCGCTAGATGCGGCTGCTGGTCCCCGATACAAATGACCGTCGCGGCTCCTCTCGTTCTTGTTCTTGTCTTCCAGCAATGACCCATGCCCACTACATGCAGTCGGCCAAGAGTTTTGCGAGTGTTTTAATAAGAGTATAACCAAATAGAATTTAGAATATTAGACCTTAGGTTTCCTCCTTCTTTTCCGCTCATTCTGGAACTGGGCTTTTCTTTTATTATTATTGTTTCCCTCGTTTTAGGTGTCGGGATAAAGCTTTATCCCGACACCGATGTCACTAGTTCTTGCAGGCACTGCAATGATTTAGCTAGCCTAGACCATATTGTTGCGTACGACGCAGATGAAAAGCTATATACACGTATATTTACAAGGTAACACGCCGCACTTGGCCAAGAGGCAACAGCCCGCGCTAGCCTCCAATCGTCGTCGTCATCTTCTTACTGCTCGCCTCTTCGTCATTGGAAATACTATTCCGTAGCAATATGCTCTGGCGTTGCCCCTCGTTACGGGGCACAGAACAAATCAATGAGGACAAGTGGCTCTCCGCTATCGAGAGCCCCGATGCCGGGGCGCAACTATGGGCTGTCCAGAGGACCCACGATGCGGCGGTCGGGCATGGCCTGACTGTCCCGACGTGGGAGCGGCCCGCAGCGCGCTCAGTCGCGTACCTCAGGACCTTCATTAAAGTTTTGCATCCATCCATCCATCCTCGTTTTAGGCTTATCACTATTTAATGAGGCACTCAGAAGGACACGTCGACGTTCATCGGCGCACAAAGCTCTGCAGGTGCTATAGCGTTTCTTAAGACCATCGTGCCTGTGCGATTGCCTTTGACCACCAGGACACTTTAAAATTTAAAATAATTAATGGTGGTGGAACGAGGGAGACCGCTGGAGCTAACGTTTCGACAGTGGGGCTTTCCTTCGTCTGGGCGAAGACAAGTTCCCTTATCGGAACGTTGGCTTCAGCCTGAGGGTACCCCTTTGTTCAACCAGTGTCGATCACTTAAAGACCCATCTTCCAGTGAGTCTCATAGTACAGGTACTGCAACGGTCATCCCAACACAACACACATTCTCTGGGAATTCGCACCCCGACCTCCATCATCATCAACCTATGTTTATGTCCACTTCAGGACGAAGGCCCCTCCCAGCGATCTCCAATTTTATAGCTGTACTGCGCTAGCTGATCGCAAGTTATGCCTGCATATTTCCTCACGACAGCTAATTCTCTGCCGTCCTCGTATGTACTTCCTTTCCTTTGGCACTCATTTGTAACTTTAATAAATGCCAATGGACTTGAATAGTAACAAAGAATCTTGAAAATATGTTAAGGACCGCGCAATGATCAAGCGACGAAACGAAAAATTCTAGGCGTAACATTAAGAGATAAGAAGACAGCAGTGTCGATTAGAGAGCAAAGGGGAGGAGCCGATATTCCAGCTGAATTAAAAGAAAAAAAAACTCGAAGACGCTTAAGCTTCGTCTTTAAGAGTGGAACGTGACAGCATTCAAAGATCTCCGACTGATTCTCACGCTTCCCGGCAACTGCAGCTTGTGTAACCGTAATGTTTACGGGGAAACGCTGGCGGCGGACGCGATGCGCGAAGGCGAGCTTTCTGGTAGAAACGCGGCCTCTTGCGTGGGCCGATCCCGGAGGTTGTGCACAGCCACGCCAGAAGAATACATCACTTTCAGGTTTATGTTATTGTTTCGCACTTATAATGTTTAAGTCTGAGATGGTTTAACATAAAAGGTATGCGCTGTCGGTGTTTTGATTCACTTGTGTGTGGGCTGTCATTCTCGAAATTCCGAGGAATAACTTTGTCACGAATGTAAGGTATGAGCAACTTTGGCGATAGAATGTTGTGGCAATATAACCCGCATATACCGCATGTCATAGAGCGAGACGAGTCACATATAAGACCTAGCTACCCACGGAAATTTTCGCTCATGGACAACTCCGCCGAGGCCAGCGCCGACACAGGGTATTCTGACACGCGGGGCCCTTAACGCCATCGCGGTAAAATCGAGCTGGGCAGGCCATGTAACTCGTAAGGCGCGCCGATAACCGACCTCCATGTGTACATACATCCACCGCCGAGTCGGGCCACATCCACCTGGCAGCAACAATACCTGGCCACTTACATCGAATCGGCAACGATGCATGCGAACAGCGAGTTTCTGGACTGTGGGGCTTTATCATTACCATAACCGTGATTATATCCAATAAAGTATAGTTTATCTCTCTCTTGTTTGGCTTTAAAACTGAAAGAACTTGCGTGGCTTTGCGAAGAGCTTTACAATTTACTACTCCTGATGTCCGCATGACCGCATATAAAGCGTTTATTCTCCCATCATTAGATTATGCAGCCACAATATGGGACCCCTTCGCTCGGACCAATATTAACAACATTGAAAAAAGGGGTGTGCGATTCATATGTAACAGCTTTTGACGTTCTTCTGTTTCTGCCCTTTTAACCAGAGCCAACTTGTCACAAATAACCTAAAGAAACCGGTCATCTAAGCTATAGAATTTATGTATCAAATTGTAAAGGGGCACTATAAATTAGACACTTCAGACGTAATAACCTTTTCATCCGGGTATGCCACTAGACAAAGACACCTATTAACAATTGCTCCGTTTCGCACACGTAACAACTTCTTTAAATACTCTTTCTTTCCGCGGTCAATAACTGAATGTAATCAGCTTACTGACACCCAAGTTCAACAGCCTCCACTTACCTTGTTTACATCATGCACATGTCTAACTTAGTACTTACCGTAGGCCTTCTATTTTAGTTTATATTAGTTTATTTTACTCTTATGTATCCCTGTACTGTATTTGTTGGTTGCCTTTTTTGTGATGTTTTCGTTGCTGAGTTAGAGAGTTGTAAACTTGATAGTTTCCTTTTCTGATAAGTTTCAATATGTGCTCATTTTTAATAAAATATTGACGACCTAAATCGAAAATTCGAAACAAACAGTCACTAGATGTTACGTTTTTCTTTCAAATGCAACAAACCTCGTCAAATTTGGTGCAGTGGTTGCTGAGAAAAACGAATTCTCCTTTTACATGTATTTACATAGGAGCACCCGAGCTAAAGCTTTATAGACTATTCTGACGGGCCCCCTCACCGTAGTGAGCGCCATCAAGAAATATAGCATTCAATTCAACGGTTGACAAGGGTCGGGTCATGTCCGATAAAGTTGATAAGGACAGGCAAAGGTTGATAACGATCTGATCGCTTGCGTTAAGTTTGATACCGCCCGGTAAGGGTTGACAAGTGTCGGATTTAGTCAGATAAGTTTGATAACGACTGATAAGGGGTCGTAAGCTTTATACTGGTCGAATCAAGCTTCATAACATTGATACTGGCACCGGACTGCAAGGAGATGAGCAAATTGTAGAATGCTACGCATACTTAGAAAACTCCCAGAGGAGTTTCTATGCTATTTTTTTCCTCTCTCTCCCTTTTCGTCTGTAATAGGCCACCGTTTTTTCGCTAAACCAACCATTGTGGCTACGGCCATTAACCTTATAAGGTCAACAATATTGTAATCCGTAATCTGGGAGCCGTCACCGTTTCCGTTGTGCTGATCGTCTTCCGTCGTTGTCAGCTTTATTGGTCGTCGTCTCCGTGCTGGCTATATCGCTGCTTCTTGTCGCAGACTCAATCCCCCTACAATATTGTTATTTTGTGTTTAAATATAGACGTTTAATCACTCGCTCAAATGGAAACAAAGACACAACAAAGTGCACGGGTAAGAAGTCAGTCCCCCTCGACGGTTCATCGCAGATAAGTGCGGTTCCCACCGAGCAGGTCTCCGAGAAGGCGCGCGTCGGCCTCGCCGAGCGTCTCGAAGTCCGAGTCGTTCTCGATCATGGCGCGTCGGCCGCGGTTGGCCTCCGATTGGCTGCGCCGAGCGGGAGGCCGGCGGCCCCCTGACGCCTCGTCCAGCAGCACGCGCGCCAGCACCACCAGGACGACGAAGCCGATGGCCAGCGCCATGACGACGAAGCCGACGAGCACGCGGCGGCCGTCGCGCTTCTGCTCGCGCTGAAGCTGCTGCAGCACCTGCGACGAGGCTCGGGTCGTCACGCGTCTTTATTCGCGCTGAGCGCTGGTCAGGCGTGCACACAAACACGATATGCTGCAAAGTTGGGCAGCGGGTGACACAGAAGAGATTTGGGGAATACGGAATTCAACCACTCGGTATGTTTCAGGGAGATGTGGTGTGAATTTCAGTGCGACAGATGTCAAAGAACTAAAGTGGGAGACCCTAGAGAGTCGACAAAAAGCACTCCGTTTTAAACTTTTACATAGTATCTATCATTGCACAGCTGGTATACAAAGGGAGATATATATAATGCGAATCCTATCACCGGTCACAACGCGATGACCCCTCGCTAAATGTCCGCGAACATGCCTGAAAGTCAGATTTGCTCAGTATGTATTATTTTACATAAACAATTCGTGGTTGTAATAGAGTGCCTTCCGATGGCGTGAGTGTTCTGTCTAGTGATGTTTTCTTTGCGCTATTGAAGGGAGTGCGCGTTCTTGCTCACTTCGACTACCTTGAAGCCCATGTTAATTTATTCCTACTTTGGAACAACGTTTACATCTATCTTCACAGAAATGCTGCCAAAATTATAATTATTGTTTTAATTATTGCTTTTGCAGCCCATGTTAACATATTTGTGTTGTTGAACTTCGTTAATATGTATCGCGATAGAAGCTCTGCTGATAACATTATCATTTTTCGAATTCTACCCTCCCCCCTCCCGCCCTGGGTAAAGCATAAATAAATAAATCAGGGTTCATAACGAGAATTCATTACTGTCTCCGTCTACTGTTCGCGCTACACATATTTACACCGGATTAATTTTTCTATCTACCCTGCAGAATAAAGTCCACGTTTAAATGGAACACCGTACTATAGTCGCTGATAATAGCAATATAATCAACACTTTTCTACTTTATCGAAAAGAAAAAAGAAAAAGGCTGACAGGACAAATAAGACTCACATAAATGCATTAAAGAGTAGTCTGCCTGCCTTCGTGCTCTTATTTAGCTGTAAATGGTAGCCATATACTAATTGCGTGTTCCTTTAACAGTGGGCCATGGTACACCATTCGTACTGCACTAGGGACGGTCAACCAGGCTCGGTCACTCGCCTGTGAAATTAGTGCAGTACAGGTCTGTAACGTCCTCGTGCGCCAAGGAACCGCGCTTGCGCACATGAGACAGCCACGCCTGCCTCTAGGTGTGCGCAGGTATGAGCAGGATGCAAGTCGCATACCTGTTCCAGCGAGGGACTGACCGCAGCAGATTGCCGCAGCGCTCCTTCTGCGGTGCCGCCGGTCATCGACCCATACTGCGGGGCACCACTCGTGGGGCCTTCGTCCACTGGCGCATCCTGCTTGGAGTCCATGGTGCCCGCCGCTTCCTCTTCTTTTCCCCGTTGGGCGCCTGCTTCCCCGCGCCTGGAGCTACACTGCTGACTTTCCTTCCCAACGATGCTACGTTCCCACTCTACGGAGTGCACGCGCACAAGTGCGAAATAGTTCTCCCAGCCTGTCTACGGCCGCGTACCGGTTCCATTCCCACAACGGGCGCGACAATCGGCCGCTTCCCTGCATGTGAACCTTCGGCCAAGCTGTCTAATTGTCGGCAAGGATTCACTCTGAAACGGCGAAATAGAGACAATGACGTGCGATCGGCCGCCACAATCCCATAACTGTCTGAAACAGCCTCCTTAATTGTAGGGGTGGGGCTATCCGGGCAAAAGCACCATAGTACAGAGTTATATCCACCCGGATACCAGCCCTCTGTGCACCGGCTGGTTTCGCGTTTATCATAAATGCCGAGAATAAATGAAAAGCTTTCTCATCCCGCGAGATAGGACACGGCCGCTGATGGTGCATCTTGGAATGTACTAGAATGTCTTGGAATACTAGAAGGGCAATATGCCGAAGCACTCTAGGAGCACGCGACTAAATGCGTGTTGTTGGATATTGTATAGAGCAACTCACACCGTTCGTATTCTGCGTAAATGCGTATTTAGCATGCATAAGTAAAGTACATAGTTTTCAAATATGAATCGAATACAAGTAGTAAGTATCTAATATAGAATAGTCAAATGCAGACGCATATATTTGGAGCAGGAATATTTGTATCGGCATAAATTAGGTACTATTACTGTACTGACTAGGGTAAAAAAGACAGTTGACTATCACGGAAAAAGGATCAGTTTTGGTTGGTTGCAAACCATCTTCGTTAAGAAAGAATGGCTGCTGTATATGACTAGCTTTACAAAAACTCTAAACAAATGGTTGCCGCAAGAAGGTCAGAAGTTGCGGAAAGAAATTACTGAAGGACTTGCGTCCCGTAATCGATGTAAACGGGCCTGTTGAAAAAAAGAGAAGAAACATCGCAGTTTGTAGCGTAGAATATAAAACTGTTACATGACAAGACTTCCAAAAACACTAAATGACAGACGAAAGTCAAAATTTGAACTCAAATGGCAGAGCGACCGGCCTCGGAAGGCGTCAGTCCCAAGCACGTGGTCCCAAGTTCGATAAGCCGGACCAGGACGAATTTATCTTCAACTCAGAGGCTTTCTTTCTGCGAAACCTGTGCGGGTTTCCTTGAGCTTGTTCCACACTTGGGTGGATGAAAATTTTCACTTTCACGAACCTTCCTCCATATTGTGGGCTTCCGCAGAACTGATTTCTTTTTTCTAGGCCACAGAAAACCTCAGAAACAGATATGAATGGCTGCTAGAACAGTTATGTGGCATATCGGCGCTCGTACTGAGATCGGAGACGGAACATGAGCGCGTGTGTATTTAAGGAACACGTACTATATGTCCCGTGACAGTGGCTCATTTCCACTCGCAATATCCGTCACCGCGTAACATGTATCTGCAGCAGCGAAGCCAGTTTAAGGGAGTCGGCCATTATACAACGTATATTATTAAACATTTGCGTCACTCGCACTGTGAACGCATGTCTCGCTTGGAAGAGAACTGAGTTAGGTCTACACAGCCTACACACAAAAGACTTAGAATTAAACCTAACTTCAGCTAGCTACCTAGCGCATGATGGTGATTACGACGCGGCTATGCTGTATTATGCGTCTACTTTTCTATTTCTTTTGTCACGCTCGCTAGGGTTAAGTTTCTCGTGAGATTTATGGCTGTGCCCGTATAATCGTGAGGATTGGTCTGAATTTGCGAGTGTCCCAGGCAAATCGGTAGAGTTGGCAGGTATGAATTCCATTGATTGATGTCTCTAGGAAAGAAATTTTACCTGCAAATGAAGCAGTCATTACGTGCTATAGGAAGGTACGTACGTAATGTGTCGGTTCTTGATTCTTCGTAAGCTTTCATATGGAAGTACTTCTCATGACTTACTTTTACGTTTAATCCCGGTGTCACACGTACACTGCTGATCTCGATCGGGACCGATCCGGATTGAAATTATCGATTGCGATTGGCTCTCTCGCGTATTTTGTGCAAAGGAGCCAATCACGACCGAGAAATTCGATCCGGATGGGGCTTGATCACGATCAAAAGTGCGCCGTGTGACACCCGTATAATTGCTGAGAAGAGGAATTTTAGTCTATCATATTCGGTTCACTTCTCTAGCGTTGGGAGTTGAGCGAGTTTCCATGTGATCAGTAGGAGAGTGGCAACGACAGTATTTGTTAAACATAAGCCTGGACGGAAGGTGCTGAACTTTGTCAAGTTCTCTGCGGTATGTTTGGTTGCAGGAGATCCAATAATTTTTTTTATCCCACGTGGCTACTGCCTACGTCCGATGTTTCGCCTATCCAAAGCTCTCGGCGCTGCTGGGTGAACCGGCGCACGCGCGTGGGACGAGCGTTCGCCGAGACGCCAGCATGCAACGGCTTGGGTTGCCTAGGGCCTTTGCCAACAGCAGCGACGCTGTGCTGTCACCAGTTGCGGGAAGCGCTTCGATCTCGAGGACTGCTCCGACGACAGCGCTTGAAGACGGAGAGCGATCGAGAAGAACCAGCCGAACGCAGGGCGCGCACCCTCTTTCAACCAGCCGAAAACAACGCCGCTCGCGAGAGCGCCATAGAGCGCTAAAACGACCAACCGAAGGTGCCATAAATGACACTGCAATCATAGAGTTTCATAGAATAATACTGCAATCGCAACCCGCGACCGGCCATATCGAGCACATATTTTCTCTCTCTCTCTCTCTCTCTCTCTCTCTTACATTTCGGAGACTTAACTTGGACACATAAAAAAATGAATGCGTAATAAGAAGAAAGTCAGAACCTGCTGAGTGCGGTGTTTCCTACAACGCTCTATAACTATCACATTGGAAGTTCTGTTCTAAAGTAAATATTTTCGAAGTTGATCAATTTGTCTTAATTAACCATGCAATTAAGCAGCCTACAAGAGCAGTGTGGGCTGCTCCATACAATCTCCAACAACGTGCATTTGGTCGCGTCCTCACAGACACAATCGGCACATTTTTAGCATCACATTTGTCACCATTGATACATAAAGCTACCGACTCTGCTACGGTCACCTTTGGCAGTTAGAAACCGAAACAAGAACGAGAACCAGTCGCAGAGGGCGCCTCGGGCGATTTCGACTGTTCCTCCCGAATCAAAATGGCGAACGAAGTGGAAGTAGCTCCGCTTCGGAGTTTGGATGATTTTCTTCTCGAATCAGCCCGCTTTCAGCTTCCAAACGTTAAGGATTTGGAGAAATGGGGAAACAGAGTCGTCAACAACCTCTTGTACTACCAGTCCAACTATTTCGTCCTTGCCATCCTAGCCTTCCTTGCCGTTGGGTGAGTCTCAGATGGATGACACCACCCTATTTATAGCCTTACGAACAGCTGCGTTCGCGCGCTCGACGAAGAGCCATCGAGGTTGCCCAATAACGCTCCATAACTCTATCCCTGATTCCTCAGCACTTAGGTGGAAAGTAGTTGGTTTGTAATCTGTTGCCTGACGTGCATGTCATGTCTCGTGAAGCGTAACCGTGCACGCGGCAAAGACGCAAAACAGCACCCACCGACGATTCGCGGTGCCTCCACTTCAAGTGAACGTTTGCCACGATATACTTGACTTTACCCGTTCTTGTGCCTTCTTTTGGCTGGAGGCACGTTCTAGAGACGAATGTGTTTTCTTTTGGGGCGAGCTTATAAGACACCTTCTAAATGACCATAAACAATTCATGCAAGACATGTGTTCACGGGAAGGTGAAGCCTTGAAGCGATCATCAGTGGGCTACAAGAGAAGCCTCAGCCAGGTGTCGTTTCGACAAAAGGACTTGTCTTCGTCAGGTCAACAACTATTGCTGCCTTGACAAAGTCCACTTGTCAAAACGTTGGATTCCGAGACCCATCTTCGACCACTGTTGATCAAATACAATACAGTAGGATGCGTGCATCATGTGTAACTCGAGCCATTTGAAGCAAGCACATGCTGCCGCAAAAGTGCACAGAAAAATAATCGATTGACAAAAGATAAATCAAATATCACCCCCCACCGTCTTATTTTCTTGCGTTGCTACCGTGGTAATGAGACTCCATATCAGCAGCTAAGAAAGTCGACATTCACAACTGTTTAGCGTAAACGGCGTATCAGGTAACCTACGATCTTTCATGTGGCGAACTACACATCGGCAAATTGGAGCTTGTTATACCTTATAACATTCTCTTCTGTACCGCAGAATCCTGCACCCTTCCAAAATGTTGTGCGGAATGCTTGCTGTGGCCGTAGCATTCGGCCTGTTCTATTATGTCACCAATTCCAAGAGGGCTGCCACGAAGTTCAAAAGAGACCACCCAATTCTCAGCATCCTGATTATTCTGGCAGGTATGAGCTAAAGTTGACATCGTAGACTGATATTGTTTCATAATCCAGGAGGCTGAACAGAATCCTGTCTGATTTCTAGGTGGCTACTTTATTGTTCACGTTCTCGGATCCGTGGTGGTGTTCTTGTTTGGCATCCTCCTGCCAATAATGTGTAAGTATAGGAAGGTCCGATACTAAATACCCTCACGTTGGAGGCATATATATTGCTTGTTCATTTATTGTCACCCTTATTTACTTGCAGTGTTTCTTGTTATTTATAAATACTGATAGCCTTCTCCTCCCCTATCAACATTTTTGGTCAGTTACAGGCTAAATAATTAACGTCAGGCAGAGGGTCATCATTAGCAACAAGCATTGTTCAGGCAGCGTATTTTCATTGAAATGCAAAGCTAGCAAAATGCCTTGGATGATTTCTTGGTATGATGCAATGCTGTAGCCCTGTCTGTAGTTTAGTATGGAGGAAATGTCTGTTTAATAAGTGCAACACCTAGTGAATGAATCTTGCTAGCAGAAAAGGTCTTGTGGCACACTGAAGTTCATACTCTTATATGTGTCCATTTCTAGTGGTGTTCATTCATGCATCAATGCGGCTGCGTAACATCAAGAATAAGCTGACAAACAAGATTGAGACTATTGGGCTGAAGAAAACTCCAATGGGACTTTTTCTTGATGCACTGGGACAGGAGCCGGAAGCTGGATCGTAAGTCTTCGCGCACACACACAGGTCTTCCTCAGCTGCCAACACGTTAATGACAACTACCACGCACTCTGTGCTACAAATCATTTAGTTCTGCTGCTTGGCTATGTTAGGGTATGCTGATTCTTCAGGCTGAGAGTCTTCTTATTTAAAACTCCCTTATATCTGAAATGAATTAGCCAAGAATCACTGAGCATGATCCTTTTAGCCAACTAACATAAACAATGCTTGCACAATGTTCCAAAGTGTAGGCAGTGCCACTTGTCACTTTACGTCGTTATGCGTAGTGGGTAGAAAGCAGTGCAATATTTGTGCAAGTTGAAGTTGGTGAAGTCTGTGTGCTGTATTGTAATCAACAGCGTGACTATGTGCCACTGATCCATGAATAACAAACATCTGCTGTGATAATAAAATATGCTTACTGATCACAGGGATGCTTATGCATCCTTGCTGCTGTTTCAAAACAGCTTTTGGGATTTAAATTCATTACTGTACTTTTTGTAACCTGTGCAGGCTCTGTAGCAAAAAAAGAAAAAAAGAAAAATATATATATTCTGTTGCTTTGTTTCAAAAGTGATATCTTTCTTTTTCTTTTCTTTTTTTGGCCATGTTATGTTTTTTTGCAAAGGCGTTTCTGTGTGCTTTTGCAACACAAAAGCTTTACAAAGCCATGAATATCAGCGTTTCTGCGTGCTTTTGCGACACAAAAGCTTTACAAAGCCATGAATATCAAATCAGTGCTACAGGAAAAACAATTATGCTTTGCTTTATTTAAAAGAAAGGTGTACGTTTGATTCAGAACCTTTGCTGAGCAGTTATAATGTTTATTGCTTCCTTGATAACAGTCGTGGTAGTCTGTATGCAGTCACTCCTAATTAGACTTTCCAAAAATTTTCACATTGTAAATTGTGACAAGAAATCTGCTAGTTTACATGGATTCCTAGATTGTTGATTCAGCAATACACCATGCCTACAATCTTGGAAGCCCTCTGTCCAGTCTGTTTTGCTGTGACATTGGCAACGTTTGTGACCACAGGTGCTGCAAAATGGAGTTCGCTCATAAGTGTGTGTGAATAATTCGTCATCAGATGCAAATGAAACACTTCTTGTAGCCACTGAAAATTAACATATCCATTTCAAAGCACAAGCTTATGCCCTGATTGTAGTGTGTGTTGGCTAATCTGAGAAAATAAAGTGGCAAATAATCTTTCTCATTCAAAATAAACACTTTGTTGCATATAGCTCTCTGTTTCTCTAGCATGTGCTGACCCACAGACGTAGCAGTGTCGGCCAATTAAAGGTGTGTTGTGTAGTGTGAACAATGACGGCCTGCTTTCTGTAAATTGTTCATTTATCTCCATTTTTATGCTGATAATTATTATTGTACATTGCATTGCTCACAGTGTGCACTGTCCAGCTTTCCCAAAAAAACTTGGGCAAGTTGGTGTTTAGGTTTACTATACACATGGTTCTTGCCACAAAGTACAAAGCATGAAGCATAAGAACATGAAAGAAACAGAAGTGTCAACTACTAACTGTTAAATAGCAGACGCAGATACAACGTGAAGAAGACTTCTATGCATGCACAGTACAGAGAATGTGTAACATACACAACACATCTATCATGTTGTTTTGTTCTGGGACATACTTTTTTGAACGGCAGCTCTTGTGGTGGTGTACTCTGCTGCACTCTGTGTACTATGCATGCATAGAAGTACTCTTTGCTTTATATCTAGGTATGCTATTAAACAATTGGTAGTTGGCACTTCTCTGTGTCTTCTCTGTTACCTTGCTTCATACTCCGTACCTTACACAAAGAACAACATGAATAGTAAGTTTGCACTGTGTTTTGAAGCCAGAAAATCAGCCTTTCATGAAGGAACCCAATACGTACATTTGATATCTCGATGAGTTGATTATTCAGAAATTTTTTGTGGGATAACTTGGGTTAAACCTATCTAGCTCCGAGAAAATGTGGTACTGGTGATTGTTCACTTGCAGACCATTCTAGACAGTGCTGAGGACCTACTATGCTTAGTTATAAGTAGGCAAGCATTCAAGCCAAACTTCCGGACGTCCGGGGTTAACTTGTAAAAGGCAAGGACTTGTTACTCATGTTACATTGTATCCTTCAAAAGAAAGCATGGTAGCGTGGTTGCAGTTCTTACGAAATTTTTGATAAATGGTGTTTCATGAAGAGAATAGGCTTCAGAATGATAAGCAGAACCACTTGCAGCTGCTTCACTCAAGGCATATGTGCAGCTAGCAAAGACTATTGCTTACACTTCTTGCAGATGTCAGAATGGAGCTCAACATGTGACAGCTTTCTTGCATAACAAGATTGACCACAGATTTAAGACATTCTGGATGAAAATTGAGACCCTTTTTTCTTTCATGGCATTCTAACAGGCACCCATTCACTGTTGCACATCTTTTTATTTATTGTGCTCATACACTTTTGACACTCCTCTAGCTACTTTATCTGGTTTATCGTATCACAGTTTTTATGAAGCACTGAAGTGCAGCGGGATGGTCGACTGTATGGTGTATGGTTGTGTTTCTAAAGCGGCAGACACAGGAATGCTGACACGCAATAATTATATGAACTTCATGTTTATGTGCTGATGTCTCTGTGTGTGCCACCTTAGCATTGCAACCATGCTCAATAATCTGTGCCATACTAGCTAGCCCCCGTCAAAGCACTTCTGAAGTGGTGGTCAAGTAGCATGCTGCTGCACCAGTCTTACTTCCTTACTGGCATATTGCTTTTTCAATGTGTCTCTTGCTGCCACGGGCAGTAACCTGCTGATAAGAGAAAAAAACTGCAGAATGTAGATGATTCAAAAAGGCACATGCAACAAATATCATGGAAATTAAGTATGGTGTCTTGCAATGAACCTTGCACAAATTGAATGGAGTTGTGCACTCATTTCCGTGGCTTTCGAGATTTCTGATACTTGGTACACAGCACAGGCAGTTTTTATGTCGATGTATCTCCAACAGCGTTACATAGTGAATTTGTCCAATGCTTCCTAATTGAAATGAAAAGTGACATAGGAAACCACTGAGGCCATCCCTGATTCCATGAGCCCTTGTGCAAGTTATTAAATGCAAGCAGCACATTATTTTCCAAAAAGGCATGATGGAATGCCAGTTCATATTTGCATAAGTCCATTGAAAGTGAATAAATGCTTTGCCTTATAGTGTAATATAGTAAAGCAATAAAGAACAGTGGTATGTCCAGCCTGGTCCCAGTAGCATAATCTCAGCAGCTTCACCATCACCTCAAAAATTTATTATAGGGCAGTGTTGAGAGGCCATCACTTAATCTGATTTTTCTACCAGCTTTCAGAGATGTTGTTACGTAAAATGTTCTTTAATGACACCATATTTTGTAACAATCCATTTTAGTTTTAGTTCTTTCTAGCAGCAACATGTTGGCATCCGAACCATTGACAAATGGCGAAAGAAATAGAAAATGAAATAATTCAGTACATAATACCGCCCCATCTGCCACCTGGACAACATCCGTATAGTCGCTCATTGAACATTACTTTCTTAGAACTTGTCATGGTCCGCTTGTGTGAAATAGCCGTAATTTTACCAGTGTTAGCTAATCTTTCACGTGTTAATAAAGCAGTCTGGTCATACAAAATGTTAATGACTTTCCATCAGTGCCAACAAAGGGTGTTTGATTTGAACGACCTTGGTGGTCAGTGAGAGCTGGAACTATTGTTAAGACAACAGTGCATGGATTTTCAGGCCAGTTCACTAGGCTACGCGAGCTGATGGGGAACGTGACAATTGATGTCAGTTTAATGCGCATGAAAAAACAGGGTCGGGGGGAGAGGCTTCAGTGCATGAAACAACGTTTTGTTAACAAATTAACTGGAACGTTCCAGTTAATTTGTTAACAAAACGTCGTTAACAAAACACCAATGCATTTCTCCGTAAAGTTCGGGAATTTATATCTCGAAACTGATGTCATCTTGAATATTCGTTCCAAATAGATCCGCCTTGCGAACTCCACGGCTATAATTTGTAAGTTGCAATATGGGTCATAATGTAATAAGTTAAAAACTTCATTAGTGATTTTTATTAATTAGTTGATTTTGCATCTCAAGTTTTTGTGCCAGTATTGTCCGCTTCTTCGAGTAGACCAGCTCATGAACTATAGTCGGATACAACTTTAGAAAAAAGGGGAGGCCCCGCCCAGATGACCGAAGCGGCGAAGTCACCGGCCGTCCGGCGCATGACGTCGGTCCAGAGTGCGCGCCCATTGGTGGATGCTCGTGTGCACCCGCCTCGGAGGAGTAAACGCCCCCTTTTTTCTAAAGTTGTATCCGACTATAGAATTGTAATATCTGCCACAGGCAACTTTTAAACATTTTGGAAAGGGGGTCAACCGAGGGGCCCGATTTTTGTTAATCATATCATGAGAAGCCAACAAACAAAGGCATCAAGGAAGACATACGAGAAATTACTTGTACTTACTAACTGAATTAAAGAAGTGATAAATTAATGGCAATGAAAAAACAACTTGCCGCTGGTGGGGAACGATCCCACGTCTTCGCATTACGCGTGCAATGCTCTACCAATCGAGCTACCGCGGCGTGTTTTCCCCGTCCGCTTTCTTGGGGATTTATGTGTTACTAATAGAACTAACCTTGGGAGTGTTAGCCAGCGCCATTACTCACAAACCTTGGCGGCGGATGTGGAACATCCTTTCTGCCACAGGCGTCACAAGTACGGGATCTATAGCATCGCACGCGTAAAGCGAAGACGTGGGATCGTTCCCCACCTGCGGCAAGTTGCTTTTTCAACCACTTTCATTGCCATTAATTCATCATTTCTTTAATTCAGTTAGTAAGTACAAGTAGTTTCCCCTATGTTTTCCTTGGTGTCTTTGTTTGTTGGCTTCTCATGATATGATTAACAAAAATCGGGCCCCTCGGTTGACCCCCTTTTATATATATATATATATATATATATATATATATATATATATATATATATATATATATATATATATATATATATATATATATATATATATATATATATATATATATATATATATATATATATCCAAGCGAAACCCGGCAAAGTAGGAAAATGTTACTCTAAGAAACAGTAATAAAGTAATTTCAAAAAAAAAACAGACAAAGGGACGAACCTCTTGGCCCACTTCACGCTCGTGCGCGCGCGCCAGAGCACTTCCGATGGCCCACTGGTTGCAAAGATTGGTTCGATGTTCGTCAGCCTTTTAGTGATTTTACTGCGACAGCAGAGTTCCAGACTAGACTTGTTTAGGCCAGGAGTGCAGATTTTTGGGCTAGTTGGTTCGACGCAATAATTGAGGTCATAGCGCTGGATTCACACAGACGAGAAAGACGACAGGACGTGCGCTATCAACTTCGATAGATTGTGCAAAACAAAACAAAAATCAAATTATGGGGTTTTACGTGCAAAAACCAATTTCTGATAATGAGGCACGCCGTAGTGGGGTACTCCGGAAATTTCGACCACCTGGGGTTCTTTAACGTGCACCTAAATCTAAGCACACGGGTGTTTTCGCATTTCGCCCCCATCGAAATGCGGCCGCCATAGTTTGTGCACGTCCTGTCGTCTTGGCCGCGCGAATCCAGCGCTATGACCTCAGTTGTTTGTTTAGGCCGGCCGTCCTTTCGTTGTAGGCTGACGACGACGGCAGCCGCCGGCGTTGTGTCGTCGCGAGGCCGTGTCCCCGCCCTCAGCGTAACCCTCGTTATCGGAAGAAGACAGCAAAAACGTTACACGCCGCCCTTAGCTGCAGTGCTTTAGCGTAGCAGGAAATCCCGTCGGGCGTTCCCAACTTTACCAAAGTTTTGAACCCTATATTGTACCGTATATATATATATATATATATATATATATATATATATATATATATATATATATATATATATATATATATATATATATATATATATATATATATATATATATATATATATATATATGCTAATAAGACGGGCTTAGTAAGCCGGCCTCGGGCCATCTTCTCCCATAAATATTTGTTCAAATAGTCAATTGTATATTAAAAAAATAATAATAATTCGCACTTGAGTTCCGTCCTCGCAGAAAATTCGGAAGGAACCAAACAGTACTTCTTTCTTTCTTTTTTTCATTGTACTTTTCCCTTTGTTAGTTATGACGTCCGAGCTTTATGGTAACTGATATTCTGATGGATGACGGTTCACGAAGCCGCTCGAGGCTTTTGCTGCTGGATGTGAGAGGCAAGAAATTATTGAAAGGCTTGAAAAGTGTGTATCCTTTCGTGCATGCGTGCGTGCGTCCCTATCCGCGCGGCTCCAACTTCAGGGACGCCGGCGCCGTCTTCGTTGATTTGACGGCGGCGTGACAGCCACTGCAGGTCCTCCAATTTGGCGCGTCTTTTTAGTTCCGTTATGCTTGAACAACATGAACAGACAGGACAGGTCAACGGAGCGGCACGGTTTTGCAGGGCTGCAATGTCGTTAGTTAAACGTGCACCCGTGAGCAAAAAAAAAGAAAAAAGTATACGGACTGCTGGCTCGCTGAAAAAAACTGAATTGATTCATATTCCATATGTACAAGTTTAAATTGATGAGTGCACTGGAAAGTTCGGACCCTATTGATGAATTAAGTTACATTCGTTGGCGAAGAAGGTCGATTTTATCGCGGAATATCGGGTCCGTGTACTTTTGCGTAGGGGAGTACTTGGGCAGGGCCCCAAATAGCGGAAGCATAGTCAACTTTTGTTCGAATTAGTGTAAAGCAAGCTAGCTTGCGCAAGTCAGAAGGGGCATGTTTAAGATTGCATTTGAGCAGTCCGAGCGAGCGTTGTGTGGGCTTTCCATTTGAGACTGCGAACACCGAGATTCTTGCAAGAAGAAACATGCTGAAATGAGTTGTTGTGGTATAAAAAGTTTGCATCGGGCGTCCACGGTTAGGGAAAGGCAAATTTACGGCATCCTCGACAAATCGCACTGGGGCGCCATTTCATCCAATCATCCTCGCCCGTGTGTGATTTGTCGAGGATGCCGTCACGTTCAGTTAGATTCAGTGGCGCTAACCATGTCGAGTTCCATGTGTTAATTGCGTGTAGGTCATATTTTAGTAGTTGACTGCAAGGGCAGCATTAAGTGTTGTGGCATATCGCTCAACCAGCGACAAATGGTCAAATTTTGTACAATACAGTTTCGTATATCAATACTGTAGTATTCGAGTAAGGGACCAAGCACGCGACTATGTGTTAACCCACATGCGACGTGATCATACGATTAGCCGATATTAACGTCTGAAGACTATTTGAAAAAAAAATTCACTTGATCCGTGCAAGTACATAATGTGGTTGTCAAGTATTGGCTGTGGCAGTCTGCAGAATTCCGCCTCTTCGACCCTATGGAATCACTTGGCGAGGCAGACATAACTGCGTAACAGGGAAACTTTATTGTCCCGAAGGTAGCCAAGGAAATTATTGCCAGTTTAAGGTGCTTAAGTACGTTAGCCTTTACAATCACCAGCGAGTCGAACGCGAACACTAAAATACAAAAAAAAAGTAAGTTTGCGCTAAACGTGCACAACACGTTAGTGGGATATAATCTTCGTTGTAAGACACGCAGACCTGTCACTTTTAGTCGGCGAAAAGAAATGGCACCGCAACCGCACAGAAAGGCTACTCTTAAAGGATTACTGCCACGCTATTTTGACTATTCATTTCTTGCGTTAAATGGAAGTCCTGGACCTCTAAACATAGAAAAAATATTGACATACCTCATAGCGCGGTAAATAATTTAATGGCTTTTCTACACCCAGGTTTGGTTTAATATTCAGGCGACTACTGTGTCGTGACGTCACAGTACGTGGGAGCAGTACGTTGGCGACGTTTTGACACTCCTCGCTACGGCACGCCCGGGCGCCTCGTATGCTGCTGCTCGTTGTGAGTAGCAGCATAGCAGATCAAATTTACGGCGCTTTGAAGCTTGTACTATTTATTCCATGTTTCAGAGTTCTAGGACCTTCGTTTAACGCGAAAAAATGAACGGTTGGAAATACCCTGTCAGTACCCCTTCAATTACCAGCTCCGATGTGACTTCAGCAGTGCACGGGCGCCTTTCCGAACCGCCTTCGTTGGAATGCGACCGAAAAACCGAACCCACGGCCCCCTGCTCGTCAGCAGAACGCCAGAGCCGCTCAGTTACCTCTGTGGGTGCTTAGCCATTGCGCCGCTTTCACCTGCGACGGTGAAGATACGCAAAGAATGTGACAGCACTGCATGTTTTTCCCGACATCCAGATGGTTCGTTATCCTGACGTCATTTGTTGCCGACACGGAGGCTGCGGAAGCACAGTGCGCACAAAGGAGCGGAACGGGAGCCTTTGTTGCGCCTGAGCGCATTCTTGCCCGTGTACGCGGTGTGGACCGCAAGTGAGCCTCATAAATGCTCGCGCTGCTCTCTAAAAAGAGGCAGGCGTGTGCGGAGATCTTGTTCGCCGTACGTTGTCACCAGGGATTGGTGGTGTTTACGAACACCATGTGTTTCGCATTTAGTGAAAGGCGCGTCTGCACCCCAAACCGTGTATATAGCGGCCTCTCGGCGTTATATACCATATGTGGACGCCCAAGGCAGGTACAGATAGCAGGCCGCGGTGCGTTCGGCACCTCAGACGGACGCGGCGTGCTTGTCGCCGTTTCACTCGTCCCGCCTTCCTTACACCAGCAGTTTTGCACCCGATCCTGTGAGCGCACGGCACCGGACAAAGTAAACGGCCAAGGTGGCGGCGATAGCGCAATCGGACGGGGGGCAACAACCTCGGAAAACTGGCGACGGCAGCGTGGGTGGTGGGCCGCCGCTTTTTTTCCCCACCATATGTGGGAGAAGCGGGATACCTTCCTTTCTTTCTTTTTCGCTTCTTCAGACGCGCTGTCGTTGCTTGTGTAGGTAGGTGCGCTGCTTTGACACAGCCGACCGACATCTGGTCGAGCGGCCCAAGGCGGACCCGTGTGGGAAGAAACAATGGACAGGAAATAGTGTACGCCGGCTCCGGGCCACGGAAGGATTGCGGGCTTTCGGTGTGGGTGGTGTGCTATCCAAACGAATTCGGGCAGGCGACAAGCGAAACTGCACTTTCGTTTCTTTACATCAGCACTGACGTCCCCGCGGTTTCTTTAAATTGATCCTTTGTCGCTGCCATAGCTGGGGGTGCGGTAAAGAACGTCACCGGCTGCAGAAAAGTTGATTCTTCGTTTGTTTTCTCATGTAGCGGACGACCTTGCGTTTCTCCGCCCGCTCATTGGTTGTCCGTCTGCGTCGCAGACGGCGAAAAACTGGGAGGAAGGGAAAGGGTGAAGCGAGGGCGTTTCGTCTGAGCGCCTGCGCGCAAGGCAGCGCGGTTGCCCCTCTACCCACTTCTTCCTCTTTTCTTTTTATATCTTCCCATTGGTCGGTTCGCCCAGCGGTTCAAGAAGCTGCCGCGGTTGCGCGTGCCATGTTTTGCAAAACGTGCTCTCTTCAGAGTCCGTCTGCTGCAACCGAGGCGTTGGAAGCTACACGAAGTTTTGGGGAGTTCCCCCTCCTACTCTCTCCTGTTTCCGTTCTTTCTTTTGTTGTTTCTGTTCCTCGCGCCACGCTACTTACGCTGGCGTCGGCGCGAAAAGCAAGAGTGCGCATGGGGGGAGAAAATCGCCGCCATCGTCGGTGCCGGAGGCACGTTCGTCCAATGAGCCCGCCTCTCTCCGCCTGTCTCCGGTCGCTTCCCGTAGACTTTATAATTAGAGCCAGCAGCACCAACTCCTCGCGCAACACCAGCGCTGCGCGCGTTGAGAAGAAAGTAAACAAGAGCTTGCCGCCCTCCGGCCAAAGCTAGCTGTTGCTCTTCGCACCATCCTAGCTCGTGGCAGCTCGTACGCCGTTGAAGCGACGTGAACCGCTTCCCTGCCGCACGCCCTCCCCCGCCGTCCTTTGCATAGCGGGACAAAGTTCAGAGTTCCTCGCGTTGTTGTTATTGTTGCTGCACACGGCGGCCCCTCCCTGCTGCAGACGCTCCTCCTCGGTGCTTAAGACAGAGCGAAAGAAAAAAAATGTATTAGTAAAGAAGGAAAAGGAAAGGCGCCCAAAAAGAGCCAAGCCACCGATGCTGAGTGCAGAGCTTCAGTCAGAAACCGATCTCGAGGTCGCACGCACGCACACGTGAAAATTGAGCTAGCCTCCAAGACACTGCTCTCCCAGTTATCATAGAAGAAACGGGGTCCACTTCCATGTTCGCCGACGCCGAAGTTTCGGCTCTGGACGTGCCCACGGCGTACCCGCGGCATTATCAGTCGTCCGGTGCCCCGACTGCTGCATCGACTGCCTACGAGCGCTGCTACGGGTCGACGGCTGTTCTGATGCGTCGCCCGTCGTATCCAGAAGTCGCCTCGGCCGCCTTCTACCCGCTGGACGATGTGCCGCTGCCTTGCTCCACGCTGGCGGATCATCGTCGCCACACCCCTTCGTACGCAGTATATGACCGCAGTTACGTCGACGCCCCGCCTTCTTCGTACCTGTACAGCGCTGCCGCTGCGGCGTACGACTGCGTATACGGTGACTGCCCAGATTGCGTGGAGGCCGGCTACTCGCCTGCGCCTGGCGGTAGCCGGTCGCCCGCCGGAGCGGACGACGAAGACGCCAGGGCCTCGGCTGCCGCCTGCCCCTCGCAGACGACGTCCGCCATGTCGCGGCGTGCTACCAGCGTCGCTCGCAAGAGGAGCCTCTCCCAGGCCGAACTGGAACGGCGCAGGTCCTTGGCGAACCACCAGGAACGGCGTCGCATGCACCGGCTCAACTCGGCGCTGGATCGATTGCGTAGCACGATACCGCCGCGCCTGCAGAACGGCAGTCGGCGCCTGTCCAAGATCAAGACTCTCAAGATGGCCATCAACTACATCGTCGAGCTGCAGACCGTGCTGAGCCCATCGACTGTCTCTGCAGCTGGCGGCAGTGTCGTCGGTTGTACGCCTGTCTCCCGTTCCTGGAACTGAACGATGCCCGCATTTTCTTTGTACACTGCTATGTACCGACTGTCGTGCATGCGAGTCAACTACGTGGAACGAGCGGTGAGATTACCGTTGACACTACGTCGAGCTGTGCTCGCATTTAGCAATTGTGATGATAGTATACGCATCTGGCATGGGGGATTACTGTGAGTTACGCGCGCATGTGAATCTAGCTGTGAGATGCGGTGCCTGCTTCGATCTCCGGGTGACAGGGTTGTTTATACAACACGATCTTACGAGTGATGCTGTTCAGCGACTGCCTTGCGTACATTTCTTTTTTCATATGGTGCTGACCTTCAGCGCTGCTGATATTGTGATAGTAGGTTCGTTAACGAAGAAGCTTTGTTAATGGAACGGTGTTTTGGTAGCCTCGTATGACGTCTTTGTTGATGGCCACAAGCAGGCACTGCCAGTATCATATCGTTAATCTATGTTAGGTTGCGCGCTCTGGAAACTTTGACGACATCTATCCATGTGATGTGGTCCAGTATAGCGGCACAGACGCGCTGCAGCTGATACTCGGTTGTGTAAAACAGCTCGCAAGCCAGACTGACAGGCTGTGCCTGTTGCCAGCGCATGCTATCCTTACCGAGGGTCGCCGAAATGGATGTCTTCGCAATAGTTTAATCGCTATAACTGATCGGCATCTTTGACAGCGTCTGTGCTAACTGCAGTCGCTGTAATTCTGGCTAGTTCATGTAAACTTATTGAAAGAGTATTGCAAACGTGCGATGTATAACATTTCAATGCTTCGCCCGAATATTGCAATGTATCGCTTAAATTTTTCGCAAGCGTGTTGAATGTTTGCTGCAGTTCGCGGGAATTAACGCTTACCCTATTGCAATGAAACCGCTGCGCGTGGCAAGCCATACACGTTGTCGGCGAAAAGTTCCGCTGTTGTACAAGCGCGCATGAAAGTTAAATTATTTTATTACATCAAAAGTAATCGAAGAGTTAATACGCGTCACATGCATCATTTGATTGGTATCGGTACCATTCGTTCGCACGTTCTCATTTTTTCGGTTCATCTCGTGCGCACATTACATTCGCAATCTGTTCGCCGCTTGTTTCGTATATTTCGCACAGCTTCGCAGATGATAGGTTCGTCTCTTCTCGTTTTCTTATTGTTTTTAAGATTTAAGATTACTTTTGTACATATTTGTTACGCCATACGACTGTGCAGTTTCCGTTCATGTATATGTGTGCGGCACGAGCTTAGCATGTGATGTTCTATCAACTGGGGTGTAATTCAGTGTGTACATTTGTCATGAATGTGGCCATTTCATTCTCTATATCTATTTAATCGCCCAATTTTCGTGCAATCTTGGCGCATGGACCGTGGCAGTGAAAATGTTGCTCTGAATTGTTTGCTTTTTTTTTGTGAAGCAATAAAAGCTCGCATATCGGCAGCGTGGCAAATTACTTCGGTCGGCACTCCGCATACTATAGCATTTTCCGTGACTTAGCTATGGTTGCGGAATTAACGTGTCTCCATTCGCTACGAATGGTGGCATGTGCGTATATCTCCGTGTACACATTTCGCGATGACCGATACATAATAGTCATACACAAAAACGAGCTTTTTATTGACTGGTACATGCTCCATCGCTTGCTAAGTAAAGTGGATCTTAAAGTTTAAATAATCATTGTAGTTCTCATGTGTTTCCTCTTGGTTCCAGTCGATGTTTCCATCAAGGAGCCGTGTTTGCATTCTTAATGATTATGCTGGCTATCTCTGATCTGACCTCATCAAGATATGACGAGTACTAACCTCCTACAAGGTCCTCCAATATTGGGGGGGCTGGCTAAGCGCACGCTTTTTGTGTCTGATCGTTAAGAATTGCGCTTTCATCTGTGGCTGACTACTAGCGTAAGTTGAAAATCGATCGCGAGCACGAACATGATTTATACGTCAGTGTTTGAATTTAGTATTATCGCAGCCTTGCCCAAGATTACCGAAGTATAAGAGCCGCCAGCATTTCATTTCTTGTTATATAGTGGAACTAGTAACTATATAAGAGGGTTCGGATGCCGAGTTTTGGCAATACAATACGTTTATCGACCGATGTGTGAAATATGCAAGCACTGACCGATGGCCTCGCACATGCGTAGCTGCTGAAGTCGAGCTCGGAATCGTATGTGCTGTCTGTTGCTTACTGCAGATGCGTTGCCGGCGAAAAGCTTCAGTATTGTATGGAAGCGCGCGTATTATTGCATCAAAACTAATATCATGGTTAGCAAGTGACACGTAATCACGTTCCATTTAGGAGTAACTTATGATAGTTGAATTAAAAATCGGGACAGCAGTGACTCCGAAAAACCAGGTGGCACTGTGTTGTTGGAGCGCAGGCCTGTGCACGTCCCTTTACACGGCGTCACCCAACAAGGCCACCCGAGCGCGCGATCGCTGGTGGCCGCATTTCGACGAGGGTGAGATGCAGGAACGCCATTGCACCGTTCATTTGGTGCACGCCAAACAACCACAGGTGGTTAATGTTAATCCCGAGTCTATACGGCGTCCGTCAGAGCCTACGGTGTAGTTTCGGGCGACCCCGCCGCGGATCAGTGGCCACGGCGTTGCGCTGCCGAGTTCGAGGTCGCGGGTTCGAACACCGCTGCTGCGCTCGCGTTTAAAGTGCGTCGAAATGTGAAGACGTTCGTGTACTTACATTTAGGTGCACGTTAGAACCCCAGGCGTCGCGAAACTGACCCGGAGTCCCCCGCTATACCGTGTGCCTCATGATCAGATCGCCACGTAAAACCCCGAAATTAACCACCATGTGGTGTCGCGGCTATGGCGTTGCGTTGCTATAGGCCTAAGGGCGTGGCATCAAACCTTGCCCGCATTTAGATGAGGCCGAGTTGCAAAAACGGCCGTGTGTATTGGGTGCACGGTAAGAACGCCCAGTCGATTGAAATTCGGTGTCCCCAACTACGGCGTGCCTCGTAATCATGTTGCGATTTTAGCACGTAAAACTCCAGTGTGAAAATTTGAACATGGACGAATAAAAGGCACGTGCGCGCACGCACGCAGAGGCGCCTCCAACGGTTTATTCTTGCGATCATATTGGTATACTTTATACACATGTGGCATCAGTGTAACCTGATAAAATCGGCGCGCAAAACTGAAAAAAACAACACAGATTCTTCGCAACCTATCAGTTCTAAGTATTCCGTGCTGGCACTCCCAGAAAATTAGCTTCTTTTTTTGTTAATGCGATAGGTGACATGCTCGCACGCCCACTTCACCAAGCACTTCAATCTCTTCCGCTTCGTTAATCTCTCTAGTAAGCTTATTCTTGTTTCAGCCAACAATTCTGCAGGTATCAAGCAGCATGCTGATGACCCCCACACGCATTGCAATGTGCCGCAAGAAAACCAGCAGCAATTCTTTTTTTTTTTTTGCATTGTAACGTAGCGCCTGTGTGTGTATGTGTGTACGTGCCTTTTAACAAATCGCGCTTTTTCAGTCGTTCTTGTGGATTACCAACGTGGCCAAACTGCCACTCTGGTAGTTTTGGGACGTTACGCCCCACAACTTGCCTATATGTACCAGGGCCGCCGCGAGTCACGCCGCAACGTTATAAGACGTGGTACAGCAAACGTGAAAGTGCGGAGGTGCACCTTCACAAATGTTCATTTAAAGCCCGCTGCATGCGCGCATAACATCGTGCTTTCACGCGCTCACGCTTGCTGTCGCCACATTTTGACAGCCCTGCGTGCACGCAGTCGCACGCTGGCGTCACTAACCTGCGGCCACCGCGGACTCCTCCTTCCCTTCCCATCTTGCAGCCACGCCGCCGCGACGGTTGTTCAGGCCGGAAGCGAACTGGCAGACAAGCTGGAAGAGAAGCTCGCCCAGATCGGACAACGTACGTCGCCGTTACGGGCGTGACACGCACTATCTGCATCTCACTCTCTGTCCTGAGCGTTCGGCCCGGGAACACAGGGTTCCACGAGCATGTAGCATGCATCCCGAGGCCACCGTGTTTCTTTTACTTGATATCAAGCTGTATACGTCGCGTTCGCACCGGTTCGTTAACACGTCTGTCTGAGCCCACTTTTGTGTCGTGTGCGCCACCGAGATAGGTGCGCATATACACGCAAAGTAGCGTGCCGCAACATCTCGAAGGCGCCTTGCCGCGCAAGTTCGTCTACACGCGAAGACGAGACAGATAAGCAACATCGCGCACGTGAAAGCGACATAATTTTAGGCAATTATTATTATTATTATTATTATTATTATTATTATTATTATTATTATTATTATTATTATTATTATTATTATTATTATTATTATTATTATTATTATTATTATTATTTCACATGTTTTCCCGCTTTCACGAATAGTCTCCTATCAGCTCTCGAGTCGCTTCTCCCATTGCAAGTCCCAACCACTTCACATGCATGGGCGCTTGTGTCGATCGTGTTTTATGCTTTCCTCACTGTGCCCATATAAATCGATGAGTTTGATCGAGGGTTTTTGACACGTTGTTGAACATTACAGTTGAGATTTTTCCACGCGCAACGAGGTGCACCGTCTGAAATGACGACATGTACTTCAATATTGGTCAAATTTGACAATTTTCGGCACATTGGGTAGTCCGGGAAAAAAAAAAAAACTTCGACATGTGGTATTGTCGAAACTATAGGCTCCAGAGCCCCTAATACTTCTCCTATAAAACAATACAAAATTGCGCTTTTACTCTGCTACATAATTTTATGACAGTAGCAATGAAGACTAAGAAGCTTCTGTCGGATTGTCTAAACTTCAGATACGACGTGCACGCTGTTTTAACCAAAAAAGCTTTATAAACGGTGGTTTTAGCGATATGTCAAACATCGGTACATGCTAAGGAGTGCGTGTTGTTTTGATGATTGTTTATGACTAGTATAGATAGTAGATATATAGTACTAGTACGACTAGGGGGGAGGGGGCAACTTCGTTGTTTTTCTTCCCCAGAGTGGATATAGCTTTTATCCGTCAGCGTTTCGACAGCGTACGTACACCTTATTCCGTACGAGCAATGCTTCACGCGTCGCGTGGTGCTTTCAGCACGCAGTCTTATTTCAGACCGACCTTCGGCAGAAGATTGACTAGCAGCTCTAATATCTTATTCTTGAACACTGCCTGTGCAAACGTATTTATTCAATGCTGTACAATACTGTGGAACACTGCGCATTACTGTGCAGTACTCTAAAGTACTGTACAAAGCACGTGAAGGCTCAGTTCGAGGCGCACCACTAGACCAGTTGCTAGCGGAGAAAAGCTGCTCTAAAACAATAACCGAGTATGAGGAGGATGCTCCCCAACCTGGCGTACATTGCTTCTAGGTCCTAAAGAATGCATTAAAGAAACCAGGTGCTTGCTGCAATTAGTAAAAACAAATGCTCCTAGTACAATAAGCGCTTACTCGTTTTCACATTTGCGTGGTCATGGCTTTGCCGCGTAGCATGGGCAACGTTGTGACTGCGATAGAAAACAATAGATATGACAAACAGTGCGACAAACAGCTTCGGCACAACGTCGCTGGTTCGATACCCATCTGCGGCTGCCGCGTTGCGAAGGAATGCGGAAAAATGCGCGTGTATTACCCAGCGACGGGAGCGCGATATGGAGCACTCCACCGAGGTGGTCTAAGTGAATCGTCCGCTGGCCTCCGTAACCGCATTTCTCATGGAATTTGTATTGCTTTCGGTCGGACTTTAAACCACATTTTAATCTTACAACAACGTGAACGCTTAACAATTAGCGAGTCCAAACCGGAAAACCTGCCTTTTGAACGCATCTTAATATGTACGATGTTGACTTGTGAACATGACTCGTGTAAAACTCGCGTAAACTAAGGAATCCACTTCTTTTCTTTTTTGCCCGGTTCAGACGCTTTATTTAATATACGCACTTTACAGAATTTCAATGCGTGTTTTGGTTAGAAGGTACGGATTTATAAACAAAAACTGGTATTTATGTATATTTTATTTACCAATTTCCCGAAATGTTCGTTTAAGATCTCAAAAGTGTACATCTAATAGTCGATAGAGAATTCATATTTCACTCTTATTTGCAACAAATATCATTCTAAGCTGCTTAGCAACTGCCTCTCTAATGAGGTGATTCTTCGTTTCACAGTCACTCGAATAGGGAAATCGGAGCTACCCTGTGCATTATACGGCTTCCCGTTAAGAAAATGCAGGAATGAAAGCACTTAAAGAAAAGCGCATACACGGACACCGTGATGCGCCGTTGAGACCAGTTCTGTGGCGTTGCTGTGTTTCTATGGCACAACCTCGCACCATCTTATTTCTTGTACATACTTCTATACAACTGCGCGCCCGCGTTTGTTCACTTCCGTTGTGCGTGCTTTGCATCGGCGTGTTTTTCAAGTCAGTTCTGTGGCTTTTTGTTTTTTACTTGATTTGCATTTTTTTATTCTTTTTCAGAAGTAATGACCGAAGGGTAGTGTTTCGGTGGCAGAGCTTTAATGTACGTCTGTCTGTCTTGTCTTTCACCCTCAAGGTATGAAAATTAACAGGAACCGGTGATGATGACTTCCCGTGCCATTTTGGAGCAACTTCGCGAACCTTCGTCAGCATGCTTTTGGAGACTGGAGCGCGACTGGAGCGACGTCGCATTTGCACCGACTTTCGCCTTGAGGCTGAATGGACTTCGCCTTTTCTTCTTCTTTCTTTTTCCTTGCGTTATTTTGCTACATGTTTGCAATGCATTCGCACAGTCGTTTCCACTCTTGGATCTCTCGCACAATTTTGTCTGCTCCGGTGCTTGCTTTGCGGACCGCGAAAAATGTGTGGTGTGCCTTACCGTAAAGTCCCGAGAGATAGCCCACCTAAAATCGAGAGAAAATCGAACGAAACTATGAGGTGGGCTAACTTTCAGTCTGGTGGGCAACTTTCATGTGGGTAACTTTCAGTTCTTTTAAGCCGGGGGCTTAGTCAGGGGTGCGTTATCTTTCGGGGGTGCGGCATTTCTCGGGATTTTACGGTATATGAATTACTTATTTATACCAACCTAAGGCTGCACGTGTGAGTGAGTCAAGCTGCAGTAACAACGAAGAAACCAAATGAATAAAGCCAAGCTTTCAGTGCTAAATTTTCGTCTGGTGTGTTCCTGTTGAGCAGACCTTCTCTGTAAAGCAAATAAACGTATTGGTTTAATTTGTCATTTATCCTGACCGACACGCATGTATAACCAGTGAAGAAAATAAAAGTGCGTGACCTTAACGTTGGTTATCTAATCAGCGGAACGCAGACGCTGCGTTTACGAAAAGCTGCGAATCGGTGTTTGCGTCGTGGCCCTGCATGGCGCCCTTCTGTTCGGTAAACGAAGGCCGAAGGTCGCGGGTTCGATGCCCGGCCTCACTGCGACTGGACCGGAATGCAAAAAGCGCCTTCGTGCAATCAGATTCATTTGTGTGCACGTGGAGGAAACACAGGATGACCAGGTTTAGTTAGTAGCCGCCCACCACGCGTGCTTTGGTCACTGCATGTGTGTACGCGTTGGTGCACACACGATTTGGGTTTGCTTGTTCTGTCCGGTATAGCGGATGGCAAAAAAAAAAAAAATGCTCGCACGTTGAGCTGCGGGTCAGTCGAGCCCTCTGATTGCCCGACATGCGACTCCGGTTCACTCCGCACTGCAAGAAGTACCGCTACGCGCGACCGCGTCACTAGGGAGTTTTAGTGTTGGGGACGCAAGCGGCTTGCGTACGCAAGAACTAGGGGCGACGTTACTGCGCATGCGTAGACCGCTACGTCTACTTGCGTCCTTGGGTTGTTGGAGCGGCCGAAAACATCGCTGCCCCTAAGAGGTCACGTTACCCACGTGACTCTTGCGGTATAGGAGAACTTACGAGTAGCTAGCGGGTAGATAATCTAATAAATATTTCGCCAAGTGTCGACAGACGTCGTTTTTATGTGTATTAGAGAGGTTTAGCGTGTGTGGCATTCGGATAAACGCAGTTGGGGTGTTGGGGCGGAGCCATAAACGAGAGCGGCTGCATGGTGCTGCCACCTGGTGGCGCAAAGCTCAAACAGACAAAAACAGCTAATATTGCAGTAACCAAGCGTATTTTACTTTGCTGCGGGTATAAATTTTTGGCAGCAACACAATTAAGCCAGTGCCGATAATTTACACCAGCAGCGAAGTAGAATAGACTTGGTTACAGCAATATTAGCTGCTTTTGTCGATTTGAGCTTTGCGCCACCAGGTGGCAGCACCATGCAGACCGCTCTAGTTCATGGCTCCGCCCCAACGCCCCAGCCTGCGTTTACCCGATTACCGGACGCTGTAAACCTCTCTATTAACTGCTTCTAATAAAAAGAGTTTAATGTATTTTACTTCATATGCTTCATTTCATATTTTATAGCATGATAACGCAGCAACGCTCAGACGTTGGTGGTGCTGCGAGCGCATGCGACCTCATTGCGGTTTGCGTTTGGGGCCGCTAACCTATAACACGTTTCTGCTTGCGTACGCAAACGCAAACGCACCCAAGCGCTTGGGGCCCCAACGCCTTGCGTCCCCAATACTAAAACTCTCTACTAAAGGCACTGCTGTGTTTGGCGGGGTGTTCGACGTGCCACGGTGCGTAAGCGACGACGAAGGAATAATTGTTCCTTCTTTGGTCGTGGTGTCTTCAGCTAGTAATTAACTTGTGCGTGTTGTTTGAGCAGCTGATTTAGATCTCTTTATTTGGAAAAGCGCGGACTGACTGACTGTGTTTGGAATTTAATGACTGTGTAATTGCGAGAACTCACTAGAAAATGCGCAAAGCATTATCTTACTACCTTTATTTTATTTCAGTGGAGTTTAAATGGAACGTAATTATGTAACCTTGACATCAAAATCCGGGATTGAAAAGGTTATTGGCAAAGTGTAGCCTTGGGACGTTAACTGCCACTGATTATTTAAAGGCAGAAACTGCGGTTCCTTTCCTGTTCTAGAAACCCGCAATCAATTTTTTTTTTTCTGCGCCGGGCTTTTATAAGTGATACCACCAAAATATGTGGGTGCAGCGGTGTCAGTTGTTAAAAGCTGTTCGGCGCGAAGTTGCAGAAGATCCAGACCCGCACCCGAAGAATAATAATAAAAGGTGGAGGGAGTTCTGTTTGTAAAAAGAGTTGCCGACCTATCGTGATGTTATCAGCACCATAATTTTCCCTTAAAAGTCTCTAGTGGGGCATTGCAAAAGGTAAGAGAAGGAGGGGGCAGTCATCATTAATAGACAGTGATCATTTATACAATCAAAAAACAATTTCGTCAAGCCAAAAACATAACATGCATATAAGAACAAAAAAAACTAAAATACTTCATACAAGAAGAATTATGGCAATAACACAACTGTTCTATGCAACACTAAATACGGTTAGTAAAAAGAACATCACTTATGTGGTTGACTGCGAATGTGCTTTGACAACGCTTCTTGCCACCTTGAAAAGGGTTCTGTTCATTTACTGTTGAATTGGGCAATTTATTCCACTCATTAATGACGACTTGATGAAATGATTGATTAGAAGCGTTAATCTAATCATGAAATCGTTGCATGCGTAAAGACTTATAAAGTTAGACATGTTATTAGGGAAAGCAACCGGATAATGGAAAACAACTCTTACGAACGAGAAGCTTCGTGAACTTGTGGTTCTCGCTCATACACCAAAGTAGGAGCCCTTGTCGCTCCTGAAGAAAGCAGAAAAGCGAATAATTCGCTGACGGAAGCTTGGTTGGACTTGAATGCAGCTTATTGCGCACAAGACGAGAACAAAGAAGAGGCTGAGACCTCTTCTTGGCGCAAGAAGCTGCATTCACGTCCTACCAACATGCCCAAACAGTCACCTTGGTTGGACCACGTGCGCAGACTGCTCTACGCCTATTTTCCGCAGTTGTTTTCAGGAAAGAGGGCGAGAGAGAGAAAGGATCGTTGGTATGAGGAGGCGCATCCGCGGTTGCCTTAGGTGAAGAACGAGAGGGCCTGTCTGGTTTCCGAAAGTGTCGGGAGGGGGGAGACCACCTCCAGTGCATCTCGAGGCGCTTCTTCTCTCTTTTGTACTCTCGTGCACGCGGTGTCGGTTTTCGTCGGCACGTGCTCCAGGCGAGACGGGCGGCCGTGGTGCTATCTCGAAAGGACTGGAGACCCGCTTCAGCGCCGGGCATTTCCGTGCATCACTGCCCTACATCTACTCCTTCACGCGATGTGCGCTTAGCTGCGCACATCGAGGTGACGCCTCTTGCGCATTGACCAGCATAATGAGGATCACGCTGTAGTCGCATGCATCTTAAGTCATTAGACCCGTGCTACAAAATTGAGCGGACTCATGTTACCCACTTAACCAGGAATGCACGTTATTCATCAGCCTTAATTGGTTATATGACCACTGCAAGCTGAAGGCCTCTCCCAGCGAATTTCATTAGCTGTATTGCGTCAGCCGACTACATCTTATGTCTGCAAATTTCCTAACCTTATCGCGCCACCTTATCAACTACTATTTTCCCTTACCTTGTCACCCAACGCTAACGGGCCACTGTTTCCCCTGCGCATTACATTAATTCAATTTCTTCCTCTTAATATTAGCTAGCCGCGTTTGCTCTTCAACCTCGTCTCGCATATCATTTTGCCTATCTTTGGGCGGTCCTTCTCAACTTCTAAGTTCTTACGGCGATGTTGAGTTCTGGCGCTGTGGTACTCCCTTGGAACGTTTAAAACTGCTTCAGGTTTTAGCCGCAGGCCCATTGTGCTGCACGCAATTACACCGAGACAGACTAGAGGCAAGATTCGTTGAGGAGAATACGTCAACCGCGCCGTGGCGCATGGCTGCATGGTGCTTTAATGCAAGCACTTCTCGCGCTGAACAGTGCAAGCATCGTCGCAACGGCACTGTGCCGACGGGGCCAGATTCACATCGAGTGAGCTAATCGCGAACTTATCATCCACATGTAGTTTACCCCTGTGTTCCACGAATTGATGTGTTTAAATGCTCGTAGATCTTTGCGAAAAACGACTGAGAGCCACAGCAGAGAGTTTTGAAGAAAAACTTGGGTTGGTTACTTTGGGATGTGTTCTGTGCACGTGATGTAGAGTTAATAATGTACTGCAGGTACGGGAATTGCAATGCGTTTGTTCCCCTAATGTAACAGCCCGACCAGACTTACAGTGTTTAATATAAAAATGAAACACAGCTAAATAGAAAGGCAGTCAGTGCTTCCCCGTGCAAAGGACTCTGTGGTCGTATACAGGGTGTTTCACGTAACATGAACCAAGAATTTTAAAGAAGATGTGGTTAACCGCAACTGAATGAAACAAATGACACGTGGTTTGCCGTCGTGTGGCGCTTCTTGGGATATTTTTTTATGTTGCGCTTAGTAAGTTAATTGACGAAGATCAATTATGCAAAATTTTTAAATATCACTTTAGGACCAAGTGCGTTTCGTTATGTTGTAGAGGATATTCCAAGATAACCTATGCAATTTTTTATGGCGACGTACATGCTGCCTGTTGATTTTTCTCGGCGTTTCAAGAAAGCCCGCGAAATACGAAATAAAACCACGTGACGGTGCTCGTGCGCTATCGCATTGCAGCGCTCTCAACTGCGCTTCGTGCGAAAGAACCGTGCGCTCGGACCGTGACAAAGTGACCGGCCGCGTCTCTAGGCATAGGCTTTACAGTGAGTCAGCAACTTTGTCGGCGGCGCACGGAAAGAAAGCACCCTGGTAAGCGATAGGCTCGACGCACGGCTGAGAGCGCTGCAATACGATAGCGCACGAGCGCAGTCACGTGGGTTTGTTTCATATTTCGCGGGCTTTCTTGAAACGCTGGGAAAAATCGGCACGCAGCATGGACGATGCCACAAAAAATTGGATCGGTCGTTGGAAAATTGGATCGGTCGGACGTAACGAAACCCACTTGGCCCTAAAGTGAATATTTAAATAAATTGCATAATTTATCCTCGTTAATTAACTCACAATTAACTCACAAGCGCAATATAAAAAATACCCTCAGGAGCGCCACATGACGCAAACTATATGTCGCTGGTTTCATTAAGTTGCGGTTAACTACTTCTTTTTTTTATTCCTTCATTCATGTTACGTAAAACACTGCATATGATGTCGCACGGGAAACTATGCTTTCGCAACACAAGGTGCCAGAGTATTTACAAGGCACCTTTCTAAATCTTTGCGAACCATCCGGGCCTTTGTTGACCCGACCGTGTCTGCCGTTGCTGTCTTGCCGAATAGCTAGCTGCGCGCGTGACGTCGCGTATCACGTGCGACGAGCACTTGCTCCCGCGCCTGTTTTAATTAGGTCACAGACACAAGAACGAAAAGGGGCGAACCGAAGTCAACCTCGCCGCGCTGCACGCGTACCTCTCCTCACCACTCTTCCTCTGACAAACATCGCCATCGTGACACGTCACGGCGTCTCAGAGTGTGCCATCGCACGAACTGGCGTTTGTTTGCATTGGGGCACATATGCGAATATTAATTTTCAAGGCCGAATTGAATTCAAATCGATTGTGCCAGAAGCGAATCGAATCGGACGGGCTACTTTCCGAATAGTTTGCGAATAATGAATAGACGTTCTCAGAATTAGTATACAAAAGATGTTCGCATACTGGTATTCTTAACGTGCTCAATTAGTTACTGTCATTACGAGCGCGTTATTAAGCATTCTTTATTGAAAATGCAATCAAACGAAGCATTAGCAACAAATAGGCAGTTTGCACGCATACACGGGACTTCATAGAATAAAGAACAACTTTTCGGGGACTGCGAACGATCGCTGCGCAGCCGGTAAAGTCCGGCTTCCCGATGGCCAACGTGTTCCACTACGTGAATTCCTCCCGCAGGGATGGAATTTATCACACTTTTGTTCGTGTTTTCTGTTTATTTGCGCGCACTTGACGTTTTGGAATATCCTAAAATAATCCGCAACATATTCGTGTCTATACGAATAGTGACTATTCGATTCGTAATTCGAAACTTTCTATTATTCGCACACCCTATACTTGTGAACAGTGTGACGCACAAACATTTCATCTTCTTCGTTACGCGTGACGTTAGAGTTGCGACCTGTGCGGTGCATAAAAATTGCATGAGCTAGGTTGCGCGTTGCTCAGGATGACATATCGTATTTAGTTCAGGAAAGCTTCGCTTAATTCACAGGGATTCCGCGATACGGGCGTTGGATCTGCATAATTATTGAGGACTGTCGACTTAATCTGTGCCGATCTGACTTCTTCCACGCAGCACGAGTTCCATTTAGAAGTGTCTTTCGATGCATAACGTAATGTTGGTAAAGAGAGCCGTGGCGCTGTACCATCGCTACACCACTAACCATCGCTAGCTAGGATGTCTCGATGCTCCCGTGCGGAGCGCAAATGCGCCCAAAACACTCGGGAACTTGCACAGGATGGCGGGAGAATTGGTGGCGCCCAACAACACGCTCATGCTACCGGTGCATTATTTTAAAATCTAGTACAGACGCGTTGTGATCAGGTCCGAAGAGGCACGCGGGAAAGCGCACTTGCGCAATTTCGTAAGCGTATACAACTCGCCGTGGTTGCCTTTGGCGTTGCACTGCTAAGCAGGGTGATCGAATCCTGGCCACGGCGGCCACATCTCGCAGCTGTGAAGGTGTTGTAGTCAACGTTGAGAAGCGTGATTGGCCTCTATTCCTCTGGACGAACTGATGATGGATCGAGCTTAGGTATCGGCGCAATACGACCGTCGCGACGGGGCAGAAATGCAAAATCGCCCGTGGTACCGTGCATTGGGCGCGCGCTAAAAAAACAAAAGGTGGTCGAAATTAATCCGGTGTCCCCCACTGCGGCGTGCCTCACAATTAGATCGCAGTCCTGGCACGTAAAAGCACAGATGTTAATTTTAGTTAATTTAATATATCGGGAGAATGACTGGAGTAGTGTCCCTGCATAGACTGAGAGTCGACACCTGCGCCTGACCTTGACGCCGCTTTCTTAAAAGAGGCATCTTTGTTCCACTTTGATAACATGTCGCTCTAAGCCGAGCGCACAGGGGGGCAGACTTCCCCCCGAAAGTTTGGGCAGCTCGGGAGGAATGGCATAGTCGTGTGTTCCATGTCCCATGCGTGCTATGTTGTGCATGACATTGCGCTCACTATCTACCAGCTTCGATCATTCAGCATTGGTCAAAAGATGACATGCTCTTGAATTAATGAGGACAAGATGTACAATTAAGCTCTAGAACCATTACTAAGTTAGCATCCTTAACGTTACCGACCACTTCTTTGAAAAGCACAACGCAATACTTTTGCGTTTTTCATTTATTCCGCGAAATGTCCGCGAAATGTCCTGATGTAGATAGCACGCGAAAATGAAGGTGGTGTATGGGGAAAGCGCTGAAATATAGCTTTGTCCCTCCTAATTAAAAGCTCTCTGCACGCCTGTGGTTACAGATTTATCCGTTTCTTTAGTACGCCGGATATTGTTTAGTAAGCGCGCTTCTGTGCACAGCGCCGAAGCGTGCGGTGCTGTATACGTACGGGGGCAAGCGCGAATAAGCGTGGACTGCATGTACAATCGTACAAGCAAAGACGTCTAAATCCAAATTTCTAGCTAAAACAATGAAATTTAAAACGCATTTTATAGTCATTGACACTTTTCATTAGACCTATGCTATGAAATTAATACGCACGAGCCATGCTAGGGAAGAGTTGGAGCATTGACTGCTCGGTATTTGTTCGCGGCACCAGTATGTATAGTCATGCAGTGGGTTTTCTGCTTTCATTTATTGCCAGAATTGTATGGACACTCCAGGCGCATTTCTGCCGTCGTCGTTGCCGTGATGTGTAAAGTGCAAGGGCGATAGCCAGTGGCGTAGCAACAGGGGGGGCCGTGGGCCCCGGGTGCAAGGGGCCAGTGAGGGGGGGGGGGGCATATACGTCTGAAGACACCCCTCTTTCCATCGGCTACACCCAGCGGGGGTGTTGACAGAAGACCTATGGGCCCCGGGTGCCACGTGACCTAGCTACGCCACTGGCGATAGCATCGTTCCCGCGTGCCGTATGCTGTATGTGCGACTGAAAGCGTGCGAGGGTCGGCGGCTCAACCCCGCGCACTAGGGGGGAGTGTGGGGAGGAAGCGAGTGGGGGCGTTGTACTCCAGCTTCTGCTGTGTATAGCACGGCCGCGCGTCGGTCCAATCTTGAAACCCATCTGCGATGGGGACTGTTTCTGATAGCTTTGTGAGCGCTGTGTTTTCGCCACTTCGTTCGCATTGAAGCGTTCGCTTGCTGCTGCTGCCGTGCTTCCTCACTGCAGCGTTTTGACAGCGAGTGCGCGCGGTCGAGTGAGAGGTGTTTATGTTGGTTTGTGTGTGCGTGACATCGTGCTTGTTAATTTAGTTAGCAAGCGAATACTTAAAAGTTTATTCAGTCGATAGAACTGCTATCCTTACTTCGTATAGCTGTCTACTAATTTGCTATTGCAATCGATGCTTTGCCTTTTGACCAAGACTGCGTCTTTATTTTACAGTAGTTTACATCTAGGTTAAGTGACTGGGTGTTCTTCAAGTACACAGAATTGTCAAATGTGTTTCAGTACCATAATACACGAAGCATGGAGTCACTTGGAGAAGTACAAAACCTCATTGACATTTTTGAGTTATGTGGTTTGCTGCTGTAAATCTAAGAAATG
The DNA here is from genome assembly GCF_038994185.2 of Dermacentor albipictus. Lineage (NCBI taxonomy): Eukaryota > Metazoa > Arthropoda > Arachnida > Ixodida > Ixodidae > Dermacentor > Dermacentor albipictus. The sequence continues at coordinate 152,906,530 of NC_091825.1, read as the reverse complement.
TAAAAAATAATTTTCCTTTCAGCAGGCAGAATTATAAGTGCCTGAAGGGGATGAAGGTGGTTAAGCAAAATGAGAATTCTGCATGTGGAGTAAACACGGATAACACAAAGATGAGGGATTTTATATTAACCAAACTTTTTGAACATGCCAGAGAAGGTGGCACTAGTGATGGAGCTAGCTATTGGAACCATCCTGTCATGGCTGGCAGAGCATGCCACCACTCAAGTCCCATGCCAATCCATCAGATGTTGTACACCATTGTTCTCTGCCTTTACATGGCCCCGCCAACCCACCAGGGATAAGATTTCTCTGCTTTGACTTCAGGTGGTGACACTGCCTAGTTGTGACGCCCAAGCATATCTGCCCAGTAGCCATCCCACTTACTCCTTCATAAGAACAGGGGGAAGAAGTGCTGGGGTTTTGAAAATTTGAAAGTACAGGCAGCCATTTGAGCAAAATCCTGAAGTCCCAGCATCAGTTATAGTAAAAATACTTCAATCAGATGTTGCAGATAGTACTGTCTAGCTATTGTGCAAGTTTTTTGTCATGCTAAAAAAGTGTTGCTAGGCGCCTTCAAGACAAAGTTATGGTGCCATAGACTGCTGTCACATTTGTGCAGAAAGAGCTACTATTCAGTGTTTTGGGGCACAAACACACAAGGCCACTGTGTCTACTCCTTTTCTTTTATTAGAAGTGCCACTCCTCCACACTGCAATGTGGAACTGGCACTCTTTGGAAGTGGATATCTTAATGGATTTGAATATGCACATGACACCATGCTCATGGCTGGCTAACTAACAATCTTCTCTATAAACAGTGGGGCGAGCGGCTGTCCACCACAGGTGCTTGGGATTGCACCACTGCACAGCTAGTCCTCCACACACACACACTCCTGCTCGTGCACAGGATGTCCACATTCACTGGTACTGTGAACTGGTGCCAAATGGTGTTGCTCCTAGTTGCGATGGGTCCTCCATTTGTGGATTCACTGCAACAAGGTGTGTGACCACAGAAAATGAGACACTTGGGCCCCACATTTAGCTATGGTGAGATCATTACGTGATGTTAAGATGCTGTACTAGTACAAACGAACGAACAGAATTAGGAATACTGCTGAAGGTAAGCTCTCAACAACTCAGAAAATAAACAAAATAGGTTTTTTAATTTCTAATTTGGAACTGCTGAGCCACAATGCTGTCATATCTGGCTAAGGAAAGCTTCTACTATATCTAGTTTTTCACTCTAAGTTTGATCAGAGCTTTTACCAAAGCAAGAAGTGGTACAGTCCCAGCGGTAAAAGATTAGTGGTGGCCGGAGCAGCAAAATCACGACATGCGAAGCCATTGTTCCCGAGTACGCAGACAGTGAGTGCCAGGCACATTCCATTTTCCAAAGCAAGTGTGGCCGGCAGAAAGCAACACACACACACACACACGCATCAACCATCATCAGCCTGGTTACGCCCAATGCAGGGCAAAGGCCTCTCCCATACTTCTCCAACTACCCCGGTCATGTACTAATTGTGGCCATGTCTTCCCTGCAAACTTCTTAATCTCATCTGCCCACCTAACCTTCTGACACCCCCTGCTACGCTTCCCGTCCCTTGGAATCCAGTCCGTAACCCTTAATGACCATCGGTTATCTTCCCTCCTCATTACATGTCCTGCCCACGCCCATTTCTTTTTCTTGATTTCAACTAAGATGTCATTAAATCGAGTTTGTTCCCTCACCCAATTTGCTCTTTTCTTATCCCTCAACGGTACACCCATCATTCTTCTTTCCATAGCTCGTTGCATCATCCTCAACTTTAGTAGAACCCTTTTCGTAAGCCTCCAGGTTTCTGCCCCGTACATGAGTACTGGTAAGACACAGCTGTTATACACTTTTCTCTTGAGGGATAATGACAACCTGCTGTTCATAATCTGAGAATGCCTGCCAAACGCACCCCAGCCCATTCTTATTATTCTGATTATTTCCGCCTCGTGATCCGGATCCGCGGTCACTACCTGCCCTAAGTAGATGTGTTCCCTTACGACTTCCAGTGCCTCGCTACCTGTCGTAAACTGCTGTTCTCTTCCGAGACTGTTAAACATTACTTTAGTTTTCTGCAGATTAATTTTTTAGACCCACTCTACTGCTTTGCCTCTCCAGGTCAGTGAGCATGCATTGCAATTGGTCCCCTGAGTTACTAAGCAAGGCAATATCATCAGCAAATCGCAAGTTGCTAATGTATTCTCCATTAACTCTTATCCCCAATTCTTCCCAATCCAGGTGTCTGAATACCTCCTGTAAACACGCTGTGAATAGCATTGGAGAGATCGTATCTCCCTGCCTGACGCTTTTCTTTATTGGGATTTTTTTGCTTTCTTTATGGAGGACTATGGTGGCTGTGGAGCCGCTATATATATTTTTCACTATTTTTACATACGGCTCATCTACACCTTGATTTCGTAATGCCTCCATGACTGCTGAGGTTTCGACTGAATCAAACGCTTTCTCATAATCAATGAAAGCTATATATAACGGTTGGTTATATTCCGCACATTTCTCTGTCACCTGATTGATAGTGTGAATATGGTCTATTGTTGAGTAGCCTTTACGGAATCCTGCCTGGTCCTTTGGTTGACAGAAGCCTAAGGTGTTCCTGATTCTATTTGCGATTACCTTAGTAAATACTTCGTAGGCAATGGAAAGTAAGCTGATCGGTCTATAATTTTTCAAGTCTTTGGCGTCCCCTTTCTTATGGATTAATTATGTTAGCGTTCTTCCAAGATTCCGGTACGCTCGAAGTCATGAGGCAATGTGTATAAAGGGCGGCCAGTTTTTCTAGAAAAATCTGCCCACATCCTTCCACAAATCTGCTGTTACCTGATCCTCCCCAGCTGCCTTCCCCCTTTGCATAGCTCCCAAGGCTTTCTTTACTGCTTCCGGCATTACTTGCGGGATTTCAAATTCCTCTAGACTATTCTCTCTCACATTATCGTCGCGGGTGCCACTGGTACTGTATAAAACTCTATGGAACTCCTCAGCCACTTGAACTATCTCATCCATATCAGTAATGATATTGCCGGATTTGTCTCTTAATGCATACATCTGACTCTTGCCAATTCTTAGTTTCTTCTTCACTGCTTTTAGGCTTCCGCCGTTCCTGAGAGCATGTTCGATTCTATCCATATTATACTTCCTTATGTCAGCTGTCTTACGCTTGTTGATTAACTTGGAAAGTTCTGCCAGTTTTATTCTAGCTGTAGGGTTAGAGGCTTTCATACATTGGCGTTTCTTGATCAAATCTTTCGTCTCCTGCGATAGCTTACTGGTATCCTGTCTAACGGAGTTACCACCGACTTCTCTTGCACACTCCTTAATGATGCCCATAAGATTGTCATTCATTGCTTCGACACTAAGGTCCTCTTCCTGAGTTGAAGCTGAATACCTGTTCTGTAGCTTGATCCGGAATTCCTCTATTGTAGTAATTGTAATGTATTGTATTGTAATAATTGTATTCCTCTAAATGTCATGGTAATATCATTGCTGTTCGCCACTTTGAACAATCTTTGCAGAGTAAACTTTCAAAACTTGATCACAGGAGCCATTCTGGATATGGTCAAATTCCAATATGTTTGCTTATGAGCCCTGTGAGCCAATAAGAGCCAACAAGATGGCAAATTTAACAATATAGCAAGGTTTCAGTATCCAGAATAGTGGTCAACATCTATTAACTTTGCGTTCCAACAAAATATGCAAGCAGAGCAAGAAAAAATAATTCTTTTGTCCAACGAAATGTGATGGCAGCACTGCTGTACTATTGTGACATCATGCTGTGCAGTTTGTCTAAATTTGCGAAGTCAGCGCGAGCTCAGCCTTTCAGTCAATACAAAGCAGCAAAAATGGACCTTCAGAAACTAGCTTTCACTGTTATAATGAAATCATTTCTTTACATTTACTTTTAATGTTTCATTTTTATGCCAAATGAAGCTTACCTGGTTTGAACTGCTCTGCAGAGTATCGTGTAAACAATATTCCAACACCTTCTATCAGAGCCAATAGAACACCCCCTGCAACCAAGGCACAAGGACATCAAATTAAAGTCTGAATACTATGCAAATACCTCAGGCACCCATACTAACAAATAAGAAAATTGATAATAACATCTCTTAAAGGGCCCCTCACCAGGCCACATAGCAAATTTTGGTTCTATGATGAAAGTTGATACGTGCCCACTTGGTAGTGTTATACCACAAGAATTTTTCAAATTATTTCATTAATAACAGATAAAAATATTTGAAGTGCTGTGAGCCCATAATTCTAGGAAGCGAGCGTTACTGCCAACATGACACTCTCTCCACTGGCCCCTACCACCCTGCACAAGCGAAATTCCTTCCCTAAGTTCCCCCATACTAGAGCCGGAGTGAGCAAGCAACAACTTTATCTGGAGCCGGAGGATCACATGACAAATATGTCACGGGCCCCGCCTTCTTTTCTCTCTCTCTTGCGTTCTTGTTGAGCGCTGCATTTCCAGTGACGGTTTCGCACACGAACTGTTGCATTTGTCTCATTTCGCGCAGTAGGTGATTTTGCGTTATTTGCACGAGAACAATGCTTATTTCTATAAATTTTAATTCACCTATTGAAGCAACAAATTAAACAAATAACTGATGTTGTCTTGAATAATTCTTGAAGACAGCACAGCCACGTACGTAGGTGCACTTGCACGATTGACGACTTTCCGGCTGGGAGAGCGGCACCCACAAGGAGAAAGGCAAATGACATTTGGTTTGAAATTTAAGTTCATCCCGCAGCACATTGGGATGTCATACTTAGCAGACTGTTAGCGAGTATTGTATGTACTGCACTTATGAGCTCAAAATTGTCAGACCTGGTGCGGGGTCCTTTAATACACAGACATGTTGATTTGGAATCTTTATAAGCACTTAATTTTTAAAGAAAATGCAAATAATGCACCAAGTACTGATAATATCAACGAATGAGAATGCCTGCATTTCCACCACCTTTTAGTAATATTGACAAGTTCATGCCATCTTAATAAGGCACCAGTAGATATGGAATCATTTACCAGTGAACAGAAACTTACCTATAACGGCTGATCCTACCATTGCTCCAGCACCATCTGTCAGAAACATGTAAAAAAAGAACTGTTAGTGTATCGTAAGGGAACAGCTGGTGGCAATAAAATGGAAGGCGCAGAAGATGTGCTCTTAAGACTGACCCCGATTTTTCAAGTGAATGACATGTTGTGACAGTGCGATTGTTGTTTCACTGCAGGCCTGCATGAACCGTATCACAGCTAATTTCTTGCAAGAATATCAGGGAAGAGGGAAGGGCGTATGCCATACTGTGATGTGCCTGTTCACACATTCCAATCACAGTGCAGACAAGACAAAGTGACACCCTCATGAGAGGCTGCCTGCCAATAAAAATAACTAGCCAACTCAATGCAAACAACCACACAGCCTAACCAGCAAGTAGTCCTTTACACTGTTTGACATTCTTGATAAATAAGACGCGAAATATTTAGAAGCAAGATTTGATGTTGTAACTACTTGCAAGTTTAATCTGTGCTGTTTTGGAATTTTAACAGCGTACTTTGAGTGCAGATATAATTTTTTGTGCTGTAGTGGTTTCTGCTGGCTGGCAACCTGAAAAGTGTTGCATGAACAACCTTGTAAAGGTATAGTGGGCTCAATGGCAGTGTTTTAGCTGGGTAGGCTTTCTTTTTCTTTTTTTTTCCCATCACATTTTTGTTTGCAAAAAGTGCGCCACAAGGGTCAGCTTTTATGTGTTTACATGCTTAAGCCTTACTTCTGACAGCCAAGATGGCTCCCGTGAGAGCCCCACTTGTGATTGAGTTCCACGGGTCTTCTTTTTTGCGAATCTTGACCATGGTGCAGTCTATTGTTGAGAACAAGCCACCCCACACTGCAAAGTTTCCTGCGCATACAGCATACCACTTATTGTCAATGATCAGCAACACATATACTAATACCAGCAACAACAGGTACAACTAGTAAGATTCTCTAATAGCCGTTAAGCCGTTATTTTTATTGAAGTGCAGAAAAGGAGTGAGGAAAATGTGGGTAAACTGCACAAAAAAACTTGATTTTAGGTAAGATTGAAGCAATGATAGAAAGGTTGCCCCTTCTCACCTCCTATGATGGGAGCTCTCTCTTTGATTGCACCCAAGCTGCCAAGAAGTCTGCGATTCACGCCCTAAAAAGGTAGGCAGTACTGTGTCAGCATGCTAATCGGGACATACATGAAATAAACGGGCACACATGCAACTTAACTGGCTTGTGAGCTAAACCTTCAAGGTTGCTCACAATGGTGCAAAGAAGGAAGTCATGCTTAAAGGGACACTAAAGTGAAATATGATTTCACCTGTTTTATTTATTTATTCAAGATCCTCACAGGCTTCGATGTGGAGTATTGTGTGAGCGGGGTTACAACAAGGTTAAACAATGAAAAAGAGCAAACAACTTGTACATAAACTCACCCTTATGGAAATGGAAGTTATACAGTAGTTAGCGATAAAGGTTGTAATCCAGTTTATACAATTCAGGCTTGAGTAAGAAATTTGTAAATGTACAGGCAATTCTATTTGAAACACGTTCACATGACATATTCACATAATCAATTCAACATCAAGATTTAAAATGTGCTCATAACTCATGTCTAATAGTCACAGGATTGGCAATATAAGCTATTGTGTCAGGAAGATCATTCCAATATTTGCGATTTCCACTGCATTTGTAAAGTACCGTCTTGCAATGCCAAAAACAACACTCTTAACATGAGAAGATGTTTGGTAAACCAGAAAACGTGCAAGAGCGTGCAAGATGTGTGACGCTGCTGCCTTGGAGTTCCTATACTTGCCCGCCGTGACATCAGGTAATTCTGAGGGCATCTGCTGGGTCCTAGTTAATGTTTTATGAGTAAAAGCGGACTACATTGTGTTCTAAAGTTGCCAAGGACTCAACATGGCAAGAATCTGAAACTTTCACTGAGCTCAACGCTATCCAAATACAACAATTACCTTGAAATCCATGACGTCACACTGATGCACCAGCTTGACAGTTTCGATGCAAAATTCAAAAACTTAAACTTTGACCTTCGTTTTCTGATAACAAACCTATTATTGAAAAATTAACAACACTAGGGTTTTCAAACAATGCTTTATTAGTCTAAATTGATGAGTGTATTTCTTTAGTGTCTGTTTAAAAATGTGACGGAAGGTCAGTGTGCCCCAATAAAAGTACTTTGCACTATAATGTATAAATTTATGAATTTTGTTTAGGTACATGATTAAGGTAAACAGTTTATTGCACGTTAAAAGCTAGTGATAATACTTTTACTGAAGAAGAGGGCAAGAGTAATATGTGAAGCAGTAAGAACTAAAGCCAGGTGCTTGCTTACAAGTGGCACCAACTGCAGGGCAACTTTTAAGTAAAAAAATTCCACACCTTGACAATGTTAGTCATAAAATTATGCGGGTCCCATGCACTGTGAGAATCAACGTAAGCAAAGCTTTCTGTGCTGTTTGCTTTAATTGACAACAATTAGTGGTGATTTTTATGGCGAATGATTAATTTCTTTGTTTAGTCCAACACAAGAGCAGCGAGTTGATGTTAAACTTGCGCGCACCACAGCTGTTTGTAGGTGTAGTAAACAGAACACACAGAGGGAGGTGTTTGCTTGAAGCATTGTTGTGCGCCATACTTCATAACCTCTGAGAGGTTGAGCATATTCATTGCCTCATTTGGCACATTGCATCATGAAAGAAGTATTAAAATTTACTTGAATTATGGGGCTGTATATACCAAACCCACAATCAGATTATGAGGCTTGCCGTAGTGATGGACTCCAGATTAATTTTGACACCTTGGTGTTCTTTAACGTGTCCCTAAATCTAAGTGCACGAGCGTTTATTTTGCCCACATCATAATGCGGCTGCCGCGGTCAGGATCAAACTTGCGACCTCAAGCAATGCCATGGCTGCAAAACAACTGCAGCAAGCACAGAAGTATTGATTTGACGCGTGACCGCTTCTCTACTGTTGCCTAGACCCTACGGTGCGCTTTAATTCTGCAGGCCCTGTATCAGTTGTCTGCTTGACTAATCTGCATGGTATTTGTTTTTCAGAAATAGCAGAAATGTACTGTACCTCACCTTGAAATAAAATTTATCCTGTTTGCCCGCAACCGCTATTGTGTATTGTTTCCTTGCCTTCTCATGTCACCTTTACCCTGTCTCCCCCTTGTATGGAGACTGTGAGCAAGACAGGCAAGGTTGTTATTCATTTGTTCTTGTGTCAGTTCTACCCATTCTCTCTAGCTTCCCTTAGGACTTGCACGTGAGTAGAAAGGTAAGCACTGCAATTTCTGCAATGCTTTTGCAGGGGGTCACGGTTAAGTACAGCGGTCAAGAGGCTAATGTGGCAATGCCCAGGGAGCTCCAGGGGACATTGTGCACACTCGATACGGAGCAAAAGTTAAAACGAGCTTCTCGCGTCACCTTTTTTCTCTGCCGCGTTCCTGTCATGCATACACATACTATGAACCACCCTCCGACACTGTGTGCCAGACAGCAGCGCCAGTTGGAAAGTCCAAGGAAGAGGCAAAGAAAGCTTGGCTTTAAGAAGCTTTTTCTTTTACTCTTCTCCTGTGATGCTCACGATTTAAAGGGGCCCTGAGCTACTTTTTATCGAAGTGGAGAAAGGCATTTGAAATGAAAATAGGCTATTTCGCAAAAACTTTGCCGCGAAAGGTAGTTCAATGCATTCAGCAGAAGCGGAGTTATTGGCAATCAAACACATCCTCTCCTGTGCTCCCGTTCCTTCTTCAATGCTTTGCACTGCAAAGGCTACGGCGCAGTGGGGCGTGCCCATGACATTCTGCCTTCTAAATGTCACCGTGGCACGCAGTGCAAATTTCACTTTGGATGTTGACAAGGATGCTACGACTTCTGATTTTGGTGCCTACAACACACTAAACATAAGCCAAACGTGGTTGTCCTCATTGAGCCACAGTGCGCTTAGCCAGTAGACTCGTGGCAGCTGTGGTATCTGCACTATGTAGCTGACTGCAGCTACCAATAGCAGTTATGTATGGGTATCTGCTTTACTACAAAATAAAGCATAAGCCTGCCTCCTTAAGAGAGTAAGGAGGCAGGCTTCTGTTGAAAAGAGCATTTGAGAGAAAGGTGACGTCGCGATCCGCTTGTGTGCTCCAAACACCGCATATGACAACAAAACTTGGCTGAGATGTTCACAACAGCATATGCTACCTGCAGACTAGGTTATTTGACCCAGCCTAAGGGGTGGTTCAGGGCCCCTTAAAGAAGTCACATAGTTTCGAAATCAAGTGAGATCAGCAGAATAGCAGCTTTTATTGAGAAACCACTGTCGCAAGGTCAATGAATAATGAAAATGCATAAATTTTTGTAGTTGCATTTCAGTAATCCTCAAACTACTGCCTGGAAGCAATGAATACAGTTCACAGACCTGACAAGGTCTGTGAACTGTAACTGAATCACTACCACAAGAGTCTGATATCCAAGGGCTAGCCCAGACAAGCTACTGGCCTCCCGACTCACCGAGGGTGCATTTCTGAAGCCCTTTATGCTCTGAAACACAGCACCACCAATGGCACCCATGGTGAAGGCACCACCGCAGTCATCTACAATGCGCCATGGGCTGAAGGAGAAAAAAGGATACATTTATACAGCTTTATCACGAGCCACGTATATTAAGTAACTGTATTAGGCAACTTGTTGCCATATCTTACAGACACTTCCATATGCAGATACTGCTCTAATAAAACAGGTTATGTGACTGGCATCTAGTGCACATTGTGTTCTCAGGTGCAGTGAGCAAGAGGTGGACCTCAGTACCTTCCACCATGTACCTCATGTATGCGCACTGATATCCATGCCCCATGGGCACAAAAAATGACATTCGTTCGTTAATGCCTTCAGTTCGCTAACGACTTTTTTTTTTAAAGCGGTGCTGCCACATGCTGAAATTGAATGACACTTGATGTGGTGATGTCGATGACAGCATCTTCTGAAGTGAGCCATGTTAAGGTAGTGAATACAAATATGCATCTACAAATATACTTTACGCCTTCATAAATAGTGAATCATGAAAACAAGCATACTATAGTGCTATTAGCTTGAGTTTGTTGCTCTCCTTTACAACAATGCAACCAACCATAGCAACTTCGGCCTTCCAAGTCAAATCCGAAGCCCAAAATCAATATGGCATTAGGCCCGTCGAAATTGTTTCAAGGCTGTCTGTAGGAGGTTCACCAAGTAAAACTCCTTGCAGGAGTGTTGTAGTTTAAAGTTATGCATAAATTATTTTTTACAAGGTACAGACTGTTTCAAATAGTTCAATTATGCAGCACTGCGCAGGCTATGGTATCGAAGGTATACCACACGGGCACGGGTATGACAAGGCAAGAGGATGTCACTGCAAGAAGTTATGACTCTGGCACGCCCATGTGCAAAGCAAACTGGGGTAGTATTCTCTAAGTGCTGATTGGCTGTGGCGCCTCACTGCTGCGGACGCGCGCAGCCCAGCCAATCAGAACTTCAACAGCAGACCCAATGGACATGCCCACTAGATGGACTCTTACAGAATACCTCCACAGGTCTACTGCTAGTTGAGAGCAAAATAACGCAGGCTCAAGATTAATTTTGACAACCTGGATTTTTTTTTTTACGTGCCCTCAAATGACGGTACACAAACGCTTTTGCACTCCGCCCCAATCAAAATGTAGTTGCGAGGAACGGGTATCGAACCTGCGACCTCGCGCACAACAGCAGAACGCCAAAGCCACCTCGGCAGGTCCAGATAATTTCCTAACTTGTCCAGCACTTTGACACCATGACGCTGGTGTGCGATTTGTTAATCATAATTTTTTATGATAGTGGATACCTTAATTCCATTCCACAATATTCGTAATTCAATTTCACGAAAGGAACAAATGAACGATAAGCTGAACAACCGCGATAAAAGACAGTGCATTGTACACTGTTCTACCTTTTATTATATTTCTTTAACATTACACAAGAAAATACCGTTATTGAAGCGCATGGCTTTTTATGTACGTTTTTACTGCCTGTGCAAGAAATAAAACACGATGACCACAGATGTCAGCTGATGTTGCGACCCCGCAATTCATTCAGATTCCGACCTTGGGAAGCTATATCATAGCTTTCGAAGGCACAGGTGGACTGTCACCAAAAGGTTGCTTGATCCGTAACAACACCTGCCAAGTGTATTCACGGCGTAAGTGTCGGTTTGTTACCAGTAACATAAGTGCATGCGACGCACAGCTATGCCCTTTGTGAATGTTGTAAGATCGTAGTTTCACTGTTAACAAGAGTTGTCACAATGCGCACCAACAACCACGCCTGCTTTAAATGAAAATGCAGGTCAGCTTTTCGGTTAAAGGCTAGCGATATTTTTTCGAACACGCACACCTACCGAACAGCTTTTGATCAGTTGTGAATGACTTGATTTCGACTTGACCGTAGTACCTCAACATCTCACAGCTATGATGCAATAGCGGCTTGCCCGAACTGAAAGATAACCGACAGAGATTCGACTGCAGTGTATCGGGGCCACGCTCTAAAGCCTCCTACGTCTTGGTGAATGATTTTAGGCGCTCTCGAGAGGTTAAATAAGGGGAAAATTGGAAATTACCATGGTTCACGTGCGTATTCTTCCATGATGTTTTCGGAGGAGGCGAACGAAGGAGGAGGAGGAGCGCTAGATTATGTGGCCAGACATTACTTCGCGAGCCCGTCAATGGCGCTCTAAAAAATAATAACTTTTAAAATTGGTACAGAAATACTTTTGTAACTTGCATTAGTTTTTAGGTAAGTGGTTGTATATATGCAATATTATTTGTATCATTATGCACCACGTTTTGTTTTTGGGGTTATGCCGGTTGCTGTTATACGCCGTTAGATGGCCAGTCAGGCCAGCAATCAAGAAAAAAAGAAGGGAAAGAACACGCAGCGCGCGCGTAATGCGAAGACTAGGCAACTAAGGTTTTTGATATTAATCAACTATGTTAATCGAGGCAAAGATCGTCCGGTTCGACCGCTTGCTCTAAACGTGTGTATTTGCTAGCTGTGTCTAAAGAGGCCTATCAAGGAGTAAGTGGATTCTGTCATACTTTTCAGGAAGCTAATGGCTCCACTATCCAACGACTCGCTTGGGAAGTTGGGGTGCGCGTATGCGCGTTGCCACTCAGTGCCACGCATTTATCAGTAGCCCAGTATTGTCGGCTATTGCGACTACTGAGTACTACCTAATATAAGCCCCAAACATTGCGTAGCTGGCGTGGTCGTCTAATTGTCTTTCGACGATGGGGTGTGCCATGTCGTGTCGTTGCTGCAGCGAGTGAGCAGGCTCGAGCTCACCGCTCTTGTGACGCCTTCAAGCTGGAATAATGTCCTTAGTGACTCGGAAGCAGCCGTACATAGCCGTGTACGCATTTCACGACCCATTAAGCACGAATCGACGCAACCGATGAATTCACTTTCAATTCCGTCTGAATTAATCTGGGGTATGAAACGTGATCTGGAAGTTTTTAGGCCTGTTTTTTCTGCAAAGGTTGTCAGTACCATTCTTAATCTTATAATGCTATGAATATAAATTTCTTTCGCTTGCGACTTTCAACTATGGTGGGCCCACTGTGCAGCTGTTGGACATAACACCTGGTTAAATTTTGTTACCTGTCACGTTTGAAATTTGCGCCTATGCATTTGATGGCTTCATCCATGGTAAACATGTTAGGCCATTTTAGAGGCTTTTCTCCTTTCCTTTCTTTTTTTCTTCTTCCTGTTAGTGAAAGTAAAATGCCATAGAATGGTGCATGATTTGACCAGCAAAGTGTCTATTGGATTTTTTTTTTTTTAGGTTGCACTGTGCTGCTGAGCATTAGTGCTCATTAGTGTTAGTTCCAGCCATGGCTACTGCATTTCAATGGGGGTGAACTGCACCTGCGACCACTGTGTTTGCTGTTGGGCTAGTTGGTACATGGTGCTAAGGAAAAAACAGCGCAAGAAATGGGATAAAACAAGAAGTACAAGCACAAGGTGTACTTTGAGTGAAGCAATCCTGGAACGTGCAACAGAAAACATGATGGCTTTTGTTCCATGCCATAGGAGTGGTGTATCAAATACCGCTGTTTTGCTGTCATTCGCACTTCATGGAAGTGAGGCGGTGCTTAAAGGGACACTAAAGACAAATATTAAGTTGAGCTAGACTGACAGTTTATGCTTCTATACTAACGAATTTTTCATTCATAATCAAAACAGCTTTTGTGAGCAAAAAGATGACGAAAATAGAAAATCTGAGTGGCGCCAACTGTTGTTTACTATGATACCTAATGTGTGGTGCTTTCAGAGAGAGTGGCCGCAACCTACCACTGCAAACGGCATTGCTTTTCACTGTTTACAATGGCTGAGATGGCAATGTGTGGTATTTGACCACTTTACCGGCTCTGGCAGATGAGGCGTAACCTGAACCCAAGCAGAGCCACAGAGTGAGTCACGCTAGCTGAACACTTACGCCCACCAGGCAATATGCTTCGTATATAGAGCTTAATAAAGAGTCTACAAAAGACATAACAGCTTAGAGGGCGGTCACATGGAGATGACACCAAATCCTCCGCTTTGATGCAGGTGCTTTAAATTGAGAAGCAGCAGTGCGACCTTTGACGGCAATTTCCTAAGCAAAGACTGATATATTGGCATACAGGAAACGATGATAGACTTCTACATGAATACTCTGTCATTCTAGCTCGACCTTTTTTTCTTCAGTCCCTTTAAGTGACCGCCTCGGAGAACACACAGGCTCCCTGACGTCTGCTCTAAGTAGCAACCTGGCCTTGCACTGCCGCTCTTGTGGATGTTGCCTGATGTTTGGTGGGACTCGCATTTTATTTGGACACTAAGACCAGTGCGCTTCGGAGGTTCTTGAGGCCTACACTATACAGTGTGAAAGAAAAACATGTGAGCGCGCTGTTGGTGTTTCTCATAGGAAGAGTTAGCCTACTTGGACAGTTATTAGAGACCGGATGTTTAGGTGCTAGAAAATTAAGTTTTAAGCACCTATAACAGGCACTAAAAGCATCATTTAAAGCATAAATAAGGGCCAAATACCGTCCTTTAGGCATGTATAAGCTCAATAAGAACTTCCACTGTGAATCTGAGGATAAATTACAATTTTTTAAGGAACACAGCTCACTAAACCCATGTTTAGTGAAACTCGCTTGATTTGCTCGATTAAATGGGATGAGACAAGTTGCATAGGTTAGAAGACTTATCTGGAATTTAGTGTGACTAGACACCATTAAGAAAGTTGTGAAAGCACTAACAAACAAGTAGCATTTCAAGATTTTTGGGTTTTGTGTTGAACCTTTTTTCACTGAGTATTGGTTTGTATGCAGAAAAACTATGTTCAACAACTTCCACCGAAGTTAGGAGCACATATTTGTATTTCCATGTGTTTGATCATCCAATGCCCTCTGAAATTCCAGAATGTGCACTGGTCAGAATCTTTGATAGTTCTTTCAGTACAGAAAACTTGACATCTTTGCCTGAAACAGACTGAAGCTATTTTAATTGCTGTTTTGAAATCTGATCTGTGGGTTAAGCGCATCGGCTTTTATACATGACTCTTGGGAAGAGTCTAGTATAATGGCTGGTGCCCGCTTGCCTTACAAAAATTGCAACACTATTTGCATCACGCACACAGTTTGATTACACAAGATTTGGCGACAACGTAGGCAGCAAATGGAATCAACAATAACATTTGAGAAAGTTGCGATGCAGGTGAGTGCACTGAACAATAACATCAAGTTTTTACCGCTTGAAAGCGGTCCCCAGAAAAGGATGAACAAATGATAAACAATGTACGTGATCAACAGCGATGGCAGTGGCATAGCCCCCCTCTGGCTACGCCAGTGCCTTGTTCACATAGTGGCCGCAACACAGTGAACGCAATATGTTAATTTTTGGGAAGAATTCCAACAATGGCATTTTTGCTCCCCAACGCCGCTCTTGAAATCTTCAGCTACGAATTCAGCACTGCAAACCTCTGTCGGCGGCATTGCAGGCTTCCCAGTCTGCATACTTTCACCATCCATTCCATTTTAAGACATGCCTGCTAGCAAACTTATATGGTCCTTGGCGGCTCAAATTCTGCACTAAGGTATGCAACATAAGTTGTTGCTTTTAAGTTTGTTTAATTGTATGTGGGAAAGATATTGTAGGTCTGGAGTACTGGCAACAGATGCAAAAATGCGCCCGATTTTGCGGAGGTATCATGCAGAGGCTGCAGATAATCTGCGAAGCATTTCTCATTTGCTGCTCTGCAACACACCAGTCTACGCACATTTAAAATACCATAGTTACTCGAATCTAGGCCGGCCTCGATTCTGAGCCGACCCCCTCAAGTCCAAAGCCAACAAATATATATATATATATATATATATATATATATATATATATATATATATATATATATATATATATATTACCTCGAACGTAGGCTGAACAAAAAAAGCAAGGACAGCGTTCACAAAATGCCAACAGCATTTATTGAATCCCAACGTGCAGAGCTCATTCATTGCCGTCGTCGCTGCTAGACTCATCGCTGTGTTCCTTGTCACTGTCACTTTCAAACAGTGCACTATCTTCGGTACCATCAAGCGCATTAGTTATGCTGCACTTTCTAAAGGCACGCATGATCAAAGTACCTGGGATTTCGTCCCACGCTGCAACTACCCAGCCCGCTAGCTGCGATAGCGATGCACGTCTGATGCGGCCCGTTGCCATTAGCATGTGGTCTTCGTCAGTCAACCAGTCCGTGTAATATTTCCACAGATGATCCTTGAAAGGTTTGTTGATGCAGACAAGTGGCTGCAACTGGCCCGTCATGCCGCCTGGTATGACAGCTTGTTGATGCAGACAAGTGGCTGCAACTGGCCCGTCATGCCGCCTGGTATGACAGCGAGGTCCCTGTTCGCTAAGGTGAGCGCAGCCTTCACATTGTCGGTCAAGTGCCCACGGTAAGAATTGACGATAAGGAGCGAGTTCTTTGTCAAAAAGGCTCCTGCATGCTGTCACCACACAATCTTAACCCGCTCTTCCACCATCGCACCCGTCATCGACCCATTCTCATTTGCCCGCACAATGACATTTCTTGGGAAAGTTTCTCGAGCAAGCAGTGTCTTCCTTTTAAATATCATATAAGGAGGGAGCATCACAGTTGCGCGCTGCTTCTCGTAGCCCGCAGAGCGCACCTTCACCTCCTTGGCACCCTTTTCATTCACGGTGTACACCGCTGGCATATCAAAATACACAGCCGTCTGGTCGGCGTTGCCGATTTGCCCAACGTTGTAGCCTGCTGCTTCTCTCTCGCAGCACGTAGCACTGAAAAGCTATCAGCTTTTCTTCGAAATCGCTTGGCAGCTTCTGGGTGATTGAAGTGCCACGTCGGAGGCTGAAGCCGAAGCGCTTCATGAATTTCTGAAGCCAGCTTCGGCTGGCTTTGAAATCCTTTGGCGTTAGGCCTCACTCCCTCAAAAGTGCCCCAGCTTTCGCTTGGAGCACTTCTGTTGTCACTGGAAGGGCAGCTGCCCTCTGCATCCGAACAAAGTCAGCCAAAACTGTCCACTTCGTGGTGACGGCCTTTCTTTCGTCCGCTAAATGCCATCCTCGTTGCGGGGCAGGAAAAAAGCTGTTGTCGCTGTCCCCTCCAACGGCGGACGTCTTTCTCATCGACGCCGAAGTTCCGCCCGGCTTGAAGGTTCGACGATGCCTCTGCGGCTATCACAACTTTTTGCTTGAAAGCGGCACTGTAGTGGCATCTCCTGCTTGGTGCCATCGCGATAACACCACGCCGCACACCGATACGGCCGACACGACACAGATCAAAATGGCGACGTCACTTTTGTACGGTTGGCTACTGGCACGGCTAGGAGCGGCTGCGGTGCTGACTTTTCTAGATGGCGCTAGCTATGCACCATATTTAGCAGTTTCAATGAAAAACTGGCACGTTTTTTAGAATCCTCGAATCTAAGCCGACCCTAGAGTATGGAATATGATTATTTGAAAAATAACTATCAGCCTAGATTCGAATAAATACGGTATATTTTGCTTCGTGCAAAATAAATGTTCGGTTAGAAGGCAGGGTTGTTTGTCTCTTCCTTGACCTTTTTCTTGCGCTGTTTTTGTCTTTAGCACCACCTGTGTACCGCACAGGTGATGAAAATTATTCTGGAAGCTATGGCATCTCATGTAGTCTGCGTTGCTTTCAAGGGACCGTGACACACCTTTCAAACTAATTGTAGAATTACATCAGTATAAAATTACGTTGCCTCATGAATCTTCTGCCACAAAATTTTTTCGACTACTTCAAGTACAAGTGAAGTTAGATGTAGCTATTGGACCGATTAGGTTGCTTTCCGTCTCCTTTCATTTCCACTAGCGCCCTGGAAGCTACACATGGGAGACAGCAAGTAGGCACAAGGGAGCAATGATCCACTGGCCCCACTCAAAGGTTGAACACAAGATGGCTTGAGGCAGCCACAGTATCTACGCTTTTCCTTTTGGATACCACTCGCAGCAGACATAGCAATGTGCAGCTTTCGTGTTTAGACCGCCACTGCAAAGATTTTAAGATTGAAGACATGTCTTTTTCATTTATTTAACTCAAATGAGCAGAAATTGTATTACTGAGAATGTTCTTGGTGATCACGAAATCGGCCAATAGCTATTGTGGGTCCAGCTGCTTTTAATGACATTGCATGACAATATTGCAGAAGCACGAGCTAGCGATTTTTCACTACTTTTGACGCAAGATTGTCAATTCCTTGCTGCATACACTGCAACAATATTTGGCTAGCATGTTCACAGGAGCGTCATTAATATCTTGCCATCATTTTCTTACTATTTTCAAGAAGTGTTTCATGGCCCCTTTAAGACATTCAGCTCTGTCTGCCAATCAGTCTTCCAGTGCAGCTCAAGCATATGCATTATTGTTTGCTAGGTCCATTTCTATATAATCTAGCACATGTCTATTTGCACAAGCTTTTGTTGCCCGGCAATATTATGAAGATATTGTTCAGAAAATATTGTTCGTTATACCTGCACTCAATATTATCTTCCATTTCTTTACCATGCTCTATTTCTGCTGTATACTTATATTGTGTTGTATAGTTTTCCATTTCTGCTATTTTAGTCATTGCATGCTGTCTTGTTGCTGCATGTATTTATTTATGAGTTTTGGTAATGTGATTAATAACCTGCCTATTTCTCATCATGTACCTTGTACACCCATGAGCAAAAGCATATGTACCACAGCCTCACTGAAAGAACTGTATTTGTAATTGAGACACACATCCTGAAATTGACTACTACACTGGAAATTTTGCAGTGTCAAGTTTTAACTGCATTGAAGTGTGCAATTAATAATCAGTTTCATTGCAGAATCCATCGTCTGTATACTTTGCTCATTTGTGTACATGTGCCCCAAGGAGGCTGCCCTGACAAATTTTTTGCATGACATTACCTTCTGTGCAACTTCTACATCATGTTATTGTTTGTTACTGATCTGCAATCAATTTTGCTCGTTTATAAGCAGATCAGCATGGCCAAGGCAAGTAATCCTGATGACCTTGAGACGATGCTTCAGCAGTGTTTCAACATTTGTATCACCCGCCAAGAACTGGAGGCCCCTACTACAGCCGTGGTCACCCGTGTGCTACGTGGAGCCTTTGAAACATTTGGCTTGAATGAGGTGGCTCTGGAAGTGCCTTGTTCTATACTGCCCAGTGAAGCCATGCACATCGAGGGCTCGGTGTCTCTGTCCCATTACCTGAAGCTGATGCAAGCAGTCTTTGGGCTGCTGGGTGTCAACGACGTGGGTCTGCAGGACCTTACCAATCCAAAGCCCAAACGCACTCGTCGGCTTTTCAAGATCCTCGTCAATAAATTGCTCTACACTACCAGCGTCTTCACCAAGTACACGGTTAGAGACCTTCTCTGCACCATTGCTAAATCTTGTGCCTCTAGCGACTGCTGTTGGAAAGAGCATCAGTAGTGTAGAATGCTATGCCATAATAGTCGAACCCCATTAAGTGGAATCCAACATGAGAAACTATCATTATATCTGATTGGTAGCTAATATAGCTAAACCTCGATATAATGAGCTTCGCTATAACCAAATGCTCAATATCAGAAAGTAGCATATAAATGGTGTGCAAAATGTGTGTACGTGCCTTGATCTACAGGAGGTAACTGGTTAATTAGTAACTTTAGTGGGCATGTTGTTGTTGCAAAAATTGAAACTGGGCAGTTAGTACTGTTTCTTAAATGCTGACGTTAGAAACAATTTAGACTTACTTTGATCTAAGCATGTTATATCCATGTCTGATTGTACAAGCACTCACACAAGGCAAGGCCATCCTTGTGTAGATTTGGAAGTTGTACTGTGGGACCAAATGGATTTGCCCTAGTTGGCATTTGGCTTTTGTACTCATAATTGTACTTTTGAGTTGTTGTGACCCGATTCTGGGGTTCCTGTTTGACTCGGATGCCACTCAGAGGGTTGCTTGCTTATGCCACTGGGGCACCTAAAACACGATAGCTGGTCTGCGCTATACCAGGATGTCGCACTTAGCTGGCTGAGTGGAACCACTCCATTGTGCGTATCTATTGCCGAGAGGTGCCTGTTGGTGTGGAGATGAGGTCAGGAGGTTTAGGGAAAGGAAAACTGGCTCCAGATATGGGAGCACACTACACGTCTGAGCACACAGGCCAGTGCACATGTCAGCACCAAAGGTGCTTGCTTTTCAAACAATCATTTTCCCTAGGTAACTGTGCGAGGGAATCTGACGACTGTGTCTCGGCCAATCATAATGATGGAACTGTTCAAAAATCCCACCTATGGTTGCACCACGATGCTGAACTCCTCCTCTGATGTCCAGCCTTTGAAGCAAGGATGAGGCAACCGGGAAACGGATTCACGATCTTTCCACGAAAGTCATCAACCCTGCTTCCTTGCTCTCCGTGAAGGTCAGCTTGTGACTGTCAGCTTGTGACTCCTGAGGCTGGCCTTCGTGGTCGCTACCGCTTCTGCGGATGGCGGCAGTTGTCGCCTTGAAGCGAGCTTCTTTGTTTGCATGTTACAGTCAGTGTTGGGCACCCTCGCCCTCAAGGCGGATGCTCATGAAGGGGCTGCCTTGTTGGGAGCGCCCAATGAATGCACAAGGCCGTTTTGGGATGTAACAGAGCCTGCCTTTACCCTCAAGTGCCCCTCCTTGAAAACTCCTTATTTTGGAAAAAGATATGCCCACAACCACCAACAAGCAGGCATGTTTAAACTACCGTTGCCATCGTGGAGCTAGACAACGGCAGACCAAACTGCTACACTACTTTTGTTGTTTTACTACTAGTTGGTTCACACCACAGCAGTCGTGCTCCATTTTAAAGCCCTACACTCAAAAAATGCCCGACAGAATGTTTCAGCCATTCAGCTTTAAAGGGACTAACATCTGACCAGAATGTGTTGCATGACGTTGATGGAAATGAAGTGACCATGATTTATAGTGATAGGATCCATCATGCTGTTAAGGATTAAAGTAGGAATTATAATTTTAAATTGTCAAAGAAAGTCTCAAAAACCAGTAAGTGGCACGACCTGGCGGCAGGGCCGGATTAAGAAAAATGGGGGCACTGGGCTAATGCGCCTGCAGGCCCCCTTTCCCTATACTGACCCCTCCCCCTCCCCGCCTGCTACGCTACTGGAAACATGCCATGTTTCATGTTAATTCCACCAAATGAAGAAGAATGAAATGCGATCAATGGGATTATTATTATTGTTATTATTATAAGGAAAACAACAAAACTTGCTTGAAATGCGTGCTGTTGCAAACACCAACACATATGTTCACTTTGTGATTTATCTGCATTCTGTTTTCAGCAAAAGCTAGGCTTTAAGGAAAAGTTTAGTGCACTCAAGACGAACAAGAACGTAGAAAAGACAACACAGCTCAGATGTCGAGCCTTCTGAAGCTAGGCTTTGTTTGCATCACTAAGTTTAATCCCGTGAGGAGACGCATGGTTGTATCCAAAACATCCTTTATTAAAATTCAAGCATCAGACTGCAGTAATCGTTATACACGTTACTCTATAAATATGCAATAGATATATACAATACTTAAGGCAATACAAACACCATAAAAATGTACTAGAATAGAGATAAAAATTACCAACTGTAACTACAAAACATTATTTGAAAATATTTTCGTTAAAGGTAAGACAAGCAAGGACACCAAATAAACGTGGCACTATAAAAAAAAAAATAGTTCTTTATAAGCATGCTAAATATCACAAGAAGAAGAAACAAGAGACGAAGAACGAAGATTTGCATATCTTAAAGGGACACTAAAGCGAAACAATAAATCAGTTTAGTCTAATGAAGCATTGGAGAACCCTGCAGGCAGTCATTTCAAAAAAATAGTTTGATTATTAGATGAGAAAGTGAAGGTCCAAGTATCAGCATTTGAATTTCGCGCCGATACATCAGCGTGACATCAGGGATTCCAAAGTATGTTTTCGCATTTGGGCCGCGTTGGCTGAATAAAGGCTCCCGAAACTTGCCATGTTTAATATTTGGTTCCTTTAGAACACAATGTTGTCAATCTGTACCGCTATGTATAATTAGTAGGCCCTAGAAGATGCCATCAAAATCCAAGACGTCACAGCCCCCAGATGCGGGAACTTAAGTAGGCGTCGCCACCCATATTTCGTTCTTTCGCTTTTTCTGGCTTACCAAACGTCTTATCGTTGTAAGAGTGGTGCTTTTGGTGTTGTAGGATGGTAATTTACTGATGCAGAAGAAATAATTTTTCACTTTAGCGTCTCTTTAAATTACACTGCTCAGCGTTTCATTGGCAACGTGGAGGCTGGCAGGCTACACAACGAACTTATTGGAACTATTCATGTATAGCTCAAACAGTCCTCTTTTGTAATGGTTTCTTTCACGCCTTCGCTTTGGCGAAATCAGATAGTTTTTTTAAAGGATAGATTGCGAAGGAGGTCACTTTCAACGGACATGATAGCAAGCGAGTTCACCTTGTCGTCAAGGAGGCTCGAACGAAGGTGATTTTTTATCAGCGACAACTTGGAAAACGATCGTTCAGTCTCACAGTTTGCCACAGGTATGCTTAAGTACATTCGCAAAGCAATAGAAAGGTTCGGAAACACATCAGTAAGCTTTCTTTCGTGCAGCAACTTCATTATTCCGAGGGGACTCGTGTCCTGGCAACAGAGTTGTGCAGAAAGTTAGCAAACTCAACGATTTCAGCGGAAAATGCTGGCTACAAATCATTTTTGTAGGTTTTCACCAACTCTCATCCTGCTGTGCCAGAGAATCCTCGTTCCCAACTTCTGTCAGCAATTTTAAGAATCCGAACCTTTCGCAGAGTTCAGTGCAGGCAACCTTTCGCACTGACAAAGCAGAGCCTAGACTGTCAAGTACAACGTTGTAGGTCTCTACGATAAACTTTTTCAGGGTGTCTACCGACCGGGAAAACCGGGAATTCTCAGGGAATTTGAATAGTCTGGAAATACTCAGGGAAAACTCGGGGAATTTGTGCTTCTATCAGGGAAAATTACCTGTAACTTTACTGAAAGGAAACGAAAGTCGTGTTAATGCTGGCTCCGCTAAAAGAGGAATCGCAAAGAATCGTCATTGACGCAGTGTCATTGGCACGATGTATTGCCAGAGTAGTTAACGACCGATTTTCCAGATGCCAGATTTTTCGAACGTGCCCGATAATTCGCACGACTTTGCGGCACCATCACGTATTCCATATAGTCAATGTATATTGCCCTGACTGCAGGTCTGAAATGGCAATAATCGAAGCCACCACCGCCGCCATTTTTATCATCTCGCCGCCTCGAACTGGCACTCTCGCACGCAGATCCGCTGGCAGCCGTAGCCACTACCGCGGTAACGTTAAGCCTAGCTACTTCTACGTTCGCTATTAAACTTCTTGCCCTGCGGTGCCGTGTTTTTCATTGAAAGAATTCGCCGCTGTCTGCAATGGCACCGACTCCGCCTTTGTAATCCTCGCGATTGGCTTCGAAGCTCGCGGAGCACAGCGCGTTGCGTAATGCCAGTCACCGAAAGTTAGTTTCGCCTCAGTGCAGTAGTGCTAGGCAGTGAAGCATAACAAGGGTGGGAAGGAGCAATTGTCACGGGACACAGTATGCATTCCTTAATTATACACGCGTGCACCCTCGTCTCATGTCAAAGTGCGAGCACCGATATGCATAATAAGTGTGCTGACAGGCTTTAAGAGTTTTTTCGGACGTGCTTTTGGCAGTTTTAGCCCTTAAGGGCAGTTAAAGACATGAATTAATTTTTTTTTTCGGATAGCCATATTTTTCGGATGTTTTTGCGGCCCCTAGCGAGTCCGAAAATGGGACGTTGACTGTACAACTGACCAAGAGGATGCTTCAAATGATCCATGGGGTGAAAGGGTGGTGGCAGAAGGAGGATGAGAACCGAAAGGACCGACGAACTAAGGCAGGAAGCGTGCCGCCGCCTCTTTGAAGGAGCTTGAGCTCAAAAAACAGTGTTAGCTGATGCCGAGATGCAGGTGTCCCTCATCCAAACCAGAATAAACTCTTTCAAGCAGTGAAACACAACACTGAAATGTTGTGTATGGGCTGAGAGTATGTCAGGACTGTTGAGGTTGACTTCCCAGCTGCAGAGAGAGAATCTTGATTGTGACAAAGTTCAGGCCTCATACCGATGAGCTTGCTATCAGTTGATAGAAATATCTCATATTCAAAAATATTTGCTCATGTATGCATCTCCTTTTCATTCGTATTTGAAAATGTTCGTCTCAATTTGGAATAGGTTTTACCACTTCTTTCGCTGTGCATTTTACTAACACCGTCCTTCTGTTTTGTTTTTAAATAAAATAGATATTACTTCTTACTATTCAAATTGGATTGTTATTTTTTTGTTTCAGCATGCTTACTAGAGAGTGACAGCATTCGTGCAACATGGTGTCAGCCTGTCTTGACATATTAAAACAAAGTTCTGGCTCATTCAGGGAATTTTGCAAAGGTGCTCAGGGAAAACCTGGAAAAATCAGGGAATTTGGAAATGTCAACTTGGTAGACACCCTGTTTTTTCTACCTTGTAGCTTACTATCGCTTTTTCCGTCCGGGGGCTTACTCAAAACGATGCGTTTGCCGTTATCCTGATAACATTGATCGATAATTAGCGTTCGTGCTCTCTCTTCGAAGGTATCAAAGAGAGGTCGCAAAGAATTAACAAAGCCTTCTAAAGAGCTCAGCAGGTCTACAGCAGTTGAAATGTCTCGACCTGGTTTCTGAAGTGCTACGCTCGTTTTGTCAAAGCGCTCCAAGATTTCACTCCAGAAAATTGCCATGAATGCAGTCTCTAGTTTTGTCATTTTCTTGGAGAGAGTGCGCTTCGTTCCTAGTGTCACCATTTCCTTCCTCGTTCTTTTATATAGCTTAGAGGCAAGACAAGACTGCATTGAAATTTTTCAGAATGGCCTTACATGATACAGCATGTCTTGACCACCTGGTCTCAGAGAGACTTTTCAAAACAAGCTGCTGGCCAGTTCCACCCATGCTGTCCAAAAGATACCTCCATCGCTTAGACGAGAAGAAAGGGGGTTAACCGAGGGGCCCAACTTTTATTAGTCATATCATGAGAAGCCAACAAACGCTGACACCAAGGACAACATAGGGGAAATTATTTGTGCTTAATAAATGAAGTAAAGAAACGATACATTAATTGAAATTAAAGTGGATGAAAAAACAACTTGCCGCAGGTGGGAACCGAACCGACAACCTTCACATTTCACGTGCGATGCTGCAGGTGAGGCAGCAAAGAACACATACAGTCTCTGAAATACAGTGAAAAATTTGACTGCCTCAAGGCAACTTTCAACGCTACACGGGACGTAGACTGCCAATTCGTTCAGGTGCTTGATTTGAGCTTGCAGTCCTTGTATTTTCCTGATATATTAGTCGCATTATCATAAGCTTGGCCTCTACAGTCATCAATTGAGATGCCATTGGTCGTCAAGAGGGACATCACGGTATCGAAAAGATACAAGCCGGTATGCGATTCAATTGGAACAAATCCAAGAAAGCGTTTGTACAGTTTCCCATTTAAATAGTATCATAAAACAACTGACAGCTGATGTGAGTAAGGTCTGGAGTCGAATC
Organism: Dermacentor albipictus; assembly: GCF_038994185.2. Lineage (NCBI taxonomy): Eukaryota > Metazoa > Arthropoda > Arachnida > Ixodida > Ixodidae > Dermacentor > Dermacentor albipictus. Next base: position 152,881,207 of record NC_091825.1, on the reverse strand, counting down.
AACAACTGAAGAGAAGCATTTTGCGCGTTTCACTTCGTCAACGAGACGTTCCTTGAGAGCCTTTGCCATATGCTCGATAAATTCATCACAAATGGTTTTTGACAGATACGATGGGTGACCTTTTCCTTTGTTCCCGTAGCATTTGGTCTGCTCCTCCAGAAAGGGATCAAACTTGGCAATGGCCTCAAGCGCTGCTATATAATTGCCATTTCTCGGTGAACCAAAAATCTTCTCACTGCCCCTAAACGCTAGGCTGCGCTCAGCTAGAAGCTTAACAGCTACTACGCGCTTCAACACCTCTGTCCAGTAAGCGGTCTCAGTGACAAGATGCTTAACCAGCTCCTTGTGCTGGTCGAGTTAGACCGGGCGAGCCATGCTGCCACGTAGTTCCGGTGCTCTGCGCTATTTTCATGTGCACAAACCTTTTCTTCTGCTCTTTCCCAATCAGAAAAGTCGTGTGTGGTGGAAGCACTCAGGTTACTTGAAATCGAAAATAGTTTGCACATGAAACAGTAAACGGAACCTTTGGGCTCCAAGTACATTAACCAGTGTCGCTCGTACGCCTCCCCATTTACAGCCTTTCGCATGAAAAGATGAGGTGACATATAGTGTTTCTGAGTTTTGTATTGCCTTTCGGAAGCCTGAAAATTTTCTGCTTATTTTGAAAATAAAATGGCCCTTTCTCAAAGCATACACTCCGAAAGCTGTCAGTAATAATGTCCGGCCACTTAGCAGGGTCACTTCGGAGAATCTCGCAATGTACCTCTTGCTGCGGGGGTGTCTGTACTTCTCTCTTGCCGCAACGAGAACCCGCCTCCTTCGTCCTCTCGAGGCACACTTTGTGGGTGGGAACATGATTATTTGAAGCCAAATTAACAAGAAACAAGTGAGTTGGTTCTTGGAGTGTTGTTTCCTGGCGCTCGTCAGTAGAAGGAGGCTCATCGGGGAGGTTTGGCACCTGTTGATCAGCAGTAGTAGAAATTGGGCGGGGTGGACTGGACACCTGGAGCTCTGTGGCAGGAGCCCGGCCGAGTAGCATAGAGGTTGCTGACTCAGGAACACAGGGGGTCTACCAACCGGGAAAACCAGGAATTCTCAGGGTTTTTGAGTAGGCTGGAAAAGCTCAGGAAAAACTCTGGGAATTTGTGCCTCTATCACGGAAAATTAGCTGTAATTTTATTGAAAGGGTCGAAAATCGAGGTAATGCTGGCTCGAGTATAGACAGGAATCGTAATGAATCGTGTTTGACGCCCTGTCGTCGCCTGGAGGAGTCGCCAGTGTAGTCAACGACTGACTTCCCGGATTCCCGATAATTCGGAGGGCTTCACGGCACCGCCACCACGTATCCCGTAGAGTAAATGTATCAGAACGTCTGAAATTTTCGGGCGCAAGAACTCTTCGCCGTCCGATTTTCCGGACGTTTTGCCGTGACCGCAGATCCGAAACGGCATTCATCAAAGCCACCACCGCTGCCATTTGATTACCTCGCCGCCTCGAACTGGCGCTCTCGCACACAGATCCGCTGGCAGCCATAGCCATTACTGCGGCAACGTTAGGCCTAACTGCTTCGACATTCGCTATGAAGCGTCTTGCCGTTGGGTGCCGTGTTTTTTTATTGAAAGAACTCGTTGCTGTCAGCAATGGCACGGACTCTATGTGGTCCTCGCGATTGCCTTAGATGCTTGGAAAGCACGGTGCGTTGCATAATGCCGGTTCCCGAAAGTCAGCTTTGCCTCGACAGAGAAATGTTGCTTGGTGAAGCATACGCAAAAGTATTGCAGTGAAGCATAACAAGTGCGGGAAGGGCCTATTGCCACAGGACACAGTAGGTATTCGTTAATTATACATGCGTGCACCCGATATTTCCTGTAACAGTACGAGCACCGATATGCCTAATATGTGTACCTACAGGCCTTCAGAGCGTTTTCAAATGTACCTATGGTGGTTTGAGCCTCTAGGGGCAGTAAATGACATGCATTTATTTTTTCCCACTCGCCGATTTTTCGGACGTTTTCGCGGCCCCTAGGGAGTTCGAAAAATCAGACGTGGACTGTGCAACTGACCAAGAAGATGCTTCAAGTTGTCTCTGTGGGGCGAACGAGTGGCGGATGGAGGACAAGAACAGAAAGGAACTACGCATTGAGGAATGAATGGGAAAGGAAGCGTGCTGCTGCCGTTTTGAAGGAGCTTGAGCTCAAAAAACAGTGTTGGCTGATGCCGAGATGCAGGTGTCCCTCATCCAAACCAAAAACTCTTTAAAGCAGTGAAACGCAGCTATAAGGTGTCGTGCCCAGGCTGCAAGTATGTCAGGGCAGTTGTGGTTGACTTACGAGCTGTTGAGAGAGAATCTCAATTGTGTCAAAGTTCGGGCTTCATACCACTGAGCTTGCTATCAGTTGATAGAAATAGTTCATATTCCAAAATATTTGCTTCTGTTGCATCTCCTTTTCATTCGTATTTGAGAATTTCAGACTCCATTTGCAATATTTTTTAAGACATTTTATCTGCTGTGCATTTTTTAACTCCTCCCTTCTATTCTCTTTTCGTATAACACAAACACTACTCCTTAGTATTCAAATTGGATTCAATCATTCTTTTTAAAATTTTTTTTTATATGCTTATTAGAGAGTGACAGCATCGGGCGATATGGTTTCAGGCCGTCTTGACATAACACATAGTTCTGCATCACTCAGGGAATTGTGCAAAGGCACCCAGGGAAAACCTGGAAAACTCAGGGAATTTGGAATATCAACTTGGTAGACACCCTGGGAACAGGACAGGGCTCGGTTAGCGTCGGTTGCTCAGAAAGCGTCGGTTGCCCGAGGTTGGCACCGTTTTCACAGGATCCAGACAACCAAGACGAGTCAAACCTTGCTTCTTGCCAGGAAACCGTGGTGATGGAGTTGGCAAGTCCTCCACAGAAGCACAGTCGGTACTGTTGGGAGTTTTACACGGACTCTGGGCAGAGCGATCATACTGCTCCGCGGAAGCTGCGTTCAGTAGGTACTTTGTCATCTTTGGTAGCTTCTTTCCATGCTTTTCTCTTTCTAACTTCGCCTTTCGTTTAGACACGCCACTTTGATGCTTCCGACCGAGCATTTTCGCATCAATGGATGCTAATTGTTCACTGGGCACTTCATCAGTCCGACACGACCGCAGGTGTCCAACGGTGGCCGTCCCGATGACTGGTGCACGCTGCTTGGATGGTTCGTGGCTGGCCGAGAGTGGTGCATCCCCCGGAAGCTCCCCAGCGGGCGGGCTTATGCAAGCTTAGCCAGCGGCTCGGGGCTGAATCACTGCCTGCGATCAACTTCCCTTTATAGACGTGGGCCATGCTGTCTGTCACTAGCACCAAAGCAGGCGTTCACATACGCATAGAGTACCTTGTACAAATTCCCTCCTTCTCCCGTTCTGGTCTCTTCTTCCTATTGGCTAGGAGCAATCGTCTGTTCTGGGAGGTTCTCGATTTTTCTTTCGCCCCATCGACGCCGAGCGTGAGGTCGAAGGGGAGAGGGCGACTCCTAGCGCGGGCGAAGTTACGCGCCCTCCGTCACCTCTGAGTCATCTTTTTCTACTTATTGCTGGAAAGTTTGGCGGCCAGTCTGACCTACTCTTTCCGTCGAGCGCGCACGAGGGTGCGCAACCACTACGCAGGAATGGGCCCTGGAGACAGGCCTTTGTGTCCAGCTCTCCAACTTCCCGCTTCACTCTTCCACAACCCTAGAACAGTGAACTTCCGCAGCCCGAACAGTGAACATTCCATGTCCCACAGCGCATGACAAAAGCATGTGTGACGCCTTCTTTCCTTTCCTGCCTAGACTCTGCTGTCAGACTCATCATCATCTGCTATCGGACTCATCCTTCCCTGCCCAAATTACCATCACGGTAAAGAAAAGTCGAATGGGAGGCACTGTTGGGTACTGCAGCACATCGTTTCTATGAGAAGGACAGCATTGGAACTATTTGAGAGGTGGAGGGTGGCGTGGTGGTGATGCAGGGCAAGGGAGATTTAGGTCCTCATCCCACATTACATGTTTTGGATGTTTCCCCCTTGCCCCTCCTCTCCAGGCAGCACTGGACGGACAGACTGACAGGAAACCACGAAAACTCTTCCAAGCAAACACGCCTCGCTTCGTAAGAAAGCAGGCCCCGCCGGGGTGGCGGGGGATTCCTGTTTTTGCAGCTCGACAAGCTCTCCGCAAATGATCAGGCTAAACGCATGCTATTACATTAGGTGGGGAGCCCCATCTGCTCGTTCTGGTTTTCTCGCTTCATACATGTCGCTTGAAGTTCCATTGCCCATGGTTCCATATACTAAGCAGGTTAGAATAAATGGGCCCCTTTCTCCTACTGTCCAAGATGAGGCCCTGGGCTGCAGCCCCCTTAGCCCCCCCCCCCCCCTGCCCCTTAATCCAGTGCTGCCTGGTGGCGAAATCTTGGTACTTTGGATGTTGTATGTGAGATTACTGTACTTAAGCTGGCTGTTAATAAATACAGCATACTTATTGCTTAAGGTTGCTGTTCGTATATTATTAGACACTTGCACTTCATTTTATGCATACTACAAAGTAAAGAAAATCCATGCTAATGAGCAGCACACGTCCCACAATGCATGGCGGCGCACATGATGAGTTTGCGAATAAGTGCACGAAGTTGTGTGTTCTCTCCGTGAGATACACAATGCCATCGGCTAGTTGCGCCGTAACTGGGTGCCAACACTACAATATTAGCAAGTGTCATTTTGCTTACGAGAACTTAACTTGGCTTGGCTAAACACTCTTTACTGGTTAATGACCAAAGCAGTTAGGTAGGAAATCACGAAAAGAGGCAGCTATTATTGTAGAAATAATTTAACCATTTGGAAAACATGAATCGCAGGAATATCGGCTTAATAAAGAAAATAATACTTTCTCACAGCTACGGTCGCACTTATTGTCTGCCTTCCACCAATGCCGGCGCATAATTGCTGTCGCACTCGCGTATCGCTGTTTTCACCATGTTTCCAGTGAACGACTATATCCTCACTGCAGATAAAAAAATTCTGATAATGATTGTTCCATGGCATTTTCCGCACTGCTTCATGAAGACAATCTGACCAGTGGACTTTCTATTATAATAAAAAAAAAAACCGGTACAATGAATATTGGTTGTCAGTCCCTTTTTTGTGAAGAATATGTTTGCCTGAAGCCATACACTGCTAGCCATCATGGTAGAAGCTGATTGTCATCGTTACAACGGGAAAGTCAACTTTGAAAAGCCACTTGGAGAACTTGAAGAATGTGCTACTGAGCAACTGCTTAGCTGCAAGAAGTTGCAGTTAAGAAGGTAGTTTCACTATCTTCTAGGGTATGTGTACGGATAAGGCTTGTTTCTTTCTACTGAAATTTGGCATTTGTCATCCTTGAATTGTCCTTGTATTTTGAGTCAACTGTTGTGTAAAAATCCTGATTCTGCCAGTATGTTGTATTTTATCTTACATTGATCATGTTCAGAAATGTATTGTCTTTACGTGCTCACCTAGCAGGTCCAGGTCTGCAAATTGTTGACTGAAGAATAGATGTTCTTAGCAGAGAACACTATCAGCAATTTTTTTGCCAGTGGCTGTGCGACCTGCTTCTGAGTGGAAAAAAAAATGCTTTATGGTGACTCGTGCTCTGGTTTTAGAGTTCATGCATTATCATTTTTGCTTTCCTTCTTTTTCCGGGTATCTACACATAAAGCAGTGTTCCCTGCCTGTGGTTTTAGCACTCTTTGTCACTGACCATCTTTATGTTCAAGATATGCCATGTTTACTTGCATCTTGGAGGGCCTTAATTCAGAAAATAGTTTTCTCTGTGAACTTACCTTGTATATTAGAGCAGTTTTGTTTTAGATCCTGCATTTCGGTTTTGGATCATTTAAATGCATATGTGGTCTTTAAGTTAGGCTTGGCAAGAGCTGACTATAAGATTGGCTGAGTGTTTTAGATCATCCTTGCTTAATCATCTGTTTGAGTCAGTAGTGTTCTAATTTGCACATCAGAACTGTCACTGAGCCTTCTATAATGTTCATTGCTAGGCAAAGCTAAAGCAGCAGCTGGATGCCAAGGCTAAGGGAGAACATGCCCTAAGCATGCTCAATGCAACGACAGCGAAGGCCAACAAGCTGGCAACTCAGCTCCACAATGGTGGTGAGCAGCAACAGGCAATTGCTGATGAGCTTGCAGCCTGCGAGAAAACACTGGCTGCCTACGACTTGAAGAAAACTGACATCATGTCACACTACAAGCAGCTCAAGATGACCCTATGTGCCTCTGCTGAGGCAGTGCAGAAGGCAGAGTTGGACATTGTCAACCTCAAGGAAACCCTGGAGGAAAGACGGGCTGCAGTGTGCAAGTAAGTAGGCATCCGCTCTATACAGCACAAGAAGGTGTGCCTATACTTAAGTGTTGGTACTGCAGAAGATTGTGCATAAAGTGTGCTGGTACACTTCAGCACAGACGACCAGTTGTGCTGCAGAAAGTCACTATAGTGACCACATGTACAGTTGGCCACAAGTTTACAGCACATGAGATTGCGAAAAATCAGATTTTTCTTCAAGTTCAATTTGTCTACAGCAGTTTTTGTGACCTACCTAAACAATCAATTTATTTAGAAGTGCCATGCTGACAAGGCATAAATTTGCGTGTCTCTGAACCCTGGTGTTGTAAACTTTTGTGGCCAATTGTATGCAAAAGCTGTCGGTAGAAGTAGTTTCATAAACAGCTGAGGACTGCTTCCAACTAGATCGCAACAAGGTTCAAACTTGCAAGTGATAAAAAGGCAACGTGCTAAGCAGGAAAGCAGGAAACCACGAAGTGAGTTTCACGAATTAGAACTCTGATGAATGTTGCCCTGCTCGCTCCACAAGTGTCGTGCAGCACAGCTGCCACGAATGGAGACACATTGTTGAGTTTGGCAGTAGCTAGTGCATCTGCTGTGCAGCAGGCGTCGCACCAGGCCCCTTTACAGCTGCTGCTACCAGCCACGCTTAGTCTAGGTTCATTTGATTCACCTGCACTCTCTGAACTAGTTCTGGAGGAGCTTTGCTTCGCTATTCATTTCACTAGATCAGCATGGTAAAATCTCCACATTGTGTGGTCTTAAACATGCTCTTGGGACAAAGGAACGACAACACAGTGGTACAAACAATCAAAAGGGCATTTATTGTGCCTTTTATACAAAAAGTCAATTACAACAAATCTAACATGCTGATGAGCGCTGACAAATCAAGAAAGTCAGACTCACCGTGCCAGGATATTGAGCGAATATGTTCACCCCGATGCTGGACACCAACGCCTAATCGTTCACAAGTACAGTCGCACAAATGATGGCACGTCCAAACAATCGTGTTCATCCATTTCTGCCTAACTGTGAGTCCTTGCATGGGACTGTTCCACAAGACATCCCAATGGGCATGCGAGACATCCGTGCATCCAGCCGACATCAATCCAAAGCACAAGAGGCTACTCCTTTTTCTGTCCTACTAACCCCGCTGTTAGGTAGCATTAGCAACAAAACACTCGCGCCATTTCACCAACTATTCTGCAACTACACTGCCAGCACACAGCTTCACGTGGAAGTCAAATTACAGGAGACGCAAGAGCCATGCGAGCAAAACATCAGGGGACAAGTGAGAGTAAAGCACCCCCACAATGTCGCTATTCATTTCACATAGTGCAGTCTTTGTGCAGGACAAGTTCACAGCATTCTCTCCACTTGTCGGAGAGTTAGAGCGTAGTGCAGGTCGTGCCAAGCCAGTTCTGCAGAAGCAAGGACTGGTACTGAATGGATGGGAACTAGTTCACAAAGTGCTGGGCGACTTGATTGGAGCTTTTATTACAGTGCAGCTGTATTTGGCTAGCCGATTCGTCCATCCATCTGTCGGTCGCCTGTACGCCGAAAGCTTCTCTGATGCAACTCCATGCACATGCAAAAAAAAAAAATCCTGGCTCTCTCATAATTGAGAGTAGATGTAAGCATGAAATAGCTACCGGCAAAGCAGATTGGTTGGAGGTGGTACTAGCTACAATCCTAAAATGGGTTTAGTGCATGTTCGTAGCAGCACACCCCACCACAGGCACCACACCGCATCACGCCATAATGTGCACATAAAGTTTCCTGTCACAGACAGAACCTCATTGCAAGTCTCATCTCGGTCAAACAGCCATCCGCGGTGCCAGCCTGGACTCGGCTAGATGCTACCAGCGCTGCCCAACGCGTTGTGGACCTCACAGACTGCTGGCGTTGTGAATAGTACAGGCAACTCTGTCTCAGCACCAAGAAATGACAATCAAGTGTATAGTGCGCTGTATCTGCCTTTTGAACATCATTATTGGAAATGGCAAATAAAACTTCAGTGTACTAGAAGTTCCAGCTTGAGTGATATTTTTAACAAACATTTGGAAGAACTCGGAAGCAATATTATTTGTTACTTGTTTGTGAAGACACTTAGCATATGTAATGCGTCGTTGACTGGTTACCCGGATGATCTTGTTTTGTTCTCGCAACTTGCACGGATGTTCTTGTTTGAGCACTCGAATAATGGCTTTGACTTTCAGCTCAAGGTCACTTGAAGGTCGCCGACAACGGGAGCTAAAAGCATTTCACACTTAAAAAGAGAGAAATAGAGGTGCTTGATTAGCCAACACCATCACACAAGGCCTGTTTACTTCGCACAAGGCCTGTTTACTTCGATCCATCACGTCACTCTATCTGGCCTGAAATTTCCATTGACAAGGCTGGCGCGATGAAAGCGGTGATGTTAAAATCACTGTTGCCTACTCGGGAGCATCCGCATTATATTCTATGGCAGTCAGGCCAGGCAACATGACGTCATGCATCTTTAGTAAAGGCATTGTGCTATCTAGGTTGTGTTGGATTAGCTGTGCCAGTAGTTTCTCTCTGGCTCCAAAATTGGTATGCCACTTGTCATACATACTTCTTAAAAGCAGGCAACTTTCAATCAGCAACGCCATGAGCAGAACCGGAAACAAGCTTGTCTACGCCTTGCCAATGCTGCAGCCCGTCCACAAAAACAGGCTCGTACAGCGGAGTGCAAGCAGCAACTGCATACCGAGGGTCTGGCAGCCTACCAAGCTGTCATTTAATCAACCATCGGGATTAACTTGCGGATAAACACCGGTGCCACACGTTTCAGCTTCGCCGGTTAACCATCTGTACGGAGTGCTTGAGGGGTAATATTTACGGTCACTTTCATATGTTGTAGTTCCATTTTCCGATGCATCGCATCAATCAATTTGTCTTTTTTCTTTTTCAGTTAGCCTTGAACCTTCTGAAACATGTCGCTCTTTTTCTCTCGTAATCTCTAGATTGTGGCTAGAGCTTTTGCATTATTTGTCCGACAGAGGCACAGGAGATATGAGGTGTTCTTTCTCCTGTTTATTTCTAGCGATCCAGCTGCTTGGAAGGAAAAGACTTCAGCAGATGCAGAAACCCTGGCTGTCTTGAAATCTGAAATTGAGAAGTTTCGAGCCGGTGTGTCTGCTGTGAATGAAAAGATAGGCCTGGCCCCCCGCATCAGTGAGGAATATCAGAAAACTTTGGAAAGCATAGCTGAGATGGAAGGCCGGTCTGTTGAAGCAGAGGCGTTGCAGCAGAGGAAAGCAGCACAGGAGAAAAAGCGGTAAGTACATGTTGTGATAGACCAACGGCATGGGGAAAGGATTTCTTCGAAAGTGATACACGAGTCTAGTTGCAGCTTCTTGTCGTCTTGTGTAGGGCCGTACCCAGAAATTATTTTTGGCTTAAGTTTTGTGTTCAAAGTGGTGGCCATTTTGAAATATTACTCAGTTTTTGCACAAGAATCGCACATCCCTCACAATAACAGTATAAACACATTATGTATTTTGACATATTTTACATATGACATATATGTAAGAGCACTAAACAGTATATCGCAGTGGTTATAATTTCAGATGGTGTTAAAACCCTTTAACCTTCTTCCTGGTTACGGCTCTGGTCTCATGTTGTGTGTTAAAGGCCAGAAGAAAACAAATTAACTAATACCCTTCATGCATGCAAACCCTTCTGAATAAAAGTAACAAAGCGCACTGTTTTACCATACATGCACAATGTCGTACAGACTGAAAAAGGACACTCACTGGCATGAGATTTTGTTTCTTGCCCTGTATAAGCTGAAATGAAAGTTAAAGCATGATGTAGCAAATGCAGAAATTAATTGAATGTTTGCTTAGCATTGCCTATAAGACCCACTTTCTTGTTGCAAGGTATACCTGGGCAAAGCTGATATTCATTTGGTGAATGATTGAGGGTATTGCTAAGTCAATTGCATGTCAGCAGTTGACTGTACCTGGCAGATTGGCCACTTGCTGCAAACAGTGCAAATGCTCTGCTCATTTCAGACAAGACTTGTTTGTGCCAGAAACAAATAGGAGAAATCTGGGAGGCACTGAAGATGGATGAGTACGACAAGTGCTTAACCACACGGCTATTACTGTTGACAGTTGTGGAGGCAGTGTTTGCAAAAAAGTTCTCAGTTTTCTGAACAATCAAAGCAATGGCAAACAAAACTGCTGTGTTGGCCTCACTTCTTTATTTTCTTTTGTAACATTTTAACACTTTTTTTTCCATGGTGTTTTTTTTTTTAATGCTTAAGCTGTCACATCTTTCACTTATCTCTACATAGGTAGTCCATGCATGAAAATCTTGTTCTCAAATTGTTTCTTTCCTCTGGTTAGCTTAGTTTGTTCCATTGTACAGTCTTACAGTGAACAGTTATCAAAAAACGATATCTGCAGTCAGTTTGTGTTCACCATCTTTGTGAGTCACTAAGTGGCCATGCATGATTACTCTTAATATGAAACAACTTAATGAGCAACACCTATCTTTAGCCTCGATTGCCAGTCAGTAGCTGTGAAATTCTTCCACACATCATTAGGTGTAGTTGTTTTAGCAGTTTACATTTTAGAGCACAGCTCTTCGTGGCTTGTTCCTGCAGTGAGCGTTGGTGTCAGCAGCAGTGGCGTAACCGTGCTATCGAGCACAACAGTGAAAGATAAAAGAGCGAATGTGGAGCGGCAGACGAAAGACGCGTACAGTGAAGACCAATGAGAGCAACACCTTCAGTGACGCGCATAGGAAACTGGCTTCATGCGTACCCGCCCGACCGTTTGATGTGTACTCATATCTGGTCTCAGCTGGACCGCTCACTTTGTGCTATCATTGGCCGACGTGAGCTCGCGCTTGTTTGGTTTGCTTGTTCTGGTCTCGTTCATGTTTGTTTCAATTGTCATGGTTTGCGATTGTTTCGTAAATTGATAGTACGCATGACGCGAATTGTGTAGTACGTACTTTCTGGAAGCCAAGAAGCACAAGCGATTTCACTGGAAACTTCGACGGGTCATGTACAAAAGCTGACACGCTTAAACTGCAGATCCGATTTTTACCAATTGCTAACTCTGCTATATGTCGCTCTCACATTCTTTGCCTCAATATGTCATGAAGTGAACACATATAGAGCTGTGCTCAAATTTTGCACTAGGGAATAGCATAATTGTTGAATTTTATTCTAGCTTGTGTTACAGAATATTACTGTGAGCACTAATGGTCTACCGGCATAGATTATAGTGATGTGCAAGGTGGGCAAGTGGCACAGCCATGCACTTCGTAAATGTTGCCCTTGCAGCACAGTGTGCAAAGGGCTCATTATATAGAAAATGTAATGAATTGCCTTGCTGACTGGAGACTGGAAGCATTCTAGGGGAATGAAAAATGTAAATTCTGCTACGTAAATTTTTCTTATTCACCAAAGTAGCTCCATGGTGTTCTGCTGGCAAGCCAGACGCCGCAGGTTTGTTTTGCCGGGCATACTGGCTGTGTTTCAATTGAGGTGGATCGCAAAAATGCTTGTGTGTCATGCTTTGGGTGCACCTTAAAAAAAACCTTGGGGCACCAAAATTAATCTGAAACCCTTCATTATTGTGCCCTTAGAAGCTGACAAGGCTTAAGTATGTTAAACCCCATATGTAGTTTGATATAGACAATCTTGCTGCATTGAAATACATTAGCTTCCTATTAAGCCGGACCTGTAAGACAGCAAAAGTTGCTAAGCTTGTCCAAAGTTCAGTTCAGCAGAATAATTGGCTAATATTGGTATAAATGAGTGGGGTTTGCTTCACCCAAGAAACTTGCCTGCAAGACAGGGCTGTAACTCCTTCAGTCATGGCGTACACAAAATTGACATTTTTGTGCAGTGGTGACAAGCAATAGACCAGGAACATTAACTTACGAGTAAACTGAAAATTCTGATTACCTAAAGTACCTCCATTTTACTTGTCAGTGAGATATAGGATCGCTAGACTACTGCTTTGGTGAAGGCACTGCAGTGTTAAATGAGACATTTGGCATGGGGCGTTTCGGTAGCCATTGAAAAATGTTTTTCTTCCGTTCAAATAATGCTTGCGGCCAGTAATTACCTTGTGCATGTATTTAGAGCAGGTAATCCAATTTTCTTATGAAGAAAGGTAGCATGACTGTACCCATAGATATTTAATTACTCTAAATAGAATGACTTGCTTTCAATGGAGTCTCCAGCACCTTTACATATAATTCTGCGAATTCCTCTCATTTATTCATAGTTGATCATAATTCATGAGTGAAAGGGGGGTGCGGTAATCTTACATTTTTTTCTTCATTTGGTTTCTAAACATGTGCTGCAGTGTGGCTCTTTGCATGCAGGATTGAACTTGAGCAATTGCACTATGCATTGCAAAAGAAAGTGGAGCTCGCCACAGAGGAGCACAAACGCCTCATGGAGAGGCAGCCACATGATGCTGGTCTCCAGTCCCGCGAGCAACGCAACCATGACGCTCGGCAGCAGCTGCAACAACTCAAGACAACAATGAAGCAAACGAGGGCCAGTGCCACTGCTAAGGTACCCACTTACGATGCATCTAAGCTTGCAGTCAGTCAGACCCTTGTATACCAACGTTTTTGTTTACTGAGATATCCTCATGAAATTTTCAGGATAGACTCATAGCAAAAGCATTAGTAGAACTACAAAATTTCATGCAGTTATGTTCTCTGGTTTTCAAGTTACAGCAATGTGTCAGAATGGTGCACATAATTTTCTCATTCCAGGCCTGGATAATTTTTAAAAGGTGCTACAACTGTGAAATTCACTGTGATGATTCCCATATGGATACCTCAGAGCAAGACAGAGCCCTTTTTTAAAATTTCCTTGCTGCAAAATTTTAGCAGACCACCGAATTTAGTGTTGATGATTAAGGTTTTATCAATCAAATTTTGATTAAATATCAAAAATCACAGACACAATATATAAAAAATTGGCTTGTCTTGCCCTCAGAAATTTATTCAGATACACAATAAAAAATTAACTGATCAGCCGTTACAGAAATATGGCTGGAACAAGCAGCCTCACCAGCCAAAAAAGTCATTTTGAGAAAGTCATTTTGAGTCATTTTGAAAGTTTTGAGCATATATATCGGTCTAAAATGACCCTGCAGCGCAACTGGAGATTTCCTTAGGCACTTTCTTTGTTTACCGCCTTTCCCCCTTCTCTTGTGATCACTTCTTGACCTTTTTCAAGCACAGAGAATCTTTCTCGGCAACCCGTTGAATGGCCAGGTGGCCAGGTGTTGGCCCCACTGATGAACATAGCTCTTGGGTGGCCCTGTGGCAGCTAGCATTATATCTTAATTAAAACTGCCTCATGCTGTGCTGTCTCCACAGCATTCAGCGGCGCATGCTGCTCTTTGGGCATCAGGGACCACAGCACGAACTGAAATGATTCTGGTGCATTCTGCGTCTTTGCTCCCAGGCAGCATTGCAGAAGAGAAGCCTGTGAGAGGTGCTCATAAACAGGTAGCACTGCTTCTGCAACATAGCCTGGAAGATTGTACCACTGCTTCGGAGGTGGCACACTATCACTCTTACTGGCGTTATGACGACACTGAGTCTGCATCCTCAGGGCACAAGTCGTGGTGAGGATCCTCGTCCGTCGATGTCACGTGGTGGTATGATGCCATCACTGCACACTGCATTGCAGCCACATCGTTGGAATTGTTCCATAGGGTCCAGCCATAATAGTCAGTCAACTTGTCAATGAGGGCCTTTGTCAGCCTGCCCTTCCCTCCTGAAACCTTGTCACTTTTCTGCACAAGGTTGCACAGTGCTGTCCCCATCCTCTTCATTACGTGGTTCATGCATTCTTCTTTCGAAATGGGGACCAGTCCACAAACATTTTCTTGCACAAGGGCAGAGAAGGTGGCAGTATCTCCATCAGACACGAGCATTGTGTAGCAGAGGTGGTGCTTTGGCACCGAATGTGAGAAAAAGGATGACAACTGCCTCAACCTCCATTCTCCCAGGTTTAGAGTCAGTGTTTTTCTGGCACACGTGATCTTCCTGCCAGCTTGCATAGCCTGGGTCTCCGGGCTTTGGTCCTACTTGGCAACCAAGGCACTGGTTGTATAAAACAATGGCGTGCAAGATGAGGCCCGTATGATATTCAATTATTGCACCAGCTCCAATATGGGATGTGTGGTCACGCTTGTGCCGTGTTCTATCAAAGTTTACTGTGATATCCCTGCTGAAATATAGATCCATTTCCTTAAAGGTGGTTTTCACAGCAGAAGCAGTTTCTGCTTAGAACTTGTCTATTCACTGTGTCTGGGGTTCCCTGAATTTCTTAAGTGCTTATGAAATGTCATGATGCGGGCCACGATGGGACACGTTCATCACTGCCAAAAAGTCATTGAGGACTGTTTGTCCCTTCCCTATCTGTTTTGTTGCCACAATGGCTCTTATATTCATGTCAAAGGTCATTGAGTCATCCTGACGAGCAGAACTCCATGAGCTTGCAACTACTCCACAATGTAAACATAGCACATCAAGCTGTGTTGCAAGTCCAAGTTGGGTGCCTCCTTGAACCTTCATCCCAGTCGCAAAGCACCACTAGCATGGGGTGCCGGATAGCAGGTCGCCTAGGGCATCCATTTGCACATGGTCAAATTTTTCGCCTTCACTTGTAGCGGTGGCAGTTTCAGGATCGCGCTCCATTGCTTGAAATTTTCGCTCCGTCGCTGACATAGCACCAAGTCTTTGTTGCACAGCAGCGTGTTTTTTTATCCGCCGCCTCTTTCTCCTCACACGTCAGGAAACATGTTTTCAAGTGCACAGTGAACGACGCGATCGCACTGCCCGAGGCAGATGAAAGAGAGGATGTGCAAGCCACTGTCGATGAACACAAGATACCAGGCGCCCTCGTCATGACAAATTCTTGCGCCGGAAGAGCAGGAGTCATCTTGCTAGAAGCGTCAACGCAACCACACTCTTGCGTAGATGAAGCAGAAGCTGCCTCACAGGAACCATCGGTGCAATCATCGTCGGCGCGCGGGCAAGCGGCGAGCTTCGCCATGCGGGCGAGCTTCATAGAATGCTTCCTTAGCAGGACTCTTTCAGGAATTGTCAGACATTGTTTGGGATATCATCGGCCTTAGTGAGATTAGAAGAACTGGTGAGGCTTATACATTGCTGAATAACGACCATGTCCTCTGCTATAGAGGTCTACCAGATATGAAGCAATACAAGGTGGGATTTCAAATCCATAAGGACATAGCGGGCAACATAGACAAATTCTACAGCATTAATGAAAGGGTAGCAGTAGTCGTAATCAAACCTAATAAGAGGTATAGATTAAAGGTAGTACAAGCCTGTACTCCAACATCCAGTCACGATGAGGAAGTAGATCAGTTTTATGAAGATGTTGAATTAGCGATGACAAAATTACAAACTCAGTGTACAGTAGTAAATGGGCAACTTCAATGAAAAAGTGGGGGGAAAGTAGGCTGGTGAACAAGCAATTTGAAACTATGGCATTGATTCTAGGAATGCTAGAGAAGAGATGCTCGTAGAATTTGCAGAAAGGAATAAGCTTCAAATAATGAACACCTTTTTCAGGAAGCATAGCAACAGAAAGTGGACCTGGAAAATCCCTAATGATGAAACAAGAAATGAAATTGATTTCATAGTTTCTGCTGATCCCAGCATAGTGCAGAATGTAAAGTGATAGGTAAGGTAAAGTGCAGTGATTGTAGGATAGTGAGGACTAGGATACACCTCAATTTGAAGAGAGAAAGAGCAAAATCGGTCAAGAAGAAACAGGTCAACCTAGAGGCAATAAGGGTAAAAGCAGACGAATTCAGGCTGGTACTTGCAAACATATATGCAGCCTTAGAACAGAGAGAGAATGAGGTGACATATGATAGAGGTAATAAATGAAACCGTAAATAGGCTGGCTTCAGAGGCAGCAATTGAAGTGGGAGGCAAGGCACCAAGGCAACCAGTAGGCAAGCTCTCCCAAGTAACAAAAGACATAATAAAGAAATGACAAATAATGAAAGTGTCCAACTCAAGAGTTAAGATAGACGTTGTGGAACTGTCAAAACTGATCAGTAAGGCAAAAAAAAGCGGTATTCGAAACTATAATGTGTGTAAGACAAGAAGCCCTAAAATATGGACGCAACCTGAAATCAATGCGGAGGAAACTTGGCATAGGACAAACCAAGATGTATGCACCGAAAGATAAGCAGGGTAATGTCAGGAATCTCGAAGATAGAGTAAATGTGGTGGAAAAATTCTATGCTGACCTGTACAGTACCCAGAGGAGTTGGGATACCTCCATTAGAAACAGTAATTCAGGGAATCAGTAATCACAGGGAACCCTGATCATGAGGAGGAAATTTACAGAAGAATAAAAATGGGTTGGATCGATAGGGCAGACATTGCCAGCTCCTGACTGGAAGCTTACCATTATCATTGAAAAGGAAGGTGTACAATCAATGCATTTTACCGGTGATGACATATGAGGCAGAGACTTGGAGACTGACAAAGAAGCTTGAGAACAAGTTAAGGACCGCGCGAAGAGTGATGGAACAAAGATTGCTAGGCGTAACATAAAGAGACAGAAAGAGAGCGGTTTGGACCAGAGAGCAAACGGGTATAGGCGATATTCTAGTTGACATCAAGAGAAAAAATGGAGCTGGGCAGGTCATGTAATGCACAGGTCGTTAACTGTTAAACCATTAGGGTTACAGAATGGGTATCAAGAGAAGGGAAGCGCAGTAGAGGACGGCAGAAAACTAGGTGGTGCGACGAAATTAGGAAATTTGCTCGGGCTAGTTGGAATCAGTTGACGCAGGTGTCAGGAATTGATGGTGGGGTAGTTCGCACTCTCCGAACAGGAGGGGATGGGGCGACAACAAACCCACCCCGCCTGCGTTTAGTCAGGGTTCGACTGCTGACCGGCGATAAGGTCCACGCCTGATCGACCGTGAACCAGAGGCATGAGACGGGAGGCGACGTCGTACAACACACACACTCAATTTAATAAAATGAAATCATGCACGAGGCACCATGAAAGAAAAAGAACATACAACTACAAGTAGTGGGCCCTAGCTCGCGGAAGGCGTGCGGGTCACACAGCACACGCCCTGACGCCACTCGCGCGACACTAAGCCCACCACGTGGGAGCTAATAACACTCGCGAAATATCAAACAAAATACGCGACACAAATACAAAATATACGCGACAATAACCACGGCAAACATTACACTAACAGATCACACAAAAATCAACACTCGATGGCTAATTCAACGGAAGATTAAACGCGATTACAAACATACAGTCCGGGGGAAAGTTTGAGAGATGCGGAACACGTGGCGTGGGCTTATCTGCGGAGTGTCGAGTAGGGCGTCCGAGCTGGGGAGGCGCCGGGCTGCTGGGTCCGTCGTAACCGCACGTCGCTGCCGAAGATCGGGGCTGACTCGGGGCCGCGTCTAGGGAGGCTCCGGCTACAGGAACTCAGGCCGCCGTCCTCACGCCTGCCTGACGCCCAATTCACCTTCCGCTTGCCTCACTGCTCCAGCAACTCTGCCCGCTTGTCGCAGGTCGCTCCACCTCGTTCTCCTCTCTCCTCTCCCCGCGCCGGCTGTGCCGTGAGGAACCGGTTTGGGTGCCGGCGGGATCTAGGGAGAGCGCTCCCCGCGCCGGGCACGCCGCGGCGGGAACTGTTGGCGGCGGTGGGCGACGCCGAGGGGTACACGCACTTTGTGACAGCAGGACAGGGGTAATGGAGATCACAGGGAGAGGCCTTCGTCCTCCAGTGGACATAAAATAGGCTGATGGTGATTATAATGATGATGATGATGGTGGTTTACAAGTCCAGACGCCTGCACCAAAACGCAGATAGTTTGTTGCGTTACCCCATCGAGAGCTCTGATGTCCTTGACATCAAGAATTCTGCTTGTGTTTTTTCTCTGTCGCAGCTCCTCCTTATCGCCGACGAGCAATGTCGTGGTGCCTAACTCAGAGCGCTTGTAGATTATTTTGAATCTGCGCCCAACGACACTTCCTTACGCCTCTTCGTTCTTCGGGATGGTACTTTGTACTGTCATAATGTTCATCCCGATGGCCCCGACCTCCTCGTCATTCCAAGGCACCTTCATTTGACTGTTTTTAACCCTTTCACTGTCACGGACGTACCGGTACGTCATCGCGCTTCCCCCCCACAGTGTCGCTGACGTACCGGTACGTTCTCTATCGTGCGCTCAAAATTTCGTGCCTGAGCGCAAAGCTGGCGCTCCTTGATTGGCCACGCTATCTGTTGATCCTTTCTACAAGTTCGTATATTCGCCCCAACCTTTGTTATTCTATGTATAGAAGAGTACGGTGCGACTGCCACTCCCCACTTTCTCTTTGCAGAGTGGCGCGGTGGCTCCGCGTTCGCTGGATCATGCGTCGCGCGCGTGTGGTTATGGGTTCAAGGGTTCTGCGATCTCCGCTGGTTTGAAGGTTTTTATTTTTCTTCTGTTGGTGTGCCTGCTACGGCGCGTCAAGTTCAGGCGCACGTGCCGTTGCCTCTCCAAAAAGAGTGATTCGATTGCTGCTTTCGCTCTCTCGCCGCACCCTCGCTTCCGACTTGCAGCAGTAAACGTAAAGCCCTTCGAACTTTGTTTAGCCTTTTTTCATCTCCTTCTGTCTTCTTGATCATGCAACGTCCCATTTGTCTCCGTTGTGCGGGCGACTGAAAGCGCATCCTCCCTGCGCGCGGTTACTTTCGGGTGGCTCGGCGCGCGGGACCTTCGTCTGCTCATTGGAGCGGTGGCTCAATTCCGATTCAGAATACGAGCCGAGCTCGGATTCGGACTCGGACAGAGTCGCATGCGAGGAAGAGGGTTCCGCATCGTGATATTCGGATGTTGAATGGATTTTATAGTCAGGCTGATGATGATGATGATGTTTACCAACAACAGCTGCATAACACTGAAATGTGCATATTGCATTGACTATGTTGTTTGTGTACCAATCATAATCAAAAATAAATTGCTAAGCTCATTCCCTGTTATGCTCGTTCTCTGAAACCAAGGCGACACTGGGGGTGCGTCACGGCCAGAAAGGTCCGACAGCGAAAGGGTTAAAGAACTTCATGACACACCCACCGCTGGACTTCTGGACCTGTCTAAAACTTACGACGGGGTACATCGTGGCTTCTTCTGGCCCGGTCGTGCACATTCAGTGAGACGTTATGTCGTAGTTTGCAAGCCATGTCAACGCCGCAAGAAGCCATCCCTGCTTTCCACTGGTTACCAGCAGTCACTTGAAATCCTGGTAGAGCCAGTAGGTCGTCTCAACTTGGGCCTCCTGGGCCCTTTTCCATTATCCGCATTGAGGAACAAGTGGGTTGCTGTCACTGCTGACTACGCAACCAGATACACCATTGCACATGCTCTCCCAACCAGCTGCACAACTGATGTGGAAGATTTCCTGCTACACGTCATCTTGATACATGGAGCTCCACATCAAATGCTTATAGACCGAGGCCATACCTTGTTCAAGGTTATTGATGACATCATGCGTGTCTGCTCTATTCAGCATCAGCTTACCACCTCATATCATCCTCCAACCAACGGCCTGACTGAGTGATTCAACCAGGCCCTTACAGATATGCTGGAGAAATAACATATATGTATACTCGAATCTAGGCTGACCCCGATTCTAATCTGATCCCCGAATGTCTGAAGCAAAAAAAAAAAAAAATACCTCGACTGTAGGCTGAACAACAAAGTGAGGGCAGCATGCACAAAATGAAAATAGCATTTATTTAATATAAGCATGCTGAGCCCACTCTGTGCCATCATTGCTGCTAGCCTCGTATGTTTGCAGGCGCGCACAAGCTCACGGCTGCGTGCCCACGCATGTGCAGACAGTGCTGCATGGCTCGTACGCATCGAAACATGCCACAATCTTGGTGAACAACTCTCTGTTGTCACGCCCTTTCTTATCGCCGTCATCTCCTTGTTGCGGTAAACACAAGAAGCGTCTCCCGTTGCCCCCTCCAACAACGGACGTTTTTGTCATCGATGCTGAAGTCCCGCTCAGCATGAACGCTTGATGCCTTTGCAGCTAGCACATTTGTTGATTGCAAGAGGCACTGCAGTGGAATCGCCTGTTTGGTGCCATTACAATAATGCCACGCCGCACGCCGATACAGCACGGGTAAAAATGGTGACGTCGCTCGTGTACTTCAGTTGGCTACTGGTGTGGCTGCGGTACTAACTTTTCTAGGTGCCGCTAGCTATGCGCCACATAATTTTCCATTACAAACCGGCACACTTTTGAAATTCTCGAATCTAAGCCGATCCTAGAGCTGAGTATAGGATTATTTGAAAAAAACTGTTGGCCTAGATTCAAATAAATGTGGTATGTTTCAGCCAATCACCGCCATTGGGACATTGCTCTACCTTACATTACCTTCACCTATAATTCTCGCCTTGCCACTGCCGGCTATTTCCAGTTCTACCTCCTGTATGGCCATGAACCCGTGCTACCACTAGACACCTTGCTACCATCGATTACGACCTCGACAAGTGAATATGCCCAGGATACCATCACTCGTGCTAACCACGCTCGACAACTTGCATGCGCTCACCTATCAGCGTCACAAGACAACCAGAAGCATCCCTATGACCTTTGTCACCATGACGTGCACTTTTCACTGGGTGTGTTAGTACTGCTTTGGTTGCCTTCTCGTCAAGTAGGCCTTTGCGAGAAACTTTTGTCTTGTTACAAAAGCCCATATCACTTGGTTTGTTAAGTCACTGATGTCACCTACAATATCGTTCTAGCCAGCCTCGCCATGTCCTCCCCTCCAATCACCAGTGATATCGTCCATGTCGCCACGCTCAAGCCCTGCAACTCCCTGCTTGCCACAGATATCTAACAGCACAGGGACGCTGCTTTCGCTGCCGGGAATTGTGTTGCGAAACAACAAACACTCAGGAGACATTGATGCAAATGAAGATGAAGACGAGCATTAGGGCTTGGCACGAGCTGGATTCCATTTTAGTCAGTTGTCCATGTCTTTTCATACGTAACAATATCATATAATTTTATATACACTTTTATATTCATTATGATAACAGCTGTTTATAATTAGAAAAATATTTTTAACATATCCAAATCTTCCAGCGTTATTCGATTTGTATTTGATTCGATCTCAAATAGCTGTTTACATACCCTTGCTTATGTTACCAGTGAAACGTTAAACCTGTCGTAATCTTTGCACGACTGGTGCAGCTGTGACCTATTGAGGCGTTGTAATTCTTTCAGAAAGCATACAGTACTCAATTAAATATTAAACAAGACAACAAACACACTCTGCATTCTGCAATGGCCACTCAGGCGTTTCAGGCTTCTTGCCTCTAGCTAGATGACAGCGACTGGCTTCACACTTAGGGAGCCACTTCCACTTCAGAAGTCCAAGTATATTGTCACGTGGTAGTGACGGTTGAGGACACAGCAAAAAAACTGAATGGCGAAACTAACTTTATTGGGCGAACCTGTGCCCAGAAAAAGACAGGCTACACTCAATACTCAATGAAAACGGCAAACTATAGTCGGCGATTGTTGAAAATCTGATCAGCTAGTCAAGCACGTTGGCTTTTATAGATCAGTCATCAAATGTTCCAGAGTAATCGCTGGGACCCATGAGCCTTCCACAAAGTTCTATGCCATTCGTGTCGCGCATGCATGCAATCAGATTACACAAGGTTCGGCGACAACAGACAGCGGATAGAAGCATCGATAACATTGTAGAAACTTCTGATACATGTAGATGCATCCTGCACTGAGCGATAACATTTCTTAGACGGTAAAACGCTCATCCATAAAAGATAAACGAGTTCACGTGTCAATATATAACCTTTTTCTCCTCTGGTGCAGTCTCGAGTTTTCCTACCCCATGCGCTACAGTATTCCCTTTCTGTTCCTTGTCATATGGTAGCCCTCTGTTCCAGCTGCTGTAAAGGATACATGAAAATCTAGGAGTTTCCAGATTTCAGAATATTAATTAGTAATACTGAGGCATTGTTAACATGACACGGAAACTGAACAATGATCGTTATTCTGAGAAGTTCATTGTTTTTGAAATTCATAGTACTAAAATATATTTATATTGAAGCTACCTATATGCAGTTAGCAGGGGATCTCTAAAAAGTTTGTTAAAGGGACCCTGAAACGATTTTGACGCTTTTCTACAAACGTTCTAAGTCGTTAAAGTAGGTCCTTCTGATCATTAATTGATGTATCT
Source organism: Dermacentor albipictus (assembly GCF_038994185.2). Taxonomy (NCBI): domain Eukaryota; kingdom Metazoa; phylum Arthropoda; class Arachnida; order Ixodida; family Ixodidae; genus Dermacentor; species Dermacentor albipictus. The sequence goes on along the minus strand of NC_091825.1, from coordinate 152,858,538 downwards.
TAAGTGCTCCGCATAAAGCATGCAAGTTATTATAAGGTTTTTAAAATGTACATTGCTGCCGATCGCAGCACACTGCTCGACTGAATATTTAGCCGCCCCTACCCATTTGATGTCATTCACCCAATTGATGTCAGTAGGGCGAGCCATCCAATAGGCTGCCCAGGGCACGTCATCAATAATTTTTACCACATTATGGTGGACAAATGTTGTTCGTAATAGTTGGAATGAAGTAACAGAAAGAGAATGCACAAGAACAATTTCTCAGTACACTTAAGCACTTCCGGCACACAGCAGGTGTCGTCTGCTTGTGTTACAGCGTGCTTCATTTTGACAAGAGCTCCGTGGTTAGTGATGGTCTCAGTCTTTTTGCGAGCACCATGATTCTCCTTTATTGTGTCGTGAGCTGCAAACGTAGCAATTGGCAATATGTAAAGCTGCGACATTGTGTCCCTCTGCAAGGCAGAAGTTGAGCAGAGTGGCTCCAGCGCATCGGACTGTTGCTATCCAATCGGCGCCAGGATTTGTGCGTTTGCGGCCATCACTTTACACCGTAGGATTAGTACCACGATAGCGTTTCGCGAGTCCAGTATTCGGAAACGCTGATGCAAAAGGAGAGGGCCTGGCCGTTTGACTGGGCTGTTTCACGGGATGAGCAGAAGCTCAAACGTAATGGTCTGCACAGTGCGGCCACCTGGTGGCACAGTGCTCAACCAAACACTGTAGCCGTAACGAAGTGTATTCTTCTTTGCTGCTGGTGTAAATATTTCACAGGATTGCAATCGATAACACATTGTTTTTGGAAATGTTTAAAATTTTTTACACTTGGTTATAGCAATATTAGCTCTTTGTTTGGCTGGTTAAGCTCTGCGCCACCAGATGGCTTGGACCATGTAGACTGATCAGGCCGCCTACGTAAGTCTACGCTGAAGTTCCTTTGTCAGTTTGAGTTGATGCTTCTATAGTTCCGTTGAAATGCCTAGCTCGCCTGTGGTTACCACAATGCCAGACACGTTCAGCTCTGCGACAGAATGCTCGCAACGCACGCTGCTTCGATAGATCTCACTTGCGGTCAACTGCCAAGCAGCTGGCATTTCATCTGTTGTTTGTAGTAACAAGGTTTCACTATGTTCAGAGTGTTTCACAGTGCTTTTAAGTCTGTTCACAGGTGGAATTAATACAGACAGTTAATACATGTTCTGTTGGGTGATCGTTTGTTTGCCGCACCTGTGCTGCTAAAATGCAGTTCACTGGTTTCAACATTTCTTTGTGTCACAATCTTTTAACCCCATGGATACTTTTGTGCATTTGCAGCTGTCTGAGCTCGATGCAAGAATTTCAAGCATGCAGGAAGAAATAAGCACCTGTGAGAAGGCAACAGAATGGCATGTTGCCAGGAACCAGCAGGTCATTGACAGAATGTTGGAATATCTTAATCTTCTGGTGGAACGCTTTGAAACTACTTTCAATGAGGATAGTCTTCCACAGATGTGTAGCGAGGACAAATTGCTGCGGTCCACCAGCGAGGACGAACAGCCGCAGTTAAGCTCCGAAGATGGACAACCAGGGTTGTAATGGCAAACAGGAAATAACTGCTTGGCTTGTGACGTTTTTACTTTATTTATTACTGTTTTATATAACATCTATTTTATGCATATTACCTTGTAAATAAAGTCATATTTTGTATGCGCAAACAATAATTCCTGCCTTTCAGTATGGAAAAGCCAAATGATTTAGTCCACGTTGCTGTCTGAATTTGCATCACTGCATACCTTTTTTTTTTTTTCTGTCTCCTCCTTATTGCATGGCACATGTCGAAACTCTAAAACGGCCCTGCAATTATTTTTCTACATTATAATGAAAAATTTGCTGAACTGTAAACGAAGCTCCCATGAACATGTGAGCCAAATATTTCACTGTAGGGAATTTGCAATCTTAAGTCCAAAACTGCAAAAAAAAAAAAAATTTCTTGCTTTCTCCTTCACAATGTCATCATGCAGCTATGTAGCAAGCAGAGACATGGCGACATTCTCAGTAATATTATAATTAATTTGAGTTAAATAAATGAACAATGTATGTCTGCAATCTCAAAAAGACGGAAGAAAGCATTTTATCTTAGCGCTGCCAATCTACACACATCAGTTGTATGTAGCTGGTATGCTGCGCGTTACCTCCGAGAGAGCAGTGACATGCTGTGTAGCGGGGATATCAGAGCCGCTGCAACGAGCTCTCCCGCTGGAGAGAACTTTCGTTCAGGGCCTTGGCCCCCTTGCCATCTCCTCTGCGCTGCATGCTAGTGGAGAAGAAAGGAAATTCTCTCATCAGTGCGATAACTACTCCTTACTCCACTTATTCTTAAATGGTTTGAAAGATATTTGCAGCAGGAGATCCATAAAGTGATAACCTTTAATAGTGAGGCCATTCTATGATTGCTAAGAAAAGTGTTTCAGAACCCGTTTAATACCAACTGCAATGAAATTTCATGCCACCTAAAAAGCCCACTTTCAGATAATGTTAATATAGAGCAGCCTCTGTGCAGAATTTTGGTTGAAATAGTATGAGCAAATGTGCAAAAAAAAAAAAACGGTAGACAGTTTCGATACCAAATTGAAGAAAACACCACCGCCTGACAGAAATGACACAAAATAACTATACATATTTAGAACCAGCACACAACTACCTCGTGCTATTAGATCGGGAAGTACCCACAGTGTGCTGGAGATCTGAGGCAATGTGTTTGGATTTGTGTTGCATCTGCAAATCGCCAGGTGCACTTATTGTCTGTTAAGGTGCTAAGGCTGCAGAAAATGAAACCGGCCTACAGTTTTTATAAGATTGCTTTAATTTCATAGTCAAACTTCGTAACAAAGTTGCATCCAACACAACAATACTGGGTGGCTCAAGATAAAGTAAACCCAAAGCTAGTTATCAACACATGAACTGCAAGGTGATATTGTAACGAACAGATCAAGGAGTTCAGACAACTATTTATTGTGGGCTAACTTGTGCCTGGGGAGTAAATAAAAAGGTGACTTCCGTGTTCCAAACAGGAGATAGGAAAGCAGTCTTCTCTTTTTTTCTCGAGCGTCGCTTAACCTCTTGTTGTATTCCCCGACAATGGTCACATACGATGCGAGTGCGTGCGGCAAATGCACGTGCCAGTATGTCTTCACCTTTTACACCAATACAGTATTGTCTTCTGGGAGAGCGCGCGAACCTGCACGCATTGTTTAAAGATGGTTTCTTCCTTGTATCAATATCATACAAATAGATAAAAGACTAATGCCTACTTATGTGGTTACCCTGTCTCTACAAGTAATGCTGTAAATGTTGACCGCCGTGATCAAAAAACTGATGCCAGGCAAACGTTTTGTGTTTTAACATTGCCTTGCTGTTCATGGGTTCTTCACTTGCTTTGGGTTCGGTTTATCTTGGGCTACCTTGTACCTTCATTGTATTTGCTACAAGCGTACAGGCTGATATTGGTTTTAAAAAATTTAGGTAATTTTGTATTTACTTCTTTGTATTGAAGGTTTTACTGTACGACTAATTTATACCCAATTTAGCCAGTAAATATTTTATTGTGATTGGCTTTTTCATTTCTATAGGAGCATTCAGTCCAGGGCAAGGATGCTCCTTTGTAAGTGCTCTTTTGTTTTGTGTGTGATTATTTATACCCTGCGTAAGTTTTCTTTTTTTCCAATGTACAACTGTCTGCTTTTTTTGTTTTTTTTTTTCTTCTTTTTTTGATACTGTCAATTCTACAGGAACTAACAGGAGTGGGAAAGGACAAATTTAAACATAATACGAAGTACAAAATGCAAAAATCAGTAGATATTCAACAGAAAGTGAATGCACATACAGCAGTTGAAAAGTAGTCTCTTGGCACAAAACAAAACAAAGGCATGAAAATATCACTTCACACAGGAAATACAGTCCTACTGCTTGGTCTAAATAGCAAACAACATTCTCAATATTTTGAAGGTATTTGGTCAATGTGGAAGATGATACAGCAAAGTCTGGGAGAGTGTTCCAACATTTGCAAGTGTGCGGGAAATAACTGAACTTAAAGCTGTCATTGCTTAAAACTGGTAATAAAATAAATTTACTGTGGCAATGTCTGGGCATTTTGTAAGTTTTGATTTTTAAATGTTTTGTTTATCCTAAGGTAGTTGTGGATAATAAGGTAAAAAAATTCAAATATTTCCTTTTGCATGGGCTTTAAATGCATTTTGGCTGGCATGCAATGCATTTTGCAAGGAACCAGTTTTATCCAAAGGCATTTATATCCCAAGACTGAGTGGACATGCTCATTTAGGCTGAGCGCTCTCACTTTTCAAACTCTAGAACATCACTGCCCAGCCATCTCGGCAAAAGCACATTGACTCTTCCACAGAAGCTGGAGACTTGTGCCTAATTGCAAAACCTCAACTAGGGCGTTATGCCTAGCAAACAGACAACCAGCTTTTACCAACTGACGTCCAAGTGAGTGGCATGCTGCCATTTGTTTCACACCCAGTGCAATCTTTGTCCAGGACAGGTTCACTGCATTCCCTACACTGGTAAGACAGGAAGGTCCATTTAATGCACCTTGCACTTCGTGAACTAGTACTGTACTCCAGTTTAGTGCCAAGTCTGTGATTTTTCACAAAACCAGCCTGACACCTCTTGCATGGGCTTTGCACTCCTGAAATTGCTAAGAGTCCCTTGAAGTTCTGCACAAAGGCTGTATTGGGTGAACCGAATGGCAATGTGCAAACAATATCATGTTTAATGGTGAAATTAATAACAAGGTGCAGCACCCAACTAGTTATACTTCAATTCAACCAAGTTAGTAGGACCTAAAAAATTGTTTTAAATTGAGTTGAAACACCGTTTATCTTCAAGAGCCTGCGTGGGCTTAGTCAGACTAAGGTTGAGAATTAAGACAACCCACATTTCGGTAGAGTGGCAAGTTCGGCTAGTTGGTGGAAGTTCATTTTGTAACACTGGGGTTACTTGAAAAGATTCCTAGCCATAGCCCTTTTGTTTGCCATGTAAAGCCACAGGTAACAGTTTGTTCCCTGCACGTGCGGTGTTAACTATGAATTCCCTTTCTCCTGCGGCTGTGTTTGTTGGTCAGACCGGACGCTGTATTAATGTCCATTTAAAAGAACATTTTAAGAATAAGTCATCTGATGAGCATTCCCATGTAGCAAAACATTGCAGGGATTGTGAAAAAGAGACAAAGAAGGTGTGCCTTCCACTTCTAGAAAAAACAGTTTTATTTTGTCATAGGGATCGTCGTACACAGGAGCTGTTTCAGGCATATGTTGTAAAGAAGAAAGTGTGTGTATGCGTTAGCGACCTTTCCATTGTGCTTGCTGATTGTAAGGTGCAATTTCTGGATGCAATATTCTGACAGCAGCATATCTCCTGCATAGGGTTAATTCTTTGGGAGCACTCTCCTGGTTCTCAGCTCTCGCGACGTGCCATGCCCCAGGTGTCAGCTGTGCAAGTTAGGAGGTCGCCTGCCGGGCGTCTGCCAGTGGTTCTTGAAGGCCAGCGTAAATCTGTCGGTGCTACAGGTGCATCAGTTGTGCCAATTCGCATGGCCATTTACATCTCGTTTTGTTTTGGCCCTAGAAATTGGAAAAGTCCACTGCATGCAGCAACACTATGATAAGTAGCCACACAGGAGGTTGTGTAAGCAACTTAATTGGCTGGATCTGGGTTGTGCCATGAATGTATTAAATATGTGGCTCTCTTCAATGGACTTCTCGCCCCCTTGGGTCACTGAGTATGTTCCATTGGGCGTGACAAGCAAGGGAGCAATGCTCAGCATTTGCAGGCACTGGCACACCACGCTTCTTGTCTCGGACGTTCCACGTGCACTTCTCAGCGTTGGGTTTTCTTAGGGAAATTAGGGAAGTGTGAAAGAGTGTATAGTCCCGCTGCAGTGGATGTTGCATACGCAACTCGTTTTAACGATCACAATGTTGTGTCGCTATATTGATTCAATACCAAACACATTACCGTCGGCAGTCATTTCGTGAGATGGGTTCTGCCGATTTTTAGAGCACATCTCTTAGGCGAGCGCCGGCGCTTTCTGACGGCGTTGGCGTTGTCAGGATTGGGGGCTCAATCCCATCGTCCGTGGTCCTTTGCCAAGATTGGAGTACGGCATGAATTCAGAGGTAGCTGGCCCATGCCGTCGTCCAACTTATTTACGCTGAGATCGTTGATGAAGTGAAGAACTGCTTCTCATCGAGAACGAGGAAAAGGGTTTATTTACAGAAACTAAATCAGTCTAACATGACTGCTTGAGAAAAAGAGTATTAGTCCAACAGGACTGCATGAGAGAAGTGACTCAGTCTAACATGACTGCTCAAGAGAAGTGTCCTCACCATTCGCACAACCACAGTTTTTATACACTCGATGCGCCGGTCCTACGACGCGGCGACTGTTCGTTTACTCATCACCAACTCGCCGCTGCTCTGCAGACCAGTTTACGTACACAAAGGCAACCGCGCTCTGTACACAGAGGCAACCGCGCGGGGTGCCGTTCCGGGAAACTATCGGCGCCGATCGAGGGTCGCTCGTTGTTCCGTGCTAGGCCGAAGCGTGAGACGCTCCAAAATACGTCGTCCCCACGGCAGCTGGTCCATGCGTGTCAAATCAGCTCCGCGTTGGGGAACTCCGGAATCATTGTCCACACACCGAACTCGTCCCGTCACAATGTCGATGGGGCTGGAGGAAGGCGGCGGATTCCAACGCAAAGGCCGCTTCTTTGAACGCCTCCCAGCTGCAGCGACGGAGAGGGAGAGGTGCGCGTCTTGCACCCCTTGTCGTAATTGGGTGGCAAGGTGGCAATCTTGCTTAGCGGCTCGCCATTCTTAACAGCGCCTCCATGGCCCGAAAAATCTCGACTGTCTAGCGCTGACAACCGCTAGGCAGGAAGAGAACGGCTGCTGGTCAGGGGGGGATTGATGTCTTGGCTCGCAGCGACCACTTGTGCATTGATGTCACCGCCCCAAAACATCCAACAAGGACAGGCAACTGCAAAATGAATCCCACAACACGGCTCTGCGCCGAGATGACTCGCATTGGCTCTCACTTTAGACTCGCTAGGCTTCAAAAAAAACAACAACAACATAAGTGCAGAAACAAAAAAAAATGCTACATTTCACTATGCCAATTTCTGAAGCAAATTCCTGCTGACAAATTCAGCAATTAATGGAGGGAATTCTGCTGAAGGAGAGGGGATTTTCTTCGCCTAAAGAAAAGCTAACACTAGTAACCCCAAAATTTAGGCGGGACCCTCAAACGCAGAATTCAAATTAGCCTGCTCAAACCATCCGCATTGCTATGCAACTTTCCCTTCTTATATATAACGGAGAAGTCGTACTCTTGGAGAGTGAGGCTCCATCGGAGCAAGCGGCCGTTTTTGTGTGACATTTGATTGAGCCACGTCAGAGGACAGTGGTCGGTCTCGAAGATGAACTTCGCTCCGTACAAGTAACACGACAACTTCTGGGCGGCCCAAACCAAACAAGCGCATTCCTTCTCTGAAGCGCTGTAGGCTTCCTCTCTTACATTTAGTTTACGGCTGGCGTAGAGGATAGGATGCTCCTCGTTATCGTCGCCGACCTGACTAAGTACCACGCCCATACCTCTGTCGCTTGCGTCGCATTGAACTATGAATTCCTTTGTGTAGTCTGGCGCGCGAAGCACAGGGCGAGAAACCAATAGCGTTTTCAAACTTTGGAAAGCGTTCTCTTTGTCCTTATCCCAGTGTACGTTACTCGGTGCTCCCTTTCGGAGGGCGTCTGTTAGTGGACTTGTCAATTGCGAGTAATTCGGAATGTACCGTTGATAGTACCCCACAAGTCCCAAAATTGAACGAAGGTCCGTTTTCGTGCGCGGCTGAGAAAAATCTCCAATCGTGGTTATTTTCAGCTCAGCCGGCCGTCTCATGTCCTGACCGAGAACATGGCCCAGATAAGTAACCTGTGAACAACCAAACCTACACTTTTCCGCTTTCATCGTTAAGTCGACTTTAAACGTACGAAGCCTAGCATCCTTGTCGTAATAGACTTTGGCGTTCTTTTGAGCTATTGCCATGTTCTTTCCGACTAGTTCTCGGGTTACGCTTAGCCGTTCCAGTAAATTTAGCACGTATTCAACCACGGTTGGACTCTCCCCTCTTTCCTCCCACATCTCTCTTAACATTCTCAGTGGAGACCGGAGTGTCCTCCCATACACTAGTTCTGCTGGTGAGAACCCTGTCGCCTCATGTGGAACCGTTCGCAAAGCAAACAAAGTTGCCGGCAGACAGTTCTCCCAGTCCTCCTTGTGCTCGTAACAGAGCGCACGCAAAACTCGCTTAAGCACCGAATGCCACCTCTCTACACTGTTTGACTGAGGGTGATAGACAGAACTGTGTATTAACTTTACCCCGCACTTTTGCAAGAATGTGGAAGTCAGTGCGCTCGTGAATACTGACCCTTGATCTGCCTGAATTTCGGCTGGAAACCCAACTCGTGCAAACACTGTCAAAAGCGCGTCTACTACTTCGGTGGAGCTGAGCTCTTTCAAAGGGATTGCTTCTGGAAACTTGGTAGCCGGACACAGCATGGTAAACAAGTACCTGTAGCCTGATTTTGTTTTTGGAAGAGGCCCTACCGTGTCTATTACAAGCCGTCTGAAAGGCTCTGTTATTAAGGGGACTACCTTCAGTGGAGCTTTCCATGTCTCTCCTGGTTTACCAGAACGCTGGCAGGCGTCGCATGATCTTACAAAGTTTTCTACATCTTTGAAACAGCCAGGCCAGTAGTATTCCATAAGCAATCTTTCCTTTGATTTGTTTATGCCTAGGTGGCCGGACCACCCATTTCCATGACAAAGACTCAAAAGGTCCTCCCTATACTTAGTAGGTATGACTAACTGATCTAAAATCCTACCCTTTCGATCTCTGTAATGCCGATACAACAATCCTCCTCTCTCATGTATCGTTACGTTGTGCCTAGCAATGCCTTCTTTAGCTGTGTCACGTAATCTAGCTAAGCTCTCATCATTCTTTTGCTCAGCTGCCAGTGACTCTCTATCCACGCGTAAGAGTTGATCGAAGTTCTTTGAGGCCGGTGATAATAACGACCCTGTCTCGCTTGTGAGCGCGTCTGCTTGCTCTTCCTGCAGGCTAGAACTCTGACACTCTAGTGCTACGCTCTCATTGAGCTGGTCAGCTGGCAGGCTCTCCTCAACTGTTCTTTTGTCCCTCGGGCCTAGCTCGGATTCGGGTATTGAAGTTATGCCCTTTTCTGCTTCCGCTGGAGGAGCTTGAGCATTTTCAGCCGAAAGCGCCGCGATCTTACGAGCTTGGCCTCGGGTCAATGCCTGTACTATGCCCTCTCCCAGTTTGAGCCCTCTGTCACGCAGTAACTGATTCGAACGATTCGAAAAGATGTAGGGATACTGCAGTGACAAAAATTTGGAAACTGCAGCCTCAGTCTCTAGTTCCCCGATTGGTCCACTGATTTTGACTTTGGCCATGGGCAGACACACGCTGTGTTCTTCTACAACCTGTTTTATCCACGCTACTTCTCCGGTGAAGTCATCTACCATCACGTAAGACGGATGGACAATGTCCAGCGTGGCGGCACTGTCTCTTAGCACTCGGCATGGTTTTCCAGTAACTTGCAGGTCGTGGAGATAGGGACTTAAAAGTTCCATATTCTCATCCTTTTCCTCCACGTAGGAAAAAACTACGCTAGACTTCTCGCAGTTTACAGCTATATGTCCCAGTTTGTGGCATTTGTAACAGCGAATTGGTCTAACAGATTCGAATTTTCTTTTCTGTTCTTTTTGTGCGGTTTCTCCGTTAAGTTTCTCCTCGCTCTTTTCTGCGGGCTTTTCCGCCATGTCTACAGGCTCGGATCGTCTAGTTTGCGCACCCTTTTTGAACGGAAATGGTTTCCGCGGTCCATTTCGACCGTCCCAGTTTCCCTCCTCGGCGTTCAATTTTCTACGGGTTGCGTACTCTTCGGCTAATTCAGCCGCCCTTTCCACAGTGTTTACATTACCTCTGTCTTGCACCCACAGTTTCACAGCTTGGGGGATGGTTTTGTAAAACTGCTCTAGACACATGCATTCAATGATCATGTCTCTGCTGTCGTACGCTTCCGCGCTTTTAAGCCACTCGACTAGGTTGGCCTTTAAGCTATACGCAAACTCCGGATAGCCCTCGCTATCTTTCTTGCCTGTGCTCCTAAACCTTTGCCGAAAAGCTTCGGCTGAAAGGCGGTATTTCTTCAGGAGACTAGCCTTAACTTTCGCATAATCATATGCATCCTGCACACTCAATCTGGCGATTACTTCCGCCGCCTCACACGGCAACATAGACAGCAACCGCTGTGGCCATGTACTCGGGCCGAAGTTCATCTTCTCGCAAGTCCTTTCAAAATTGCTTAGGAACAAGCCTATGTCGGTCCCGACCTCAAATGGCTTTAATAGCCTGTCCATGCGGTACGATTCTGCCTCACTTGATCGTCCCAGAGCGCCTTCACTTCCTTGAGACATCTCCAAACGTTTGCTTTCAAGTTCCAGTTGCATTTTTCTTAACTCGCGATCTTTATCGCGTTCCTCTCTCTCTTGTTTTTCTCTGTCCCGTTCTTCTCTTTCTTTTTCCCGTTTCTCTCTCTTTTTGAGAAGTTCCAATCCCATTTCAATATCTTCCTCACTGGCCTGATTGGAAATTAGCTCCAATAATTCCGATTTGAGCATTTCCTTGCGTACATCTAGGCCCAGTTCCTCACCAACAATCAACAACTCGTCTCTCAGCAGTGTCCTTAACTCCATGACTGCTGCTTTACTGCCTTGATTCTGCTCTCTAAATCTAGCTAGGAAAACACAACCTAGCTAACACACAACAATCTAGCTTCCCTACTGTTCTAAACAGAACAACCACAAAATGAAGCCTAGAGAGTCAAAGCAAAAACCAAGCACTCACCGCAGATACAGCACCATGTCGCAAAGTCCATCTCACCGCTGTCAGCCAGTTGTCAGGATTGGGGGCTCAATCCCATCGTCCGTGGTCCTTTGCCAAGATTGGAGTACGGCATGAATTCAGAGGTAGCTGGCCCATGCCGTCGTCCAACTTATTTACGCTGAGATCGTTGATGAAGTGAAGAACTGCTTCTCATCGAGAACGAGGAAAAGGGTTTATTTACAGAAACTAAATCAGTCTAACATGACTGCTTGAGAAAAAGAGTATTAGTCCAACAGGACTGCATGAGAGAAGTGACTCAGTCTAACATGACTGCTCAAGAGAAGTGTCCTCACCATTCGCACAACCACAGTTTTTATACACTCGATGCGCCGGTCCTACGACGCGGCGACTGTTCGTTTACTCATCACCAACTCGCCGCTGCTCTGCAGACCAGTTTACGTACACAAAGGCAACCGCGCTCTGTACACAGAGGCAACCGCGCGGGGTGCCGTTCCGGGAAACTATCGGCGCCGATCGAGGGTCGCTCGTTGTTCCGTGCTAGGCCGAAGCGTGAGACGCTCCAAAATACGTCGTCCCCACGGCAGCTGGTCCATGCGTGTCAAATCAGCTCCGCGTTGGGGAACTCCGGAATCATTGTCCACACACCGAACTCGTCCCGTCACAATGTCGATGGGGCTGGAGGAAGGCGGCGGATTCCAACGCAAAGGCCGCTTCTTTGAACGCCTCCCAGCTGCAGCGACGGAGAGGGAGAGGTGCGCGTCTTGCACCCCTTGTCGTAATTGGGTGGCAAGGTGGCAATCTTGCTTAGCGGCTCGCCATTCTTAACAGCGTAACGGAGCGAACGAGCGCCGCGAAGAATGGAAGCAAATGCTGAGCGTAGCGGGAGATGAAAGAAAGACGATAGTGCAGAAGGAGGGTGCAGTGGAAAGCGGAGGGGAGACGGCCTGCGCATGCGCAGAGTTGCCGGCGGTCTATGGACATCCGCGCAGGTGATCTTATCTGCTATGTTATCTGCGCTTCCGAGGGTGGAGGGGGGGAAGGGAGGGTAAGGGTGTCGTGAGGTAGGCCCACGTACGCTCATCCGCGGTGTCAGTTGCTGAGGTCAGTCCGTGGTACCACCGTGTGTGATGGGGATCACTGCTCCCTTGGGTGTTGTCGCCGCTGACACTGGTGGCACGACTTCCCCGTGACGAAGGGCCGCTCTCGTCGTCGGTGGTACGAAAGCGTGAGAAGTCCGTAGTGCCGCGCAAGACGGAGCGCAGCGTGGAATGAAACAGCGAAGAGGAGAGCACGAGGAGGAAAGTGGAGGAGGAGGGTGCAGCTGAACCATGCGGCGGAAAGCGGAGGTGGAGGGTGTGGCAAAAGCGTGAGAAGAAAAGCTGGCTCTGCGGCGACGATGGCTACGAGATGGCTCCAGAATAGCGCGAGTCATCTGTTCGTCGACGACATGACGCCACCGATACCATCTGTGGAAACAAAGCGCTGCATGAGCCGATGTCTGTCTGCGTCGGCTGGTGTGAATAGATCGTGCCCACGCGTCACCCACGCGCTGCCTCACGAGATCTACCAATTAGCGAGCCAGTCGCGCCGCACTTCGCTCCGTTTTTGCAACGTGATGAACGAGACAGATTGTCCGCGCCATCCAAAATATCGCAAAATGAAAACACGTGTAGTGCCGCGCTCAAATTTTGCGTGAGTGTCTTAATCGTCGGTGATTTTTTTGACACTGACGACCCACGATTATGTGCAGTCATGGTAAAGGAGTTGTTCAAGGATGCTTTCTGCACTTTTAGGGAGGTTTCATAAATGGTCGGGGTAGAACTATGCATTAATCCTTCCTCCATGGAACTACGGGTGCTAGAATAGTTCAGCGCTGCCATAGCAAAAAGGATGGCTGACAAACCGAAACCAAAATTTCATAGAGTTTCTCACTATTCTTAGGTCTTCTAGTCCAAGCCACCACCAAGTATACCACAAGCCAACAAAATCCAAATGAGCTTTGATTTGGCTTTGCCATAGAGTTACTATACTGACTCTAGAGGACAAGCTACCCATAGGGCCCATGCATTAAAATCGGGAACCTCAAGAGCGCCGCCATGTTGCTACGCGCCGAGGTTGCCAGCTCCTGAGACGCTTGCTAGACTTGGTGACAGTAGTCAGTTTTAATCCGGCAACAGTAGCAGCGTAGTAGCATAAGTACAGTGTACTAGCATAAGTTGTTCTTTATTCTATGGTAGCATGGCGCCTCGCTTGAAGTGATGTGTGCGTGCAGCCGTGTGTTTGGGCTTCATAAGTCGGTTCTTTATTCTATGTTGCGGGATGGTGTGGGTGTGGTCCATGTTGGCCGTAGAGCTGGCAGTTATGCAACCGAGGGATGATCCTGTTCAAGCTTCTGGCGGTATGCAGTTTTCAGCGGTCACGCCTGTTGCAGGAGTGTCACTCGACGACGTTACGAGCTCGAAGCTGTGGTCAGATTCCTCGTTGGCGTTCCGTAATTATCTTCGCACGGGCGCGGTATGTTGCAAAAGCCGCTTTCGCGATCTATCGTCGTGACGATAGATCGGGTTTTTTATTATTATAAGTAATGATCCAGCTGTAGGGCACATGTAACCGACAAACGGAAGTCTCAGGAGAGCACCTGAGATGGTAGTAGAGCAGGCGGCGCAGGAACTCCAGGGCACCCGAGGGACAGTGGGGGGATCAAAGCTCGAAGCAGAACGGTACGTAGGTTGGGGCCGCCGAGGCAGGTGTGTGCCAGGGAGTGTTCGCACGGACAGCTCCCCTGGCACGCGCAGCCGTGCCTCGCAAGGTCGAGATACTTTAAAGGCACCTGCGCCCATGGTCTTTCTTTTGCCTCGGCGCAGTGAGCACGACTAACGAGAATAATGTGGAGGGCATCCGGTGCAGTCGCGAATGCATCATGACAAATGTAGCTCGCGTCGCCTGGCGTCTGTAGTAATATCAGAGTTGGTTGTATGAACTTTATGCATAATACGCTTTGTTACGGTACCTCAACGGAATGGGTCTAGAGGACGGTGTTGGTACATTTTTTCGTACCGCCCTAATCCTATACCCCTACTACAAACACACACATACCCCCTTTTTTTTATGTATACATACAATTCCTTGCCATGACGGATCATAGCCTCCTTTATTTTTGAAAAATAGAGGAGGCTGTGGACCGATTGACCAGTTCAAGTTGTCAACTTGTCAGTAACTGTCGTAGGAATCACTGTAATAAACATAATTCCACGATCGGATTGTTTACTTTCATTTTTTGTTGTAACACTGAGGACTACATAGAACTTTATTTTGTATATGTGAGAGAAGTATGTGGATATCACGAGCTTAAGCCAATGTGCGATACACAGACAAAGCAGCTGCTACAACATGAACTGCATTGAGGGCCACACAACACATACGTAATTAAAGGTGCAAAATATAGGGGGAAGCTTCAAAATACGCTCTGTAGCACTGCAAAGTATAACATATATTGTATGTGTACAATAAATGTTCAAAAATACAATGCATCAATGTACCATTTGCCTTCACGTTTATTATGAAGTTCAAGTTTACTGAAGTTTATTATGAGCACATGTACAACAGGGATCAACTAACATACCCGCAGTCGAGGTGTGCTGGCTGCCTCAGTGTAAGAAAAAGAAATTGGGTAAATGTCGACACCAGTGCCACTGCTTCTTGCCTCTGACCTGCACGTGCCTCTGCGGCATCTTTGTGCACAAGTGTGCTGGCGTGGTGAGGCGTAGGAGTCATCCGAGAGAAAGAGTATTGTTTACATGGAGGAGTGGCTGTTCACATTGCCTGTCACTTTCCCTCAAATGTTTCCTTGGCGACTAGGGTGACACCCCCGCAGTGAAGGTGGCTGTTCGAGGTGTGCTGGCTGCCTAAACGAAATAAAAAGAAATTAGATGAATGTCGATACCAGTGCTATTGCTTATTGCCTCTTACCTGCATTTGCCTCCACGGCCTCTCGGTTTGCGGAGTCTGTATGAGGGAGCTGCTGTGGCTAGGCGTAGGCATTGTCTAAGCAAAAAGAAAAGGCCATTTAAATGGGGAATTATGGAAATAAATGCAGTTATGTCTGCTTCTTGCACTCTTCTTGCCTAAAAGTTTTCAAACATAGTGTCCAGAACACACCAGCACTTTGACTGCTTCTGCTTTTTACCTGCAGGTGTTGTTGCGAGATCCTTAGTATGGCTGCGTGCAGCATTGTAACACTTGGTGGAGGCATTTGAAGTGGTAGCCAAAAATATAAAGAATCATCCTTGTCTGCACGAATGCTTTCAATTTCTAAATGCAGTGGTAACTATCACTATTGGTGCAAGGCCCCCCCACATCTATGCGGCAAGTGCCATAGCTCAAAACTGAATTGTTCCTTTATGTTTCACAAGGCATCTGATATGTCCACATTAGATGTGATGTGTTTGTTTTTATTTATCCCAGTGTGGAGAGAGCATCATTAAATGGCTGAAGTACTATAGCGCCTAACAGACGACACAAGAAGAGACACGGACGAGCGCTTATGTCCGTGTCTCTTCTTCTTGTGTCGTCTGTTTGGCGCTATAGTACTTCAGTAATATGCACCAACTAGCCCAACAAAAAGTTCTGCTGAAATATCATTAAATGTTTTGTTTATTTTTGCGTGTCTTGTTT
Source organism: Dermacentor albipictus (assembly GCF_038994185.2). NCBI lineage: Eukaryota > Metazoa > Arthropoda > Arachnida > Ixodida > Ixodidae > Dermacentor > Dermacentor albipictus. Next base: position 152,842,880 of record NC_091825.1, on the reverse strand, counting down.
TTTGGTTTATTTCTGGATTTATCATGATGCTAAAGTGACTTATGTAATGGCAATCAGCTTTTGTTTTGCAGAAAAACAATGCATTTCCTGACCCATTGTTTGACATCCCCTCACTCGCATAATTTTGCAGAGTATTCTACCTATATTGACTTGCTTGACCTCCACTAAAGGGTCTTGCATTCTTAAATACGACTCTTTCCTTAAAATCATTCGACACTTCTCATAATTTCTGTACCTTGGGCTTCTGATGCTCTGCATTCACTATTTTTGCTTGTTTCTGACTAGAAATGTCTTCTTTAATTTAGAGCTTAAATTTTACCTTTGGAACACACGGAAGGGCTTGCCATTGCATATCTGCATAAAAGGGAAACATGTTTCATTAAACATTTGCAAAATCCCATTGAAGATTGATGAATGCAGCTTGCAGTGTGATATGACTGAATGAGCCATAAAAGTAACTCATCTCACTTGGTAAATGAAAGCACATATTAGTGTGATGTACAAGATACGTTACACTAACGTGGTGGGTTCTCTTGCTTATAAAGCAAAATAATCGGTGCGCGAGAAAAAAATTATTTTTGCATAACCCTTGTACACACTGACTTAAGGAAAATGAGCTGGAGCTGTCCACATGATGTACTTATTTTACCTGCGAGTATGGTCAACAAAAATGTGTCCCAGCTGCTTAGTGGTATTCCGGATTATGTCAGTATTGCATATGTGCCTGTTGTCGAAAATAATTGAATTTTGAAAGTGCTCGCAGGGATCTGATGTGCATATCTGCAGTTTATGGGTACATGTAAAAGACTCAGCATCAAGTGCAAGTGAACGGTCCCACAGGCCCGGAGTCGATCATGCAAATAGATTCGCTGCACAAATTTGTGACCAGAAAAGATATGCCACATGAAATGGCATGCAAGGAAGTGTTGAAAATATTGCACAGTTAATAAAACGCCTAAGCTATTAATATGTGGCTTGATGCACTCGTTATGCAAAACGGAGGTGAGGCGTGCAGACAGGAAACAAGAGTAGAGTATTTACAAGCAAACAACACGCGCGCCGCCCACTTCTCTACTCTTGTGTCTTGTCTGCACGCCTCACCTCTGTTTTGCATAATGAATCCTTACGAACTAGCTCAGCTTTCTGTCGTTCTAAGTCTCGATGCACTCTATTTCGTCCGCATTAGGCACTCGCCTCTTGATTACTTCGTGGCACAGAAATACTCGGTCATCAGGCTGTTTTTCTGCTGTGGCCTTTGTAGAATCATGATTGTTCAACGTGCAACAATTAAACAGATTCTTTGAGTTGCTTGTGGCTTCGCCAGTACAATTCCGGTGCGCTGGTCCGCCTGTCCAGCAATTTCCTACTGAAGGGAAACCTGCAAATAAAAACACCGCTCCGCATGCAGAAAAATGCTCTACTGTGACGCTTCTCGAACGATTGTGATGTACCACAAGAGCTGCCTACTCGCGTGATATTCTCAACAAGGAGATAAATTCGTTTACTTACATGTGAAGGTATATGCCAGACCACTTCGGGGCTTCGGTGGCACATAAGGCACGAGTGTGTCATAGCGTCCGATGTCGACGCGCGATCGCATGTCAAACGAAACTACTACGCATCCAAAAAACAGATTCGGAACCGAAATTCGCGTCATCCTTTATTGCATGAATGCGTACATCGTGATTTACATAAGTCACGGACTTAGCGATCGCTTTCTGTAAACTTAATATTAACGTACCACCTTCATAAAGCCATCAGGTATGCGTTTTTAGGTGACAAAGCATAAGGTGACCTGTACGTGTTCTCAGCTCTTTCAATAGTAATTGCGCTGGCCACATTGACCAGTAGCAACAGGGCGGCGCCCTAGAGGTTCCCACTTTTCCGGCCCAGCTTTTCCTCTAGAGTTGTTCTACTAACTCTATGGGCTTTGCTCTTCGCTTTCACTAGAGTGTACTAGATTCGGAGAGTGGGTCCAACGAGGGCTCCGCGCTGAGGCATTTTTTATTGAAAATCCAGAGGGCGCCACCATCGCCTTCTTCTGGAGGCCACGCCCCCGCGCGCGGCGGAGGCCGCGGCGGCGCCGGCCGGAGAGCGTGCCCCCCCCCCCCCCCCCCCAAAAAAAAAAAAAGCACGGCCGCGGTCGAGCGCCGCGTTGCAGTTGCGTTCGAGGATGACCGTGCCTGGATTAGCCGGAGCCACGAAGTCAGATGGATGGCGTTTTCAGTCTGCTTTCCTCTTTAAACCTTATGTGCGTGTTTCACTGTCAAGAGATAACGAAATGCAGAGCTCATATTCCGATGAAATGGGGATCATGTGCGGTGGATGAGGTACAGGAATTAAAATGAACTGTGTGGCATAATAAGGGGTCAAATAAGAATTGGTAAACCTTTGTTTTCTTCCTTCGTAAGGCCGATATATTGAATGCTAACAATTTCCCCGATGCCCTAATAACGGCACCAATTTGACATTTAGGGAGAATGTGGGTCACGTACATTATTTGTTACGTGCAGCACTTTTTTTTTTGCGTGTGTAGGATGACTGTGTGTTTGGAAAATATTTACGCAATAGCCATTTTTTCCGTATTTTTATGCCACCTGCACCCGAGACGCACATGCTTTTCGAGGTCCCCTCGGTAAATAATGCAAAACGCATTGTTTATACTAGATTGAAATATCAAATGCGGTAAAAATAGGGGAACATTATGGCGGGTACGCATATGAAATTAGATGTGTCTCGGTGACGTGCGGCCTTAGCTAAATCTTGCATAATCAAGGGCTTCAAGGCGTGTTCGAGAAGGCCACGTTTCAAAGGGTCAATCATACAGGCGATGTTTCAATTAAACTATCTGGTTTAAATGCAGGCAACTGATATTACTAATGCAACAGCTTGAAAGTAGCCGCTCTGATGAAAGCTGGGCTGTTTTTATGCAAGGTCGAGTAAGTTTGCTATTCCTTTTTTATTTCTGATCTTGTAGAGTAAGTCTGTTTTTCTTTTTGTATTTTTTTCTCTTATTACGCGTCCTGCAACGCGCTCATTCTCACCAGCAATCGTGCCACGCGGTGAGCATGATTTTTTCGGGAACTAATACGGTCATATATACAATTATTATATCAAAATATGCAGTTATCACTATTATAATTATTGACATAATTTTGGTATAAGAGGTTCTATAATAAGCCATGCAATTCGACCATTTCCTGGAAACACGAAAATGTTCTCACAGATCCAGCACAAAGAGACAATGACAAAAGCGCTGAAATCAAAGACGAGGTATGATACTTTATTTACAAGTTCTGCTATTTACAAGGATGCACTAAAACCATATTAAACTCTTCGAAAAACTAAAAGCCTTCAGATAGCTTCGAAATCGTCCTTTAAAAATGTGCAGGGCATAAAACAAACTATAAGGCGGGAGTAGATTGATCTATATACGATCCGTCTACCGTGAAACAATAAAATCTGAAAGAAAGAACATGAACAGACGAGCATATTCCTCATGAGGAAAATCATTTGTCGAGTAGCCACGTCTTCGCGAGACACTGTACTCACCGATGCTTTATACACTGACGCACTGGAATCAGACTGAACAAATCTAACAGAACGCATAGGCGCATGTGCGGAAACATGAGCCTCTATTTAATCCTGCTTAGCTTTAGGTGCTTCGCCCTCTCTCTCCTTGATGTGTTTTCACTGTTGATTCCCTTAACTAAAAAGTGAAGGCGAGTGAGCACGTAGAAAGAAACAAGCTTAATACTTACTTCTTCTTTGTGGTCTGGACAGCCGACAGCATTCGAGTTCAGAAAATTTGTTTTTACCAGAGAGAGGATATCGGAGATACTCTCTGTGTGCAGCTCTGAAAGGCTGAAACATTCAGTAAACAAGTTTTCAAGGGCGGCAATGAACTTGTAGAGCTCCCGGGAGGAGTATAGAAGTCCACCCCAGTCGCACTGTTCCGCAAATTGTGAGGGTAGCCGCTCAGCTGTGGCGACAGATTTCTCAAAGAGAAGTACATCTTTGCATTCCGAGCATGCTAGCTTTAAGACACACTTCCTCGCCACATACCCTGCAGTGTAATAAATAAGCCTCGAGTCGCTTTTCTCCACAATCACACCAGCGTGCTACACAGGTTCAGCTGGCATTGCGGCAATCGAGCTTTCAACCTCGTCTAGCTTACCCTGGGAAAGAAGTGCGTCGATCCTCTTGGTCATTGAATCAGAACCTTGTTTGTCATGGACGGTCACAAGAGCGCTTAATATGTCAGGATCTGCATTGCAACTATCGACACTGCGGGCCAAGTTATAGAAGGACAGACAATTGACCGTACTTAGGAACTCATCTGGAGGAGGGTGGGCGTTGCAGCCACTTGACTGGCGAACGATGCCGAACAAGTGCTCCACTGGATCGGTGCTAAGCCGTGAAGCCGTCGGTAGGCGTTTCTGAGAGAGTTGGTGCATGGCTGTGTTAGGAAGAGCTGCGTGTATGAAAGGACGAACACAGGATATGACCACACACACACACACACACACACACACACACACACACACACACACACACACACACACACACACACACACACACACACACACACACACACATATATATATATATATATATATATATATATATATATATATATATATATATATATATATATATATATATATATATATATATATATATATATATATATATATATATATATATATATATATATATATATATATATATATATATACCGCTTCCAAACCAATAACACCAGTTGATAATTGCGCTCTTTCCATCTACCTCGTTCCTTCCCTCTGTTCGTCCTCTTACACGCGCAACTGTCCCGAACATAGCCATGTACTGTTCGTGAATAGTCGCATTGAGGGTCATACGAATTCGTTCTTTGGCTAGATCTTGCCGACGATTAGCTAATTTCAAAATGTACGTGCAAGCAACACCTCAAACAATTTTTGTATATATTCACCTGCTTGGTTTACTGCTCCTGTGCACTTGGTACTGAAGACAAGGTCATCTGAATGGGAGATTTGCTGCTGGAGTGTCTTCGTAAGGGCTACCTTTGTGAAATCGTTCGGTTTCCCTGCACCTCTACAAGGATGGAGGGAGTCTGCGGCGTACAGGACCTTCTTTGCATCATCAACATTGTCGCATATTGTTTCGGACACTTGTTTCTTCCGAACATATGTCCGCCAAATGACCACACTTGGATCAGGCCCGTAATTCATGAGCACGGTCTTTTCAACGCTGACGACTTCAGTATCACGGCTGAGGGAGGCCAAAACATAAGCAATTCCATCGTAATTACAAAACTTGTGGATTGTCCAGTGCTCGGTTGGCGGGAGGACATCCCCGAGCTCAAATGCCTTGTCTTTGAGCTCGCGCGGATTTCCATTTTCATATGACTCCAATGTACGTGATGGTTCAGCTCTTAGCTGGGGCGTTCTCTTTGGTGGTAGGCCTTCATCTATTGTTTGTGAGGCCGGTCTCTTTCGCGTGGCCTGTTTGTGTGGGGGCTGCTCGTTGTGACACTCTGAAAGAGACGGCAAGATTGTGGGTACGGCATCAGGCCGCAGTGCAGGCTTTCCACGCTTCACAGATACTTCTTGGCCGTCAATGATATGAACATAATGTCTCAGTATGTACTCTGCCTCAAAGTGCCGCTCACAAATTGCGTCGGTAGCTTCCAAGAGCTGATCTGTGCGGTGAAGATTGCGCTCCCACACTCGGCGCCTTTCTTCATCTTTCGGGACGCCGAAGAGCGAGAGCTTGGCCTCACCTTTCAACCTACTGTATGCGGATTCACAACCCGCTACGCAACAGTAGTTCTTTCGCCGGGATGTACTAGGTGTGGTCATCCTCTCATATTTCAAACACTCTGCCGAGTTACCAGACAAACCATAGACTTGCGCACGGGCCGTCTGCGCGCGTGTACATCGTGCAGACGGCATCGTTTGACAGAAGCGACGAACCTCCAGTCATGACGAAGCAGTAATTTTATTGAATTCTCTCTTTTTTTTACATACTAAGTACAAAAATCAACTATGGAGAAAATGCCGAAATAAACAATAAACACAAGCACGACGGCGTGTTCAGGAGACGGCGGCGCGTCGAGCAGACGACAGCTGGGCGCCGCCGTACCTCCGTCGGTAGGCGTGGTTCCGCCGGGCCGCCGAGGCACCGGATTGGCCGGAACATCAGAAGAAGGCGACTGCAGCGCCGCCGCAAATTTCAATGTTTTTTGCTTCACCCTCGCCGCTTGTCGGGGCTTTCGTTGGACCCACTCCTCTAGCTTTCACGAATCTGGCAGCTGCATGCGCGGGATTTGGCGAAGCGTACCAAAGTTCCACTTCACGGCGTAGTCTTGGTCGTTTTTCTATTTTTCTCAACCCTCTGCAGTAATACCTTTTTATGTTGTAGCCTCAAGCATTCACTCCCTCACTTTTCATAACATCCCCAGCTGTCGTTGTTAGTCTATTTGCGCGTTCGACTGGATATCGTTTCGTGTGGGTGGCAGCTACCGGTCTGGTGCTCTGTATTCGTGCGGCTCTTGCGCGCAATGTCGGCTGAAGTGTCTGAAACAGAAAAAGTGAAGGGCAACTGCGACACCGGTGAGAAATAAATTTGCAGTCGTGTTACGGTTACGGTGTTTGTCTTACGATGTTTTCTTAATTGCAGCGCGGGCTGCTAGGCCTGAATCGAGTGAAAAGTGTTAGGTTTGCATTTTGCTTCAGCTATACGGTTATCTTTCGTTCTTGCTTTGGAATAGGCGGAGACGTCGACTTCACCGCAGACGTTACGGACACTAAGGACTGGGATGATGAGACGCCGCTCGAGCAAACGTAAGTTTCACATTCAGAAATGAAAAACGAAAGGGGGGGGGGGGGGTTGTAAAGCAAATCACAGTGCATAATAAACGCTCCATTTGCCAGCCTCGACTATACTCTATCATATTTCTGGAGCTATCAAGTGCGTGATGTATCTACCTTTTATGAGCAACTCCTACGTGGTGCAAACGACAGTAGAAGATGAAAGACGCCCGGTTATGCCTCGCGCGGGAGGCGCCGATGGAAGAAGTCGTACGGAACTTGCCAACCTCACCTCGAACCGGAATCTTGAATGCCATGCGACTTACTCACCGGTGCGCAAATGGGCAGTGGTTTTAGCCCACTAACGCACGATAAACGCAAGAAAGTAGAATGCATGTTGTGCGCTAGTCGGAATACCAACTAGCCCAAACGCACACCCGTTCTGACAGCGTGATTGTCGTTTGTTAAACTGGGCATATGTGCTCCCTACCAACATGTATCTTTGCAAAAAGCTAATGGAATTTGTCATGAAATATTAGCATGCAAATTCATTCCTGCACATTGCAGTGCGAAGTGGAATTGAAATGAGAAATACTCGCGAATTGCATTATTCTGGTCGCCACGGTGCAACATTTGCTGTGCAGTTCGAATCTATCTATGTGCTCCATAATGACGCAGCACGGAGTTACCACTAATCTGCCTTTTTCACGGCGCGATGGCCTGACCTAGCGGATTAGTTGCGAAACGTAAAAAGAAGCCTGCGTACGCGCTCGCACTGTAGCAAACACTCGTGCCGTGTACCGCGTTGGAATCCCACTAGTATATAGCTCTACGTCGATTAATTCCGAAAACGTGCATACTGTAAGACTGCAACTCCACTTTAAAACAGAAAGTGGTCGGGGCTTTGTGCGGACTGCACCGTAAGTCTTGTATGTGGTTACTGCCTTGCATTGATGGCTAGTAAGTTTATCAAACCCCTCCGTTACACTTTGACATTAAAAACATCATTTTGCTGACAGTCTTCTTGCAGCGTCGCCCTTCTTGCTGGTGGTAGCAGAGCGTGCCTGACTTCACATACTTATTTAAGGTGTGGTAACACGGCTGGTACGAGACCGACAAGACATTGATGCGAACTATTCTTCACACTGTGTTGCTGAGACCATTTTATCATATTAGGCCACTGCAGATGCAACCAGTAGACGCGAGTTGTCTTAGCGCGACGAGTTTCCTTGTCGATGGCACTGGCAAAATTAGCGTGCCTACCATGATCGCTCGACCGAACCCCACACAATTGGCCTTCCCGTCAAGTTTGTGCATCTGGCAACGATGAACCTGAACTTTACTTACGATGAAGGAAACTGCTCTTATAGTTCAGTTGTGGCAATATAGCGATTTGATATGGACCGCTGCTCACTTCGCACGGCACGTACACAATAAGCAGCAAGCTGCGACACAGCGCTTTGCCAACCATTGTATGTATGTCATTGTGCCCGAAGGCTGTCGGTCGCATTTGCCGCGTAGATAAGTGGGCCTGTACATGTTATGCTGACACATTTCTTAATTCCAGCGAAGCCCTGCATGATACACCTCTGCATAAAATAGGAAACGAAAGAGACAGTGCATTTCATACAGCAGCATAAACAACCGCCTTGCTCAGTTACCAAAGATGTCAGCAGTGGCATCTGCGTTTTCGCAAGAGAAGTACATGGCGTGTAAGTGTGCGCTCATGCCGAGCACAATTTTCTCGAATAATTTTTTATGGCACTCACAAACTAAGTATGAAGAAGTTAAAGAAAAGCAAGAATCGATAATAACAGCCCATAACGTATGTGTCTGGATCACAGTTGCTGTTGTTGAAGTGGCTCAGCCGCTCATATTGACTGGTCTCAGGGAAGAACAACGCGGCTCATATGCGCAGATATGTATGTTTTGATGCGTTTTGACATCATTTCAGATCAGTGATGCGCTGTTTCCACAGTATCCGGTGCTAGCAACAATCTGTGGCTGTAGATGTTGATGTAAACAAATGCACCGCTTTGGCAAGTACAACGCGGATGGCTGCATTCTAAGACTTCTTTGAACATGTGAAATGTCTAATGATCGTGTAAAAGGAATACAAAAAGCAAAGTACAAAGGAAGACAGCGACAACGAACTCCAAAGCAGCTGAGTCGGCAGAGGGAACTCGCTTGCCTTCATTGGCTACATTGTTAGCATAACAGCACGCTCAGGCCTGCTCAACCAGTAGTCAGTGAGTGCTACATGACTTCCAGGAACGAGATGCTGCCCCGGAGAGGCCATTAATTAATCACAATGCACTGCACAATCACAATGCACAATGCATAACCGACGCACTCTCTACATGGGCACGGGTACACAAATCATCCGGCGAAAGCCCTGGCACCCGTCCAAAACGTTTCCAGTGGTGTGCGGCAGAAAGCAGCGCAGGAACATGGAAAAGGCGGGATCAAAAGAGGGAGAGTGTGGTACAGCTACAGCTTGTTGATGAAGTTGGCATGTAAGAGGAAAAACTGCTCTTGTCTGTCTCCTTGGACTTTTGTGTACAGGATGCCAGTAGACAATTGGAGGATGTAGAAACGCCAGTTTTTGCCTCGGAAAGTGCTAGAGCTCCAGAAAACACGTCAGCACTGAAGCTATCAGATGACAGCCACAGCAAAAGATATGCTGGCCAGTGCGGTTGTGCCGACGGTGACATACCTTGCTGCCAGCGGCATGTTGCAGACTTTTTGTTGCCATTTTGAGCGGGGATTTTGGGTTCCTTTAGTTACCTGAGATGCTGTCCATATCATTGCTGTCCAAATTACCGAGACAGAAATACATGTGCTGCTGATAGTAATTTTGTGCTTTTCCTCCCCATCCATCGTCTGCACTGCTAGTTCCTACATTAATGAGGCCCAAATACATGAGAAAGGTTTGATGCCCACAAAAGTTCTCCATAATTCAAGTTACCCATGTTTACAAGGGTCATAATAGCAATGCACAATTTTGCTTGTCTCTGGGCTAGTTTGTTTGTGCTAATGTACATAGTGTGTACAGGGCACTCTAGGCATGTACAGTTTATAGACCTCTCTAAAGAGAAAACCAGGTCATTGCCCTAATGCCCTCTAGACTTCTGTAAATGCATGCAAGCACCTGGTCAGGTGACAGTGGCAGGTGACAAAAGCACAGGTGACAGCAGCACTGCACTTTATATTTAGGTGCAACAGTCCAATGGTAAAGTCTGTGCATGTGTCTGCTGCTGCTTAAAGCTCAAAGTCTGCTTACTGACCTTCTGTTTAAATTCACTGAAATTTGCCCTCCTTAATTGCAACGTTCATTGTAACTGTCATGTCACAACAGCTGTCTTTTCGTTTTTGTTTTTCGTTTCCTAGAACCATGTGCAGTGGGATGCCAGTTCAACATTTCCATTATTTATTTCTTTTAGGTCCTTGGAGCACGAGTATGACGATGTACAGAACGGGGATGCTGTCAGCGGTGATGCTGAAGCAGGCGTGGTTGACGAGGGAATGCAGGACGAAGCAACTGCATCAGCTGATGGTGAAACTGAAATGGTAGAGGAGGAAAAGCAAGGTGAAGGAGGTTTGGCTACTGCTGAAGGAACAGAGGAAGAGTGTCCAGGTGCAGAAACGGAGAACAACTCTACTGAAGACAAAAGTGTATGTACCTTACATAATCTTTCTTCCTTGAAGGCTGTTCTCAAGGGTGATGGGCATGAAATGCGAGAAGGATTGTGTTCTTAAATTTAGGTGCACATTCAAGAACTCTAGGTGGTCAAAACTAAAGCGGAGTCCCCCATTGCGGCGTGCACGCATCATGATCAGATCAGGGTTTTGACTCGTAAAACCCCAGAATTCTTGCTCTTGAGGGGCGAGACTTCTGCTGTTCAAAAATGCCTTTCAGTATGTAGCCATAGGTGACACTGATGTTGGATCAGCGTTTTGTGTGTGCACATGCCAATTATTTCAAGGTGTGCGAAAATAAAAGCTTTAATGAGCATAAGCTGATTTATGCACTTGGAAATTACAGCACTAAGTAACGGCTTGGATGAGAGCCATACAAAAAGCTATAGGTAATAGGCAGACCCTTCCCGTAGGGCCTTGTGGCCCAGGTGTCACACTGCCTCCACAAAGGCTCAGTCACACCGGCGACTTGGTGAGGTCCGCCGACCATTTGCGAATGGCGATCGAGAAGTGACTGAAGGCGACCGATGCGAACAAAGAAGAGCAGATGGCAGTGAGTCGCCATCTGCTCACAATTGCATCGCCACATAAAATAAGACCGTGTACCGACGTTGTGTTCTTGCAGGCGGATTGGCTCAGCAGTTTTGCAATGGAAAAATCGATCGGCAAGTGACTGGTCCAAAATGGTCGCTTTTTGAGAAAAGTGGCCATTTGCAGCTGATCACTTTCCAACCAACTTGGTCGTGCCCCTGCTGTGAGTCGCCAGTCTGAATGAACCTTAATTAAACGGCCCCTCGCCAGGCCCTATAGCAAATTTCGGTTATATGCTGGAAGCTGTTACGTGCCCTCTAAGGAGTGGTCTGCCGCAAGAATTTTTCGAATTGGCTCATTAATATTCGAGATAGAAATGTTTCAGTGCCGCGAACCATGCTATCAGGAGGCGAGCGCCACTGCCAAGAGAGGCTCTCTCCCTGCTTGCCCCGTCTATCCTCCGCATGCGAAATTCCTTCCCTGCTTTCTCCCATACCGGACCTCGAAGATCATGTGACACACACATCACGGTCCCCGCCTTGATCTTTTTTTTTCCATCGCTTTTTTGTTGCGTGGTGCACTTCTGCTGAAGTCGTCATGCACGAGCTGTTGTGTTTGTCTCATTTTGTGCAGCGCACGATTGTGCGCGCTATGCACGAGAACACTGAGGAAGATACAAGTGGATCACAGAACATGAACGTGCGCTGGAACATGGTAGAAAATTGCATGGTTTCACTCTCAGCGCTTACAACTGCACGACATGGGAACAGGCAGACAAAAAGGAAGTACATCTCTCTTGCTGCAGTGCAACGTAAAACAGACGCAGACACTCGGTTCGTATGTTCTATTATTTCCCTAAACCTTAATTTGTTTATCGATGCAACAGATTACAGAAATAATAATGTTGCCTTGAATAATTCTTGAAGTCACAAGCAACTAAGAGTGACGTCGCAGCAAAGACACGTACGTAGGCGCACTAGCACGTATATGTCATCCCTCCGGCTTGGAGCGCGGCGCCCGCGAGGAGAAATGCAAACTGCCTTCGGTTTGAAATTTCAGCTCTTTCCGCGGCATGCATTGTATGCATGACACTTGTCAGCTCAAAATGGCCAGACCTGGTGAGGGGCCTTTTAAGGTTGCCAGATCTTGAATAAATGAAGATTGAACTGGGGCTGGGGGAGGAGGGCTGGTGATGACCTACTAGGACCTGTCACTCTGTATGTGTAACGAAGTAAATTTTTTTTTTTTTCTACGGTGTCTTGATTAACAACAGGAAAGGTACTGTGTTGTTGCCTGGCTAGCACAGATACCAATACGGATAAAGGTACTGTGAACGTTTAGGGCCTACAATGAAATTAGAATGGTGATCAACCCTGCCTTCATGTTTGTGACAATGCAACAGAAGACAAAAAATGATGAATGAGCCGACTAGCTGTAAGGCGTTATAGTCAGGGCTCTGGACGTTTACGCATACGTCTGGACTGGACTGCTAAAATCGGGACGTTTGAAAACCCAGGCCAATGCCCACAGCGACTGGTCAGTCTGTTATTAATCATGTCTTTCTAGATCGTTGGTGGACGTTGGAGATTTGCTGGTACCCAAATATGGGAGGGGGACTCCTGCACCAATAGCACCATTTTTCATACAGATGCAAATTCCTACGCCAAAAACAGAAAATTGACCGAAATTGTGCCATGCTGCGCCAAAACAGCTTCGGCATGTGTGCTTCAGCGGTTGCCACGAACAGTAAGCAGATTTGTTCTCCGAAAAGAGTGCAGCCGTTCGCATTCCGCGCACCATGCTACAGCGCCTGCCACATAGTTCCTTGTAATTTTCGTATAGTAACACTGGACCTTTTGGTGCTTCCGGCAAGTAGTCGGCGCACAAGCGGCCACTCCTGCCTGTTGTGGCTGTCGGAATGGCCAGGGCACCTGTATTTAAAGCGTACTAGGATACAGTTGAGTGGGCTCAGCGGCGCTGCGCTCCCTAGTTTCGGTGCAAAACAACGAAAAGTAGGCTGAGGGCACAATGAGCAAACTAGATATTAACGCAAAAGCATTAAGGGCCTCGTGTTACAGAAAATCCAGCGGCGGTGGCTGTGTCCGTATAAGAAAAATAATTCCAAACCATGCATCCCGACCCATGCAAGTCCACCATGTGGTGCATAGGCGTTACTGAACTAATTCAGTTTCTCAAAGTACATTGTGTCAGAAAATTTGTAGAGGACAACTTACATGTGACCTGCAGACATGATAGTGTCGGATTGCAATTTGAATCTTTGGGAAAACATAGTTCTGTTACACGGAAACAAACACAAACCTGTTTTCTGGCTGCTGTTTGAGGTCTGTCTTAGTAGGAGCGGCGCGCCCCACTCAGTTTCTTGCAACACCTTCTAAATGGCATTCACATCCGTGGCAGTGTGTGTGTTCTCCCCACACACACACACAGCCCGCTGTGTGTGTGTGTGGGGAGAAAGAACCAGAAAGCTCACCTTCGTGCATAGCATTCACCGCCAGTGTTTCCAGGAAAACATTATGGTTACATCAGCTGCAGTTGCCGGGAAGCGTGAGAAACAGTCGGGGATCTTTGAATGCTGTTGCATTCCACTCTTAAAGGCAAAGCTTAAGCATCCTCCAAATTTTCAGGGAGGCGTGTGTTGCAGCAGACAGGCGTCTCTGTCCCTAGGGCCGGTATAACATAAAACTATTACAATCTGTTTTTATCCCCATATGAGCGAGGCCTGAGCCATTCAACAAAAACGTATTGGAATAGTTTTACATTATACCGGAAAGTTAAGCATTAGGGGCTTTGGTATGTTATGTAGAAATGGCTTTCAGTAAACCACAGTATATAACCCTGGCCTCTCCATACAGTCTCTTGGTGAAGCGCATCTCCAGGCACTTCACCCGCTCTGTGGAGCCAGTAAAGAAGGATGTATTTATAAAAAAATCTCTTCGGCTACTTTTCTAAATTTCAGACTCCCTGTTGCAGAATGCAAGTTTTTTATGATTTCTACCACTAATTAAATATCTACAGGCACTATTAAATTATGAGGTTCTTATGTGCCAAAACCACGATTTGATGATGAGGCATGCTGTAGTGGGGGACTCTGGAATAATTTGGACTACCAGGGGTTCTTTAATATGCACCTAAACCTAAGTACACAGGTGTTTTCGCCTACAGGCACTATTACCAAACATTATAGCACTAGACGGCTTCAGTCTCGGGGTAATCTGCGTTAAAAATCAGCTTCAGACAGTGCTCTCAAAATACAGTCAAACCCACTTATAACAATACCGCTTTTAACAATATATTGGATATAGCAATGGACAGCTGCGGCACCGTCACCTTTGCAGTGTGTTCTATGGAAAAATAAGCTGCTTATAACAATGCTATCATACTAAATTGTCGGTTATAACAATTAAATGCAGTCATTTGGAGCCAACCCTCACAGAAAAAAAATGCGCAAACGCAACGACCACGCCGGCCAAACTACTCTGCCAAAAGCGCGCGCGTGTATGCGGAGCCGCCCGCACAGGGGCGGCGAAAAGCTCACGTGACGACGCATGCGAGGAGAATGGGGTGAGCAGGAGAAGCAGGAGAAAAGACGGACGCTTTCCTCTGGGCAGAGTAGGAGAGGGAAGGAAGGCATTTCTTTTGTTGCTTTTGTTGCTTTTTCGCAGCAAGATTGCCGCGAAGCAGTGGAAACTCGCCGATTACGGGTTTGTTTCAGCAAAGAAGTGAGAAGTGCAAGCTATTTTGCCCTCATTAAATGCTCTTAGGTATTCATGTTTTCTTTGTTTTTTGGGGGGGGGGGGGCGCTAAGGGATTTTCAAGCTGAGAAGCAGCCGCGGCAACCTTCTCGTATTTTTTACAAGGTCCCTTTCTGGACTACCAAAACGATGCCTCGGCAGAGCCGGCATGTCACTTCTCCCGTCTGTGACCCCTCTTTGCAGTTGTTATGCTTTTTTTCGTGCAACCCGTTTATAACAATTATCGGTTATAACAATGAAATTTTCATGGCACTTGAACATTGTTATAAGTAGACTCGACTGCAGTACAGTACAGTTGCAGTACAGTGCTCGTGTTGGTTTATTCTGCGTTTTGTCGTGGTTTCAAAGTGTGCTGCCGTATTCCACCAAAATTGAGATTCGCCTGCTCCGAACTGCTTAAAAATGAGATTTAGTCTGCTCCAAGCTGCTCCAAAATGCAATTTTTTGTGCTCCAAACTGCTCCATAATACAATTTTACTTGCTCCAAGAATTGCTCCAAGATGACTTTAAGCAGTCCCACCCCTGCAGAATGGGAAACTGAGTGCAGGCCAGCGTGGTCATGTGACATGGGCAAGTGAGTACTGTGAAGAAGCTGCTTCGGCTGGCAGCTACTGTTTTCAGTTGTGCGCACATCACGCCTTTCCTTGTTTACGTGAGATCTAGTGGTCGGAAAACGTTTGATATGATCACAGTGTGGTGATGCACTGAACGTCAGTGCTGAAAGATCATGTTTTCTGGGGATGTATCAACTGACAGAAATGAAGCATAACATTATCGGGTCATTTTTTGTTCTCGTTTGCAAGAATTGGCACCAGGAAATCATACTAAAGGGGATAGTATCAACAAGGTTTTACTCTATTAGGTTTAACATTAGTGACTTCAAGAGCATATGAAAGCTTTTTAATTTTTGAAGAACTTTTAGAAAAACACAGCAATTGAACAGCGGATGATGGGCTAGGCCTTGTCCCATGCACTGTTTTTTCTCTGCTGTTATTTCATTACACTTCATTTTGTTTCGTTTCTGATGCATCATTACTCTGTCCCTGAAGCATTCTTGCACTTTTCAGGAACTGTCTTACACCTGTGACATGTGCAAGGAAACATTCCAAGAGACAGAGGAGGTGCACTTGAAGTCGCGGAAGCACCTTAAGATGTCAGTGAGACTTGAAAAATTTGGCAGTCTGGAAGCAGTTGGTAAGTGCTGTAGAGTAAAAGAATGTGATCTGTAAACAATTATTCCATGAACATTCGAGCCATATATTCATCTTCTGCTTGTGGCAGGGACCCACAATCTTGCATAATAGATTAGTTGCTCTTTCCTGCGTTTTTTTTTAGTTTTGAGCTCCCTTCACCACTAATGATGTTATAAGTAGCGTAATAGCCCATAGGCACCAGACATTACATGATTATTCATGACCATAAATTACTCCTAAGTGACAATAACGCATGTGCACTTTTCCAATTTATGAAACGGGCAAGTGGCAGTTGTGAACCCATCCCGCCTGTCCTGTCACCACTCATATGTTACTTCTGGGCACTGTTGTCAGACACCAACCTTATAGAGCTACCACAAGTGCATTGCGACTAAATAATAAAAAGAAGAAGCAACAGTATTTGAGTTGAAAGGAAACGTTGAGGGGGTAGTGAGAAAGTCAAGATTGAACAGAATATATATATACTTTATTATTAGGTTTTCAAAAATCTCTTTAGCAGTATCTTCACAGAAGGAAATTGCACTTGTTCGAGCGTGTGTTCAGATTTAAAGAAAAAGTGTTGCTTAACTTCACTTCTTAAGCCTCAAGAAAAACCCTGCTGTTGTAATAATCATTTAAAGGTCTTAAAAATCCATTGCAGGGACTTAAATCATTTATGAAAAAATGTGGCGTTACTTGTTTGTAGTTTAAAGAGAGAGAGTAAACTTAATGCCAGCAATCATCGGAGTAGACACAGCTTCCCTCCACCTAGCAGACGGCTGAGATCCTCTGGGTCTCAGCGGCTACCTCAACTAGCCAGACAACCCAGACCTGGTCTCACCGGTCTGAGCTGAGCAGCAAGGTCTCCCACTGCGGCTGGTTTTGAATTTTGCGGCTCTCAAAAGGAGCCACCTGTGAGCATGCTCATAGAATATGTGACGGATCTGCCCTACCTTTACATAATTTACATTGATCATTGTATTGCCCTGGTTAAAATCTGCTGCAGGCCACCGGGTTAGGATACCGGTTTGTTTGCAGGAAGCATCAGGCCACTGCCTTTTTCTTGATTAGCTCGGGATGAGCTAACCAAGAAAAACCAGTCGATAGTAATAGGTGATTTCTTTGCAGCTGACCATGCGGTCTCCTCTCGTTGCCGGCTGGGCCGGCAACGAGAGGAGACACAGGAGACTGACATTGAGACTGACATGCATGTTCTGACCGACAGGAGACTGACATGCGGTCCTGACCGAGAGGGTCCTGACCTGATGAGAGGGTCCTGACCATACGGTCAAGACCGCATGGTCGAGCACTTGCTCGCCAAACAAGTGCTCGAGCTATGTTGTGAGCCGCCTTCTTGCTGGGGAGAGAAGAGTGCATGGGCGCCAAAATTTTTTAGATATTTCCACGATCATGATCACTGTTATCATTTAGAATTTTGAGCCCCTCTGGCGAGATGCGTCTTTTCGTGAAATTATGAACCGTGATCTTTGAATTGTTTATGATTCTAGCTTTGGTGGAGGCCACTGCTAATGCTGTGGCCGATTCCTCCATAACTTTGGGGTTGTTGGAGTTAGTGGTTCCTCTTGCGAAGGGTTCTCCATCAGCGTGTACCGCTACAACAGACATCCCTTTGTGTCTTCTATATTCTACGTCGTCTACGTAGGCCACGCCCTCTGCGTCATGATAATTGCACTCAATATGGTGCTCCAGGTGCAGGTTCTTTGACAGTGGAGGGGTATTATGACTCCTTGTTTCTAGTGGAATCAGAAATTAATGTTCCCTCACGTGGACACTGGGACTGTAAAGTAAAAAAAAAATGGAAAAAGGTAAAAAGAATTTTTTTTTAAACAGAAATTGCCTTTCTTAGTGCTATTTCATATAAACATTGGCTTTCTTGTTACTTTAGCATAAAAATCTTTCAGTGAGAAACACGAAAGGACTTAGGTTTTGTCATTATCATCATCAGAACAGCGAAATAGTAGAAAACAACAGCACTCAACCTCTATGCTCAGATGCCCAACAAAAAATGTGCATTGCAATAGGGTCCAGTCTTCTTCGAGCAGCCAGGGTTACGGCTTTGTGCATTGTTATTGATGCCAGCTTCCATAGGCAAATGTGCTTTAGATGTTCTGGCTATAGGCGAGGCAACCTCAAGTTTCCACTTGCTACACCAGTGCCGATTGCTCCCCTAGCAGAGCAATGCAAGTGTGCCGAACGTCCCCTCGGCATCGGCCCGCGCTTGTTTCATATTGTGCTAGTGGTCGTGTGCATTGTTTTTGCTATGACAAGTATGACCTCATCATCCTGGAAGGCTGGTATGCAGTACTCTTGTGTTGTTGATCGCCACAACAGTCTAGAAAATACAAAGCTTCGTGACCCACCCGTGAAGTTCTATAGATTTCTTCGGAAGTGGTACGAGAGGAACCAAAGGCAAGCATAGACAACTGCAGTACAATGTTTGTGTACTGATGCGCCTATGATTCTGAACTAGTCACAATGGGCAGGGACGAGCTGACGAGAATTACTTTAATGTGGTGTGCGGGCTGGCTAGCCTTTTTCAGATGCTGCAATTTTCGGTGCTGGAAATGTGTATTTAATGTGAGCCAGGGTCATCGCGCACGTAGGGAAGCAGTGCTAAAAGTGGCCGCTCGAGGTGTTAGGGCCTAATTTTTGTTGTGCTGGCATGCTTTCAATGTTATAAATTTTTATATGTTTTAAAATATTACTGCCTTCCACATTATGCTACACGCTCCCTGTTTACAAATTTTGTTGAGTATACTCTTCATCCAATCCCTTGTGGGAGCATTTGTCCAAAGGGTTTGCTTTGAACAAAGATTTAGGCCCATTGTACAATAGAGGAACTGCCATCTATGCGTACCCAGCTATCAATCAAATCAACAAAAATTGTCAGCGTCCCAGCACATCTCTGCAAACCAAATCGCTTTGCGACAGCATTACTGAATTCGGTGTATACCTCAAGCTTCGTGTCTTAGAAAATGCTGCTGGTTACTTGCAATACTCACTTTCACTTATCAAGTTGTTGCACACTGTATACGTGTGGGAGCAGACACTCCCCTTTTTTGAGGTTGCCGCCACAAAAAAGGTTTTCAGTGTCGGAGACCTTAAAGCTGCATTGCAGTCTCGGCTTCGCTCTTTCACGAGCAAGCGATCTGCTGCCATTGCAGGGTGGGAAGGGGCCTATGAAAACTCATTCGAAAAGCGCCGCTGTGTTCGGTAGCGATGCACATTTTCTAAAACCTTATAATAAGTTACATGCTTTATGCAGAATGCTTAAATACATACTATTTCTCTTAATAATTAGAAAGACCTACCCTATGGAGCCAGTACATTTGTACACAAACATCAAAACTGTTTCAAGGTCCTTTCAAAGGGCACATCTGACTGGTATTAAATGCAGTGTAATCGAAACATTTCTTAAATTTTTTCAGAAGAAATTGTCAGTCATGGGCTGATTTCCGTGCATAAAAGAATGGTCTGCAGGATTTACTGTCGAGTCACAGCTCTTACAAATGGTAGACTACCAACACACGTTGCTTTGTAGTGCAAACATCACTCTGCTCACATGAATATCTGAGATGACCCATCTCTGTTTGAGATATACAAGTCTTAATTTTCTGAAGTTATAATGCTGTGCGGTCCCAGACAAGTGAAGTATGAATGAGAATGCTTAAAACACCCCAGGTAGCAATTCAACAGTGCCATTTTGTGTTGCTGCATATTCAGTCGCCATAAAGAATGTGATCCAGAAATTCAGCATACAAGCTTTAATATTGCTGATGACCCATCAAGTAGCACAAGCAGAAAACAATGAAGCAAGACACACTAGTGACACTGTTGATGAAGCTAGCGGTCTCTGTGAACAATAAGTTCACGTGGAAAGCACTGTTAGTGTCATATGGAGGTTCTCATTTCAAATTATACCTGCAACAATTTACTTTTTTCCTCCACCTTATCTTCATTTCTTTTGTACTAAAGATGAAAGAAAAATTACGTGACGGTTGCGAGTGCACAACATGAATGTGTCAGCATTAACTTTGGTGCAGGCTAGGCATTACTGTGCCCAATCTAAAGCTCACTGAATCACTTGGGGGTCTGAAAGCCCTGCTTCCTTCATGACAGTTCAGTGCAATGGATGTTTTATAGCATTCTGTTTTATGTACTATGCTCCTTTCCGGTGCTCGTGTGCTTGCTGTTCTTAAGCACACACTGGCACATCTGGGCATGCAGCCGCACACTGAGCCATTAGTGCTCCCCTAATAAACCCGCATCTGTTAAACACGATGGTGCCTCCGCTTCACAAAGGGAAAGCAACGCATGACCACACCGTGCTAAAACTTCCACGATACTCTGAGCACAATCGGTGTTCTGCCGCTCATAATGATGAAGATTTATTGGCATCCCCTTTTAAATGGAGCAGTGACAAATATAGTCACCTAGCCTGCCTGAGTTAATCAAGTAGGCTGTAGTACATGCTTTTTATTCTAGCATTTTGTATACGTCTCCTTAATCTTTTTTCTCTTCTTCAAAACTTCTATGTCTTCCTTGTACTGCTACCTATGCATGTAACGGATGCTGTAACATGATGTGTGGAGGACATTGCCATCTGGTGGTGTTTCAGGGAACCGAAATTGGCATCAATGCACTCTGCTGTGAGGCCATTTGGTGAACTTGCTACACTTTTCCCAGGTCCCAAAATGGGGTAGTCCCAATAACTACAAGAAACAGAAAGTTAGATATTTCTATGCAAGTACCTGTAATGTCTTACTAATTTCTTTCAGTCAACAAAAATTAATGTCTTGAGCTTCTTCTTTTCAGTTTTAGCAGCTGTCCCTCTTGGGTCTGTGCATGCATAGATTACCGCGAAATAGAAAAGTCTTACTTGCTTGGGCTGTTATGTACTCTTTATTAGAAACATTGTGAATGACCCTGTTTCTAAATTATAATAATGATTTTGACATTCTTTGTAGTGTATTATCACTACTATCAATCCCGAATGACGCTGTTTTGTTGCATAGCACCAAGCTGGTAAAATGGCACCCAGTGAAGGGAATAATGTTCCCCCAAATTGACAGTAAGTTTGTCATTCTTTCATGAAATTTTACTATTCACAAACACTCGCAGACCGTATTCTTTGGAAGTGTCTTGTGCCTCCTCATGTAGGTTGATGAATGATAGCAACCTAGAGCTGTGCGAATTTTTGCTTTCCTGCAGCCGCTGAGTTCCAGCCCAGTGTATGCTACCTGTGTGATGTTTCGGCAGTGAGCAAGTCACAAATGCAAATGCACGTCAAAGGAGCCAAACACAAGTTGCGTTGTGCCAACCTCAGGCTTCCCCCTTCGGCCTTGGATCTCCCAGGGACGAACCGCAATGTGCAGCCACCCAGCACAGCTGAGGGCAAGCCTGCTGGGCCACCTGATCCAAGTGGGTACCGAAATTGTGCATGTACTATGCACTCAGGTATAGACTGTTTGCAGCAACTAGATTGCGGAGTGCAAAAGAGGTGACACTACTGGCTCCAACCGAATAAAATGCCTTCTGAGTGCAGCTGAATGCCTTAATTGACGCAAGAGGGAATGGGCTTGTTGTGTTAACTGTTGATAGTATAGAATAACAAATTGCTCTTATGAAGCAGTGTTGCATTGTATACAAAGAAAAAGAAGATTCTCCAACACTATGCGATCCCCTCATATTCTGCAGTACCATGAAAAGAAAACTCGTTTGTATGTTTGGCAGACAGCCCCTTTTAGTAAAGAAATTGTTTTTCATACATGAATGGGTATGTTTAAATATTAGCCACTGTAAGAAAGATGTCTGGCTCTGATATGAATGTGCTGTGACGTGTGAGCAGTTACAAGTGTGAGTGAGCTAGGAATGACTGAGTGTTATTTCGTGTGCTTTTGATGTATCTGCACTGCATGCTTCGTAAAGATTTCATGACTGGTAATGCGCATATCTAATAGGAGGAGATGACTAGTCGGGGCTTGTATGTACATGTAATTGCAGTGGACTGCACTTGCAATCATGATGATGAACCAAGACCATCTCCTTGACCATGGAAACAGTTTTCTGACTATGTTGTGATAGGGTACAGGAATTTAAAAGGTGCTGTTTCACTGTAAGTTTTTAGGTGTGAATATTCGAAACTTTTGAGTATCGCCTTGCGCTCGTAACGTTGGAAGCTGAGGATGAAGAAGTGGATGTAGTAGCTGCTGCAAAAAACGAATAGTAAACGACCGTTCGCTTGGAACTGACTGCTTGCCTTTTCCTCTCATGACAAACTGGTGGAGGTGCTGCGTATACGTACGCTCTATGCATGCTGATCCTGAACCACAAGCTACCAATGCCAGTACGTCGGGGACTGCAGAAATCCATTGAAGCAGCTGTTGCCTCCAAGGTCTTGCACCACAATATAGTCCCCTGGCAAGCTTTGCAAGGAAGATGTCAACAACAATCGCAAGCCAAACTGAGGGGGTCCCAAATGCTGCTGTACCATGCATTATCAACGTGCCTCGCACGCCTAGCCCTTTCCATGGCAACACTTTTAAGGACGTCGAAGACTGTTGAGGACATTTTACCAGGCCACCGCCTTTAATGACTGGGACGATTGCTGTAAGTTGAGGAACGTCTACTTTTCCCTTTTAGACGCAGCTTGAGTGTAGTACAAGAACCACAAAACTTCAGTTACCAGCTGGCAGGAGTTTTACTGACTGCTTTGCGACGCCTTCAGCACCCCCAAAAGGAAAGGAAGAGCTGAACAGGCACTATCTCCGAGGTTCCAAATGCCGAACGAAACCGTCGCCATGTTTGTCGAAGACATGCTATGATTGTTCCGTGGGGCCGACTCACTAATGCCAGAAAACAAGAAGGTGTGTCTATTAATGTGAGGCCTAAAAGAACAGCTTTTTGCAGGCCTCGTGTGCAGTCCTCCTACAACAGTGTCCTAGTTCGTCTGTGAGGCAACAGTCATGGAACGCATGCTTTGGCAGCGGCTCTCACAGTATGAACGTTAGACCACCATGACTGCTGCGTGCTCGCTTATACCTGCAAATGATGACAACGAGTCTCTCACCGAACTAATACGGCAGGTTGTTCGAGAAGAACTCCCGAAGTATTATGCATCGGCTCCGGCATCTCCGAGTGCCGCGGCTCTTATGGATGTCATTTGGGAGGAAATCGGACAGGTAGTTCATCCCTCGCCACCAACACGAACCGAACCCCCCACGGTCTTGTACGCGGGTGCTCTTCGGGCTTGTACACCGTCGACAGCCTGTTTCTCGCAGCCGCCTGCTGGGATTCCTGGACACTTCCCAAGTCCAATCCACCACACAATTTTGGAAGCAGCCTTTCATCTTGGTCTGCAGAAGTCCACGGTATGGCGCGCTTCCGACAACAGTCCGTTATGCTACCACTGTGGGGAGGCTGGACACTTGTATCGCGACTGCCTGTACCAACGACAGGTCTGCGGGGTTACCACCTGGATGCCTGTTGCCTGCGTTATGGCGAACGCCTGCACGAAATCGAGGAATATTTGGAAAGTAACCGTCTTCCTCCTGCCCTGCAGCGAAGACAGTCTCTGTTGCCATCACCTCGTCGGCATGCGTCACCAAAGCACACTCATTCCACCTTTGATTCCACTGGAGTCAACGGTGGAAGCCGTGCCAGGGAAACTGAAAACGGTGACCTCTGGGGGTGAGGCCGCTGTCATGCGGACCGTCAAATATCCTCCGGTGACACCACCCCCTTGCGACGTATCGCTGACACCTTCCTTTGAAACTGCCAAAAGAATTTCTGCTGCTATTACCGTCAGTGCGGGAGCTGGTTACTCGGTTATGAGTACCTCACTAGCCACTCGACTGTGCAAGGTGCTGACAGCATGGGACGGCCCACATCTGATCATGGTAGGAGGACACCACAGGTCACCCATTGGACATTGCACCGCCAGACTTGCAATTTGTGCATCGACTTTCGTAGCGTCTTTCTTTGTGCTGCCCAAGTGTTGCCAGCTGGTTATGTTGGGCATAGATATTCTTCAAGAATATGGGGCGATCATTCATCTGCACGACTTGTTGGGGACTTTTTCTAACTTTGTTTCTTCGGATTCGAATGTATAAGATAAACATCGTGGCATGGCTTTATGCGTGGTCGATGACTGCGTAATG
This sequence comes from Dermacentor albipictus, assembly GCF_038994185.2. NCBI lineage: Eukaryota > Metazoa > Arthropoda > Arachnida > Ixodida > Ixodidae > Dermacentor > Dermacentor albipictus. Next base: position 152,818,692 of record NC_091825.1, on the reverse strand, counting down.
TTACTGCCTCAAAGTAGCATCTCATTCTCGTTAAGTGCCCGCAAGACTAACTAGATATAGGCGTTGCCGAAGGTAACCTCACTATTTTGCTGAACCGAGACATTGGCATTGCACAAGGTCTTGTAGAGCTCCAAAATAGGCAAAAAATTATCCTAGCTACTAACTTCAGTAACGAATAAAGTACAAGCACTTTGCGAGGCATACCACCATGGCCTACATTGAAACACTGGACGAGTCCAACGCCTGTGCTTCGGAGACGACAATCTTTTTCATGAACACAGCCATGTAGACTTGACCAGTGACATCAATGTCAGTCCACAGCTGGAACAACCCAAAAGGGAGAAGCTCTTCAGTCTCCTCTAAGACTCCTCTAACCAAACACAGGATCATGTCACAGAGAAATGGATGCTATTTGTCGAGTTAAACAAATGCTGGATGGTGATGTCATTCAGCCATCGACAAGTCTTTTGGCTTCACCTGTTGTACTAGTTAAGAAGCAAGACGGTTCACCACGATTCTATGTCGATTATTGCATATATATATATATATATATCTGGAAACGAAACATACACATACTCTGCGAAGGTGTGTTCAACGGAAATGCTGCTAAATTTTGATTGAGTGATTGACTGTTTTACACTCTTTGATGACATAAGTGCGCCAGCAGCAACATAGCCGCCGTGACAATATCTTTGTATCTTCAAAAAGAAAGGCAGTACAAAAAATGCTTTTAAAGTGTTATTGGTTATCAGTGCGGTGCAGCCTTGAGTAGTTCGGTATGCACTATGTCTATGCTAGTATGTTTTCACTACGCTAAAACTTTTTCTTTTGCTGTTGCTGAACATCTTTCTGTTGCAGATGCTGTGTTGCCTGAGAGGCCTGTATGTGATGTCTGCAACATAACATTGAGCTCTGTACATCAGCTAATGCAGGTGAGATGGTGGCATTACTGTTTTGTGCGTTAAAAAAGTCATCACAATGTCAGATCTCAACTTACTGGCAGTCCAGCAATTGTGCATCTATTGTGATATGTATATGAGCTGAAATGAAGACGATGTCATTTTAGATGCAACTTTGTATGCAAGTGAGATTTTCCTTCCTTAGTTCTAGGACATAATACAGTAGAACCGTGCTGTTTCGTTCCTGGGTGCTGCGTTTTTCTGGCTGTTACGTCATATTTGGCCGGTCCTGTCATAGCTCTGATAGGATCCAGTGCATTGTGAACCCCATCGTTGCGTCACAACTGTGGGACCGTTTTTGCATCACACGTTGTGAACTGCCACTCCGCACCGGCCTGAGCGGCCATGTTGGCTTTTCATGTATCTTGGCTTGGTGGCTTGCTGATGAGATTGGCCGCCCCAAGTGCCAGGGGCGGCACCTATGACATATTTTTGGTTTCCACCAGCAAAGGCATGGCCTTTGAGATCTACAGTTCCTATCTAAAGATGGTGTCTGTGATGCATTGGGGCCCACATTTTTTTTTGTGCATATGTATGCGCCAAGATATGTTCCGTATAAAATCCAAGGGCGATAACACTGTCGCCGCGGGCCGCATGCTCTATGCGTTAGTAAAAGCATGCGAGAGGAGCCGACGATCGCGCCTCAATCTCACGTGCACAATGGTGGAAAGCAAAGAGGAATGAATGAATGAATTCTGGGGTTTTACGTGCCAAGAACACGATTTGATAATGAGGCACAATCTAATGGGGAACTCCAGAATAATTTTGACCATCCGGGAATCTGTAACCTTCCCCCAATAGACCTGGGGAAGAAAAAGTCAGGGAGGAAGCGTGCAGTCTTCTGTCACACGTGAGGCGCCAGGCAGAGGAGAGAGGGAGGGCGGCGTTGTACTCTGGCAGCAACTGCATATCGTGCAGTCATGTGGCCCATATCTTGAAAGCGACCTGTGTTGGGGTCTGCCCCCAATGTTGACGGCTCATAGCTTCGTGTGTGCTGTGTTTCGCCACTCAGTTTGCATTGAGGCGATAGACAGCACGAAGGTTACTTCGCTCGCTGCTGCCACGCTTCCTCACAACAGTGTTTTGATTGCGAATGTCCGCGGTGATCGAGTGTGATGTGTTCGTGTTTGCCTGTGTGCTCGGACACCATGCTCGTTAACCTAGTTAATAAGCGAAAGTGTGCATATTTATACGGACGATAAAACTACACATAACCTTACTTTGTATAGCTGTCTACTAATTTTCTATTGATGCTTTGCCTTTCTGTGAAACTTCCGACTTTTTATTTCAAACTTAAGCATTGAAATAAAATTGTGTGCAGTTCACCACTACTCTTATTGCTCGGTTTTTCCCGTTTCTCTGCTCTTGCTTTTTTTCTTCTTACCTTCCCATGGTAAACATATCAGTGGAGTTCTACTATAATAGCTTCCTAACTAATGTTGCTTGTATTATCTCCTTAATAGCCTTTTTTTTTTATTTCACAGCACCTCAGCGGCAGGCGACACCGGGAGATTGTCAATGTTCTTAAGCAAACAGTAATGGTATGCAGTGTCTTTTCTTTTTTTAACTTTTCCTCCACATGTCTCAGCATTTGAGAAAGGCAACCATTTAATTACTTGCTGTAATAGTTAACTTGATGGTAAGTCTATTACCTGTGAAATGTGAGCTCTGGCATGGCTAATGCTCATAGATACTGTGTTTAACAATATTCGTATTTTTGCATCTCTGAATCATCATATAGAGATTGCTATACTTGTGGACAACTTTCTGTGGCAATGTAGGGAAAGCTACGGAGACAAATCATGCATGAGTAAGAGTGCTGAAAGTTGTCCCACATTCTCATCTGCATTAGTTTTGGCTGGAAAAGAGCAAAAGCAAACATCTTATAAAAGCTAAGAAAGACCAAATATGCCATTGAGCTGTAAATTTGACTTGTTTTTCTGCCTTGCTCTTCCGCATTTGGGCAAATGCAAAACTGTCGCACGTTAAAGCTACCCTGATGCAGCATGTGTTCCAAGCAACCAAAAGAACTGCCGGACTACATGGCTCAGAAACACAGGTGCAGAGACTCAGCAGCCCCCTTAGCTCTTCCTTCATTGCCTCTGAAACTAGCTCATGAGTAAACCAGAATGGTTTGGGGAGCTAGTGTAAAGTCCATCAATATGATGGTCAAGACAGAATGGGAATTCTCAGTAAGACAGTTCTTGACGTTGTTCTTGTGGCATTGTTGGAGCTAATCTGCCTTTAAAAATTCGCTGTATAGCAATAAATAGTTCAGTTAAACCTCCCGGTATGACTATGTTACCATTTCCTGAGCTTAGCAGTCAGCAAAGTTATTAAAAATGTCAGGAGTGATCAAAATGTACAGCATTGTTACGTCACTGCATAACACTGCATGTTCCAATCATGTACAAAATATAATTACCCATGGCAACGGTATCCAATTCTCACGCATATATTTCGTGATGCACATGCACTGAACTCTTGCCATTTATTAAATGTATTTATGATGAATCGGAATAGTGTTTGCGTAACCATGGTGCCAGGCTGATCTCTTTTATTTGCATATTCATATGCAATACTCCACACCTATGGTTTTGTGGCCAGGTTCACTAGCAAGAAACATGACGTTTGAAACTTCTTCAGCTGCCTATGCTATTGTTGCCCAAAAGTCTTTCCCTTCCACCTAACAGTTGACTAAACTTTGATACCTTACTTTTCTAATACAGTTGACGACCGATAATTCAGACTCCACGGGGAACATATATAGTAAGTCGAAACTATCGAGTGTCCGAAAAAAACTAATGTATCCAAAAAAAAAAAAATCGCTTTATTTACGTTTTAAGGCCCCTGTGCACGGAACAAGTGGTCGATGCGTTGCTGCACGCTGCTGCACGCACTTCCGCTTACGTGCAGCCGAGTCCACCTGTATTTCTGCCAGTTTTGAGTTTCGCTCTACGTCAATGCAAGGACTGCAAAGGCTCGAGTCAGATCTGCCATGTGGAAGGCTCCAGAGCACATGGCACATCATCATCCGAGTCAGAGCTGCTGTTTGATGGTGGGAGAACTTGCTCAATTATTTCCTGATAGTTCAGTTCAGCACACAATGAAACCGTGCTGTTTACGTCTGCAAACTCTTCAAATCTAACTGAGGCAGGAATCGGCACATGGCAGTGCAGCAGGTGATCAATGATGTCCGCACTTGAGCTCGCTGTGGTACGCAGCAGTTCAGCCTCTTCAGTTGCGCAGTCGGGCCCATTCGGACTGCAAGGGCACCGTTAGTGCGATGTGACGTGGCCTATCTATAACTTCATGAGAAAGTCTTGTTGGAGCCAGCAGAGCGCTGTCTGCAACGCAAAGTCAACGAACAAGCACAGCATGGCAGATCGCTGTGCGCAAGGCAAACTCAACAAACAGAAGCGCGCCATGTGCAGGAGTGCTGGAAAAGGATGTCATGATCGCAATGTTGATGTGACCTCACAATTCAGGCAAAGCCTCCAAGATTGGCAGTTGCAGTTAAATCTCGGAGGTGTAGAGCGGCGATCAAGGCAAAGCCTCGGAGATTACTGTCTAGCATGTAATCCCTGAGGCCATACTTGATGTCTTGTCTAGGTTGCTAGAGCAGGTAATAGTGACAGAGTTTGCATATGCTACAGCCCCGGACAGACTCTGGATCACCGAATGTAGGGCTGACAGCTGTCCGAAATTTTGGTCGTCTTTATGCATTGTCTATGGGGCCATTCGCGGTGCTGCGAAGCTGTCTGAATTACCAAGCATGTCCGGATTATCGGTGCCAGATTTATCGGTTGGCGACTGTATTTGACAGATCAGAAATCGTAGGAGTGCTTGTACCTGGCAACTTTCCAGAATTTTCTGTAAAGTTTATTAATTTAAGCTTGTTTTACGATTTTGCTAATGTTGCGTCAAGCTTTACAAAACATAAATTCGGTTGAGAAAAAGGTTTCATTTGTTGCTCTCTAAACCTTTCGATGGAAGTCTTCTGACAGTGAAAGGATGCCAAAGAGGTGCTTGTTTTGAGGAAGTTTTACAGCCATGTTCCTGAAGCAGATGAAGTCTGCAACACCAGAATGGCAGAAAAAGTCACTGTAATCTAAAACAATGTGTTGCTTGTCAGTCTTTACAGTTCTAAGTTTGTTAAAAGTGAATCGTCATCACGTGTGCATTTGTACCTCAGAAGGCATGTGCTCGAGGCAAGCTTTAAGATGTACATGATATTCTTGCCCCTCCCCGAACCGCTGGTCGATGGGCTGCCATCTGAATCGTTCCACACTTCATTCGCTTGAACCACACACCACTCTCGCTTTCGTGGCCATGCGTTTCCTCTTCCTCACGTCAGGGCCACACAATCCACATTATCACAACGCTACAAATAATATTACAAGGAGCAACTAACTAGTCCCCCACATTGCCTTGTTAAGTTTGAGAGAGAGTGCCAACTTCATGTGTTTACCCTTTCCAACCTTTCATTACCACTGTAGCAGTGCCCACCACTCATTACAACATTAAGGAGCTAACTGCTTGGTACCACTGTTAAAATAAGATACCAGAAGCAGTCATCGTGTTGTGTTGCTTTATCTTGGCTGCATAGTCACCAAAGTGCACTTTCTGAACTCCTGATTTCTTTGCAGAAACTTCCACCAAACATGAGACCTTTCCAGTTGAAGACAGTGCTCCAAAAGAATGGTATTGTTTGTGTTCTCAAGGTTCTTTCTTTCTGTTGTATTTAGTATTTCGATTGCCTTCTTTATAGTACCCAGCATCCTGATGTCTTAACAAGTTGAAGAAAATTTTTTACTTGGTTTTTACACAGTTGGCCTTTTTGTTTTTTATTACGTGTATAAGATAAGCATTAGCCTTACTGAACTGGTGTGGAATCAAGTTCTTATTAAAGAATAATGTTTTACTGCTTGTCAATGGTTTCAAGGTAACTTTAGGCTCGGCAAGCTGTGCGATTCTAGAGTCCAGCATTGAGTATTAGAAGTAGTTGTCTACAAGCCGATGGGTGGAGGTGATAGAAGGTGTGAACTTTGTTTTTGTTTTTTCCTGTCTTTTCTCCTTTTCAGGCCATTTAAAAAACCATTTGTTTGAATACATTGAACATCTTTCAGGGTGCAAGAAAACTTGAATGAGCAAAGTTCTGCTGTACATGAGCAGTCCTCACTTGCTTTATTCTAATGAGACACAGACAAAGGGTTTCTGAGTTGTTGCTAGCACAAGGAAACTTATGCCTAACTGCGATGAGCAACATGCATTGTCAAGCAACAATGCTCAAGGTCATACAAGGATTGAGCTCTTGAGCTGTGCACACACCTCATAGCAGACTCTTCAAGTTTTGACTGTTCCACAATATGGTGAAATGTTGCATCAGTCTGTGCAATGCCATGGGCGCAGCAAACATGGTTTGGACGTGAGCTGTGCAAATCTATGAGAAACTACATGTGAAACAGTCCTTTTTGCATGGTGTGCGAAAATTTTTTTCTGCATGCATGATGCAGGACACACGTATTCCATTGTACAGCCAAGTGTATAAACTTGGTTGATCATGCTTAACTAAAACAACTGCATCACAAGTTGGTTGTTTTTAGTTGCTTGCACTCATTGCTACAATCACTGTGTCTGCTAGGGGAACCAAGAGGGCTGCACTTCAACTTCACTGTGATTTCACAAGTGAATAAGTAACCAGACTCCACATTCCCACATAGCTCTCTCCACAGTGAACATTATTGCACTGTTAATGCAGTTAGGCTCAGTGCTTGGTGCAGCAGTTTGTTACTGCCCAAGAAAAAGAGCAACATCACTTTCTGGAATCTCCAGTATCGAGCCTTCCCTCCCCTGCCAGCTCTCCTTTACCCCCTCCATAAGAAAGCGCTTTAGGCTGATGCGCTCCATGATGGACCTCCTGAGGTTTGCCCGTACCATGTTGCAGTGGGCCTGAGATGTTGCTGGTGTCATCCTCGAGACCCTGGATTAGGGGTGACTCCTACACCTCTCTTCCTCCTCAATAAAAATGCTTTAATCTGTCTCTACTATGGAGGTACCTTGTTCAGTCCTCCTCTCCCTTAGTGCTGTTATAGCTAGCACCTTGTTGAGTAGTGTGTAGATAGGGCTTGCAGGATGTTTCTGCCATCACGCAAGAGAAAGTTGTACTCTGTCTCTTACTTGTATGTAACATAGTACTACTAAACTGCTGCTCAGCAATTGTGACTGCCAGTTTGTCTTCTTCGCTGCATTCTTTAACCAATGTGGCTTACAAACTGTTGCAGTTTGCATGTAAGCAGTTCGGTGTTCAAAACCTGGATGTGACTTGTCCAAGGCACACTTGTGACCACATCCAGTGGCTTGCCTTGAGCACTTTTGCATACATGGTTTCTTTTTATTTTTGTCTCCATTTCCTAACTGAACCATTCATTGCTCATTTTTACTTTCACTGGCTGGAAAATCGGATTATAGAAGAATGGTGCTTGGGGTAACTGTGGGTGATGCAGGGCAGCGTGCTGCCATGCACTATAACAGAAATTTTGCCCAGCTTTCCTGCAGAAGTCAGTACTTGTTTCTTCGACGCCTGCAGTCAACGTGGCTGTCTCTCTGAGACGGCTGCTGCTGCAGGGGTGTGGGAGCCTGTGAGAGCCTATGTGGGTCACACGTACAGAGTGCAGAAAGAGTGCATGATGAAACAGTGGTTTCACATGCCAACTTCTGTTTCTCGGACGTTGTGACTTGTGCCCACTCGACTGGGGGAGTAAGTGCAGTGTGCCATCTGGCTCACAGATGGCAAGCCACCACCTGGCCCCGCCATGAAACCAGCAGCTCCAGCTCCAAAGCCTGGCAATGCTGTCCAGGTAAATAAATGAAAATACTGGTATGAAAACCTTAGGCGTCCGCCTCTGAGGGAGCTAATACCCCCACAAAAGCAGTGGCATGTCAAAAGTTCTTCCTGAAATCGGGAGGAGCTTTTTGCAGGTTGTGCCTGCAACTAGCGGTTCAGGTTCACCATTTTTGTTCTGTCATACTGTGCAGACACTCCTTCTGGAGTGTCGCATCTAAGCACCGTGTTGTCATGGTGGTTGTATGTGGCTCACTTATGGTACTTTGACTGGTTGCTTCCAGGTGCTCTTGTGGCTTGCTTCACATTTGGCTGGTCAAAATCGAGTACCTGGAACACATTTGCCTGGTTCATGTAAGGTGCCGTGTGCCAGCTCGATTGCTTGGAGGCATTCTCACCATTGCTTTGGGAGTATGACTGAAATCTGAAATAATTCTGGTCCTGTGGCTCAACCAATTGGTCATGAAGCAGCAGCTGAGTGTTTGGCTTAAGCAAACTTCTGGCTCCAATCTCACGAGAACTCCACATCATTGCAGACAGGCGAAGTGCTGTAGGAACCAGTTGAATGTACCATTAGTGTGCCATGTAGTGTTAAGCTCAGCACGCATAGGGAGTTCAGAACTTATGTTGGTGTAAATGTTTGTTCTAATTCGTCCGTCTGTGTAGTCTCTCCTAAACTTTTGCAGTGGAAGCTCGATAACATACTCCTTGTTCATGGGCAGCGTAGAATCTTGTAACGAGTGCGTGGAGGTTAAGCAGCTGTTGTACCAAGTTAACTAGTTAAGAATGTGAAATAATTTCATTTGCATCAGTTAAGCATGTTGATCTTAGTCTAGAAAAATGCACTAGTAATATGCGTGGTCAGAGGGCTATTATCTGCAGGAAAGACCGTAGGTAGTTAATGTGAATCGCTGAAAAAGACTAAGCAGCTCTAAACAGCTGCAGACCCAAAGTTGCCCGTTGTGGTTCATTTGGATCTTAATTATACATATGTGGAATTTTACAGTATGTAGACTTTCTAATGAAACATTAAGCAGGGCTCTGGCATCATTAGTTAAACTTGGCTTAGAGATTAAGATGGTCATATTGGCAACTAACATTGGTGGTAGCAAGATTCGTGCTGAAGCTGAGCCTTGGCAAGTGCGCTTGTTCACACTCTCGACAGCAGAACTTTCTTTCAGCACAAATATACCAGGGTCTGTATAATGTAGCAATTCTATGCCAGTACCATTTCTTGGCGCACTTTGTCAGTGGTCCGAGCAGCGCTCTGCCTGCATTATCGACGGGATCAGCCAGCCTTGAACAGTGGATGATAAGAGTGGCATAGAATCAAGCGAAAGGAATAGTTACATTCATAGCGGTTCCCAAGATGAGAAATACTCATCTTGGGGGACCTTTCCTCACTCATGGTTTCTTCTCTGGGGATTAGGAAAGTTTTTAATGGAGCACACTGCTGCTACCGAGTAACTCTTTTTGACCAACATTTCTCTAGCAGCCACAGAGCTGTGATGAAATTAAAAATGTTTCTTGCTTCAGACAGGTCCATTGCACTCTGCACAGTGTTAACTTGGCATGAGCAAATGCTTCAAGCAGCATTTCACATCACTGTTGTGATGAAGGGCTACAAGCTTCAACAGGCTACGAACAGGCTGCATGCTTCACCCCGTTTTGATGAAGCCTATAGCCTGACTCATTTGGCAGTGTTCCATGTTGTGCCTCAGTAGCAAGCCAAACATATATCAGCTTTGTGAAGAACCTGTTACAGGTTCCTGTTGCAGGAACCTGTAACAAAAGTGGGAATTGGGAACCTGATGCAGTTTCCTGATATGTTGTTGCCAGTGCTGCATTGATGCTGTTAGGCTAATAATCGTAGTAGCTTAACAGCTGTGAATATTGACAATGCAAGTGTTGTAGCTTCATCAGCCATACAGATACTACTGCAGCAGGGCCAAATTTGGAAATAAAGGAGTTACTGCATCTGCTGGGAAGATAAATATCCAATAATTTGCCCACACACAATACTTCTGTAGCATTGTCAGCATGTGGGCAGCTGGACCCAGCAACACTTACACTTGCACAACATGACTCTGCAAATGTTCACAAAAATGCAAAAAACACCATAATTCAGCACGGTTAGCAGCTAATCTGCGACACTTGGTAGTGCTGCAAGAAGCGACAAGCCATGGCCAAAAGATGTTTTGGTAAAATGCCATTCACTTGTTTCAGAAGTTATTTCTGGGATATTGAACTGTGCAGCTTAACTTGATGCTACATCATCCTTTAACAATGTGCAACAATGTTGACTTCATGCTGCCACCTTATTAAAACGGACATATTTCCCACCACTCTATATCCAGCAATATTGTATGATTATACGTGGGATCAGAAGGTGACCCTTCTGATCGCACATGATTATGCGGTATCATTGGATGTGGAGGTTATGGGGCCAATGGAGGGCACAATGAGTTCGTCATGTAGACTTTGCTTGTTAGCATTGCAGTGTCCATAGATACTTTACCTTTCTTCTGTGTTGAGGAACTGAAGGTCCTCACTTGTGCTGAACTTGGTAGTAAATGGTATTTGCTGGTTGAGAGCTTGCGTTCTGTCTCGGCCATTTTGTTCTTATTTTTGTTCATTTGCCTCTTATGATGTGCAGGCCTTGCTTGCACATTCAGAGGTTGCATTCAAAAGGTGGTGCTAGGACGGAGTGTTTGCCAGCAAAAGCTTCAAGGCTAGATTCACTTGCAGCCAGCATCATTACCAACATCATTTACACTGATAGCTCTGGCAGTTTCATGCGTCAGCCTTCACTGGCGCAACCTGAGCTTGATTTAATTGTGCAGTCGCCAAATGATTTTCGGAATTCTTGAACCTGTTGGTATTTAGTTAGTTCATTCAGTAGACTTCTGGTTATTCAATGCCCGTTAAATTTTTTGGTTCATTCAATCCCAACTGGAGGTCCTTCTGGCTAGCACCATTCATTTCTATTGGCCCAGACTTCGTTATTTCTGTCCTGAAATTGGCCTTCGCTGGATAATACGAAATTGACCAGTCAACATTAATGAGCCTAGCCCCTGTGGCGACACCAGTGGCAGCATGTTTTAATGGCAGCATGTCTCGGCAGAGCTTAGGGGACAGTGGATGCGTTGAGCACGCATCATTTCCCCTAGAAAACGCTTACTATTTTCTGCCTGCCCTAGGAAGATTTTTAAGCAATAATTGTAGCTCACAATGTCTGGTTACGGTATTTATCTGATTCAAATGCACACCTTTTTTATTTCGAGGAAAATCAGGTCGGAAATTATCTACATGGCGCAACTGAATAGGAAACCAAAACTACCTTTGCCCTATTTACTGCAAAACAACTGTATTGTGGTGAAGCTGACTTTAGGAAGCCGACCACCTAGGTGCAACAAACATTAGACCCTTGCCCATTTTTCTTTCTGAAAAATTGGGTGCATGTTAGATTTCTGCTTTGTTTAGAAGCTTTAGTGTTATTTCTATGTTACTTTTCTGCTTTTGACACATAGAAAGCAGGCACATTCGATATGAAAGTGGGTTGGAGCTGGGCGAATACCGCTGAATGAATCAGCAGTGTGGTTTCCCGTTTTTCAGGCATCTTGTTAAATTTGATTCACCGGATAATTAGATAAATTTTGTCAGTCTTGTCAGGATCAAATTGACAGAAGTCAACTGTATAACAAAAATCGGCAGTTGGCATGTGCCAGTTTTTACTGAAACATCAACCCTAGCCACGGCAAGTACATCAACTTACATTGTGCATGCTAGTGGGAATGGCCATAATACTTTCACCACAACAGTACTTTTGTCTTTAAAAGAGTGGTGAGGGTATGCTATACTGTTATTGCACTTCCAATTTACAATGCAGATTTCTTACGAGACTGTGTCTGTCTTAGGGACCTGCTGCAAAAGGAGTAAAAAGGCCAGCCCCTCCAGCTGGTGGATCTACTTCTGGACCAGCCAAGAAACCGAAGCCAGAGCAAAAACAAGAGCCATTGCAAGGTTCTCTCTTGTTCCTTTTTCTTTTTTTTTCTTTAGCGCTGCAGTCCTTTTAACGGATTAATGAGGTTTTACAATCATACCTTTTAATGCGTTACTCTGTTTGCATTGCATGCGTATGACGCAGTTAAATTAAATTATGGGGTTTTACGTGCCAAAACCACTAGGCACGCCGTAGTGGAGGACTCCGGAAATTTTGACCACCTGCGGTTCTTTAATGTGCACCTAAATGTAAGTGCACAGGTGTTTTCGCATTTCGCCCCCATCGAAATGCGGCCGCCGTGACTGGGATTCAATCCCACAACCTCATGCTCAGCAGCCTAACACCATAACCACTGAGCAACCAGTGTGCTACAAGCAGTTCCTTCATTGTCATTTAAGGCAGTGCCCATGATGTGGCAGACTAAAGGTGGCATCTAATATGTGTTCAACATACGGGAGACTCGGCTTTTGCATTGCTAAAAATGGCGAAAACGTTGATTTATTGAAAATCTAAGTTTCAATTTCTATAACTTTCACTATCATTCCGAAGTACCTTCGCTGAAAACCACACTGAAGTGCTCTTAAATTTTTTTTATCACCCAATGTGTCAAAATATACCTTGAAAATCATGAAATGACTGTGCTTTTGAGTCCACAATACTTACTTGATACCTCCGAAATGGTGCAATCGAGCACCGCCATCTTGGTTTCGTGAGAGAGCTCATTTCTCCATCTTCAGATTTGCTGCTTCATTGATCTCCACACAACAACAAGTGCACAAAAAGCAAGTCATTGGAGGTAATTCTCAGGTCTCCGATTGGCCACTGCTACCATGCGACTCCAGCATGCTTTGCCATTAATTCGGTGCTCGCTTCAAGGGGCGTTGCCTGCTCTTTGACCTCTCGAGCTCTCGATGTCTTGACCACATAGCGCTACATTGTTACATGTTCACACTCATTGTGTGATCATGGACAGGCAACCTTTTAGGAGTCAGTGTAAAACTGCACATCAATTTGACAGCCGTAGGCAAAGAAAGATCAACCACCAGGTTTCGACATTATTTTGCTGATGTTCATCGGGTCGTGCACATCACAGAAGCACAGCTAATTCCTCTGTCTCTGGGTATCTCAGACCCGCGACCAAGCAGATCCCACGCGTACTCCTTCCACCCGCGGCTAGGCATTTCGACCGTTGGCGTCTCAGGCTCCATGACCAAGCAGATTGCGTGCAGAACCTTTCGACCTGTGGCTCTAAGCATTTTGATAAACATTGGCGTTTCTGGCTCCACGAACAAGCACATCGCACATATGCTCCTTGCACTCGGAAACCAAGCATGTCACTCATGGAATCCTCGAACCCGTGGCTAAGCCTTTTGAGCATCAGCACTTTTAACTTCGCAACGAATTACTTACTCTTTGTGACTGCAGCTAAGCATTACAAGCATAGGTGCCTTGGACTCCGTGACCGAGAACATTTTGTGCCGACTTTTGAGTCTGGCTTTTATTTTATTTATTACTTTATTGGTCATAGTCCTTGAGCTACAGTAGACTGGCAGTGCATAGATGAAATGTTTTTTTTTTGGTCTTTTTGATATTGCAGACATATTTTTCGTCTGTTTCACTCAAATGAGCAATGATTGTATTACAGATAATGTTCTCGAACTGCTTGCAATGGCACTACATGTCGACGTTGTGGAAGCAAGAGCAAGCGATTGTTCACTGCTTTTGACAAAAAATTGCAAATTCCCTGCTGCATGCAGTGCAGTAATATTTTGCTCGCATGTTCACAGGAGGCTTGTTGACAAATCAACAATGTTTTACTATGTCCAAAGAGTGTTTCAGGACCTATTTAAATATGTTGCGATGACCTTTGCCTAGAATGTCATTGCTGGCAAACCCACTGACAGTAAGATATTCAGAAATTTTCTCGGTTATGGGAGCTCACCTTAGGTGACATGTGCAAAGAACTGCTACTGCACCAATCACACTGTAAGGAGGCCACCTTGATGTTTAGTGTACTGAGGCTCTTGGCTTTTAAGGTGCTGCAGTCTATAATTTCCATTGTGTTCTCCCATGTGCAGAAGCCTCAACAGCACCTTCTGGGGCACCTGCTGTCAAGAAGCTGTTCTCGTGTGACATCTGTAAAATCAAATTGAATTCTGAATTTCAAATGAATGAGGTAAGCTGGCAGCTGTCAACTTTTGTTGGTACGGTTTAGTAGCTACTCTCTACTCACTGTCACTCAACTCAGGCCATAGTGTTTCCTACAGAAATTATGGTGGTTCAGCCAGCATCTGAATGATCAGTCAATGACCTATTTTTTGGGCATGCCTAGTAATTCGGACACCTTCGCAGTACCACCATGTATACTGTAGAGCCAATGTATGAGGACATCTCAAATTTCAGGCGCTGAAACCCGCCGCAGTTGATTTTTCGAACTTCTTGCCATGACTGTACATTTGAAACTGCATTATATATATATATATATATATATATATATATATATATATATATATATATATATATATATATATATATATACACACACACACACACACACACACACACACACACACACACACACACACATACAGTCAACAACAGATTTTTGGACGCCTTTGCTGCATTGCCACCTGCCCCATAGGATCAGTGTATAAAAACGCCTGAAATTTCTGGCTCAAGAACCCTTCGCTGTCCGATTTTCAGGACTTTTTGCTGTGATCGCAGGTCTGAAACGGCATTAAGGGGGGAGGAGGGGATCAGAATTAACTTTTTTGTTTCTTGACAGAAAGGGCTGAAATTTGGCACACACACTGCACATTGTAATAAAGAGACAAATATAAAATTTCATTAGGATATCTTAATTAGTTTTTGTTTTATAAGAATTTATAAGTTCCTTGCTTGTGGAAAGTCTGGCACAGTAACGAAACATGATAGGGAGCTGGGAATGCTTTGCATGTTTGCCCAGATGTCTAATCTACATCAAGACAGTGTTCGATTTTTTTTTTAGTGCGCTAATAATTTTTTGCTCAACATAACATGCACATGACTGTGCTTCACTGCACGGAGCCATGTAGTAATTGTGAAATAATTAAATAATGGAAAGATAAAGAAACATTTCAAGACTGTCTTTAAGTAAAGCACAGCTTGTGGATCACAGCAAAACAAACTGGGCCAAAATCGGTCCAGCCATTATTGTGCTACGCTTTCCACAAGCGAGGTGATTGACAAAAAAAATGCAATTGAGAAAACTGGCTGCAAAGTTTTAAAAGCACTGCAAGTTTATTAGGAAGCACCAGGGCTGTAATATTTTGAATCATTGCTGTCAGGCATCTTCTTACACCTTTGCCTCATTGTTTGGTGGGCTTTGGATGCCTTCTTCAGGCGTTATTTATCCTTTTCTTGCGCCGTCTGGAGTAGTGCATGACCACCATTTTCATTGCCAGACCGAGCCTGGTATCGCAGTGTACACCCACAGAACGCTGTTGGCATCCTGGGCACAGAGTTTTAGCGATCCAAGAGTTCATCGCGGAAACAGGCATAATAATGAACTCACAGTCACAAGGGGCCAAAATTTGTTCTTGGCATTGCTGCTTCCGCTCAGTCGCGGACACTGCGCGAAGGGAGTCGCGAACGCTGCATGCCTGCGCTTCTGCAGTCGCCGCTGACACAAAACGCGGCTCGAGGCGCGTCTGAATCGTGCGACGATTCGTCTGGTGAGCCTTGAGTCACCATACAGTATGTAGCTCGTCGACGGTTGGGGCTCACTCGCAGGCTGCGTGTCCCTGTCGCACGATGCATCGGAAACGCACACCGGCTCTGCCGGCGATGGGGACCTTCGACCCGCGTCGCCTCCAACAACGCGGGCTTGCTTGCCGACTGGCGCGGCCGTACGCACAGGTGCGAGAGCCTCCGTTGGCACGTTTTCCGATGGCTTGGTTATCAATGTCGATCTGCCAGTGCGATTGTCGGCTTCGCTGCTGGAATCGCACGCTGCAAGATAACGCGGCACGTTATCTGCGTGTTCAGTCGGGTTCTCCGCTTCCCCCGCTGGCCGCCGTCTTTCTCTCGCCGTAGGAGGCCTGCGCTTCCGTTTTCCGAAGGCATGCTTCATTTAAAAGTTCTTTTCGAACGAGCGACGATCCATCGCTGACCTGGGAGCTTTCATAAATCCGAATTCTGCGAGTGTCAAACGAAGAGAGACGCCGGCGTGGTTTTCAAAGCAGACAACTGCGGTCCGCCATGGTTGCCAGCTTCCCCGCTGCTGCAGCAGCAACCAATGGCGAGACGCCTTTCAGTACGGCAACCAATCGGAGGCCCGCTTTCATCGCAGGGCCCGTGTGACCGCCTCTAGCAGACCCGTGCTTCTTTTGTGTTTGTGTGTTTGTTACAAGATGGCGACGACCGAAGAATTCAGAAACGGAATGGCGAAACTTCTAGCTT
The DNA here is from genome assembly GCF_038994185.2 of Dermacentor albipictus. Classification (NCBI taxonomy): domain Eukaryota; kingdom Metazoa; phylum Arthropoda; class Arachnida; order Ixodida; family Ixodidae; genus Dermacentor; species Dermacentor albipictus. The sequence goes on along the minus strand of NC_091825.1, from coordinate 152,802,446 downwards.
TTGAATGATACCAAGATGGCGGCGTTCGGTGGCGGGAAAGACGAGTTAGGGCTCCGCAAACTGCGATGATTTTACGCGATTTTAAGCCGTTTTCTCGCCCTACGCACCGATAAATTAATTTTTTTTGGCCACTTTTAGCGCGTTTTCAGTCAAACCATTTTGATACAATGTAGATTAGGCATTGCAGATACCGAAACGCGTAGTTGCCAAAAATCGATCTTTTTGGGGATTTTCGCGATCTGATCCCCGCGTCCCCCCTTAATCGAAGCCGCCACTGTCGCTATGTTGATTATCTCGCCGCCTTGAACCAGCACTCTCGCACACAGGTCCGCTGGACACTGTAGCCACCACCACCGCCAAGCATGCACGATCACTACGGCAACGCTAGGTCTAGCTGCTTCAACGTTCATTACCAAGCTTCTTGCTGTTCAGTGCCATGTTTTTCCTTAAAACAATTCGCCGCTGTTAGCAATGGCGCCGGTACCGCCTTCACACACGTTCACCTGAATGAAACACGGAAGCGGATAGCGTTCAAACATGAATGTTATCAGCCACTGACCTTGCTTAGTTGGCAGTGAAGTGCAAGTTTATTGAACATCAGAAACTTCACCTGTCAACTTTTTGCTAGTGAGCAAAGTAGCCTTGTGATTGCTGCGGTATACTGCAAGGATTTCGGTCATCTCGATGTCACAGATGTCGTTTGCAAATGTCAAATCTACACATGTATGTCTTAAAGTAGCGGGTACGTTTACCTGAGTGTAACACCGAATTGAGAAGCGTTCAAACATGAATGTAATCAGCCACTGTCATTCTGGTTTGAAAACGGCCACATTAAACTTTTGTAGCCTGTGCTTTACAGCCGTGTGAGCCATTGCATTTTTTGCTTGCTTATGGGGGTATGAGCCATTGGATATTTGCAAACAGACACGGATGTTTAGGCTAGATATATAGAAGCTTCGCTTGTAAAACAAACAAACTTTGAATGTCATGTCCGAGCAGCGTGTGGCACACAGCACTGTGCGCCGGCTAAGTACACAGCTGGGGCGGTATTCTCGAGCAACCTCCATGAATTTTGAAGATAGTTTCACTCTTGCGAGATTTATCAAACCCGTTGAAGTATACGGCCAACAGCGCTTGGCACAGTGACAGAAACGCGCACACATTCCATTCGGCTATTGAAAGTGAAACTATCCGATTTACCGCTTTCTCGTGGCCCCGCAGCTCTGCTGTGTGAGCATGCCAGCTTGGCATAGCTAGTTCGTGCCGGTTTCATGCAATCGCGGAGGTCGCACTTAGCTGCGTTAGCACAGCACGGTGCACCACAGTGTGAGCAAAAAGTGGAGGCACTGGTTTTTAGCATGCCGCACACAAGCATCATCATCGATATGGGGCGTGGTGCACCACCTAGGCGTGTGTGGCCTCGGAGATTGTGCTCTCGGAGACTGCGCCTAGCTTTGACAACTATATATAGATTCCACAGCGAGGGAGAGGTGTGATGAGATAAGAAAGAAGTGCTACTTGTATGTGACAGTGAGAAAGACCAGTGTTGCTTGACGGCATATTCAATGCTGGAATTCTGAACAAACACGGAACCCAGCGGAAAGCGATATGCTGTTTGTGCAATAGTCGGTATTTCTTATTTAAGACACTAATCTAGTTCGTTATATGCATTGGCAGAACAATTTTGCTTTGATAAAACGAGGTTTTGATGCATAGATCTCTATGGGAATTTCAACGGGAATTGCATTTACTTTGTTATATTCATTATTTCATTATATCCTGTCTCATTATAACAATGTTCAAATGTAACGAGAATTCTAAACAGAGAGTATTAGAATGTTGATTTCACAAAACCTTTTCTACATTTGAAAGAAATATTTGTAGAAGTTTTCTTGTTGCAAGTGCCATTACATACTACTTTGTACGGCGCACTAATAAATTTTAGTGCAGTAACGCCATAATGTGGTACAGATAGCTTTTAGGTCGTGAAATCTCAGCATCTGCGAGAGACAGCTACAGCTTGGCCTAAACAAACTCTCGAAGTGGTCAGAAAAAAATGGTTTTAAATTTAACCCTCAAAAAAGCACATGTCTTCTCTTCTCAAACAAGAGAGGCATGTCACCGGAACCCGCCATTGACCTTAAAGGAGAACGACTATCAGTCAGCCTTGAACATAAATTTTTAGGTATTATTTTGGTCACAAAACTTAATTTCATTCCCCACTTGAAATATCTTAAGGTGAAGTGCCTGAAGACTATGAACCTGCTGAAGCTACTTTCTCAAACAAACTGGGGCAGTGACAGGAGGTGTTTCCTTAGCCTGTATAAGAGCCTTGTACGATCACGCCTCGACTACGGAACTGTGGTGTACCAATCCGCATCGGACAGTGCTCTCAAAATTCTTGACCCAGTCCACAATCTAGGTATACGGCTGGCAACAGGCGCATTTAGGACAAGTCCTGTGGCAAGTCTGTATGTAGAAGCAAACGAATGGTCCTTACACCTCCGCAGAACATATCTAAGCTCCTGCTACTTTTTAAAATGTAAATCGAATAATGAACATCCGTGTTACTTAACTGTACTTGACTTGTCTTCTGCAAGACTTCACCGTAACCGCCCATCTGTTCAAGCTCCTCTGTCTGTGCGCTTAGAACAGCTGGCTAATGAAAGCGGTATTCAACGTCGAGAAACAGTCCTAATGTCACCCACTAACCTTGCACCACCTTGGGAATGGCAGACTAATCCTGTGTGATATGTCTTTCGTTGCAATAACAAAACATGCGCCTGAGGTGCACATACATTTACACTTTCTCGAACTCCAGGCAAAGTACTCCTGCGCGGAGTTTTATACAGACGCTTCAAAGTCTACTTATGGTGTAGCTTATGCAGCACTCGGACCTTCATTTTCAACGTCCGGTGCATTAAATCCAAACGCCAGCATTTTCATAGCAGAGGCATACGCGATCCTCTCTGCTGTGAAACATATAAAACAAACAGGTATAAAGGCTGTCATATTCACAGATTTATTAAGCATTGTTAGTTGCATATCAAGTCTACGAAAACACAAAAACTTTATCCCTAATGAAGTCTAGAACCTTCTATGCTCAGCATACATGTCGAACCAAATGATTGTTCTTTGTTGGGTGCCTGGCCATAGAGGCCTAGAGGGCAACGTACGTAGCTGCTGACAAAAGGGCTACGTCCGTACCTTTCTGTGATGCAAACATTAATATACCTGTACCCTACACAGACCTTAAGCCATTTTTACAGTATAAACTACGGAAATATTGGCAACGGTAATGGGACAATCAAGTATTCAACAAACTGTACCTAATCAAACCAAAAATAGGGAACTGGATCTCTGAGAAAACAAGACACCAGGAAGTACTGCTCTGTAGATTAAGAATTGGGAACACCTATAGCACTCACTCATAAGCCCTGTTTACATGAATGCGACAGTGGCGCATCGCATTTCCAAGCGCATTTGGGAAAGGCGATGCGACGCCGTTTACATGTAGCGCCTTAACTCTCGCGAGAACGTAGCACCACATGGTGTTGTATAAGAGAAGTGCAACCGACTTCCGTTGTAATTGGTTTCCGGTAGTAGGCCGAGTGCACGTTGGTGGTTGAGTGCCATAGAGAGTTTTAGTTTAGCGTACGCAACTTATAGCGTACGCTGTAGTGTAGCGGACGCAAAGCCGCGCACGTGTTTTGCAGCTTTAGTTGGCCGGCGAGATCTTTGGATTTTAGAGGCCATATGTCATCGTTGCGGCTATTTTCCGACTCTAGCGATAGGTAGCACTGACATCTCGAATGTTTCTTTCGTTAGGCTTTGACTCGTTCGCAACGAGAAGCGATCTCGAAAACACCACAAGGGTATCCATAATACTCTGTCGTCGAAGCGGCCTGAGACTAAGCGAAAGCTGTTTACACAATCATTTGCTGCGAACGAAGTGCATTTTACAAAAGCAACGCCAAATTCAATTCGAAGCGGGCAGCCGGGACCGCCGCCATGTTGATGGCTAATTCCTTCCCATCATTCCTAATGCGACGATCCTGCGTTTACATGCTCCGCGAGAGTCGACTCACGCCCGTAAATCTACCCTCGCCTGGCGCATTAATGCGATGCGCCTTCCTAGCGCATTACTGCTGTTTACATGAATGTGATGCGCTAGAAATGCGATGCGATGCGACACTGTCGCATTCATGTAAACGCGGCTATATATTCTAACTGGAACTAACCCTCCGACATGTACTAGGTGTGGAAGTAGACTTACAGTCCTTTATGTTCTCGTTCAGTGCCCATTATTGGAAGAGGAGAGAAAAAAGTTCTTCCCTTCCTTATGCCATCATAATATACCTTTGCATCCAGTCGTCTTTTTAGGCAATGACCCTCTATTTAATTTTAAATCAGTACTCAAGTACTTAGAAGAAACGAATACCATAGAAATCATTTGGCCAGGCTATTTGTAGCACAGCCTCTGTATAGAGGCTGTAGCTGCAATGAAATCACGAACAGAGCTCATGCCTCGCAGCCCTTGCGCTGAAGGGCTCTGCAGAGGCACTGCTGGTGCTGCTATAAATTAACACGTTTTAGTATGTAATCCTTCACAACGTACTTTTGCAACCATAGGACTTACTTTTGATTGACATTATTTTAATAGATACATATTTTACACCATTTACAGCGAATATTTTAGGCCAATATACAACCACTTGATTTCCCCCATATTCAACGATACTCATTGCCATTCATCACCAAGTGTCATGGCGCTATTTGGCCATTTCTGGCCCTTGCGCCAAGAAACGATATCCATCAATGTGGGACTCTTTTTGTATATTGTATACTGCATTTTGTTTCTTACCATTCTTTGTCACTTTGGATGCGTACACAGTTTTTGTATAACAGTTTGCTATCATGTAGAAATTATATTGTGCAATTGCTGGATTTTATTTTAATTATTTGCTGTTTGCTCTTAGCGTAAGCAGTGGCACTTCATGACTAAATTGCATTTCGATTTTTATACAAATTTCTCTTTTGTATGTATATTGTTCTTGTGCTGGTATTTTTTATATATATGTCAAAATACTTTTTACATATATTGTACTGCTCTAGACATTGTAAAGGGGGATGAGGCCCTGACAAAAATATATATATATGTATACAAGTCCAGCACTCATTCCATCTCTCTCCTTGTTTTGGGTATGCGTTCCTTTACTGTGGGAAAGTTAGTGACCAAGACGAATACATAGGGCAGTACACACAAATGACAAACATAGGCACTGTGCCTGGGTGCACATACGTACGTACGTACATACATACATACATACCTGTGCTTTTGGTGTCGTGCTGGAACACTGATTTTTTAAAAGTGCCAACTATTCCGAAAGCAAGTCCTTATGAATTGGCTGACTTTTTTCTATGCTGTTTTCTGTACCGTTGGTGCAGCATGTGACTGAAAGCTGTGTTCTCTTGTCGCTTTTTTTTTTTGCAGCATGTGAAAGGCCGGGTGCACAAGGATCGGCTTGCCGAGGTGAAAGGAGAACCAGGAGCTGGTGTCAACAAGCCCGGAGGCCCACTACTGAAAACTGGGCCACAGCAGGTAGTCACCTAGCAACAGTGAAAAATCTGCGGTCAGGCTGTTCTGTACTGAACCTCAGTGCCTTGGATTGCTGCCTGTTTCAATCTCTTAAACTTCAATCTCTAACAGTACGTTCAATGAATAATACAAGAACTTGAAAGTTTGCCATAATACACGAAACATTCATTACGGTCCTTCTAAGTAGTCTCCATCTATCGCAGTGCAGGTCTGACAATCAATTTTACGAGACTTGAAAACTGTGAGCAAATCCTTCCTTTTGGGACTGTGTTCAAGTTCGTCATATTGTCTTGAATGGCAGAAAACTTCCTTGAGTGTGCACTTCAGTTGTGCAAACAAAAAATAATCCGGAACAGCGAGAACAGGCGAGTATGGCAGATGCTCAGGCCCCACAACCCCTGGTTAGAATGCCCAAGTGAATACAGTCTACCATCATTGATTAGGCATGCTGTCAGTTGAGAATCTCTTGCCTTGTATCAGCAGCTGTACTGCCCTTGATATCCCTTGCTCGGTTTGCCTCATAAGCAACATGCCCATTGCCAGCTGTTGCCAGAGTAGGCATGACTACTTTGTTCACTGTATTTTATAGGCAAACGTGTCATCGGTAGTCAACCTGTGACTTTGCAAGCCTTGCATAGTCTTTGCCACTTGCAGCCCATATGTTGTCACCTGATCAGGCAATACAGGCAACGTGTCGCAGAGATACAGTCAACTCTCGTTACAATGGACCCTGATAATCCGACAAAAGATGTCAATTTTATCTGAAGTCCGTAATATCCTAAACGTCTCACTTCCGAAACTTTCATTGCGATGTCTAACAACTTTATTGCCAAAAGTGAGTGACGAACATCCAAAGTAAAAAACAAAAAAAAAGTTGCAGTTTCACCTGAAAGGCGAAGCATCGATTGCAATAGCAAATTTAGCAAGATAAGTGCAGCAGTAGCAGCGAGCGAATTGACCTTTATGCTGTCTCTCACTTCAACACGAACTAAATGTTGAAAGCACAGTGCATACGAAGCTACTGGCACTGGGCACAGTTTGTCCACATTACGGATCACTTTCATGATCGGCAGCCATGCCGTAAACAGCAGCCGCTAGAGTAAAACTGCCCCTCGTGCCTCGCGCACAAAAGAAGATGCTGCGTTTCCACCCCACCTTCCTCCCTCGCGCATGCGATATTGAGCCACGATCGTCGGCTGACCCTCACAAGTCAGTTGTCAGCCCGTGTCACCACGGCAAAAGTAACGTTTTATATGCCCGATTTTGACAAAAATTGATGCTAATTTCGTCCGCTGTAGCCGATAGTCCGTTGTAGCGCGGTCCCTGAAAAGCAAACTTTGTTGCAATAATAAAATAGGTAGAACAAGTTAAGGTCCACTATATCCAAAAGTCTGTTGTACACGGGTCCATCGTAACAAGCATAGACTGTAATAGGCCTCAAAGCATGTTGTAAGTGCTAAAAATTTACATAATGTTGTAACGTTGTTAAGACTTAAAAACTATGTTCCTCGTTAGTATAGGCAGACAAATGCAAGTAGTCAACAATTACAGAGAAAGCCTTCATTTACTAGAATTGGAAGAATGGAATGTATTGGCTCAGCCACTCTAGGAGTGCGAGTGGTCCAACGCTCGTCATTCTGAGGAATTAAGAGGAATTACAGGGGATTTCCACTCCCCGGAATGGAGGGGAGGGCCCCACACCACAACTCTGGTTTGAATTATCATGAGTCCTCTGTGTGTTACTTTCATGCTTTCAATCTAGAATTTAAAAAAAGTTAATTTGTTACTTATATGCTGAGCACAGGTACATCAAAAAAGTTTTTTTTTTTTTTTGCACATAATGCAATTTCCTCTCTTCGGGTGGAATGCTTGAACGGGCAGAAATCATTTGCATAACAAATTGTAGTGCTCACTTGGCAAATAACAATTTTCTAGTCATTATCTTCCTTTAGGACACATGTAGCAATAACATAATCAAAACCGGGCAGCAATAAAGTTATGTCAAACACGGCTAGCACTGCTTCGGATGTTCATCCCTGAAATTAACCACAAATAAATTCGGCTTCCACATTATATTCGTGAAACGCTTCTCGCACGCAGCGTGGCACAAAGGTAATTGGAATGCCAGTAGTTTGCCGTAGTTGCGAGAATTTTTTTTCTGTGTACACTTAGAGAACATACCTAAGAACAGCATTTGAGTAGGGCCAGTGACCTGTTGGCATGTGTTTTCATTTCCTACCTCAGTGCATGATGCCTTGACAATTCGCATGTAGACATTGTCATGCCTCTGGTCTTTGTTTATGTATGCTGTTTTTTATTTCAGAATTGCTGAAGAAAATCTTATTTTCTTTCTCTTTTGTTTTCGTTTCTGTTTTAGGGCACTCAACTGGGCAGCAAATCACAATATGCTACAGGTGTAAAACAAGGTAAAGTAAAGCTGGTGTGGCAATACTAGTTCCATTGTTTGATGTGACAAGTTTCATCTTTTTTAACGATTTGCACTGCTACTGCCTGCAAGTGCAATATGTCAAGTGCAATTGGTCAAGTTGGTTTTTTTAAATATTGAAGGCTTTCTGTTAGACATGAAAACAAAGTTCTACACAAAGTCATGTAGTCATGTATCACAAATAGTGAAACGTGGTATTTTTAAAGGGCCCTAGACCACTCAGAGCTTGAAAACTTGTTATGTAGTCGTATCTGTGTACCAGTTCATAGTGAACATATGTATACAATCGTTTTTTTAATGACGCTGTATTAGCAAAGGTATAGGCCTTTGATAAACGGCTACATGGCAGCAGTGGTTTCTCGCTCCTCTTTGTGAGTGCTCTCTCCTCCTTGACCGGTACTTTCACCAGCTCCACACCACACGCACATGTAGGGCATGCGGCAGCACATCAGGACATGCGGCAGCACATCAGAACAAAGGGTGCTGCGTTGTCCACCCCTAATCACCTTCCATGCGTTGCCAACTGAATGGAACCTTCACGGAAGGATCAGCGCCTCGCAATGGAGCTATCGTCCGTCATTGACCAATCAGTCAACAGCTTTTACCCTGGGATTTTATGCTGTATTGCATTAATTTAGTTTGGAGCTTTTTGCCTATGCAGTCGAACCCACTTATAATGATACCGGTTTTAATAGTATATCAGTTATAACAACAAAAAGCTGCTTCACCGTCAACTTTTGTATGTTTTCTATGGGGAGATAACCAGCTTACTACAATGTCCCCGTGTTGCATTATCGGTTATAACAATGAAGTCTGGCTGCTGGGTGTCCGTGCCGAAAGGTAATGGAATGCGAAATCCTTGAAAAGAAAAGAAGTGAAAGGCAAGCCACTGCACAATTGCAATGCCACTGCAACTGCTGCCGCGCACTTCTCTCCGTGAGAGATGCACGCCAGCCTTGCGCACACCTCTCCTGTCACCCTTCCACTCCTCCAAACATAAATGGGCTGCGCCCATAGCCCTGCGCCACGCCACCCTCCGAAACACGTATGGTCCGCGCCAACTACGCTGCCGGCACTGCTCCGAGATAGCTCGATGGGCCATTTCTATGGCTGGGCCCTCACAGTTGATTCTTTATTCTATGGGTCTCATTCTGCGTAATTCTGCTAACGGATTAATTCACTCATGCTTGCCTTTGTTCGTTGCGTCGAAGTTGTTTCTCAGCCTCGTTTGACTTGCCACCAAAACGGAAGATGGCTGATCATCGGCAATGCACGACATTGCCGGTGAAAAGAAAGACAATTGCTATAGATTTGAAAACTAAGTGCTTCTAACCGATGAGGCAATCGTCGTGAACGTGCTTGCATCGGATAGCAACAGTGACGGCCGCAACGGCAGTGCTGACATAGTAGGGCAGGCTGCCTCAACATTCTCCCCGCGGGAAGTTCTGTACATGATGCAGTCCCTCATGGGCTTGTTCTCGCGAGGGACTGTCTGCTTCCCTATGTGGAGCACCTGGATGCCTTGGAGAAGGATGTCAGCAAGCTTCGCATAAGGCAAGCTAAGCTGACGAACATGCGGCTTTCTTGTACAAGCCAGTGGGAAGTATGTGGCAAGAGGCTTGTGGCGATCACATCCCAGTGTTTCTTCTGGATTTCTCGTGCTGAGATGCTGCTGCAGCAACCTTCCCGCATTTCTTAAAAGGTGTCTTTTGGGGCCCCCAATGCAATGCCTCAGCGGAGCTCATATGTCACTTGCCACCTGTGACTCTTCTTTGCAATTATAGCAGTGCCATTCTTGAACGCTGACAGCTGCGGCTTTTTAACAACACGCGATCAGAGCATGCAGAAAGCAGAGTTAAACAGTTAGAGTCAATACAATCAGAAGCCGTATGGAGGAAGGTGGTGGGGAGGAGAACTGTCCTCCCAGCCGTTATGGTTTTCTCGAAACAGCTACGCTACCCGCCATTTTGATTGTTTTTTCATGCAACTCGATTATAACTATGGAATTTTCGTGGCACTTGAATATTGTTATAAGTGGGTTCAACTGTATGTGAGCTTAAACTGTTCCATCTAGTAAGCACATGGATGAACTGTGCACCAGATGAACTGCGCAAAAACACGACTTTAATAGAGTGGAGCAACATTGCAGCTTCTTTTCAGAGATTAAGTGGAATCTACTGCAATCTTACAAACTGCCCAAGGGAAACCACTTTATGCCCTTTCATTGTTCTCTCTTTACCCAGCTCAAAAAATAAAGGGCCAGCAGCAGCCAAAACCAGGTGTGGGGGGCACTCCATTCTGGTGTAATGTCTGTCAACTCGCCATCAAGTCTGAATTTCAGTTCACCCAGGTATGAACTATCAGTTTAATTAAGTACAGCCTTCTATGACTGCATTGATAAGGCAATACTCTAAATGTTGCATCTTATTCCCCGCTTTCCTCCCCCCACCTCTTTATTTCTCCAGCATATGGGAAGTAACCGTCATCGTGAAAACTTGGCTCATGTAAGTACTTCTTCACTATACTACAAAATGCAACATTTTGTGCTTTTCTGGTTATTTGCATGTATTTTGAGTACGTGCTCTAAGCAATGCTGCTTTTGTTCTCATTAGCAGTGCACACATTGTATCTGAAATTAAAAGAAGAAAATTGGGGCCGCATATGCGTGCTTAAAACAGATAATCTGTTTTCTGTCGAATCATTGTAGGGAACAAAAAGGAAGGAAAAAACATACCATGTAAATCAGAATAAAGGTTGATACCGAATGTAGGTTTGTATTGATGCCTTGAGGTAAAAAAGGAAAACGAGAGTACGCATTGCAGGTACAGTCGAACCTGGCTATATCGAACTTGCAAAAAGAAACGCCTATCAGTTCGATATAGGGCATAATTCGACCCAAGCCTGCTAAAAAATTTAACATCATAAATGCACATACCATTTATAAAATCACTTTATTGATGAAACTAGCTTAGTTTGCATGAAATAGGCTTGTATTTACTTCTGCTTGAGCAATTTTGCTGCCTGCGACGCACGCACTTCTCCACATTGTCTAAAAAGTCGGAGCAGCTGAGGCTGCAACTTTCCACATTTGCGCAGAAGCACCGAAATAGCATGAGTGCACCAATCACCTCGGAGGATGCGGGCAAAGGACCATCGTTGCTTTCCTCATTGTGCCCAGTTTCACTTGTGCTCAGTATGATGTCGGCAACGTAGTCTTCGTTTTCGGGATGTCCCGTGGTCGTGACACCATCATCTGCACTCACAAACTCGTCGACTGTTGACTCGTCAACGGCTTCCGGAAATTCTGACAGCTTGCTCCAAACTTCAGCAATATCGGCAACAGCTTCATCGCACTCATCAGAATTTAGTCATCACCGGGCATGCGGAAGCTGGCACGTCTGAAGCAATTTCGGATAAACCACTTGTACACGGCCATGCATACATGTCGAGCGCCACGGGCACCGGGTGGCGAGTATGTCCACTTAGCCCTAATCTCACCCTTATTCTTCAAGATCATTCTGAGAGTGCGCCTCAGAATCTTGCACGCAGCGGGGTGATCTGTCTTCTCACCACGTTAGACCCGGTTTATGTTTTCAAGCTTCACGGCAAAAAGCAAATTCTGCCACTTCATCACAGTAACACTGCGGGAGAAGGCCCACAAGGCGCAAACACAATAATCCAGAGAAGCAGCGAGACAACTCGCACTTGCGCCATCTTGCACGACTATGACACAAGAGCCTCCGATTGGCTGTCTGAGCAAGTGCTGCGGTCGGGCCAGGATCAATTTTTGCAGGGGGGTGTTGACGGCTCGCCCGACGCAGTGCGGTCACGGTAGGGAGAGCGGTTGGACGGAGCCGCGCTGCCGGGTTTCCCCGCCACTATGGGGGAAAAGCCAACTTCTGGGGGCAGTTTCGCGCCGCTTGTCGTTCGATATATCGGGAGTCGCTTCTATTTTTGTTTGATGTAAGCATAATTTTTGCTATATATACTCATTGTCACTATACCGTGTTCAGAAATTGTTCGATATAAAGAATAATCCGATGTAATCCGATTACATCGATGAAGTCGATGTAATCGACTGTAGTACTAACTGCGGAACATACTTTATTCACTCAATTTGCTTGTTCATCTTTAGAGAATAAAACCGCGCATGCATGTGAACCGTCAGGATTCTCGTCTGAGAGCAGCCTGCTTGATTGCTTTGATATCCCACAGATGTCCAAGGCATCTGTTGCAGGAATAGGCATGCACAACAATGCCATCGTGTAATGAGCGACACTAACTGGGAACTCGAGGTTACACACATTGCAATTACTGCAGCTAGTCTGCAGGCATCCTAAGGCTACTGCTGGCCTTTCACTGGCCATTCTATTTCGCCAAGTTTGCAGACTTCAGTTGACATAACGTCTCTTCCTGAAGTTAGTTACTGAATTTAATTTACTAGTTAATTACTGAAGTGTTTGTCTGGAATAAACATAACTGGACATACATCTGTGGTTCTCTCTTTATGAACTGGATTGGCAAGTGATTTACATAAAGGGACGTGTGTGTATGTTCTAAAAAACTTGAGGTACCTTTAAGAATGGGTTTCGTATAACTGTGGATGCTGCATTGCCGACCTGTCCTAAGATGTGGTTCTTCTATGCAGTCTTATGGCATTTGCAGGCGCAGTTCCTCTGCCCTAAGGACATGCTATTGTGCTTTGCAAAGTGAATTTAACTACCATTTTAATAAATAGTATACCTAGAGAACTTCTGCACAATTTTCACGAAGAAATCTTGCCATGGTATCTTAAAGTTCAGTATCAACAGTGTAGCAGCTGCAAGATGAAGTTTTCAGTGAAAGTCAGTTAGTTTGCAGTGAAATTCGATTGTTGCAACGCTTCACTTTTTGTTCGCTGATATCCTAAAATGGTGCAGTGCTGCTGAACTCCTGGTCACTTCCATACATTATATAACATCATTTTCGAATTTTATGGAATGGGTAAAGCTGAGCTGTGACCTGTTAATTTTGCTCCCTGAGGCAGTAACCAAGCACATTTGCCTACTGTTTGCAAAATTTGTGCTTTTGCAGCAGCTGCTTCCCCTATACATAGTGCTTTCCCTATAGTTTTTTCCCTAAACAAAACTTGAAATTGTGCCAAAGACTACTCTACATCAGATGAGGAGCACTTTTCCACAAATATATTTTTTAGAGAAGAAATTACTGATGTTCCAGGTTTTTACAGTAGTTAGAGATGTTAAAAAATTAGGCAGGTCATGAAGACTAATATGTTTGCAGGAGTGCAGTGGTTGCAGCTTGCATAACACAGGGTTATTTGAAGTGCATTTGAGACCTTTGTCTTGCAGTGAATGAGGATGAATGTTGTCGTAGGTGCCGAATGTCATGCTTCATTGTGGCTTGCTTCAGGTTGGAAGAGGACCAGTTCCTTCTGCAGTGTCCGGCAAAGGTAGTTATGGCAGAGCCCTTTTTCAGGGTGCAAATCAACATGAATTTGTACCAAGCAGCAGACAGTACCGGGACAGACCACAGCCTTCTGGCAGCCTTGATGATCACTTTAGGGCACCTGCCCAACATCCTTCAAATTTGTGGCAAAGCCTTCCTGTCCAGTCGCAGTGGAAAAGCCCCGTCTTGCCTGCTCCTGCCCCACCCTTTCCAAGCCAGAGGCCCCTTGAGCCAGCACCAAGCACCAGCTTTGGTCTCTTGGACCCTCCTGTACAAACCCCAAGGGAGCAGGGGCCCTACGGTCTGTCTTCAACACAACAGTTTTCGAAGCTTCAGCTAGACTTGGCATTAGAGATCAGCAAGCTGTCTCAGCGTCTGTCTAGGCCAGAGTTCAGCAAGGAGCTCAGTGAGCAGTTGAGCCATCATATAACCCAGGAACTGAGCCGCCAGCGGCAGATGGCCACCGATCTGAGTCGCCCTGTCAGAGAAGATGAACGCTTACTGCCACATAGTGAAAGATTGCCACTGCTTGGTGACACACCGCCACTGCTTGAAGAGCGCACATTGCTTCATGACAAGGCTCCTCTCCTCCATGATAAAGGTCCGCTTCTGCGGGATTCTTATGAAGACCATGCACTAAGACGGCCACCACTGCTTGGCGAGTCAAGACCAGTCTTTGGTGATCGGGAGCAGGATTATCGCATTGAGAGAAGAGATGAGAGAAGACCTGGAATTGATAGTTATGGAGAGAGAAGGAGCCGTGACTATCTCGATGACTATGGCAAAGCTTACAGTGGCACCCACCTCCGTGATCTGCCAGCTAGAGAGTCTGGTGATTATCGACAGAGTGCACACTCACCATCTGGAGGGCTTCTTGGCAGACCTCCTCTGCTAGGCTCTCGCTTCTAGTCATCTTATGTATTTGTCACTGGCTTTGAGAACATATCTGTTCCTTCACCTTTGTTAGTGACCATCTTTTTGTGTTTATCACTGGGTTGACAAGCATCCTTTTTATGAAGTGTCCTCTTAGGGCTTAGGTGAAGTGTTTGTCTGGAATAAACATAACTGGACATACATCTGTGGTTCTCTCTTTATGAACTGGATTGGCAAGTGATTTACATAAAGGGACGTGTGTATGTTATAAAAAACTTGAGGTACCTTTAAGAATGGGTTTCGTATAACTGTGGATGCTGAGTTTTCTTGCCCGCAACTTTAGCCAGAAACTTGATTATGAAAGCATAAGTTGAAGTAAAAGTTTCCACAAATTGTGTAGGATTAGAACTTGCCCACTTGCATAGGTTGTAGTGTCAGACATGCTAAATGACTGGCACTACTAAGGGGAAAGAACATAAGCTTAAGTTAACAATTTGTGTGGACTGTCATATGATACTTTCATACTACAAAGTATTGTTACAGTGAACTAGAATGTGCCGATTGATGTGTGCTGTGTCTTGTCACACATATCGTGCAAAATGGTGTTCGTAGGCGCGGTGATGTCGTCGCTCAATATTGAAGATGTCTAGGAGATCTAGCTCCAGCCACGGCTGGTCTGGAGTGCACAACTGGTCAGACACCAGTAACTGCAGTGCTGCCGCTACTGGCAACCCAAAACGCACCAGGCCGAGGGATGTGGTCACACCACTTAAAAATTTCTAGTACACTCGTATTGTGTCCCAATGCCTTTTGCTACCATCAAATAAGGATCATGTCATGCATAGTGTACCACTTCCACTGTGCCATTCCACCATGATTTTTTGTATTTAAGCACTTTTACAGAGTCTGGTTGATTGTAGGCTTGTCAAAAGTGCCCAGGCCCTATCAGACCAGAACCACGTGAAATTAAATGCTATGGTTTCACCATGTTGTGTCCATCTTTCATGTTAGTCACCCAAGAATGTATTGGCATTTCTAGTATTCTACAGAGAAGGATGGAGCACTGTACAAAAGGTGTTCAAAACATGCTGGCCGCATTTTTGGCATTGATAGCGGTATGGCCTATATATCTGCAACCATTATTGTGAGGGCACTGCTGATAAGCACTACTATGTGTATATAATCACTTAGCATTTCTGTTAAGGGAAGACGAGACACCCACCCAATCGTAGCAATTGCTGCAAAGGAAACCATTATGGGTTCCTCGAAAGAAAAGCCTCGCAGTTGAAAAATTCGTCCTGATCCGGCACTCGAACCCGGGACCACCGCCTTTCCGGGGCAGCCACTCTACCATCCGAGCTAACCAGGCAGCTAGCCTGGTTAGCTCAGATGTTGGCTCAAAACTTTCACTCTGTGAAGCTTCACTTACCTTGGGAAGAAGGCACCTCAGGCCGTAGTTAATAAATCAAAACACGTGGTCAGAAATGACATTCTGCCTCCTCGCTGGCGTGCTGTGGTAGTGATGCACGGCCACCTGAAATTTGTCCAGTAAAGCACGATGATTCCTCAAGCCACAGCGAGAAAATGTGTTTATGCTCATACACTCCAGAGGGATCACAAATGGGTCAGTGTGTCGTGCGTGTCTCCAGTGCAGTGAGAATGCGTACATTGTTTTCGTATCGCCAGACTTCTAGCTCGCAAGTCCATCTGAGAGCCCCAGGAAGTTTAAGCAGAGAAAAGCAAGGATCGCCAGCCATTTGTGCGCCGGCGCAAGTAAAAGTAGGCGCGAGAGCGAAAAGTCTGGGTGCTTTTGCTCCTTAAATATATGACTCTGCCTAGGCACTACGGAGGAGATTTCTAAGCGCGTGTTGTAGGCGTTTGTCCCTAGGCGTGCTGGCATTGTGGAGGGGGGTCGAGTTTGTTTACGCTCGGCCAGGCGTTCGGCGTTTACGCTCGGCACTGACGCCCGATTTGGCGACCGCTGTGTCAAATAAACTGTCTCGCACCTGTGGCGCTCGTGTTGTTGGCGGCTGGACGTAAGTGTATTTAATCAATTGTGTTTTTTTACTACTTGTAATCTTAACGTGTCATTATTTCGCATTATTGGCGGCTGGGGCTCGCTGAGGCCCAACCCATGGGCCGCCCTGCTTTCAGCTTTGATCCCCCCGCTACCCCTTGGGTGCCCTGGAGATCCCGCATAGCCTGCTTTATTACAGCGAAGCTGTTCACCTCTACCGACGAAGGAAATTTTCGTGTGGTTGCTGTGGTAAGCAAAAAACTCCACGTACGTGGGCCGACGCCGGAGGCACAATTGCTGGTGCATAGCTTCCTATATTTCGTATAATAAAATATATTTTTATTATAAAAAAAATATTGGAGGCTATGGCTAGTAGGTACAGCAGGGCATGGCACTTGCGGAGACGACGGACGCATGCGCGAGTAAGAGCGGGTGCGAGAGAGGAAATGTGGATACTTTTGCTCTGCGCGCGTTGTATGCGTTTGTCCCTAGGCGTGCTGGCAGAAGTCGCAGAGCGTGGTAGTGCTGAACTTAAAAGGGTGGAGACATCAAAATTTTCGTTCATGCGTTTGTTGATTCAAACGTTGCGTCATGCTTCAGGGAGCACGATACACACAGCGGGATTCATATATATCCGGTAAATAATTTAATGATAGCATTATTATACCGAGCGATTTCGGTTTCGGTTTCTGGGCTCTGGGGGATGCTATGACGTCACAGAGGAGGAAACGCAACATGGCTTGGTCACGTGAGCCACAAAAAACAGTGACGTAAAACTATGCTGCGTCGTCTGCTCGCTCATACGCGTGCTCTGCCAGCAGAGGTCAACTGGCGATTCGAAGTGCATGTCGCGATTATTATAATTATTGCGAAGAGCGACAACAACGGTAAGAAAATATTGCGGTTTGTGAGAGTCGGTGATTCATTCCGAAGCGTCGTAAGCTTTAGCTTCGAAGTGAACCGGAAAAGGCCTAGCCACGATATCGGCGGCGCCGAACGATCAGAGGCGGTGAAGCTGCCGTCGGTGCACAGAGTGACCACTCCTCGGACGCTGATTGGCCGCTTCGCCGTACGGCTGCCGCACAAATAGGTCCCGGGCCCGTGCTCTCTACAGCTAGGAAATCTCGCCGTTCGCGAGCAAAACCGCCGTCGCACGGGGGCCCGCGAACGGCAAACGGCGTGCGGCGAGTTTCCGGGCCGCTAACGTGGACGGGCCTTCACATTGAGTAGGCACGGCAACTCGCTGCACGCAGTTTGCCATTCGCGGGCCGCCGTGCGGCGTTCGTGCTGTCCACTTCTCTCCTCCTGTGTCCGTGGGCTCTATTCTGGACACGCATGGCGGCTGCACGGCCGCCATTATCCGCCATGTTTACTCTCTGATTGGCTGTCGAAAGGTCACGTGTTTTGAAATTTGTGCCGGGAAGCGGAAGTATTGCAAAATGCAATTTTGCGTTTTCATCAAGATGACGAAACGTGACGTGGAGCTGCAAATTTTATGAACTAATACATTTTTTTGGTCCTTGGCAGATATATTGTGATGTTAGCGCTTCAAAAAGAATGTGAGCGGTAGCGTGCACAAGCCAGTGCAATGCATCTGCAATTGCGCGAATATGTGGTGGCGATCCAAGATATGCGCCATGCCAGCTTGCTGATTGGCTGAAGGAATATCGTGAGGAGCGTCACAGGAAGGGCTGTTTCGTAATCGTCATTTTGACGATGCGTGACGTTGCGCTGGGCCGCCATTGCTGAGATTTTCCGCCATAATTCTTGCTGCGACGAGCCGCGCGAATTATGCTAATGGGCAGCCATATGCAATGGCAGCCGAGAGGAATGCGTATCGCCACATTTTCCCCGTCGTTTGGCGCCACGAAAATCTTTTGTTCAAAACGCGTGCTCATAGTATTTGCATCGCTCTCGGGTGGTGTTGGCATTTGTGTTTGGGGCCATCGTTTTTTGAAAGAACGCGTTTATACGAAATAATATTGGTTGAATATAGCAAACTTTCAGCAATGTTGTCCACTTTTCACTGCTGCATTTGTATTGTAATCGAGATTAATGCCTTTTCGCACAATCAGACGTTATGACAACGGCATCTTTCTAATTTATAAAAAGAAATGTACGCAAGGCGGCGCCTTGAAGTTTCCTCCCGCGGTGCGAGAAACCAGCGAAATGAACAAGAGATGGCAGCGCCGGCGCTTGCGTCGCTCTAGTGGATATCTCTGGCGCGCGCAACGCTATCGGTGATATTCAGCCGTCTCTCAGCCAGCCGAGTCGGGCTGAGTCACTTGCGTTTCACGAAATAGCGATAACGAGGCCTAGAACGTGCGCGCATCACCACTGGTAGGTCGCGTATGTTGTCTCAAGCAAGAAAACAAGGGCATTGGCGCCAACATGCGATGACTCATTGCATTTTCCAGGGACACGCATCCTAGCTATTGAAGCAGACGACGGCTTGTACGCAGCAGACGACGGAAGCGAGAAGCGTTTTCGACGGAATAATCATACGCTTTGAGATAGCTGCTTTATTTTTACTGCGGAGGAAAACTGTTTTGCTTTACCGATAACGCTACATTCAGTGCCTTCATTTCAGTTTCTTAGGCGAAACGTCAAGTTGGCGTCACGTTACGTAAGCAAAACTGGGCCACCGGCGCCATTTTGTTTGCGTCGCGCCTACGTCACGCACCGAAGAAAATGGCGGAATGTCCAGAATAGCGCCCCGTGTCTGCACGCCTTACCCCTTCTTTGCATTAAGAAAGGATTTCTATATGCCTGTAGCTCGGTCATAGTGGAGGCTATGCTCGGTCGCTCGGCTCAGCAGGCTCCGTAATCGGCATTTCATCGCTACTCATCATACGTCACGTTTTTGTGCTGGTGTGCTATGACGTCAATATTTTCGTTCCTCCTCTGTGACGTAGTAGCTGCCGCGCTAGCGATGGGTCTCGACTACGAGAAGGAGTTTTTAATGACTTTTTGGAGCTGAATTAAAATTATTTTGAAATGTTTGCAGCGTCTGATACCTCGTTCTGGGTGTCCTTGCATACGGAAGCAGCCTACAACATGCTTTTTATAGCCTCGAAATTTGGTGTCCCAACCCCTTTAACATCGCAATTGGCGGCTGGACGTAATTTATTCAATCGTGTTCTTTTTACTAATTAAAACAGCGTGTCATTATTTCGCATTATTGGCGGCGCCTCCAGGACACCAGAGCGGCAACGAGGACATCAAAGCTAGAAGCTGGACAGTGTATTTAATCAATTGTGTTTTTTTACTACTCGTAATCTTAACGTGTCATTATTTCGCATTATTGGCGGCTGGGGCTCGCTGAGGCCCAACCCATGGGCCGCCCTGCTTTCAGCTTTGATGGGTGCCCTGGACTGGTCCAGGGTTGGGGCTCGCCAAGGCCTGCGCGTGCCAGGGGAGTACAAGATCAGCTGTTCGCGATAGCGAACATCCCCTGGCACGCTTCGGCCTCTGCGGCGCCAACCCACGGGCCGCCCTACTTCCAGCTTTTATCCCCCGCTACCGCTTGGGTACCCTGGAGATCCTGCGTGCTCTCCTGAGGCCTTCGTTTGCCGGTTACATGTGCCTTCCTGGAGCAGTACTTGTAAAGAATGCAATCTATCGTCGCGTATAAAAAAGCGACCCGCGACTTATACAGCAGTCAGAACCTTGCCCCTTCAGACCCAGCGATCACTAAATGGGGCGTCCGTGCCCACTGCCTCACTGCGCGGGCAGCCAGCGGCGGAGCGTAAACAATAAACGACCTAGGGGACAAACGCATACAACGCGCGTTAAGAAACCCCCTCCGTTGTGCCCAGGCAGACTCGCACATTCAAGGGGCAAAGCAACTTGTCTAGGGGGTGTTTGCAAAGGCCCCCAGATTTTCTTACTCGCGCCTGCGCAGAAACCTCGAGCGCCGTGAAGAGCGCCACGCCCCGCTGTACCTGCTAGTAAAATCGCATCCCGAAGATAGCGCAATGCCGGGCCGACCCGCAGCGGAGGTACAGTGTACAGTGTAGCAGAGGTGAAGCAGGCGTTACGCACTCGCCGTACGTGGGCCGATCCCGAAGATAGTATATTGTCGGGGTCTGGGTTTTTTTAAAACCTCAGGTGCTCTCCTGAGGCCTCCGTTTGCCGGTTACATGCGCCCTCCTGGATCAGTGCTTGTAAAAAATCCAGTCTATCGTTGCGACGAAAAAAGCGACCCGCGACTTATACATCGGTCAGAACCTTGCCTCTTCAAAGACAGCGATCACCAAATGGGGCGTCCGTGCCCACTTTTCCTGCCTCCTTGGTAATTTATATATATATATATATATATATATATATATATATATATATATATATATATATATATATATATATATATTTGTAGCCTCTGTTTAGTTATTTCTACCTGTTCAAAGTCTATTTTACTTTCACTGTCTTTAAAACTCAATAGTTCCCCGTTACATTCAACTGCAGGGCGAAGTTGCTTACAAATAAATATGAGGTGTTCAGCCGTTTCCTCCTCCTCTCGACACGCCCCGCACAACAAATCTATTTCCTGGTATCTGGCATCGATACGTTTTAGTCCGCAGTACACCTGTCCTGGCCTCATACGTCAACGAGCTTCCCTTAGAGTTATCGTAAATATTTTCTTTGGCTATTTCTTGAATGCTGATTTGTTTTGCATCTCTGTTTTCCACATAACCCTCTCTGTCTCCTTAACCTTTCTTTTGACGGATGATTCCTTACCTGTACTCCCACTGCTGCCCAAGTTGTATAATTACCCGGTTACATTAGATATCTTTTAAGAAATTGGTTACTCCATCTTGCACTCCTAAAGTTTCCAAAATGCCCCACAAGCCCTCCTGAAATACACTGTCATGGCTCCCTTGATATCCAAAAAAGCCAGCCATAGGGGTCTGTGTTCCTTTTCAGCTATTACAATGCACGGTGTCAGTGAGGGGTCTGTGTTCCTTTTCAGCTATTACAATGCACGGTGTCAGTGACAACAGATTGTCTTCTAGCCTCCTATGCTACCGGAATACATTTTGTAGCTCTCCAAGCACCCCCTCGTTCTCTACCCATGCCTGCAGTCTGTCCTTTATAATCTGCATAACCACCCTGTAAATCACTGACGTCACTGCATAGGCCGGTAGTTATTTATGTCAGCTTTGTCCCCCTTTCTCTTATATATCAATAATAGGTGTCTCGATGTCAGCGCCGCCAGCGTGATATCGAAACGCCTAGAGGGGCCCTAGCAGGGTGGCGTACATGGTTGCGTAGCCCACACACACACACACACACACACACACACACACACACAAACACACACGCACGCACACGCACGCACGCACGCACACACGGATCGACACAATAGGTACGAGATCCTCCGAGGTATGTGGGAAGGTGTAATGATTCCAGGACTTACTTTAGGAAATGCGGTTGTTTGCTATAAATCAGGGGTTCAATCAGGACTCGACGGGAACCAAAGGTCAGTGGGTCGCATCGCATTGGGCGCTCACGAGAAGACTACAAATGAAGCTGTGCAGGGTGATATGCACATGGGCTGGACTAGTTTTGAAGTGAGGGAAGCTCGCAGTAAAATTGAGTATGAAAAACGGCTGAGGAATATGGAAGAAAGTAAATGGGCTGGGAGAGTGTTCAGGTATCTGTACAGGAAAAACATTGATTCACAGTGGAGGAAAAGAACTAGGAAGCTTACCAGCAATATGCGGCCTGTAGATCGAGTGGACAACACAGCAACAAAGACGGTCAAGCGGAAAGTCAGAGAGGCTGAATTAATCTCATGGGTGGCGGCAATGGAAAAGAAACCTGCCATGAGTAACTACTTAAGAGGAAAGAACGAAATCAGGAGAGAAATTAACCATTTATGACAACTCAAAGGGAAGCTCATTACTTTTCGAAGCGAGATCGGGATGCCTTAGAACACGCACCTATAAAGCGAGATATAAGAAGGAAGAAGAAGCATGTGCTTGCTGCGGTAAAGCTAAGGAAACTACGGAGCATGTTTTATTAGAATGTGAAGACGTCTACGCAGAGGTCGATTTAGGCACCATGCACTGGCCTCCTTGAAGCCCTTGGGTTCAGAGGGAGCAGTGGTAAAGCAAACATGTCCGCAATAGACATTAGTTATTGCATTAGTAAGACGCGACTGGAGGATTGGTGGAAGAAAAGTAGGGAAACGACAAAAGACGGAGACATACAAAAGCACAGTTCGCAATAGGGGATCAGAAAATTTTGGTAGTTCATAGTGTTTTTTTTTTCATTGTTTAACCTAGGTAGGGCATTAGGCAGTATACAGTAAAAGCTCGTTAATTCGAACCGCAAGGGGAAGTCGCTTCAGTTCGAATTAACGAAAGTTCGAACTAACGAAAGTGAACGAGAGCAACAGTACACTGCGATTTGGAAGCAGTAGGGCATGTCACAAATTTGGTGAGTCAGAAAGTGATGGCGTGTGCCGCGGGCACACGCCATCTTCAAGTCGAAGTTCTGGGTCCGACTGTGCCACACCACCGATGTCCACCGAAACGAACGTAAGCCGAGGCTTAACACCATCACAATGAATCGTGACGGCCGATACCTCCTAAGCTGAAAACAGAGGTGCACATCCGATGAAGACTGCCGAGACAAAAAAAAAGAACGCTGAACATGTGAAGGGGGCGAAGGTCCTGATTTGTTGGTTCTTGATTGCAAGCGCAGCTGCGACGTACTTGATTCGCTGTGTTTTGGCGCTTGCCGTGCTATCTCCGCACATTAGCAGCTGTACAAGATTTGCAAAGCCTCCGAGATTCGTAACGGGCAAGAAGTCTCGGAGGTTACGTAGAACGGAGAGGCGGCAGCCGCCGCTGCCTTCTGGCTGACCCCGCGTCGGTTTGATTTTTTTCCGATTTTGCCTTCTCTCGCCGTTTTCTCCGTTTCGGAGGCAATACAGCCTTGAGTGCAGGCAGTAGGCGCGTTTCTCTGGCCGTGTGCCAGGCGAGCGTAGTTCGAATTATCAGTGAGGGAACCTTCTCGCGTTCGAATTAACGGACTTTTTATACATAGACTTCTGTGGAGCTTGGCAGGACCAAATCGTACAGTTCGAATTATTGAAGTTCGAATTAACGAACTTTCACTGTAATAGCAAGAGCTTGGTGGCGCAACCCACCGGCCCGTTCCAAAGGGGACGCTCATAATATACACCCTACCATCCATCCGATTCAAAGGGTTGATGGGTTGAGCCTCAATCATCCATCCATTTATGGACTAAAAGGGTTGAGTCTCATTCATCCATCCACGACCTACTGTATATACAGTAGGTCGTGCATCCATCTATCCTGTTCCTAACCAGAAATTCATTATCATCATCATCAAGTAGTTTCTGTTATGGCGCCAGCATCTTTACAATTTTGCGCTCGCGTGCTTGTGTAGGCGAGGTAGCGTGCTGGGTTTGCTTATCATCAAGCGCGTGTCCAAACCAAACGTAAAAGTTTTAACGCAAGGTAGCCCTGCCAGCATTTCTGCAATTTCGCCTGCCTCTGATTGCAGTGGCGTTGCGCCTGTGAAGCGCGAGGTTACGTAGTGCGCACTTCGCTGCGACGCGATTTTCAATGAACCCGAGTCGTGAAACGCAGTTGAGAAGACTGAAGTCTTTGATACAAAACAGCGAGACACAATTAACATCTGTATTAGAGAAACTGAAATGGTCGAAGGACGAGGTCCTGAAGAAGGTACGTAGACCAATTCTAGGAACGTTAGAGGAGAGATGCTGGTAGAATTCGCAGAAAGGAATAAGCTTCGAATAATGAACGCCTTTTTCAGGAAGTGTAGCAACAGAAAGTGGACCTGGAAAAGCCGTAATGGTGAAACAAGAAATGAAATTGAATTCATACTTTCTGCTGATCCCTGCATAGTGCAGGATGTAGAAGTTATAGGTAGGGTAAAGTGCAGTGATCATAGGTTAGTGAGGGCTAGGATTCACCTCAATTTGAAGAGAGAAAGAGCAAAATTGGCCAAGAAGTAGCAGTTTATTGGATCCCTGGGACTGTTCTGATCGTGATGCTGTTTCTCGCAGTAAAATTTACAGCAGTCGAAAATTTAGGCGAACCATGTTGGATTATTGATATGAGGGACGCAACTGTGATGTTCTTCATAGCCCCATGTGCAGCTTGATGACATGAAAACTGACCAAATGATCAATCGCTGAGTCGGCAGAGTTTCTCAGTGTCCCTTGAATTTTTTTCCAGAAGGGATATGTCGTGTGCCCTATAGATCCAGGGCACACAATGCCCGAGGCATCATTGAGCGCACACCTTGACCTCTGTGCTTGGCTCAAGGAGGGATATAGCAGGCAAGAGAAGGTGAGTGTCACTAGACGAATGTTGTGTAAAAGGAGTGTTGTCTTTTTATATTTCCAGAGTCTAGCGTTTGCTGTTATGTGCCTTAATGGTCTCTAGATGTGAAGGCAACAACCTTATCATATTCTATTGTCTTATTGTATTAGTAGAGCACACTTTTGGAACAAAGTGTCGTTAAACCTGAAGGGAAATAAAAACCAAGGAGCAGCAACCGCATTGCTTTGAAATTTCAGCTCGATTTCCTTCTGAAATTATAAATATAATATGTGTAATATCTATTCATAGATAGTTCTTTTTTAATGGTCTTTTTTTTATTCAAACAGGTTAACCTGTGGTGTATGAACTGTATCTGAATGAAAGTGTGCAGGCTCTCCTCATGTAAAAATTGCAAGTGCACCTTGCAGAACTCATTCACATGCCAACACACAAAACTCTCAGTTTGATCAAAGTGTATATGTTGGCTTCTCTCTGATTCTTTTCTCCTGTATTCCGGGAGTTGTGAATTTGAAAGTAAATCAATTGGGCAGTCTCAGAACTTCCAGAATTTTTTTTTTTTTTTGCATGGAAGTAAGTAGATCAGTTTTATGAAGATATTGAATTAACAATGAGAAAAGTTGCAAGCTCAGTATGCTGCAGTAATGGGCGTCTTCAATGCAAAAGTGGGGAAGAAGCAGGCTGGTGAACAAGCAATCGGCAACTACGCCGCCAATTCTAGGAACGTTAGAGGAGAGATGCTGGTAGAATTTGCAGAAAGGAATAAGCTTCGAATAATGAACGCCTTTTTCAGGAAGTGTAGCAACAGAAAGTGGACCTGGAAAAGCCGTAATGGTGAAACAAGAAATGAAATTGAATTCATACTTTCTGCTGATCCCTGCATAGTGCAGGATGTAGAAGTTATAGGTAGGGTAAAGTGCAGTGATCATAGGTTAGTGAGGGCTAGGATTCACCTCAATTTGAAGAGAGAAAGAGCAAAATTGGTCAAGAAGTAGCAGGTAAATCTAGAGCCAATAAGGGTGAAAGCAGACGAATTCAGGCTGGTACTTACAAACAAATATGCAGCCTTAGAACAGAGAGATGATGATGACATAGAGCTGATGAATGAAACCTTAACTAGGCTGGCTTCAGAGGCAGCAATTGAAGCAGGAGGCAAAGCACCAATGCAACCAGTAGGTAAGCTCTCCCAAGTAACAAAGGTCCTAATAAACGACGAAGAATGAAAGTGTACAACTCAAAAGATAAGATAGAATTCGTGGAACAGTCAAAACTGATCAATGAGGCGAAAATAAGCGATATTCGAAACTATAATGTCAGACAAGAAGCTGTAAAAAATGGACGCAGCCTGAAATCGGTGAGAAAGAAACTTATTGGACAAACCAAGATGCATGCGCAGAAACATAAGCAGTGTATGCGCTGAGAGATAAGCAGGGTAATATCATCAGCAATCTCGAAGATATGGTAAAAGAAGCGGAAGAATTCTATACTGACCTGTACAATTCCCAGAGGAGTCGGGATAGCATCATAATGAACAGGATACAGGAACTCCTCCTATAACTAGCAAGGAGGTCAGAAGGGCCTTGCAAGAGATGAAACTATGAACAACGAGAGGAGAAGATGGAATAACAGTCGATTTAATCAAATATGGAGGAGACATAATGCTTGGAAAACTGGCGGCTCTTTATAAGAAGTGTCCATCGATTGCAAGGGTTCCAGAAAACAGGGAGAATGCAAACATTATACTAATCCACAAAAAGGGAGACGTTAAAGAATTGAAAAATTGTAGGCCCATTAGCTTACTCCCAGTATTATATAAAATATTTACCAAAATAATCTCCTATAGAATAAGGGTAACACTGTACTTTAGTCAACCAAGGGAACAGGCAGGCTTCGGGAAGGGATACTCTACAATGGATCACATCCATGTCATTAATCAGGTAATCAAGAAATCTACGGAGTACAATAAGCCTCTCTATATGGCTTCTATAGATTACAAAAAGGCGTGTGATTCAGTAGAGATACCAGCAGTCATAGAGGCATTACGTAATCAAGGAGTCCAGAATGCTTACGTAAATACCTTGGAAAATATCTACTTAAATTCCACGGCTACCTTAATTCTACACAAGAAAAGCAGGAAGATATCTATAAAGAAAGGGGTCAGACAGGGAGACACAATCTCTCCTATGCTATTCACTGTGTGCTTGGAAGAAGTATTCAAGCTGTTAAGCTGGGAAGGCTTAAGAGTAAGGATCGACGGTGAATATCTCAACAACCTTCGGTTCGCTGATGACATTATTCTATTCAGCAACTATGCAGACGAGTTTCAACAAATGAGTGAGGACCTTAAGAGAAAGTGTAAGAGTGGGGTTGAAGATTAATATGCAGAAGACAAAGATAATGATGAATAGCTGGGCAAAAGAACAAGAGTTCAAGATCACCGGTCAGCCTCCAGAGTCTGTGAAGCAATATGTTTACCTAGGTAAATTGGTTACAGGGAGCGCTATTCATGAGATGGAAACACACAGAAGAATAAAAATGGGTTGAATCGTATACGGCAGACATTGTCAGCTCCTGACTGGAAGCTTACCATTACAACTGAAAAGGAAAGTGTACAATCAGTGCATTTTACCAGTGCTGACATAGTTGGCAGGGACTTGGAGACCGACAAAGAAGCTAGAGAGCAAGTTAAAGACCGTGCATAGAGCGATGGAACGAGGATTGCTAGGCATAACATTAGGAGACAGAAAACTGGTTCGAATCAGAGAGCAAACAGGTATAGACAATATTCTAATTGACATCAAAAGAAAAAAATGGAGCTGGGCAGGTCATTTAATGTGCCAGTTAGATAACCGTTGGACCATTAAGGTTACAGAATGGGTACCAAGAGAAGGGAAACGTAGTCGACGAAGGCAGAATAGGTGGAACAATGAAATTAGGAAATTTGTTGGCACTAGTTTGAATTGGTTGGCGCAGGACAGGGGTAATTGGAGATCACAGGGACAGGCCTTCGTCCTGCAGTGAACATAAAACAGGCTGATGATGATGATGATGATGAAGTTAAATGTACAGAAACACCATGAAATTCATGATGTCCTGGTGATGTCATCAGCATTGCAGTTTAAACGCAGTCATAGAATTCTGGCCTTACTTTTTCTCCACTAATAATCAGCCTTTTCCTGCCAAAGATATATATATATATATATATATATATATATATATATATATATATATATATATATATATATATATATATATATATAGTGTGTGTGTGTGTGTGTGTGTGTGTGTGTGTGTGTGTGTGTGTGTGTGTGTAAGAAAGTTTTGAACAAAGATTATACCTGTCCATACCGATTTCATACTTCATTTTAAAGTTCCTTTAAATGTCTTTACTCAAATACCAATAAAAAGCAGTTTTTTCCATAATACTGCAGAACAGCCATGAATTTTTTTATGTTGGTGAAACTTCCCCAAGTTTTTCTGTTGACATCAGCATCCTGCCTTTATAATGTGCTATCCTTTTTCCCTATTGCTAAATGCAGGAGGCTGCCCCACCAAGCTCACATTTCTTTTATGGAAGGTCCACATCAGTTGTTCCTGTGTTAATAGGTAAGGTGATGTGTGATGCGGCCTAAGTGAATTGATTTTGCCAGCTTTCATCCATTCTCCATTACAGACAGGGAAACTCAAAGCAAGATAATTACAGATGCAGCATTCAGAGGAGATGTTCCAGGTAGGCTACTGCAAACAAAAAACAGAGTGATTGTGCCTATTTAAGAAATTCACTTGATGTGATTGATGCAAATTCTTTGTTTTCTAAAAATTAATAGTATCAAGCTCCCAACTAACTACTCTGTCTTCACTATTTTGTTGATATATTTATAGTTCTGCCAGCATGCTACTTGAGTTGAGAAATATGTTAACAGACTGATAGCTGCCCAGAATGCATAAATTGGTTATGGTGGAAATTTTCTTTTGTACTGAACTAAGCTTGAGAGCTGCACTTAAGCAATAAGTTATGCTGTTTTCAGATAAAGCCATACGAAAGCAAGGGAAATGATGCTTGGCAGTGTAGTTAGCAAAAACAGGATGTGTGCCTATTGTGCAAATGGAAAACATGTATGGTCCCAAGCTATAGTGTGATGTGTTGCGTTGTCCACAAAGAATATTTTGGTTTCATTACAAGTTATGGCTTATAACAAAAGGTAATTTTACAGCAGTTTAGCAAAATTTGGCAGATGTACTATCTATATACTTATTTTGATATGTGTTTTTGTCATTTGTGTTAAACAACCGGGGTTTTACAGGTGTCATTCATTTATATCTTATATTTGGCCCAGCGATTGTCTACTTGGAGCATAACTATTGCATGCATATTTTAACAGGAAAATTGCTGTTGGGTTCAAGTAAAGCCTCCAATAACATGGTGCAATTTATTTTAATTGAGCAGCTGTCATCGGTTTTTTGCTAATGTTGTATTTCAATCATGCTTAACCATTCATAGAAAGTCGTATTAACACTGCAGATTACTTTCAGCTCATCTTGCCTCTGCTACGGCCACCATAATGATGCTCTTTGTGGCAAGACTTGTGTATCCTCGCTTAAGGATATCCTTTTATTTTTTACTGAATGGTACCTCTTTGGAACTTGGCAGCACTACTGTAATGAATAAATGCATCATAGATGCCTTTGCTTGACTTTTTCGTGGCTCTATCTTGCATTCATTGTAATCGCAGTGCATAAAGCTTGTGCAGTGTCGTGAAGAAAGAAAAACAGTAGAAACACCAAAAACAGTGAACCCAGGCAAGAAATGGAGAAATCTGATAGGAGAAGCTTGTGTAGTGGCAATATTCTACAATTTAGCACAGGGTATTTTCTGAACCTAAAGTTTGTGTGGTGCTTTGTATGGTCATATTAGAGCAAACATGTCGCCCAACCATTGCTTTCTGATGCAGATTTTGATAATTAATATAATGAAAACTGCTGGTATTCTTAGGATTCCAGCTACACAGGTAGGCTGTGAGAACTCGCTTCAGTTTCATATTTCCAACGTGTGCTCTAAAGTAATTCAAAGTTGTGAATTTACTTAATAGAAAGTGATCACAAATTTCTAACTTCTGCTAGCGTGAGTGGTATGTCACCAGAAAACATAATCCTTGTATCTCTAATACATGGTTTTTAATAAATACTTAACCTTCACTTGAACATCATCCAGTATAGAAAGCTCCATCAGTGTAAATGGGCTGTGTTTCTGTGTGTGATCCATGTGTTCACCGTACTGGTTAGTCGCAGTTTCTCTTTCCTGCTGGGCATGGTAGGGTAGTTCTTGACGAAATGACACTGCTTATGTACTGCAAACAGCCGAAGTTTGCCAGAAGGTGAAGAATGGCGTGCCATTGACAATGGAACGCTGCTTTTCGGAGCTCACTGCTGCAGAGAGGTTTGCAGTCTACGACTATGTGGTTGAGCGAGCAAAAGCCACAAACAAGGCATCTGCTGTGAAGCTCGAGGACCTCCAAGTCAACTTTGAAAAGAAGCCTGACAAAGGTAGGCTGACTAGTGGTGAATGTCGCTCTGGAATCAAGGGCTAGGACAGTAACCCATATCTTCTAGTTTTACATGGCATAAGCATAGTTCTCTGCCTTTGGAACATAGAGCATCCTTCTCATCTTTCTTTCCTGTTACTTGCTCAATACAGTTGCTTTTAGCGGTGTGGTCACTGCATGGCCTACTACCACTGAACTGGCCTGAGTGGTGCAAGAGCTCATGGTTTGCAGTACCATTAGCGAGTTCGCCATAGCAGAGTTGCAGAGTGCCATCTCCGGAATTTTAATGAGTCCGGAATCATTCCACATTTTCCAATACTCTGAATGGAAGGGTGCCACCCTTGGGACAGATGGAGTGTGACTGGAATGGGAGTCCGAGATTATGAAATGTAGTTGGAATGGAATGGGGATAACACGCTATTCTACTCATTCCACATTTCTGGTGATACGGAAACCTTTCTTCGTTACAACATTGAAGTGCATTTAAAGATGGCAACCTTTACTACCGAGTTAATTCCTGAACTGTTAATTGGGAGTTAAGCTCATAACTTGTTAGTTTTAGTGAGGAGTTGTAAAGAATGATTCGATTTAGCAAAAGCAAGACCTACGACAAAGGAGTAGGCCAAGAAGTACCACATGGCAAATGCAGACCTGCCAACTTTAGAATTTGAAAAACACGACGGTGGAAGCTAGAAAAGTATAAAAAAATTAGTAAAAATACCACATATATATATATATATATATATATATATATATATATATATATATATATATATATATATATATATATATATATATATATATATATTGGCTGTTTATCAGTGATTCGCAGACTTTGTTCTGAAGGGATGATCAGGTTGCTGTTATACATTGGTTCTATTAGTTGATGTTGCTGCCACGTGGGCACATTTATATATGTAGTGAATAAATAAAAAAATTGACCATGAAAAATCACTCAGAAATAGTATTTGTCTTTTTTAAAGTTGTTTTTACCCTAAACGTATACACAAATGAAAAATCTTGTAATGTTTGTGCCATTACAACAATTGTAAAGGTGCGCTAAAAATTGGGTATTTTACGATAAAATCGTAAGTGTTGGCAGGTATGCAAATGGTTGCACCCTGTGCAAGTCCACGGTGGTTTGGAAAGCACGCCATATTTTTTCGCACACTGCTGAGTATCCAGTAGGCGTGATAACAGGTGGTAGGAGAATTGGGCAGGAAAATTGTGCCTGTTAAGATGCCAGTAAATGTGAACCAAAAAAGAGGCAGCAGGCTTCAGTGACTCTGTTGGCTAGGAACTCGTGTAGTGCCACAGCAGCATTCTTCTTGATGATCACCATCTTAATCTTGCTTGATTTTTCCTCAAATAATTCTGTTCACTCACTGCAGGGCACACGATATAGGATTAATTTGTGATTTGCTTTACTCCAATAATTAATAAGCAGAGGTGGACGAAGATCAATTCCTTTAAGTACCCGCTGTGGTTGCTTAATGGCCATGGTGTTGGGTTTCTAAGCACGAGGTTGCGGGATCGAATCCCGGCTACGACAGCCGTATTTCGATAAAGCCAAAATGCGAAAACACCTGTGTACTTACATTTAGGTGCACGTTAAAGAATCCCAGGTGGTCAAAATTTCCTGAGTCCCCCGCCACGGCGTGCCTCATAATCATAAACTAGTTTTGGCATATAAAACCCTGTAATATTTTAAAGAATTCTGTTAAGTATTAATTGAATGCTAATAAGAAGTATAGAATATTGAATAGTCAAACGTAGATGCATATATTTGCAGCAGGAATACTTATTGCAATGTAGTTAGGTACCACGCCTTTACTGATCAGTGAAAGAAGGACAGCTAACTATATCGGGTACAAAGAATCAGTTTTAAACGCTAGATCACTAATATGTCACTAAAGAATTGCACGGATATCCTCTCAACCACTTCTAGAACCTGGTTGCAAAGAAAATTGACAAATTATTGGCTGCTTTATGTCTAGCTTTCCAAGAATGCGAAATATGTGGTTGCTGAAAAAAAAAAAAACAGATGGAGGGGAAGAAAAGAGAGAGAGAAGCTGTTCAAGGACTTCTTTGCCATGGACGTATGTAAAAGGCCCTGTTGTAAAAGAAACATTACACGTAGTGTGAAAAATCTCCATGATTTGACAACCAACAACACTAAATGACAGAATACAAGTAAAAGTCGCACGTCATGTAGGCTTCAGTTGCAAGACCTAAAACAAAGCTTGCATTGCCCATTTTGTTTCTGCATTGCTTTGAAAGCTTTTCTCATTGTTTCACTTCTGATAAAATGTGACACTTTGCCTAGCATACAGAGAGCAGTAACCATACTTTATCGTTCGGTTGTTTCAAAGTATTTGCTTATACTTTAATGTCTCAAAATACAAAATATTCACCACTTCTGATACGAATGTGAATATTGTGAAATATTCTTGAGGCAAAGCGC
Organism: Dermacentor albipictus; assembly: GCF_038994185.2. Lineage (NCBI taxonomy): Eukaryota > Metazoa > Arthropoda > Arachnida > Ixodida > Ixodidae > Dermacentor > Dermacentor albipictus. The sequence goes on along the minus strand of NC_091825.1, from coordinate 152,769,720 downwards.
AAAAAAAGCATTACGACAACAGAAGGGAACAAAGGCACAGCGCTGCTAAGTTGTTTGTAGCGCTGTATCTTCGATCCCTTCTGTTGTGCTTTTTTTCGCTTTGCCTCAGGTTATTCAGTACCAACTAGCCCGCCAGTCTGTTCTCGTGAAATATTCTATTCATATTTGAAACTTTGGAGTATTTGCCAACCTCTATTAATTAGATAGTTTACATTCAACAACACCCTGAAAAGATAATAGACCTCAAAGAATGTTTATTATTGTTTGAAAGAATCATATGTAGCATTGTGTGTTACATTGTTGGAAGTATTAAGACATTTTTTTTTTGTCACTAGGCATGCAAGTGCAAGTATAACCAATTATAGAGAAGGCACTTCATTTATTGGAATTAGAGGAATAGAATGAACCGGCCCAGCCACTCCAGGAGTGTAAATGGCTCAACTCTCACCATTCCGAGGGGTTAAAGGGAGTAGAATTATGGGGATCGCCACTCTTCGAAATGGAGTAGGAATGGAATAACTGGCCCCACTCCGCAACTCTGGACCACAGCCTCTGATTCAGTTCATACTAGTATTATCCGCTCTAATGGCTCAATTACTGTGGTGTTCTGCAGCAAAGTGACATGTCGTACGATTGAAACATGACCTGAGAAGCCACATTCAAATGAGGGGAAGAGTTCAAAAATGCTTATGCATTGAGATTTAGATATATGTTATTGATCCACTGCATTCAATTGTTTGACCCAAAGATTTCGCGCTTCATATTGTTGCAGAGTTTCATATGCAGTGAACAGGGAGCAATGTTTCTGGATTTCATGAGGTTTCAAATTTGTTAATGCTCCTGGTTTTCCATTTCCAGACTTGCCATATTTGGCAAAGTACTGGATAGACTGTTATGAAGTTTTACTGTACTGTGCATTGTCTCCATGTTTGAACAAAACTAGGTACACATTTCACTGGGATGTATATGCTCATTTCACGTTGTTGTTTTTTTTCCTTTCTATATGTGTACTAAACATTTTGCAACTGTGTGATGGTGCCATTAATGAGAGAGGAGGGGGGACACAGTTTGAGAACACTCATAATGTCGTATCATATACAAGATATGCTGCAATTTTCAGATGAACAACACCCGCCCAGTGAGTTGGAGTTGAAAAGACAGATGCGAGACTACAAGCGTCGAAGGCAGTCTTATAGGGCTAAGAATGTCCACATTACACAGAAGACATACACAGAGGTAACACATTTTAGTTTTAGTGCCTTCCTAGTGCCTTGGAAATATGTCTGCATGATAAAGAAAGCTGGCGATTCGTGACATAATCTGCAATTCCTTTTTTTGCTCACCCAATTGGAATAACTGCAGATTTCCTGGTATGATCCCTAATGATATTGCTTCAGTGTAATAAAATGTTGGTTGTTAATGAAGTGTAACAGGCAACATTTCTATTGAATAATACAGCAAACAGCTGTTTGGGCATGTTTTGGTCTAAAAAGCAATAGTTTCAGATGCTGTAACGATACCTGCCAAGTCTCCTGAATTATCTGTACAATGAGCAGAGTTTGATGACATGGTGCAGTTGTACAGATGAGAATGGCATTTCCCATAAACTGTAGATTCCCATTTATCACCTCAAATGCTGGCATTAGTCTAGCCATATACAAGAAAGGCTCGTCAGTGTAGCTGAAGTGAATTGACACATTACCGTGGCGCAATAATTTTACTGTAGCTCCTCCATTTAACAACAGCGCTAAGAGAATTTTTGTACATCAAGCTACTGCCAAGGAATGCCTGCGCCATTGCATTGAGTAACTCTGAGTCCATACTTATTACCACACTTTTCCACAGCATCTCTCTGTAAAAGGCAGCACTGGCATTGATATGACCATCATGATGTCCTATCTTTTCTTACCTGCTTTGTTATTTGTGGCAGTTACAATTTCACTAATGCACAGAAAGAATTCAATTGTAGTGAGTGTTTCTCTCAATCACCTTATTTTAATTCTTTTGCTTGCTTCTCAAGTCTCCCCAAATCTCAGGATTGTAGCGTGGGCAGGTTAGTGAACTACAGACATAAGTCAAATAGTGGTTTCATGCCAGTTGTTGCACAGATGAGAAGAGTTGTCATTATCAAATAGACAAGGTTCCTTTTCTGTTAGTATGGCATTTGACTGAATAGTGGTGTCTAAGCATTTTTGTCTCCACTTGTTCAAATAGCCTTGAGCTCTCTCTTGTGCTGTCTTTTTTTTATAAACTATGGCAGATCGTGTCAGCCTTATTTGGGATGCAGTTTGGCTAACCAGTATAACAGAACTTACATAAGGTTATCTAGAACATGAAAAAATTTTAGCTTATTCAGTGACGAGGAGTCGCAGTGTAGCTGCAGATTTGTTAAGCTTTTTTTGTCTTATTACTGTTATGCTGTCAGTAGCAGTGCCCATATGCTGTCATTTATCTTTGTTGTCATGTTAGGCATGTCTGGTGGGCCATTTGTCTGAAAAAAAAAAAAAAAAACTTGTTGCCTCAGAAGAGTACGTTGCAAATTTAAAAAAAAGGGCACCTTGTTCTCATGAAAATCAGCAGACATTTGACTCAACATTAGCCAAGCAATGTGTTAGTGAGTTTATGGCTTGAATTAGCTAATATGTATAGCACTTTTTTTGTAAGGGTCAAGAGTTTCCTGTCACATGAGTTTCATGTTCCCATGGTAAATTTGACATCCTGGTTTTCCAGATCCTCAGAGAGGTCATAGAAAACCAAACAGAGTACCTCAAGCAACTTCAAACAGGAAATGACGAAGGAGCAGGGTGTTCACCAAGGTAATAGCTGTTAGGCCCAGTGGCGTAGCAATGGGAGGGGGGGGGGTGCACGGGCCCAGTAGGGGGGGGGGATTCATATATGTCTGAAGACACCCGAAAATTGTCGATATCCTCGCCTTCCTCGACTACACCCGGGGAGGGGGTGACAGAAGAGCTATCGGCCCCGGGTACCAGACGACCTAGCTACGCCACTGGTTATGCCTTACTCTTATTATTTTTCTTGAGTACACATTTAGATAGGCAAGTTTTCTCACTGTCATTATTGTTTGCCATTTGCTTTCGGTAGTGATGGCTATCCCTGATCGTAATGCCACATACCAAATTCCTTTACAGAGCTTTCTTGCTGTGAAACACACTGTATGATCTTATTTTGAATTGAGTCTGATTGCATCATGGAGATCTAGATTATTCATGAGTTTTAGTTGTCTTGCAAGTTGAACTTGCAAGGCAGGGCAACTTATGAGAAGTCCTAAATAATAGACCTGTACTGAAATTACCAGAAAAGGCAAGAAAGTAGTAAGCAGGGGACCGCTTCCACCTACCACAAACTAAATTTAACTTGTCATTCATTGAGTTGCATGAAAATTTCTTCTTGCAGCTTTTTTGTGTTTTGGACTTGTTGTTCACCTTTTATACCAGAATAAATTAATTTTACTTGCAGTATTTTTGCATGGCCATATTTCCAGCTGGCCAGACTATTACATAAATTTTAGGGAATGGCAGCAGCGAGTCACAATTAACGAAGCTTGTAATTTACATCTGGCACTTGGGTACAGTTGTGAATAATAACAGCCTGTTTTCGCACACTGAAACCCCTTTTCCACTTACTGCACAGCTTTGTGTATTGAAGTAACCGCGCAAAAAATTAACAATAATCCAATAGCATCCATGACCCTTTGTCCACCTCCTCTTGGCTTCTCACTTCGTGAGCACTTACAAAAATTGGTGACTGATGATGACCTGAATGTGTCAACCACAATCTTTCTAGGCCGCCTGACAGGTGCTGCGAAGTGGCTTTCCAGTGGCGACAGATGGCAGTCAGTGCTGCATTAGTGGTGTGCCGTAAGTGTAACAGCCAGGAAAGCATAGCAGGAATGTATCAAAGTGGTTCTACTCTATGTACAAATCCCTCTGTAATAAAGCTGGCATCATCATTGCTTTGTGGAGCGAAGGATAGCTACCTCAGAATTTCATTTGGCGACTGCAAGTAGATAGCTCCAAATTTCATCAGAATGTGAATTTTTGTTATGTTCATGTTCAGACTGGAAGAAAAGGATGACATCGAAAGACAGCCACTGCCTCGTGCATCAGAGTGGAGGGATAAGAGGGAGTCATCTGTGGTGTCATCAATGTCATCAAAATGGAGGCGCAGTCGTAGCCCCGACACTAATGGTCGCAGCATCGACAGAAAGCCTTCCGATGAATCCCACAGCAGACACAGGTTAGTGTGTGCATGTGTGCGTGTGTGGCATATGCGAGAGCTTGTTACGGAGCAGTTTACAGAGAGAACATTGATGCAACCGCTGAGCTCCTTTGACCTCTAAAACACATTTCCTGATCATGCAAACGCAATGTACGGTACATAAGTATTTCAGGCACACTGAATGGTGTCATAATCATTTGGTGTAGTGCAGAAATATTACCTACAGTGTTGACTTGAGTTCTGATTTGAAAAGGCCTTTCTGTCAAATGCTCTATGCTATCTCAATTTGCATGTTGATCTTGTTGCAATGTTATCAAGGCTATGAATAGGCCTTTACAATGATGGCAGCCATGTTGCAGTGGTCCAATTCTTCGTTTTCTAGGTCACACTGAAAATTGCAAGTAATTCCTGTGGATTTTAGGGTGGTTGTGTGTTCTTGAGCATGCTGAGCTTCTCTGCCATTGGCATAACTCTTTATTTGCTGTGATGCATGTGCACTTTGTGTGGAAGTGATATGTTTGAATTTAGATTAGTAAATCAATTCTGTGGAATCCTGCAAGGTGGAGGAAGGCTCATGAAAGGAAAAATTGTCATCCACCCGTATATAGCATGAAGCTACAAAGGATACCCACATGGGTTTCTCAGAAACAAAGCTTCATAGTTGAATAAAAATTTGTTCTGGTCTGAGATTCGAACCCTGGATTAACACCTTTCTGGGGCGATTGCTCTACCACTTGAGCCAACCAGGAGGCTAGCAGATCGCAGCGCGAGGGTGAAATTATCGACAACTCGAAGCACAAGGACACTAAATATGGCAAATCAGTTCTGCAGACTCCCGCAAGGTGGAGGAAGGTTCATAAAAGAAAAAATAATCAGAACTGAACTGCCATATTTAGTGTCATTGTGCTTCAAGTTATTGATTATTTCGCCCTCCTGGTTGGCTATCCTGGATAGCCTCCTGGTTAGCTCAGATAGTAGAACTGCCCCAGAAAGGCGTTGGTCCCAGGCTCGAATTCCAGACCAGGACGAATTTTTCCTCAACTACAACACTTTGTTTCTAAGAAACCCGTGTGGGTTTCCTTTGTAGCTTTGTGTTGCATACGGGTGGATGGCAATTTTTCCTTTCCTGAATTATATTGTATAGTACTTAGGTTGTAAAGTTTACTTCAGTTAGCTTGCTGTTGCAGTTGTTACCTAGTGTGCAGTTTTTGTTTCTTCTTTGCTGTACTATGTGCAATAGGGCTGCAAGTTAGTTCAGGTGTGTTATTAGCGTAACATGGGAGGGGCAAATGTCTGTAGGAACACTGCAAGACTAACTGCCTGGGACATTTCAATAGAACAGCTGCTGTCCACCACCACTGCCCATATAGGAAATTAGCTTGAAATTAGCATAGCAAATCAGCTAGTCAGTAAAAGAGCCTGAAACTGTGATAATCTGAAAATATGTTTTTGCAACACGCCCTGAATATCTTGCTCAATCTCGTCTATTTCGATTATTCGTGTTAATTTGTTTACCTGGAGCATGAGTCTACGTACAAAAGCAGGCTTTAGTTCTGTAAGATGACTCAGGTCAAGACACCACAGCACAGACTGAAACAAATAGGGTCAATGTTGTTTTGAATTGAAGGCTCTAACATCAATGTGTCTGTTATTGCAGGTCAACAGAACGTCATGAGCACAAAAAGCATCATCGGTCTCATCACCACAAGAGTAGACACAAGCACAAGCATAAATCGAAAGACACTGAAACCATGGAGTAGAGCCATCTTTCCCCCATTTCTTGAATAAATTTGTACTGCTTTGCATATAGTCATTTCCTATTCAAAGGTAGACTAAAGAGAAATATTAATTATGGTGTGTCAATAACTACTATGCCTGCATAGTTGAAACGGCCACCTTTACCGTAGGAGGAGGCTTGGTAAGCTAGAAAAAATGCCAACCAATTTATACGGATCCCCTGCACTGTGAAAATCAAAGCATTAGCAACAAGCACAAGAGGGTGTGCTACCCACCAGCGGTCAGATCACAAGGGAATCCCAGCACCAATCGGAGCTACATTTCTCTATGCCTTGGCCACTTGGTCATGACCCGCGATTATATTCAGGAAAGTGGATACTTCCAACTACTCAAACTGAAACTAAATTGGCTACTCCAACTAAATGCTGTCAAGAATTAAAAAAAAAATATTGCTCAAATCCAATGCACATCTTGATGTGAAACGTGCAGTTCGGCCAGCATGGGGGGTTGCTTGCTAAAACCACGTGTAATGAGAACGTAATCCGAATATCGCTTGTATCTTGGCCACCGTACTCCCACGTGGCTTACCATGGTATCATTGTTTTAGAGGAGATAAGCCGTTGCTTGGATCATGCATGAGTCGCATGCACAGATGGCACTAGTTCTTGCGCCATGCCATAACGCAATCGGAGCTAGATTTGGCCTCTTGCATTGAGGAAGCTTTAGCTCGAGCCCAACTATGTCACCACCTTTTCAAATTCATGGAAAATGCAGAAATGCTTTACTTAGATAAACCCTGGACTGGTTTTTATAAAGTTAGTTGCTTTTCAGAAATTTAAATTCTAGTGACTGTAGGAGGCTAAACTTTGATTAAGGGCCTAAATTTTTTTACAAAAGAAAACAATTTGTAATATCGAAAATAGTATATATGAAACGCAAAGTTTACAAATTTGTAGCTATGCAACCAAACCGATTTAGGGTCCTGTAAGCTGCATCCGTCGGAGCATCTAAAGTGGGCAAATGTATATTTACAGCTTAATATGGGTTTGCAACAATGTTTGTACAGTGAAACCCCGTTAATTCGGCTAATTCGGACACGCCGACTGGTCCCGTCAAACACGTACATAACCCTATGGCACGAAACCCGTGAATTCGTACAGATTTGGTCGTGTTCGGTTAATTCGGACAGTTCGCGGAGCTCAGAGGCACGTGACGTATTAGGATCGGGTGGCACTAGGGGGTGTTCAAATCGCACCGCCAGCGATGGCGTGTCCGATTAGCGTGCGCTGATCTCATAGGCCATGCTTGCATGTGCTAGGAGTGCCGAAAGGCCGGATATACGTCAGGGCCGCCATGTGTGTTGTATTGCTACATAATAGACAAACCTACGTCTAAAAAAACATGGCGACAATGACGTACGTACAAAGGCGTACGACAGCGACAAGTTCGCTGACAACAGGAAGAGACTGTGAATGGCAGCGCAACTGAAACTTGAAGAAGCATTGTTAAAGGGACACTAACGAGAAAAATAATTTATTCTGCATCAGTAAATTACCTTTCTACGACACTAAAAGTACCACTCTTACTACAATAAGACGCTTGCTAAACCAGAAAAAGCGAAAAAACGAAAGACGGGTGGCGACGCCTCCTGGAAGTTCCCGCACCTGCTCGCTGTGACGTCATGGATTTTGATGGCACCTTCTAGGGCCTATTTAATTATATAGCAATACAGACTGACTACATTGTGTTCTAATGGAACCGAATATTAAACATGGCAAGTTTCATGAGCCTTTACTTAGCCAACGTGGCCCAAAAGCGAAAACATTACTTTGGTATCCCTGACGCCAGACTGACGTAGCTGCATCGGTGTTTCGGCGCGAAATTCAAATACTGATACTTCGACCTTCATTTTCTGATCTAATGATCAAACTATTATTTTGAAATGACTGCCTGCAGGGTTCTCAAACAAAGCTTCATTGGCCTAAACTGATTTATTGTTTCGCTTTAGTGTCCCTTAAATTTAAGATGGCTTGCCGATTCGCGCGATGGACAGCTGCCTTTGAGGGGCCCCCCTTATCTGTGCTCAGGCCGAAAACTACGCGCTGAAGCTCAGCATCGAAGACTTCAAGGCTTCGGAAGGCTGGATCGACCGATTCAAGAAAAGACACAGCTTGGTCTTCTGAAGCGTGTGCGGCGAGAAAGGGGCTGTGAATGAAGGCGTTGTCGAAGATTGGAGGGCCAGATTACCCGCACGCCTAGCCGATTATGATACCTGCAACATTTTTAACGCAGACAAGACGGCCCTCTTCTACAAAGCCCTGCCGGATAAAACCGTCACATTTAAGGGGGAGGGGACCGAAGCAAGGACAGAATAACAGTTTTGCTGGCTGCCAACATGACTGGCACGGAGAGACTACAGCTATTGATAATCGGCAAAGCAGAAAAGCCGAGATGCTTCAAAAGCATAAAGAAACTTCCCGTAGACGATCGCTCGAATCTGAATGCGTGGATGACCTCAGCGATATTTCAGGCCTGGCTGCGCGAACTGTCTGGACCGCCGCTTTTGTGCAAAATCGCACAAAGCGCTAATTGTTCTAGATAACTGTAGTGCGCACAATAATGTGTAGGGGCTGACAAACATGCAGCTGCTTTTTTTTTTCTTGCCGCCTAACACGACGGCATACAGAAGACGAGTGTTTGAGCGCATGTTGCTCTGTATGGAGGCAAAGAAAAAATATGATGCAACTCTGCTCAGTGCAGTGCACATGGTGGGGCATGTGTGGAGCAACGCGACTCCCGCACTAATTGCGAACTGGTTCCTGACACAGCGGCTTTGTCCGTGACGGTGATTCTTTGGAAGCCGGGGATGCGGATGTTAACCAAAAGGCCGAGGAAGATGACAGTCGCTTCGACAGAATTCTGCCTCCGGACGTCCCGCTGGACGAATATACATCCACATCGATAGTGACGTTGCCGATCGCCTCAACGACGACGAAGAGCCCGACTCCGATAGCGAAAATGCGCCCGTCATGGATGCGTGTGAAGTGCCGCGCCGCACTGCTAAAGAAGTCGATGACGTTTGGAGTTTCGAGTTTTGGAGGACATCTGTGTAGTTTCTCCCGACAGTCTGCGCGGACTGCACCACCTACATGGACTCTGAAAAGTTGTGCTTTCCGCGCAAATTTCTCGCGCAGAACAAGCAACAATAACCAGTTATTTCGTGAAGTAAAGGTATGTTGATATTTTTGGCATTTTTTGAGTTATTGTTGTCGAAACCTCGTTAATTCGACATTCGGTTAATTCGGACATTTTCTCCAGTCCCGTGAAATCCGAATTAACGGGGTTTTACTGTACAAGGTTTTTCTTTTTTTTTTTCAAACGTCCTATTCACAAATTAGTACTCTACTTCTCAACAGTGTACATCAGATTTGTCTGCTTTAGATAAATTCAAATGCCGGTGACCGAATTTTTATATATTTTTTCGCTACTGAGCTACAAAATTCTATACCTGATAGTTTCATTTTTATTGCTATAGGAAATGTATATCAACACTCGATATACAAGCAAATTTTTGCCATGTGTACCTCTTGCAGTTCAGCAATCAATACACAGACGCCATTCCAGAGGCGCCTCATCCAGAGATATTTAATGAACTGTATACCTGTGGTATGTCTTCAAGATGCATTGTGAATATTGCAGTAGAAGTCACGTGCCATTTTAGGCTTCGCTGTCCGTTTAATATGCCGCTGCTTGCTGAAGTTTTCAAATACTTACTTTGCAGAGTTTGCTGTTCAAGGTATCCACCAACATTGACACCAACAATATTGGAGGGTATCTATAACCCTGTAATGCCCACACACAGTTCTAAATCAATTAAAATACACATAATTTATTCACCTTTATTTCTCGCCATGGAGGGTACATATGTACTTAATGCAACACATTGTATGAGTAAATATAATTAGCACTGCAGTTATCAATTAGCTTCATAAGCTATGCACAACTGACAGTTAGCTGTAGCCTAACAATGTCGCTACTTGCGTTTCACGTGCGCAAATTTGAATTTCGAAGTCTCAAACGGCGCAGTATACATTGTGTATCACAGGGTTAAAAGGGTCCTGAACCACCTTGGTGACTTGGTGACTCGCCTATTTATCGCATGAATAAGCGGAAACATTTGCATTAGCAAAAGAGTGATGTATGCACTGAGCCAGCATTTTCCAGGGTGCATATCGAGCCTGCGGGCACGTATGACATCGTTACATATATATTTAGTGGATCTGCAACGACATTTTAATGGGCTGTAGGCTTGCCTTTATTTCTGAAAAGCCATTCGGTGATATACGTTTATTCATCGTTTGAATAGGCGGAAACACTTGCATTAGCAGAAAAAGTGATGTATGCGCCAAACCGGTGCTTTCCAGGGAAGTTAGTGGATCTGGTTGCGCTGACATTTTAATGGGCTTACCTTTTTTCCCGAAAAGGCCAATCGGTGATATACGTTTAGTCATAGCGTAAATAGGCGGAAGTACTTGCATTAACGTAAAGAGTGATACTTCGCATGATTCCCAGAGTGCGAGAGATGCACAAAAATTTATTATTGGGAAGCTTCATTAGGACCGATCCCTGGGTTTTCTTCGTATGTGCGACTGGTGAATCTCTGTAGCAGCCTCAATAAAACAGTAATAATAATAGCAATAAAAGTGCGTATTACACCACTCACTCAGGTCTGCAATCCTAATTAATTGACTGCGGTTTAAGAGGCACTATACTCTTAATGTAAGCATTCTACCAGTGCTAACATAAGGGGCAGAATTTCGGAAGTTGACAAAGAAGCTCGAGAACAAGTTAAGGACCGCGCAAAGATCTATGGAAAGAAAAAATGTTAGGCGCAATGTTAAGGGACAAGAAGAGAGCGGTGTGGATCAGAGAGCAAATGGGGATAGCCGATATTCTAATTGGCATAAACGAGAAAAAAAAATGGAGCTGGCAGGCCATGTAATGCGTAGGATGGATAACTGGTGGACCGTTATAGTTACACAATGGGTGCCAACAGAAGGGAAGCGCAGTCGAGGACGGCAGCAAATTGTAGGAAATTCGCAGACGCAAGTTGGAATCAGTTGGCGCGGAACAGGGGTAATTGGAAATTGCAGGGAGAGGCCTTCGTGCTGCAGTGGACATAAAAACAGGTCGGCAGCGGACATAAAAACTGTGACAATCGGCTGAGCATATAGGTATAAGAACCTTGAAGGCCCACATTCTTTCATCGTTGCTATTGTAACATTCTATGCTACGCGCATACGTAATACTTACGGTATACGAAATGCACCGGCTGTAAAACGACGGCATTTAGAATAGCCGGCTTCTCCTGGCAACTTAATGCAAAGGGCCCAGCTTTCAGCGTCGATCGAACTAAGCGCGCATGTTGCGGCACCTGGGAGGCACGTCGAAAGTACCACCGAGAGGCCATCGCCTGTGAAGCGGCCTGCGGTGACGATGGCTTCGTGTGATGCTTTGGGAACGCAAATGTAAAGGACGCAGCGCGATAACGCTGAGTGTTGCTCTTTGTCTTTCGAAGCGGCCATGCACGCCGGTATCGAAAGTGCCGCGTAGGTTGGAGGCCATGGGGTACTAAGAAGCGAGAAAGCTATTAAACACGGATTTATCCGACAACTGTGATGTTTAGCTAGGAAACTTCCATAGAGAATGAAGCTTGTGCAGGGTGTCTACAAACTTGACATTTCCAAATACCCCGAGTTGTCCAGGTTTTCCCTGAGGGCCTTTGCAAAATTCCCTAAGTGACACACAACTTTCTTTTATGCCAAGACGGGCTGACACCACATCGCCCGATGCTGTCGCTATCTATAAATAAAAAAAACGACTATATCCAGTTTGAATAGCAAGGAGTAGCGTTTATTTTATACCAGAAGAAAACAGAAGGGAGGGGTTAGTAAAATGCACAGCGAATAGAATATAAAAAAAAATGGTAATACCCATAGCAAATCGAGTCGGACATGCTCAAATACGAATAAAAAGGACATGCATACAAAAGCAAATATTTTCGAATATGAGCTATTACGATCAACTGATAGCAAGCTCATTGGTATGAGGCCCGAACTTTGTCACGACTGAGGTTCTCTCGCAACAGCTGGTAAGTCAACCTCAACTGTCCTGAAATACTCTCAGCCCGCGCACGACGTCTCAGAGTTTCGTTTCACCGCTTTAAAAAGTTCATTTTGGTTTGGATGAGAAACACCTGCATCTCGGCGCACGGCGACACTTTGTTTTCACAATTGCCTCTTCCATAGCTTGTTAAGCTTCACCGCAAATAATTTCGTCTATGCTTCACAGCGTAACATTGCTGTATTAAGGCGAAGCTGACTTTTGGGAACCGGTATTGTGCAACGCGCCGTGCTTTCCGAGCTTGGAAAACAATCGCGAGGATCACAAAGGCGGAGTCGGTGCCATTGCTGACAGCGCCGAATTCTGTCAATGAAAAACACGGCACCGAACGGCAAGAAGCTAATGGCGTTTTTCACTGGTCGATTCGGAGCAGGATTTCTTGCTCCGCGGCAATGAATCCGAATTTCACTGGTCGATCTGGAGCGGGTTCGCGCGTTCCACTGGTCGTTTCGGATCAACTCGCTCCGCGCCGGATCGCTCTCACTTGCTCCGCCGCCGAGGCGCGGATTCGGGCGGAAATAGCACGCGTCACTTCCGTCTTCAAGCGAAATCGGTACCGGTTGGTACGCACAACCAATGCCTCCTTGGCACAACATTGTGTTGCTTCGCAAAATGGCTGCGTTCGTTGCTGCTGCAGAGCTCGCGTTTAGCGATGAGAGCTCGGACGACAGCGATTACTAGGTGACGCAGGTGCTGTACGAAGCCTTCTATGCACGTTGTCCATGCATAATCTTTGCGGGCGCGACTTGGAAATGACGGACTCTGCGATTGCCGTGGTCAAATTACGCACGGGGGACGGTGAGTTTGGTTGCCGTGGAAACGTAGAGAGCAGAAGTCGGGCATGGTTTCCGGAACCGGTTTGTGCGACGTGCACGCAGACTTCCTGTGTGATCCCCCACGGAGCATTTGTGCGCTCCGCTGGCCGATTCGGATTCGCGAAACCCGAGCGCTCGCTCGAGGATTTCGGCGGCCGCTCCAGATCGACCAGTGAAAAACGCCATAAGCTTTAGCACGGGTGCTTCTATCTAAATACATGTAAAATGAGAATTCGTTTTTCTCGGCAACCACTACACCAAACTTGCCCAGGTTGGTTGCATTTAAAAGAAAAAAAATTAAAATCTAGTAACTGTTGGTTTCAAATTTTTTATTTAGGTTGTCAATTTTTTACTGAAAATTGGCAAAAATCGCAAATTTTCAGAAAACGAAACTATCATGTTTACAATTCCGTAACTGAGCAATGAAAAATGATATCACAATTCTGTGAATTACATCTCATAGTACATTTAAGCGGACAAAATTGATATGTTAAACATGAATCTAAAGAAATTCAGTAATATGGAAGTACAGCTTTCGCATAACCCTTGTACACAACGTAACAAATTCACGTAATATATTAGTTGACATAGAGAATTTGTCCGCTTTGAATGATCTAATGGATTACGTTTACAGAACCGCGATATCTATTCTTGACGGAGAGCTATTAATTTGTAAACTTCGTGCTTCTATATTTGTCGAACGTTCGAATTTTTGAAGATTCTTTCAACAAATTTCAGCCTCTAAATCAAAATTCCGCTTCCAGCAGTCACTAGAATTGAACTTTCTCTCTCAAATGCAACTAATTTTATCAAAATCGATCTAGAAATTATCTCAGAAATGCGTTTTCGCGTTTTACATGTATTTGAATAGGCCGAGTCGGAGTTGGACCCGAGCTAAAGCTTTCTCTTAAAAGACCCCTCAACAGGTCCCATAGAAAATTTTGGCTGTACGCTGGAAGTTGTTACATGTCCTCTAGCACGGGCACCACCTTCATTATTTTCTCCTCGTTCTCTTTCTTTCTTTTTCTTCTCTCTCTCTCTCTCTGCTGACGGCGTTGTCCGGTTTCGTGCAGCGCACGATTTTGCGCGCTGTGTACAAGGACACATGACTACCAATGCATGCTACACGAATACTGAGGCAGAACAAGCGGATCGCAGAGCATGATCACTGGCTGGAACACGGTAGAAAATGGCAGTTTCGGTACCTGCGCACGTGATTGCACGACCGTGGGAACAAGCAGACGAAGCAGAAGTACATCTCTCTTGCTTCGGTGCGAAGTAAAACAAAAAACACGCAGACATTCCGTTTGTGTGTTTTATTATTTTTCAAAACTTCAATTTGTCAATTCAAGCAACAGATCACACAAATAACAGATGTTGCCTTGATTAATGCTCAAATTCAGGTCTCACCACGAGCGACGTCACACTGCAGACCCGAGTAAGTAGGCGCAGAAACACAAGAACGTCACCGTCCGGCTTGGAGCGCGGTCGCCGCGAGGGAAAGAGAAAACAGCGTTCGGATTGAAATTTCAGACCTTTACGCGGTGCGTAGCGATGTAATTCTTCGCACACGCAATCGTTAACGCGCATTGTATGCTCTGCGCTTGTCACCTCAACATGGCCAGACATGGTGAAGTGCCCTTTAATAGCGAATGTCGAAGCAGCTAGGCCTGGCGTTGCCGCAGTGGTGGCTACTATGGTGGCTACGGCTGCCAGCGGATCTGCATGCGAGAGCGCCGGTTCGAGGCGGCGAGGTAATCAAAATGGCGGCGGTGCTCGCTTTGATTAAATATCTTTTCGGATCTACGGTCAAGGCAAACAGTTCGGAAAATCGGACGGCGAAGTGTTCTTACGTCCGAAATTTGAGACGGTTTTACAGATTGACCCTATGGGGTACGTAGTGGTGCCACGAAGGCGTCCGGAAGGTCGGTGGTCATTGATTGTACACTGGCAGCTCCTCCACCCGACAACACGGCGTCAAAGACCATTCGTTACGATTCCTCTCTGTTACTCGAGTCAGCGTTACCGCGACTTTCGTTCCCTTTCAATAAAATTACAGCGAATTTTCCCTGATTGAAGCACAAATTCCCTGAGTTTTCCCTGAGTATTTCCAGACAACTCAACATCCTTGCGAATTCCCGGTTTTTCCGGTTGGTAGACACCCTGCCATGATGGTTGGCTTTGCCCGATTCGTGGAACTTTGCGGTAGGCAGGTTCCTGTATCGCGTCGCTTTAATAAATGGAAACTATAACGTATTACCACACGTTCATCTTCAACGAGGCCGTGCTGCTGTCGGCACACACAAGTAGCCTCGCGACCAGTGGCGTAGCAACAGGGGGGGCCGGGGGGCCGGGGGGCCGTGGGCCCCGGGTGCAAGGGGCCAGTGGCGGGGGGGGGGGGGGTGTCATATACGCCTGAAGACACCCTATCCGCCGGTTACACCGGGGGGGGGGGGGCGGTGACAGAAGACCTATGGGCCCCGGGTGCCAGACGACCTAGCTACGCCACTGCCTATAGCCCAGGGAAATTATTGTTTTGGGCCGGTCCAATAAACTCCCTTGAAAGTGCTCGTTCTTTGCATGGATCACTTCGCACGCACGTGCTGATGCCGATTTACGCGATAAATAAGCGAATAAGCGGAGAATAATTTTCTCTGAAAAATGAAAAAAAACGGTAAGCCTATAGCCCAGGGAAATTATTGTTTTTGGCCGGTCCAATAAACTCCCTTGAAAGTGCTCGTTCTTTGCATGGATCACTTCGCATGCACGTGCTGATGCCGATTTACGCGATAAATAAGCGAATAAGCGGAGAATAATTTTCTCTGAAAAATGAAAAAAAAACGGTAAGCCTATAGCCCAGGGAAATTATTGTTTTTGGCCGGTCCAATAAACTCCCTTGAAAGTGCTCGTTCTTTGCATGGATCACTTCGCACGCACGTGCTGATGCCGATTTACGCGATAAATAAGCGAATAAGGGGAGAATAATTTTCTCGGAAAAATGAAAAAAACGGTAAGCCTATAGCCCAGGGAAATAATTGTTTTGGGCAGGTCCAATAAACTCTCTTGAAAGTGCTCGTTCTTTGCATGGATCACTTCGCACGCACGTGCTAAGGCCTATTTACGCGATAAATAAGTGAATAAGCGGAGAATAATTTTCTCGGAAAAATGAAAAAAACGGTAAGCCTATAGCCCAGGGAAATAATTGTTTTGGGCAGGTCCAATAAACTCTCTTGAAAGTGCTCGTTCTTTGCATGGATCACTTCGCACGCACGTGCTAAGGCCTATTTACGCGATAAATAAGTGAATAAGCGGAGAATAATTTTCTCGGAAAAATGAAAAAAACGGTAAGCCCAGGGAAATTATTGTTTTGGGCAGGTCCAATAAACTCTCTTGAACGTGCTCGTTCTTTGCATGGATCACTTCGCACGCACGTGCTAAGGCCTATTTACGCGATAAATAAGTGAATAAGCGGAGAATAATTTTCTCGGAAAAATGAAAAAACGGTAAGCCTATAGCCCAGGGAAATTATTGTTTTGGGCAGGTCCAATAAACTCCCTTGAAAGTGCTCGTTCTTTGCATGGATCACTTCGCACGCACGTGCTGATGCCGATTTGCGCGATAAATAAGCGAATAAGCGGAGAATAATTTTCTCTGAAAAATGAAAAAAACGGTAAGCCTATAGCCCAGGGAAATTATTGTTTTTGGCCGGTCCAATAAACTCCCTTGAAAGTGCTCGTTCTTTGCATGGATCACTTCGCACGCACGTGCTGATGCCGATTTACGCGATAAGTAAGCGAATAAGCGGAGAATAATTTTCTCGGAAAAATGAAAAAAAAAACGGTAAACGGAAATAATTGTTTTGGGCAGGTCCAATAAACTCTCTTGAAAGTGCTCGTTCTTTGCATGGATCACTTCGCACGCACGTGCTAAGGCCTATTTACGCGATAAATAAGTGAATAAGCGGAGAATAATTTTCTCGGAAAAATGAAAAAAACGGTAAGCCTATAGCCCAGGGAAATAATTGTTTTGGGCAGGTCCAATAAACTCTCTTGAAAGTGCTCGTTCTTTGCATGGATCACTTCGCACGCACGTGCTAAGGCCTATTTACGCGATAAATAAGTGAATAAGCGGAGAATAATTTTCTCGGAAAAATGAAAAAACGGTAAGCCTATAGCCCAGGGAAATTATTGTTTTGGGCAGGTCCAATAAACTCCCTTGAAAGTGCTCGTTCTTTGCATGGATCACTTCGCACGCACGTGCTGATGCCGATTTACGCGATAAATAATCGAATAAGCGGAGAATAATTTTCTCGGAAAAATGAAAAAACGGTAAGCCTATAGCCCAGGGAAATTATTGTTTTGGGCAGGTCCAATAAACTCCCTTGAAAGTGCTCGTTCTTTGCATGGATCACTTCGCACGCACGTGCTGATGCCGATTTACGCGATAAATAATCGAATAAGCGGAGAATAATTTTCTCGGAAAAATGGAAAAACGGTAAGCCTATAGCCCAGGGAAATAATTGTTTTGGGCAGGTCCAATAAACTCTCTTGAAAGTGCTCGTTCTTTGCATGGATCACTTCGCACGCACGTGCTGATGCCGATTTACGCGATAAATAAGCGAATAAGCGGAGAATAATTTTCTCGGAAAAATGAAAAAAACGGTAAGCCTATAGCCCATGAAAGTAATTGTTTTGGGCAGGTCCAATAAACTCCCTTGAAAGTGCTCGTTCTTTGCATGGATCACTTCGCACGCACGTGCTGATGCCGATTTACGCGATTAATAAGCGAATAAGCGGAGAATAATTTTCTCGGAAAAATGAAAAAACGGTAAGCCCAGGGAAATAATTGTTTTGGGCAGGTCCAATAAACTCCCTTGAAAGTGCTCGTTCTTTGCATGGATCACTTCGCACGCACGTGCTGATGCCGATTTACGCGATAAATAATCGAATAAGCGGAGAATAATTTTCTCGGAAAAATGAAAAAACGGTAAGCCTATAGCCCATGAAAGTAATTGTTTTGGGCAGGTCCAATAAACTCCCTTGAAAGTGCTCGTTCTTTGCATGGATCACTTCGCACGCACGTGCTGATGCCGATTTACGCGATTAATAAGCGAATAAGCGGAGAATAATTTTCTCGGAAAAATGAAAAAACGGTAAGCCCAGGGAAATAATTGTTTTGGGCAGGTCCAATAAACTCTCTTGAAAGTGCTCGTTCTTTGCATGGATCACTTCGCACGCACGTGCTAAGGCCTATTTACGCGATAAATAAGTGAATAAGCGGAGAATAATTTTCTCGGAAAAATGAAAAAACGGTAAGCCTATAGCCCAGGGAAATTATTGTTTTGGGCAGGTCCAATAAACTCCCTTGAAAGTGCTCGTTCTTTGCATGGATCACTTCGCACGCACGTGCTGATGCCGATTTACGCGATAAATAATCGAATAAGCGGAGAATAATTTTCTCGGAAAAATGAAAAAAACGGTAAGCCTATAGCCCAGGGAAATAATTGTTTTGGGCAGGTCCAATAAACTCTCTTGAAAGTGCTCGTTCTTTGCATGGATCACTTCGCACGCACGTGCTAAGGCCTATTTACGCGATAAATAAGTGAATAAGCGGAGAATAATTTTCTCGGAAAAATGAAAAAACGGTAAGCCCAGGGAAATTATTGTTTTGGGCAGGTCCAATAAACTCTCTTGAAAGTGCTCGTTCTTTGCATGGATCACTTCGCACGCACGTGCTGATGCCGATTTACGCGATAAATAATCGAATAAGCGGAGAATAATTTTCTCGGAAAAATGAAAAAACGGTAAGCCTATAGCCCAGGGAAATAATTGTTTTGGGCAGGTCCAATAAACTCTCTTGAAAGTGCTCGTTCTTTGCATGGATCACTTCGCACGCACGTGCTAAGGCCTATTTACGCGATAAATAAGTGAATAAGCGGAGAATAATTTTCTCGGAAAAATGAAAAAACGGTAAGCCCAGGGAAATTATTGTTTTGGGCAGGTCCAATAAACTCTCTTGAAAGTGCTCGTTCTTTGCATGGATCACTTCGCACGCACGTGCTAAGGCCTATTTACGCGATAAATAAGTGAATAAGCGGAGAATAATTTTCTCGGAAAAATGAAAAAAAAACGGTAAGCCTATAGCCCAGGGAAATAATTGTTTTGGGCAGGTCCAATAAACTCTCTTGAAAGTGCTCGTTCTTTGCATGGATCACTTCGCACGCACGTGCTAAGGCCTATTTACGCGATAAATAAGTGAATAAGCGGAGAATAATTTTCTCGGAAAAATGAAAAAACGGTAAGCCCAGGGAAATTATTGTTTTGGGCAGGTCCAATAAACTCCCTTGAAAGTGCTCGTTCTTTGCATGGATCACTTCGCACGCACGTGCTGATGCCGATTTGCGCGATAAATAAGCGAATAAGCGGAGAATAATTTTCTCTGAAAAATGAAAAAAACGGTAAGCCTATAGCCCAGGGAAATTATTGTTTTTGGCCGGTCCAATAAACTCCCTTGAAAGTGCTCGTTCTTTGCATGGATCACTTCGCACGCACGTGCTGATGCCGATTTACGCGATAAATAAGCGAATAAGCGGAGAATAATTTTCTCGGAAAAATGAAAAAAACGGTAAGCCTATAGCCCAGGGAAATAATTGTTTTGGGCAGGTCCAATAAACTCTCTTGAAAGTGCTCGTTCTTTGCATGGATCACTTCGCACGCACGTGCTAAGGCCTATTTACGCGATAAATAAGTGAATAAGCGGAGAATAATTTTCTCGGAAAAATGAAAAAACGGTAAGCCTATAGCCCAGGGAAATTATTGTTTTGGGCAGGTCCAATAAACTCCCTTGAAAGTGCTCGTTCTTTGCATGGATCACTTCGCACGCACGTGCTGATGCCGATTTACGCGATAAATAATCGAATAAGCGGAGAATAATTTTCTCGGAAAAATGGAAAAACGGTAAGCCTATAGCCCATGAAAATAATTGTTTTGGGCAGGTCCAATAAACTCTCTTGAAAGTGCTCGTTCTTTGCATGGATCACTTCGCACGCACGTGCTGATGCCGATTTACGCGATAAATAAGCGAATAAGCGGAGAATAATTTTCTCGGAAAAATGAAAAAAACGGTAAGCCTATAGCCCATGAAAATAATTGTTTTGGGCAGGTCCAATAAACTCCCTTGAAAGTGCTCGTTCTTTGCATGGATCACTTCGCACGCACGTGCTGATGCCGATTTACGCGATTAATAAGCGAATAAGCGGAGAATAATTTTCTCGGAAAAATTAAAAAACGGTAAGCCCAGGGAAATAATTGTTTTGGGCAGGTCCAATAAACTCTCTTGAAAGTGCTCGTTCTTTGCATGGATCACTTCGCACGCACGTGCTAAGGCCTATTTACGCGATAAATAAGTGAATAAGCGGAGAATAATTTTCTCGGAAAAATGAAAAAACGGTAAGCCTATAGCCCAGGGAAATTATTGTTTTGGGCAGGTCCAATAAACTCCCTTGAAAGTGCTCGTTCTTTGCATGGATCACTTCGCACGCACGTGCTGATGCCGATTTACGCGATAAATAATCGAATAAGCGGAGAATAATTTTCTCGGAAAAATGGAAAAACGGTAAGCCTATAGCCCAGGGAAATAATTGTTTTGGGCAGGTCCAATAAACTCTCTTGAAAGTGCTCGTTCTTTGCATGGATCACTTCGCACGCACGTGCTGATGCCGATTTACGCGATAAATAAGCGAATAAGCGGAGAATAATTTTCTCGGAAAAATGAAAAAAACGGTAAGCCTATAGCCCATGAAAGTAATTGTTTTGGGCAGGTCCAATAAACTCCCTTGAAAGTGCTCGTTCTTTGCATGGATCACTTCGCACGCACGTGCTGATGCCGATTTACGCGATTAATAAGCGAATAAGCGGAGAATAATTTTCTCGGAAAAATGAAAAAACGGTAAGCCCAGGGAAATAATTGTTTTGGGCAGGTCCAATAAACTCTCTTGAAAGTGCTCGTTCTTTGCATGGATCACTTCGCACGCACGTGCTAAGGCCTATTTACGCGATAAATAAGTGAATAAGCGGAGAATAATTTTCTCGGAAAAATGAAAAAACGGTAAGCCTATAGC
Source organism: Dermacentor albipictus (assembly GCF_038994185.2). Lineage (NCBI taxonomy): Eukaryota > Metazoa > Arthropoda > Arachnida > Ixodida > Ixodidae > Dermacentor > Dermacentor albipictus. Next base: position 152,748,627 of record NC_091825.1, on the reverse strand, counting down.
CCAGGGAAATTATTGTTTTGGGCAGGTCCAATAAACTCCCTTGAAAGTGCTCGTTCTTTGCATGGATCACTTCGCACGCACGTGCTGATGCCGATTTACGCGATAAATAATCGAATAAGCGGAGAATAATTTTCTCGGAAAAATGAAAAAAACGGTAAGCCTATAGCCCAGGGAAATAATTGTTTTGGGCAGGTCCAATAAACTCTCTTGAAAGTGCTCGTTCTTTGCATGGATCACTTCGCACGCACGTGCTAAGGCCTATTTACGCGATAAATAAGTGAATAAGCGGAGAATAATTTTCTCGGAAAAATGAAAAAACGGTAAGCCCAGGGAAATTATTGTTTTGGGCAGGTCCAATAAACTCTCTTGAAAGTGCTCGTTCTTTGCATGGATCACTTCGCACGCACGTGCTGATGCCGATTTACGCGATAAATAATCGAATAAGCGGAGAATAATTTTCTCGGAAAAATGAAAAAACGGTAAGCCTATAGCCCAGGGAAATAATTGTTTTGGGCAGGTCCAATAAACTCTCTTGAAAGTGCTCGTTCTTTGCATGGATCACTTCGCACGCACGTGCTAAGGCCTATTTACGCGATAAATAAGTGAATAAGCGGAGAATAATTTTCTCGGAAAAATGAAAAAACGGTAAGCCCAGGGAAATTATTGTTTTGGGCAGGTCCAATAAACTCTCTTGAAAGTGCTCGTTCTTTGCATGGATCACTTCGCACGCACGTGCTAAGGCCTATTTACGCGATAAATAAGTGAATAAGCGGAGAATAATTTTCTCGGAAAAATGAAAAAAAAACGGTAAGCCTATAGCCCAGGGAAATAATTGTTTTGGGCAGGTCCAATAAACTCTCTTGAAAGTGCTCGTTCTTTGCATGGATCACTTCGCACGCACGTGCTAAGGCCTATTTACGCGATAAATAAGTGAATAAGCGGAGAATAATTTTCTCGGAAAAATGAAAAAACGGTAAGCCCAGGGAAATTATTGTTTTGGGCAGGTCCAATAAACTCCCTTGAAAGTGCTCGTTCTTTGCATGGATCACTTCGCACGCACGTGCTGATGCCGATTTGCGCGATAAATAAGCGAATAAGCGGAGAATAATTTTCTCTGAAAAATGAAAAAAACGGTAAGCCTATAGCCCAGGGAAATTATTGTTTTTGGCCGGTCCAATAAACTCCCTTGAAAGTGCTCGTTCTTTGCATGGATCACTTCGCACGCACGTGCTGATGCCGATTTACGCGATAAATAAGCGAATAAGCGGAGAATAATTTTCTCGGAAAAATGAAAAAAACGGTAAGCCTATAGCCCAGGGAAATAATTGTTTTGGGCAGGTCCAATAAACTCTCTTGAAAGTGCTCGTTCTTTGCATGGATCACTTCGCACGCACGTGCTAAGGCCTATTTACGCGATAAATAAGTGAATAAGCGGAGAATAATTTTCTCGGAAAAATGAAAAAACGGTAAGCCTATAGCCCAGGGAAATTATTGTTTTGGGCAGGTCCAATAAACTCCCTTGAAAGTGCTCGTTCTTTGCATGGATCACTTCGCACGCACGTGCTGATGCCGATTTACGCGATAAATAATCGAATAAGCGGAGAATAATTTTCTCGGAAAAATGGAAAAACGGTAAGCCTATAGCCCATGAAAATAATTGTTTTGGGCAGGTCCAATAAACTCTCTTGAAAGTGCTCGTTCTTTGCATGGATCACTTCGCACGCACGTGCTGATGCCGATTTACGCGATAAATAAGCGAATAAGCGGAGAATAATTTTCTCGGAAAAATGAAAAAAACGGTAAGCCTATAGCCCATGAAAATAATTGTTTTGGGCAGGTCCAATAAACTCCCTTGAAAGTGCTCGTTCTTTGCATGGATCACTTCGCACGCACGTGCTGATGCCGATTTACGCGATTAATAAGCGAATAAGCGGAGAATAATTTTCTCGGAAAAATTAAAAAACGGTAAGCCCAGGGAAATAATTGTTTTGGGCAGGTCCAATAAACTCTCTTGAAAGTGCTCGTTCTTTGCATGGATCACTTCGCACGCACGTGCTAAGGCCTATTTACGCGATAAATAAGTGAATAAGCGGAGAATAATTTTCTCGGAAAAATGAAAAAACGGTAAGCCTATAGCCCAGGGAAATTATTGTTTTGGGCAGGTCCAATAAACTCCCTTGAAAGTGCTCGTTCTTTGCATGGATCACTTCGCACGCACGTGCTGATGCCGATTTACGCGATAAATAATCGAATAAGCGGAGAATAATTTTCTCGGAAAAATGAAAAAAACGGTAAGCCTATAGCCCAGGGAAATAATTGTTTTGGGCAGGTCCAATAAACTCTCTTGAAAGTGCTCGTTCTTTGCATGGATCACTTCGCACGCACGTGCTAAGGCCTATTTACGCGATAAATAAGTGAATAAGCGGAGAATAATTTTCTCGGAAAAATGAAAAAACGGTAAGCCCAGGGAAATTATTGTTTTGGGCAGGTCCAATAAACTCTCTTGAAAGTGCTCGTTCTTTGCATGGATCACTTCGCACGCACGTGCTGATGCCGATTTACGCGATAAATAATCGAATAAGCGGAGAATAATTTTCTCGGAAAAATGAAAAAACGGTAAGCCTATAGCCCAGGGAAATAATTGTTTTGGGCAGGTCCAATAAACTCTCTTGAAAGTGCTCGTTCTTTGCATGGATCACTTCGCACGCACGTGCTAAGGCCTATTTACGCGATAAATAAGTGAATAAGCGGAGAATAATTTTCTCGGAAAAATGAAAAAACGGTAAGCCCAGGGAAATTATTGTTTTGGGCAGGTCCAATAAACTCTCTTGAAAGTGCTCGTTCTTTGCATGGATCACTTCGCACGCACGTGCTAAGGCCTATTTACGCGATAAATAAGTGAATAAGCGGAGAATAATTTTCTCGGAAAAATGAAAAAAAAACGGTAAGCCTATAGCCCAGGGAAATAATTGTTTTGGGCAGGTCCAATAAACTCTCTTGAAAGTGCTCGTTCTTTGCATGGATCACTTCGCACGCACGTGCTAAGGCCTATTTACGCGATAAATAAGTGAATAAGCGGAGAATAATTTTCTCGGAAAAATGAAAAAACGGTAAGCCCAGGGAAATTATTGTTTTGGGCAGGTCCAATAAACTCCCTTGAAAGTGCTCGTTCTTTGCATGGATCACTTCGCACGCACGTGCTGATGCCGATTTGCGCGATAAATAAGCGAATAAGCGGAGAATAATTTTCTCTGAAAAATGAAAAAAACGGTAAGTCTATAGCCCAGGGAAATTATTGTTTTTGGCCGGTCCAATAAACTCCCTTGAAAGTGCTCGTTCTTTGCATGGATCACTTCGCACGCACGTGCTGATGCCGATTTACGCGATAAATAAGCGAATAAGCGGAGAATAATTTTCTCGGAAAAATGAAAAAAACGGTAAGCCTATAGCCCAGGGAAATAATTGTTTTGGGCAGGTCCAATAAACTCTCTTGAAAGTGCTCGTTCTTTGCATGGATCACTTCGCACGCACGTGCTAAGGCCTATTTACGCGATAAATAAGTGAATAAGCGGAGAATAATTTTCTCGGAAAAATGAAAAAACGGTAAGCCTATAGCCCAGGGAAATTATTGTTTTGGGCAGGTCCAATAAACTCCCTTGAAAGTGCTCGTTCTTTGCATGGATCACTTCGCACGCACGTGCTGATGCCGATTTACGCGATAAATAATCGAATAAGCGGAGAATAATTTTCTCGGAAAAATGGAAAAACGGTAAGCCTATAGCCCATGAAAATAATTGTTTTGGGCAGGTCCAATAAACTCTCTTGAAAGTGCTCGTTCTTTGCATGGATCACTTCGCACGCACGTGCTGATGCCGATTTACGCGATAAATAAGCGAATAAGCGGAGAATAATTTTCTCGGAAAAATGAAAAAAACGGTAAGCCTATAGCCCATGAAAATAATTGTTTTGGGCAGGTCCAATAAACTCCCTTGAAAGTGCTCGTTCTTTGCATGGATCACTTCGCACGCACGTGCTGATGCCGATTTACGCGATTAATAAGCGAATAAGCGGAGAATAATTTTCTCGGAAAAATTAAAAAACGGTAAGCCCAGGGAAATAATTGTTTTGGGCAGGTCCAATAAACTCTCTTGAAAGTGCTCGTTCTTTGCATGGATCACTTCGCACGCACGTGCTAAGGCCTATTTACGCGATAAATAAGTGAATAAGCGGAGAATAATTTTCTCGGAAAAATGAAAAAACGGTAAGCCTATAGCCCAGGGAAATTATTGTTTTGGGCAGGTCCAATAAACTCCCTTGAAAGTGCTCGTTCTTTGCATGGATCACTTCGCACGCACGTGCTGATGCCGATTTACGCGATAAATAATCGAATAAGCGGAGAATAATTTTCTCGGAAAAATGAAAAAACGGTAAGCCTATAGCCCAGGGAAATAATTGTTTTGGGCAGGTCCAATAAACTCTCTTGAAAGTGCTCGTTCTTTGCATGGATCACTTCGCACGCACGTGCTAAGGCCTATTTACGCGATAAATAAATGAATAAGCGGAGAATAATTTTCTCGGAAAAATGAAAAAACGGTAAGCCCAGGGAAATTATTGTTTTGGGCAGGTCCAATAAACTCTCTTGAAAGTGCTCGTTCTTTGCATGGATCACTTCGCACGCACGTGCTGATGCCGATTTACGCGATAAATAATCGAATAAGCGGAGAATAATTTTCTCGGAAAAATGAAAAAACGGTAAGCCTATAGCCCAGGGAAATAATTGTTTTGGGCAGGTCCAATAAACTCTCTTGAAAGTGCTCGTTCTTTGCATGGATCACTTCGCACGCACGTGCTAAGGCCTATTTACGCGATAAATAAGTGAATAAGCGGAGAATAATTTTCTCGGAAAAATGAAAAAACGGTAAGCCCAGGGAAATTATTGTTTTGGGCAGGTCCAATAAACTCTCTTGAAAGTGCTCGTTCTTTGCATGGATCACTTCGCACGCACGTGCTAAGGCCTATTTACGCGATAAATAAGTGAATAAGCGGAGAATAATTTTCTCGGAAAAATGAAAAAAACGGTAAGCCTATAGCCCAGGGAAATAATTGTTTTGGGCAGGTCCAATAAACTCTCTTGAAAGTGCTCGTTCTTTGCATGGATCACTTCGCACGCACGTGCTAAGGCCTATTTACGCGATAAATAAGTGAATAAGCGGAGAATAATTTTCTCGGAAAAATGAAAAAACGGTAAGCCCAGGGAAATTATTGTTTTGGGCAGGTCCAATAAAACTCTCTTGAAAGTGCTCGTTCTTTGCATGGATCACTTCGCACGCACGTGCTAAGGCCTATTTACGCGATAAATAAGTGAATAAGCGGAGAATAATTTTCTCGGAAAAATGAAAAAACGGTAAGCCTATAGCCCAGGGAAATTATTGTTTTGGGCAGGTCCAATAAACTCCCTTGAAAGTGCTCGTTCTTTGCATGGATCACTTCGCACGCACGTGCTGATGCCGATTTGCGCGATAAATAAGCGAATAAGCGGAGAATAATTTTCTCTGAAAAATGAAAAAAAACGGTAAGCCTATAGCCCAGGGAAATTATTGTTTTTGGCCGGTCCAATAAACTCCCTTGAAAGTGCTCGTTCTTTGCATGGATCACTTCGCACGCACGTGCTGATGCCGATTTACGCGATAAATAAGCGAATAAGCGGAGAATAATTTTCTCGGAAAAATGAAAAAAACGGTAAGCCTATTTCTTTTGCATGGATCACTTCGCACGCACGTGCTAAGGCCTATTTACGCGATAAATAAGTGAATAAGCGGAGAATAATTTTCTCGGAAAAATGAAAAAAACGGTAAGCCTATAGCCCAGGGAAATAATTGTTTTGGGCAGGTCCAATAAACTCTCTTGAAAGTGCTCGTTCTTTGCATGGATCACTTCGCACGCACGTGCTAAAGCCTATTTACGCGATAAATAAGTGAATAAGCGGAGAATAATTTTCTCGGAAAAATGAAAAAACGGTAAGCCTATAGCCCAGGGAAATTATTGTTTTGGGCAGGTCCAATAAACTCCCTTGAAAGTGCTCGTTCTTTGCATGGATCACTTCGCACGCACGTGCTGATGCCGATTTACGCGATAAATAATCGAATAAGCGGAGAATAATTTTCTCGGAAAAATGAAAAAACGGTAAGCCTATAGCCCAGGGAAATAATTGTTTTGGGCAGGTCCAATAAACTCTCTTGAAAGTGCTCGTTCTTTGCATGGATCACTTCGCACGCACGTGCTAAGGCCTATTTACGCGATAAATAAGTGAATAAGCGGAGAATAATTTTCTCGGAAAAATGAAAAAACGGTAAGCCTATAGCCCAGGGAAATTATTGTTTTGGGCAGGTCCAATAAACTCCCTTGAAAGTGCTCGTTCTTTGCATGGATCACTTCGCACGCACGTGCTGATGCCGATTTGCGCGATAAATAAGCGAATAAGCGGAGAATAATTTTCTCTGAAAAATGAAAAAAACGGTAAGCCTATAGCCCAGGGAAATTATTGTTTTTGGCCGGTCCAATAAACTCCCTTGAAAGTGCTCGTTCTTTGCATGGATCACTTCGCACGCACGTGCTAAGGCCTATTTACGCGATAAATAAGTGAATAAGCGGAGAATAATTTTCTCGGAAAAATGAAAAAAACGGTAAGCCTATAGCCCAGGGAAATTATTGTTTTGGGCAGGTCCAATAAACTCCCTTGAAAGTGCTCGTTCTTTGCATGGATCACTTCGCACGCACGTGCTGATGCCGATTTACGCGATAAATAATCGAATAAGCGGAGAATAATTTTCTCGGAAAAATGGAAAAACGGTAAGCCTATAGCCCAGGGAAATAATTGTTTTGGGCAGGTCCAATAAACTCTCTTGAAAGTGCTCGTTCTTTGCATGGATCACTTCGCACGCACGTGCTGATGCCGATTTACGCGATAAATAAGCGAATAAGCGGAGAATAATTTTCTCGGAAAAATGAAAAAAACGGTAAGCCTATAGCCCAGGGAAATAATTGTTTTGGGCAGGTCCAATAAACTCTCTTGAAAGTGCTCGTTCTTTGCATGGATCACTTCGCACGCACGTGCTAAGGCCTATTTACGCGATAAATAAGTGAATAAGCGGAGAATAATTTTCTCGGAAAAATGAAAAAAACGGTAAGCCTATAGCCCAGGGAAATTATTGTTTTGGGCAGGTCCAATAAACTCTCTTGAAAGTGCTCGTTCTTTGCATGGATCACTTCGCACGCACGTGCTAAGGCCTATTTACGCGATAAATAAGTGAATAAGCGGAGAATAATTTTCTCGGAAAAATGAAAAAACGGTAAGCCTATAGCCCAGGGAAATTATTGTTTTGGGCAGGTCCAATAAACTCCCTTGAAAGTGCTCGTTCTTTGCATGGATCACTTCGCACGCACGTGCTGATGCCGATTTACGCGATAAATAATCGAATAAGCGGAGAATAATTTTCTCGGAAAAATGAAAAAACGGTAAGCCTATAGCCCAGGGAAATAATTGTTTTGGGCAGGTCCAATAAACTCTCTTGAAAGTGCTCGTTCTTTGCATGGATCACTTCGCACGCACGTGCTAAGGCCTATTTACGCGATAAATAAATGAATAAGCGGAGAATAATTTTCTCGGAAAAATGAAAAAACGGTAAGCCCAGGGAAATAATTGTTTTGGGCAGGTCCAATAAACTCTCTTGAAAGTGCTCGTTCTTTGCATGGATCACTTCGCACGCACGTGCTAAGGCCTATTTACGCGATAAATAAGTGAATAAGCGGAGAATAATTTTCTCGGAAAAATGAAAAAACGGTAAGCCCAGGGAAATTATTGTTTTGGGCAGGTCCAATAAACTCTCTTGAAAGTGCTCGTTCTTTGCATGGATCACTTCGCACGCACGTGCTAAGGCCTATTTACGCGATAAATAAGTGAATAAGCGGAGAATAATTTTCTCGGAAAAATGAAAAAAAAACGGTAAGCCTATAGCCCAGGGAAATAATTGTTTTGGGCAGGTCCAATAAACTATCTTGAAAGTGCTCGTTCTTTGCATGGATCACTTCGCACGCACGTGCTAAGGCCTATTTACGCGATAAATAAGTGAATAAGCGGAGAATAATTTTCTCGGAAAAATGAAAAAACGGTAAGCCCAGGGAAATTATTGTTTTGGGCAGGTCCAATAAACTCTCTTGAAAGTGCTCGTTCTTTGCATGGATCACTTCGCACGCACGTGCTAAGGCCTATTTACGCGATAAATAAGTGAATAAGCGGAGAATAATTTTCTCGGAAAAATGAAAAAAAACGGTAAGCCTATAGCCCAGGGAAATAATTGTTTTGGGCAGGTCCAATAAACTATCTTGAAAGTGCTCGTTCTTTGCATGGATCACTTCGCACGCACGTGCTAAGGCCTATTTACGCGATAAATAAGTGAATAAGCGGAGAATAATTTTCTCGGAAAAATGAAAAAAACGGTAAGCCTATAGCCCAGGGAAATTATTGTTTTGGGCAGGTCCAATAAACTCTCTTGAAAGTGCTCGTTCTTTGCATGGATCACTTCGCACGCACGTGCTAAGGCCTATTTACGCGATAAATAAGTGAATAAGCGGAGAATAATTTTCTCGGAAAAATGAAAAAACGGTAAGCCTATAGCCCAGGGAAATTATTGTTTTGGGCAGGTCCAATAAACTCCCTTGAAAGTGCTCGTTCTTTGCATGGATCACTTCGCACGCACGTGCTGATGCCGATTTACGCGATAAATAATCGAATAAGCGGAGAATAATTTTCTCGGAAAAATGAAAAAACGGTAAGCCTATAGCCCAGGGAAATAATTGTTTTGGGCAGGTCCAATAAACTCCCTTGAAAGTGCTCGTTCTTTGCATGGATCACTTCGCACGCACGTGCTGATGCCGATTTACGCGATAAATAAGCGAATAAGCGGAGAATAATTTTCTCTGAAAAATGAAAGAACGGTAAGCCTATAGCCAGTGGCGTAGCAACAGGGGGGGCCGGGGGGCCGTGGGCCCCGGGTGCAAGGGGCCAGTGGCGGGGGGGGGGGGGGGGGGTGTCATATACGCCTGAAGACACCCTTTCCGCCGGTTACACCGGGGGGGGGGGGGTGACAGAAGACCTATGGGCCCCGGGTGCCAGACGACCTAGCTACGCCACTGCTCGCGACCCTCACACAACTATTCAATTTACACTAACACACTGGTCCACCTGGTGTCGCTTTGCGGAGCCCCAAATAATGCTGGATTTCCAGAAACCTGCACAATGTTTCGCATAACACCGATTCCCACAGTGCGTGGGATCTACATAATTTTTTTATTCCATAGCATTGTTTGTACAATAAAAAATTGGCTGCGGCTTAGCTTAGCTAAGCCTGGATATGCAAAGCGAAAGCTTGGTTTCACTTGGTTAAACTTTGATTTAGCTGTAATTGTTATACTAAGGTATACAATAATTGGTAAGCCAGGTATGACGGCTGTGCTTAGGTCGGTGGCTAGACATGACTGTGATGAGGCTTGGGTAGACACACATCGTTCGACGGTGCGACGCCTGTTGCGCCACATGGGAAAGCGCAGGTGCTAAACATGCAGAGAGACGCCGCGATCATACGCAGCGTCGAAGCACAAACGGACAGGGCGCGAACGCGGTCGCTCCATTGATCTTGACGGTGCGATCTGTTGCATTGCGGACCCTGTTCAGTGAAGCAGCTGGCTAGGCGATATCCGCGGGGTGGTCAGACGCCGCTTGGCGACGACGGCTCAAAGCCTCCCGCTCCTGCGCAACGCTCAGAGAAGACGGCCCGGCTACGGTGCCTAGCCCGGCCTCTCTTCACACTGACTAGGCGAGCGCGACACTCTTAGCCAGGCGCGCGGCGAGTCACGTGGTCAGGCGGCGACCCAGCTGCGCAGAGCGCATGCGCCAAGCCGGCGGCGGCGCCAGAGCTCGGCGCGGCGAGTCACGTGAAGCGTTGCCAAGGCTACGGCGCAGCTGCAGTCAAATGAAGGTCAAATTGATGGCGACGGCGAAACTCGGCTCGATGAGGTTAGTAACCTTTCAAAAGCAGATCCCATTCCCTGCGGGAATCGTTATGCGAAGCATTTTGAAGGTAGCCAGCTATCTACTATCGTTTCGCGTTCTGCAAGTGTTACTAGAGGGTGGAACATGCACCGTGTAAGGCGTGAAACTGTGCGCGACGACAACGGCAAGGGGACGGAAGTGGCACGAACTCGCCTTTATAAGCGGAGTGCCATGCCACGTGACGCACGGGCCAATCGTCTCAAAGTACTGGCTTGCACGAGCGAAGAACAGTGATAAGATTATCATTCGCTTTTACCGTGCGTAGGTATGTAGCCTCATCTAACATGCGCGTCTTCGATCGTTACTCCGAAATTTCAGTTTGCTCAAATGATTGGTTACTTGAAGGACATGTACGACCAAAGCGAGTTTCAACCGGACCTATGCCACCAATTTGGTCACTCCTTTAAGTGAAAAATGCTTCTAGTTTTCTTGTGTTGCGTCACAGACTAATGGTAACAGCCCGATGCTGTTACCATTAGGTCACGATCAGACGCATGCTTCTTTCGTGCCAACGCGAGCTAGCTCGTTCAGACATCTGACGAGTATCGCAAGTAGCATGCACGAGCGAGATCACACGAGCGAGATCACACGAACGAGATAACTTTATTTGGAATCCGGCGATTGGGAGGCCCGCGCCTGGGGCCTCCTAGATGGCCAATGAGAGCTGCTGCTCCTGTACAACCAAAGTTGGTCTTGTAGTTCTGAGCTGAGCAGCGCGGCCGACCACCGCGCTGCTCAAAGGCGACTGCCATTTTATCTTGATGTCTGTTACATCCCCACGCCACACACGCCCGCGCCAGTTTCCTTTCAGCCACTGACTCGAGAATGAAATGCTTGAGTGAAAATCATTTTTACCACTGTCATGCGTCCCGTCGCATATCAAGTTACTAATAAGAGTGAGAGCGCGCCACTTTCTCTCCTTCCCTCCTGGCGAACTTTAATTGAGGCGCTGTGTCAGACTGCACCGCCTTCAGGGTCGTCTCGAGTCGTGCAACGAAACACGCTGCAACGTGTCTTCGCCGGAGAAACACACACACACACACACACACACACACACACACACACACACACACACACACACACACACACACACACACACACACACACACACACACACACACACACACACACACACACACACACAGCATTCACAATAACGTTGGACCGTTTGGTAACACTTTGCAGAACCCCAAAGAGTGCAGAATGGCCAACTGCCTGGGAAGTGCTTCATGTACCGTTGATTGCTACAGCGCGTGAGATCTGCACAGTTTTTTTGTATTACAGAACATATTATACGACAACAACATTAAAAGGACACTACATAAAGACAAACACTTTATCACTTTAGACTGATACAGCATTTTACTACCTTCGCGGAAAACAGGTTGGTTATTAGCAGAGAGAACTAAGCTGAAAGTTACATTTTTTAAATATTTCGCGTCGATACCAAGGTGCCTATACATCAGTGTGACCTCACAGATAAAAAAAAATTAAATTATGGAGTTTTACGTGCGAAAACCACTTTCCGGTTACGAGGCACGCCGTAGTGAAGAAACCGACTACTTGGGGTTCATTAACGTGCACCTAGATCTAAGTACACGGGTGTTTTCGCCCCCATCGAAATGCGTCTGCCACGGCCAGGATTCGATCCCGCGACCTCGTGGTCAGCAGCCCAACACTATAGCCACTGAGCAACCACGGCGCGCTCACAGATTTAGTCTTTGGTTCTTTTAGAACACTATGTAGTTTACATTTGCCGATAAACAAGTTAACCGGGCCGGAAAAGACACCGTCAGGGCGAGCTGGCGTGAGACCTTCAACTATGGGCGGCCTATTGTGCAAGGGTAATTTACTGATGCAGCTAACCTTATTTTTTTCTCTTCGGTATCCCTTTAACGTGGAATGTCTATAGCTGGATGGACTGACAATGAGCACAAACCGCCGTATAGACTGAAAAGTTTATTTCTCTCGTTTCTCTGTGTACAAAACACAACCAGAACCTTCAACAAGCTCTGTAGACGAAGAGCACCTCAAGGCGAGCGTTTTTACTTTTCTTTTCGCCTCGCTTCTCTGGCGCTTCCCCCGCCCGCGCAACACGTCCGCCATTAAAGGAAAGTCGGTCACGTATCACTAATGCCACAAAACGTCGCGATTTGGGTTCGCGATCACGCGCTTTCGCGATAACATCACGAGACAGTTCGGAAAAGTACACATACACCACGCGTAACGGGCTATTTTTGTATTTACGCACGCATACTAAAATAAAAACAAGGCTTGCCGCAGGCGCTACCGAATCGGGATCAGTTGACACGATCGGAGCTGCACGCACGCGCGCTGCGGCGCAGGGCCGGAGCCGTCCGACCCGAAAGCCGAAGCAAAGAGCTCGCGCTGGTATAAGCTTACGGACGACATTTAGTTACGAACAACGAGTAAATAAATAAATATAAAAGTGCATTAAGGAAGGGCTCACTCCGTGGCAAGTGTACGACGTGTCAAGCTGCCTTGCCATGACTGCGCGTGTTGAGGAAAAGAGGAACTTTAAGGAAGGTGCATTACGTGGAAACCTGCACAAATTAGTGAGAGCTGCACGTAGACGCTGGTAACAAAAAGGCAGCACACTCGAGGCGTTTAGCAATGAGAAAACGATCGGATCGGAGCACGCTGCACCTAACAAAGGGGGCGCACAGCGAACACTTCAGCACGTATGCCCAACACGCTGCCATACATAGCTGCGCATACATGGGGTGCGCAAGATCTCTGCGTTTTGATCTTTACTTCCAAATTTAGAATTTATGAACTAGACGCAAAAGCACGAGTGTCCGAAGAGTTGCCAGATTCTGAACGCAGGCCTGTTTTGTAGAGTCCCATTTTCAGGAATGCTATTCGGGTCTTTACGCGTACACTGCCGCTGGTGTGACATCACGAAATAGCCGCTTAGTGGTTCACATTGTCCAGATACTGTTGCTTTTTTCTTTCTCTCGAGCTGCGCTGTATCAAACGGGCATATCATAAGTGGAGTGCAGAGCAAACATTAAGCGCGTAACAGCGACACTACCAGCAATCCGTGCGAATGAGAATTTCGCCGAGGGCCGCCCTGCCGTGTGGGTGTGGCTGGGGACTTCTTGAAGCAGCCCTGGCCGGAGGGCCAGTTCATGGGGAACAACGTTTTCACCAACACAGACACCTTAGTTCCTGTGTTCGAGGGGCAGGCACACTAGGACTTGGGTGGCCCCTGCGACGTCGAAGGCTTGTCCGTTGACGATTCTGCGGAGTTGGTGTTCGGTGACGGGTCTGCATGACAAAACAGAAATAAAGTAATGTACTCCGAAAGAAACCGTCGAAAATGATTGTCAAAGTCACCGATAGCTTTCCGGTTACCCAGCTGCATTTCTCAAGTGGAGAACCTTCTCACCTCTTTTCTGCTCCCGTGCCTACTCATATGTGCATGACATCATCGCCTGCGTCAACCAATCACACGCCTCGATCCCTCTCTCTCTATTTCTTTAATTTGAAAAATACTGTCAGCCTTATACAGGCCATTACAGGGAGTGGACGGGTCGGTACACGCAGGAGTACAATGCATCAACTATACATCAGTGATCATAACCGATACAACAGCAATCGACACAACATCCTATACAACCGATAACAAACAAAACGTAAGCCTCATAAGTAAGCATAATACATAAGTAGACATAATATAACCAAGATAACGCATCAATGTCTTATAGCATAAGAAGGTATTCTTCTATCCTCTCCACAAATTCCTCTACGCTATCCATGCCAATAATTTCCCGGGGCAAAGCGTTACATATTTCAATGGTAGCAGGAAAAAAATCCATATTTGCCATATTTGAACTTATCCCCGCTCTTAACTCGCTAACATTCAATTTTGTCACCCTCTACGATGTTAGATCGCCGTCCGCCAACCAGGAAAAACCGCGGAAATATCGAAGTTTTAATATAAAGCTAACGGCGGCATATACGTATACGCTGCCCCCCCCCCCCAAAAAAAAAAAAGAAGAAAGGAAGAAGAAACGAAGTTTACGTGATTAAAAAAAAGTTGGGAGTTTTGAGCTAACGTAATTTGATGTGCGTTTCCACTAGTTGCTTATCGTACTCGCAAGTACACTGCTCGCTTTTTCTAATGCACTAACTAGTAAAAGTAATTAACCACCTTTGCAATGAGTAATTTACTGACAATGTGTCAGTTTGAATGTCATATTGCGCATCAGATAAACACACATAAGAAATCCTCGTCAAGTACTTAACACGAGCTAAAGTTTTCCGTAGTTCACATATTCACTAGAAAAGGTTAGCCACAAACTTCACTAAAACACGTCGAAGTCTGGGATGTCAAGCGACGACGTCACCGTTGCCGCCGTTTTGTCGCGTGATAGAGGTTGAAAAACGGAAGATTCAGTCGCAGTTTCAGCTGACGCCGTCACTGGCAAAAGTCATCACCACGTTTCAAAATGGATGCTAAAAAAATTATTACATCCCGGAAAAATTTATGACAGCGTGTGAATGAGCTTGCAGGTGCATTCAGTCAAAGTTAGCTTCAGAGGCACCTATTTTGGCGAAAACAGTGGTTAATACTCGATCACAGCTTTTCGAAAGTTTCCTGGCGATTAATATAACCTGAAAGGAAGGATAGTGAAGATTCTCACAGCCAACGCATTGGTTGGTTCCGTTTGACTTCACCCCTTCCGTACGTCACTAGCAGGAGCTCTTCAGGATTACGGTTGTGTTCAAGCATTCGTTCTAGCAACGAGGGCTATCTAACTTGACGTACAAGACACGTTGACGTGTATGACGACGAACGTGCCTTGATAGCGTTCCTCCCCCACGGCGTCAAAATTTTTACACCAACGAGTTATTGCGAGTAATTCTCCTTTGAAAAGCCTTAGAAATAAAAGCCACTTATACGTCCCTGACATTTTATTTTAAACTATACCACTGAGCAACATTTCTATGCCAGCGTTTTATCAAGACTGCTGTCTCTCCGCCAACGGGCCTTGATCAACAGCGCCCGCCTGTGTCATTGTCAACTTCGACAATACATGCTGTCGAAGATATATTCTTTGCTGTGTATGCGTATGGACTGGAGCAGGCCTTAATATGGCAATTTTTCGACAAAGACGATAAAGTAGTTGCCTGCGCCTACAGAAATGTTGTCGCTTGTGCCGACAACAGCCCGCTTTGGGAGGAAACGTTCCTGGGGCGCTGTCGGAACGAAAGATGATGATCAATGAGCTCCTGAGCTTCCTGCGTTCAAGTGACCCTTAAAAAAAAAGAAGAAAAAACCCTGCGTTTTGTTTCGTACCTGTGCTTTCTGCCCCTTTATTTTCGTCGTTCCGCATCCCTTCGCCCCACCCCCCCTCCGGGCCCTCATTTGATGAGTACATTTTGATGAGTATAGGTACACCTGCGAGAACAGGAAATAAATCTGTTGTTGAGAGTTAGCGCCGTGTGTTTGTCTAATCTGACTTTCCGTGTCCCTCTCATTCTGCCTGCGCTACAAGAAACTAGAAGGCACCATTTATACAAGCCCATGTACACCTATCCTCGTCGATTACAGTGTTAAAAAAAATCCTTCAAGGAACCTGCGTATGTGCATTAATGGTATGCATACATACTTGCCACGACAGCTCTAACGTGCCATTTACCACGCAGACCCAGTGGCGATGTCTAGGCGATCGAAAAAGACAACAAGTGAAGAGAAAAGCAAGAGAAAACACCTAATATAAAAGTAACAACGCATTTGAATAGAATGTCAAAATAATTTAATGAATGTCTCGCGTGCGCACAGGCTCCGGATCCTCTGTAGCGCGTGCAAAAGTGACAGTCAGTTTTTTTTTTTTTTCCCGCGCTACCGCGTTCGCTGCGCTTGGCCACACACACAGCGCGGGCGCATGTGCGCGCGTCTTACCGCTGCACGAGAGCTTCTGGAAGGAGCAAGGCAGGGACGCGGTGCTGACGTTAGTGGCGCCCTCCTCGAGGATGTCGGGGAGGGCGTTACGACGCCCCGTGCGACCCGTCTGCAGGAAGGCGTCGAAGGCCGGCGCCGTGCCGCCCGCGGCGCCCGCGGGGTCGCCGACCGGCTGCTGCTCGACCTCCATCCCCGGCTCACTGCGCAGCGTGAGAGAGGAACGAGCACCGGGCTCCATCGGTTCGAGCACACAGAAGTATTCCGCACGGGACAGGCGTCAGAGCATGCACTTCCAACGTGCCGACTGCCGGAACTGGACGTGCATCGCGGCGCAAATACGACGCAAGGTCGAGCTGGGCGTGACCCGTTGGCTGGCACCATACACGATCTATATATAATCTCAAATATAATGCTAAATGAGAGATATATATATAACACTAAAAATAACGATAATAATGCTATTTTGCTCAACAATTCAATGTGCCGGCTGTCGGTTCGACCCCCACACCGGCACGTCGTTTCCCCCTTCTCCCTAAATCGACATGCTGTATAAGCCGCATCTCGTGCGCTACATACCAAACAGCTGAATTGTCTCGAGCCGGATTCCTCCCTAGTTCTTCAAACTTTTCACCGGTTCACCGAATGTTCACCGAAAGATTACGCAGCTTCATAACTCCACAATCCCCATTCATTGAGATGTGCCTATTACGGCCGTCTAAGGTGGACAAAATCGATACGTTAAGTATTCTATCAAGCACAGGAACAAATAATGAATGCTAGTTCAGCAAAACTCACGTAGTCAGAGTAACAAGTACATGTAAAATGTAAAATAGCATGTCAGACTTATCCGCCTTAGCCGGTCTAAGAGACACCGTTTGCAGAATTACTCGGTTCTCCCTAAATCGACACCTGTTCTTCGGTGAGAAGTCAAAGAGCTGTAAACTTAACGTCCCAGCTCTTATGAAATTCAATAATTTTGTATAACTTTTTCACAATATTTCAAACCCAAAATCAAAATTTTGCCAGCAACAGTCGGTGTACGAGATTTCGTCTTCTCCGTTAAAACGGAAAAGATTTTGGTTCATACTTAGTGGTGGACTATAGTTTGTCAATTATGATGGAATATAGCAGCGCACTTCGAAATAAGGACGTGATACAGAGCGAGCAAACGCAGCGCTCATGTTTGTTCACTCTGTGCACCTTGTTTCGAAGTGCGCTGCCATATTCCATCAGAACTTAATTTACATCAATTCAGTGGCTGCCCAAGAAGAGCATAATATCTGCATTTCACACATATTTGAATGGAAAAATGACGTACAGCCCGCGATAGAACGCACAATCAAGCAGACAATGCGGACGCTCGGATCCGACTACGCACAGACAATGCGAGCACCAGAGAAAATACTAATAAAATCTGTTTTTTTTTCTCTGATATTTTTTGTGCCAAAACCACGATATGCATTAGGGGGCACGCCGCAGTCCGAATTAAATTTGACTAACTGGGGTTCTTTAACATGCGCCTAAATCTCAGTACGTGCACGAGCAATTTTCGCAGGTCTCCCACCATCGCAATGCGACCGCGTTCGAACCCGCAACGTCGAGCTCAGCAGCGCAACGTCATAGCAACTAAGCTACCGCTGCAGGCATCAGCATTTTCAATGGCGCAAAACACGAGGCAAAGAAAGGTGCTCTACGGCACAGGTGCCGACGATGCGTCAAGACTGAGGTTTCGATATATATATATATATATATATATATATATATATATATATATATATATATATATATATATATAATACCGGGAACGGCTGGAGTCCGAGCGCGAACGTGGGTGCCTAGGAAGGAAGGAAGAAGGAAGGAAGGAAGGAAGGAAGGAAGGAAAAAGTGGAGAAGGAAGGCAGGTAGGTTAACCAGTTTAGCTTAACCGGTTTGTTACCCTACACATGGGAGTGGGATGGGGGGAATGAAAGATGGGGCTCCAAGATCTCTGGGCGCCTCTCGACCAACGCCGTGCACAATGATTGCAGCACTTTTCTGATGGCCTTCGTTACGACCGCGGTCAAACGAAATGTCATGTGACGCTGAAGGGAGAATTAAAAATAGGCACGAAGAGCAAATAGAAGCTTCAAACGCACGTCCGCTCTCAAGCACGTCCCTCTAAACTTTTATCACTTTATTGATTCCATGATGCAGAACGTGCCTCGAGCTTTAACGAGAGCGAACCACAAAGGCACCCTTCTTGGGAATACTCCGCTCGTCGCCGTTCCATCGACTTTACGCACCGCTGTCACGCGCCTTGCGTCACGCCTGACCGTCGAGCGTCCTACCGCATTGACCCCCGAGCGAGCCGGAGGCATCACTGCACGGCATTTGCACAAGGCGAGCGAAGTTCCACTTCGTGAGGCTGACGCACTCCACTTTCTTGACAGGCCGGCACGGAAAGCCTGCCCGAGATTACTGTCGCCACTATGGGACTGGTCAGGGTGCGCTATAACGTTGCGAAATCTTCTTGCAGCTCTATTGACTTACGACCGGTCTCTCTGCGTATACGACGGCCTCTATTTTCAGCTCAACAAAAGCTGCGTACAGGCTCGACAGATTGCTCGCCTTGAATAGCTGACGTATTTCAGTCTTTGAGCTACATTTCATGAATGCCCGATTACACACCCTGGAACCAACCTTAAGCTTCGACTTCACCAAGACTTCCCCCGAAGAGAGAGAGAGATTCTTGGTTTGGGAAGGAAAAACATGGGGTAAAGTGCAGCGCAGTAACTGTCTGAACGCGACCATTTTGTGCAGGCTATGGTTGGGCGCCGCATTGACCAATGTCCACGCGTCCCGCATAGAGATGGCCGACACCGCAGCTTGTGGCCATTGCGGCAAATAGTAAACAATCCGTCATGTTCTGTGCAAGTACCTGCAGTACGTGCAGTGTGCAGAGACAATCATTTTCGGTTGTGCTCAACCAGTTGGGCGACCGGCCTCGGTCAATGTTACATCGACGGGACTCAACATAGCATCGGAAGGCCGTGCAAGAGCTACTGTGCTTCTTGAGATTCATCGGCCCGTGTGAACGCCTCCAATTGGAACGCCCTTCCTCTTACTTTTTTTTTCTTGTTCTTTACCTTTATTTTTTTTCTTTCTTTCCAATTCCTATTTGACGCCCCCTGTTTGACGTAACTTCGGCCACAGTGGCAACCTGGTGAACGCTCGAAAATTTGTTTACGTCGATGCTGAGTCGAAGGGTGTCAAAAACGTGCTGGACAATTTGCAAGGATTAGCTGCAGTTTTGCTATTTCATGACGAGGAAATACTGTGCACGTGTTCTTCTTTCAGTTAAGATTATGTAAGACCATGTAAGACCTCTAATGCACAACATATAATTGATGATACGCTAAGTCTCATACCGCGAACTACTGAGCTTGAGCACGGAAAACTTAATTCATAGTCTACAGTAGCGTTTTTGATACGCTTGAGTGATTTTTCAGTTGTGGATAACTTAGAAAACGAATTAGCAGTGGTTATTATTAATAAACTTTTACTCAAATATAATGTTATGGCGCAGCTTAAATAAAACACCCTACGTTTTGCATAGATAACTACATGATTGCTTGGAAATTTAGAAAGGTAAAGCTGAACAAGTAATGGCAAAAGGACTTGTGATGCCCCAAACACGGAAATTAGACATATCCACGTACTACTCCTTCATTCTAACAGTAGCTGAAAGGTGGCAGCGCCAGAGTTCACTCGAGTATTTTTTGCAGAAAGGTTTATCGACAGTTAACAGAAAGCCGACCACGCCGTGTTCAATATACAGGATGTTCCAACTATCATGCACCAAGATTTAAAAATATGCAAATGTCACGTAGATAAACAGAACCAAGGCAATTAGATCATTGGATGAAAAGTGTCAATGAGAAACTTGTTGAGCAACATCAAAAACTGCCGATATAGCTTTCTGTTGCTCAGTACGTGCTACAGAAAAGTGTTTATTCCGAGTGTGAAAGAAGCCCGCGAATACAGTAAGATTGCCGCGCGACTGGCCGCTCGAAGCACTTTCGCTCGTGGCAGTCGCACTAATAACACCGAACATTTGAATTAGCGCACTTGCCTGCGTTTCAACCCCAAGCTTTGAGAAACATAATATCGAGAATACGATGCTTTGACGCAGCATACAGCGCGGGGTGAGCGGCAAAGTTAAATGCCGTCACCGTGCTCTACGCCGTTCCACGCACGGGAGCGAACACGGTTTCGCTCTCGCCACGTGCGCGCCCCATCGTAGCTCGCCCGCACGAGCGTGCAGCCCGTTCGGCTGCGTAGCATCTGCGTCGGCCCTCTTTGCTGGAGCGCGTGCTGGGCGCGTGGCGAGTTGATCGAGGCTGCCCGCCGCACGTTGCCCCGCAGGCGGCACATTTGGCGTGGAAACAATGCGAAGCGTGCCGCGACGATGGCTCTACAGCCCCATTGTTCTGCGCGCGAGTAGCGGAGCTGTCCGCGAGTGATGACCGACACGCGGCGGCAGGACCGCGCGCACTGCATGCGGCGCAGGGCTGAACTCGAGGCAGCGATGTGGAGCGGGCCGAGCCGCGAAACGACGCGTGCCATTTGCGCGTATAGTCTGTAGCTTACGTCTCTTTCACAAAAGGGAGCTTTTCGGCATTGTCGCGAAAAATTGTGACTGACATTCGCTTTCACTCGGCTTTTATTGACGATAAGCAGAAGGGGTTTTATCGTAACGCGATGCACAAGGCGCGCGAAGCGCCGTCAGACTGGGGTACCATCGCCGCAGTGACGTGGTAGCGGGGCGTCCTACCGTCGGCGCATGCGCAGCTTTATGGCTTTAACTTTAGTCGCGGCCACCTAGACACGTGGCGAGTCACGTTTAAATGGCAAAGCGTTCAAAAGCTTAATCACCGCCGCGGCGACTCCAGTGGCTATATATCAGTGGCCCACTAAGCAGGAAATCGCGCGAAATCGAAGCCGGGAACCGAGGTGCGAGTTAACACATGTGCAGAAATTCCGTAGGGTTGACCACTGAACTTTCGTCGGACTATAAGGTGCTGTTTTTAGATTTGGAATATACTTTTCCTCAGATAATCACATATGCTGGCGGTAGGCGACCCCGCTCTCGCAAGCGCTTTCTTCCGTACACCTTTGTTCACTCAAAGAAAATTTAGCGGGAGACCTCAAGAGCGTGCATAAAAGCGGCCCTGATTCCGCAGTGAGACCAAGCTTCACATCTCAAGTAGAAAGGCTGAAACGTGCAGAGTATACGCAAGCCTTAAAGCTTTTGACGAGTATATATCGTTGAGTGCCTCACAGCTGACTTCAAAAGCAAGAATTCGGGGACACTCAGCCGGGTAGCCGCTTGCAGCAATATGTTGCGGTAATTCCGTACGTGCACAGGACATCGAACAATTTAAGGAAGGTTGTTAGCCGGGAATGCGCTCGGCTGTCGTTCACAGCCCAAAATAGGCTGGCAAGCATATGCCGAAAAGTCACTCGGAAGACGAAGACCAAGAAAAGTTGCTAACACACACACACACACACACACACACACACACACACACACACACACACACACACACACACACACACACACACACACACACACACACACACACACACACACACACACACACACACACACACACACACACACACACACACACACACACACACACACACACACACACACACACACACACACACACACACACACACACACACACACACACACACACACACACACACACACACACACACACACACACACACACACACACACACACACACACACACACACACACACACACACACACACACACACACACACACACACACACACACACACACACACACACACACACACACACACACACACACACACACACACACACACACACACACACACACACACACACACACACACACACACACACACACACACACACACACACACACACACACACACACACACACACACACACACACACACACTAACTAGACTACGGTTGTTTAAGTGCCGTTGCAATGACTACTAGATTCCTCTTTCCTGCTGGCGTTTCTATATATTTCAGACAAACGGGGCATTGTGTGAATGATCGCACGCGCAAACAAATAAAGTCAGTAAGCAATCTAGAGATAGCAACCTGTCACTGCATGGCGTTGAACGTCACTGTGAGCCGCTTTTTAAAGATTGCACAATAATGTGTCAAAATACTTTGGTGAGCGCGCGCGACTGATGTCAGAAAGCTTCGACACTCAAGAAGGTAGCGGTGCATGCACTCCCTCCGATTTCCCTCCTCCCGAAGGAGGTATCCTTCCTATCGATTGATTCCCTTCCACATTACTTCTACGCATGCTCCTGTTCCGTCTTTTTTGTTTTTCTTGCAGAGTGGTACACAATATACAAAGCACATACATATACACAGCGCTGTTTTTGCTCAAATCATGAACAAACCAGCGAAAATTCGTACGCTTCAAAATTAGTTTAAGGTCCCCGTACTAGCGCATCTCTCGAAGCTTTTGTTGTTATTTGCTACGCTAAACCAAGCCAAACCAAATAAATAAATAAATAAATAAATAAATAAATAAATAAATAAATAAATAAATAAATAAATAAATTCCGACAGTCTAATTAAGCAGTGGCTGTGTAAACATTTAACACAGTGCGCTATAGTCGAAGTGCCCAGTGCAAACGGAGGCTAGCTGGGACCTCAAGTATAGATAGAAGTATAAGACGTCACGGACGCAGCTTCTCACCGTTCTAGTACCAAAGCATGACGGCCACGATGACGTGAGCGCACCATATCATCACGCGCGCATCGTTTCGCGTTCTGACTGTGACTGTTTTTCACGGAATTACCATTGTTATCGATTTATCGCTCGTTGCAGTACGCGTCTGTCGTGCTGCCACGTTTCTTGTTTACACAGTGACACGACGTGCTAGCACCCTGGAATGGCGGCCATGATTACGTCAACGCAAGCCAACTATACGTCACCTAAACCTTCTAAGTTCCCACTGCGTCATTTAGAGAAGTTATGAAAGTTGAGATGTTGGACGGCTGCTGGCACAGATTAAAAAGAAAATAAGCCGAGAACACTATGCATGCAGTAAATAATGTATATGATCCAGCACTTAATTTCTAAGTCACTGACGCAGCTTGATGTCTCGCGCTCTGCACAGGCAGTCCCTTGTATACCCGCCCACCCGCGATTCTGCGGCTTTGGAAGGGCGGGAACTCTCGCTGAGCGTACAAGCCGGCGTTACTTTAAAGCCTCCATCTCACATGGCATCGCAGTAATCTTTACATAAACAAAAGAAAAAAAGAAGAAGAGAGAAGCACCACAAGGAAAGGGTGACGCATATACCGAGTGTCCCACGTAACTTGCCAAACTTTAAGAATATGCAAATGCCACGTAGCTGGACAGAACCTAGGTAATGTTGCTTGCCGTCGCTTGGAGACACTCAGATTAATTTTTTTTTTTGCATTCCGCCTAATAACATAACTAGTCGCAATTAATTAACCAACTTCTCAAATATTATAGTTATATGAAAAGTGTCAATGAGAAAATTGCAGAGCGACATGAAAAGCTCCCGGTACAGCTCTCTGTTGCTCGATACGTGCTACATAAAAGTGTTTTTTTTTTTTTTTCAAGTATGAAAGGAGCTCGCTAATGCTCGCAAAGTGCCTCGAGCGGCTAGTCGCGCGGCAATTTTTCGGCGATTTAAAGAAAGCACTCCAGTAGTGCTTTTATTTTGTTTCACTCGGTGTTGTCAGGGGCATCCTACTCTGCACTGCGATAGTCGGCGCCGTCGAATGACAGCTCACGGGCTCCTAAATCACCGCGAGGGGCCGACAGCAGGGACATTAGGCTTATGGCACGAAAGCCGCTACCCGAGCTGTTTCACTCGCTAGATTACGCGAATTGTGGCGCACATTACCGTTCCAGATGGACTGGACGACGAGAAACAATGGCGAGAAATGAACGCCCCCTGTCTTCTGACGTTTGACTGAACGCCACCTTGACGTCAGCTTCACAGTAAGCGCCCATTTTCGCGGTTGGGAAATCGGGTCTTTATTATATTCTTTTCTCTACTACCTCCTTTCAAAGGAAGCGTTAACTTCGCAGAATACCACCACCATCATCATTAGCCTGTTAGGTTCGTTGCAGTTCCATGGCATACGAAACTTTGCATACTGCCTCTCCCGGCGATGTTCAAAGTTTCGTAGGCATGCTTTTACGCACGTCTCTAACCAGGAAGGCCGCGCTCCTGCTAGCAGCACTGCTGAGACACGCGTTTTGAAAGCTTGGACAGTGCGGCGAACGGAGGGCGGCAAGAATGATGACACCAGCCTTCACGTAGACATTTTAATGACGATTCTAGTCAGAGGTTTACAATCTAGGATACATCGAACCAAGTGAGTGTATGAGTACCTTTGCAGGTTCTGCACATCGTCGACTCCATCGTATAGGCCCGCAAGTTTTTCGCCTACAAACTTATACATTGGCCCAATGAAATTCAGCGGACTTTACAAACCAGGGCCTTCGTTCACTGAATCATCACATGAAGCTCCTCCTTTCGCACGGCTTACAATGACGTGACCTACAACTCTAAGGCGTCGTCTAGTGCCTTGGAGCATCGTTCAAAAACGCCTACTCTTTCCTCATCGGAACAGCCAGAAGTCCCGAATGCGAAGTTTGAGCGTGCAAAGAGACAAATTTTGCACCTTCTTTGCGGATGTGTCTGTTTCGGCGCGCGAAAGACAGCGCTCTGAGCCAAGCACGACAAACTTGACGAACAACCCGCCGTGGGTGCTCAGTGGCTATGGTGTTGGGCTGCTGAGCACGAGGTAGCGGGATCGAATCCCGGCCACGGCGGCCGCATTTCGATGGGGGCGAAATGTGAAAACACCAGTGTACTTAGATTTCGGTGCACGTTAAAGAACTCCAGGTGGTCGAAATTTCCGGAGTCCTCCACTACGGCGTGCCTCATAATCAATTGGCACGTGAAACCTCATATATATATTTTTTTAAAACTTGACGAACGGCTTCTCACGGGCGGTAACATCCTTGTAGCTTCGTTCCAGCCGACGTCAACCAGAGTTACATTAACGGCACTAAAGTGTTTGAAGAACCCACCGAGACTGGACGAATGACTATAACCATTGTCAAGCGCACTTGTCATGTTTCTACGTACAGATGATATTTCCCTTCTTTGCTCCTCATCTTTTCTGCCGTTTCCTTCCCACCACTACATAGTATACCCAACCGGTCAGTTATACTGGTTACTCTCTCTGCCTTTCAGCTATTAATTTTCCCTTCCCTCAACTAACCTCATCACGCCTATTCGACACTCTCGAATACGATTGTTTTCCCTTGGCATCCACTCAGTAAAGCTATTACTTGCATTCAGTAAAATTTACTGATTCTCGACAATTTATGTAAACAATTTTAGGGGCCTAAATGAAGTGTTCGTTACCAACAGACACCAAAGTGTACTTTTCTTATTGAATGCAATTATTTTTTCATTTAAATCGGTTCGACGGCTGCTTACCGAAAAACAGAAAACGTTTCTGCGTTTTATATAAACATATATGTATTGCAGAAATCTAAAACACATTCTTAAATGCCTGAGTATTCTGGTGGTACATAAACTTTACCACCAGAAAACGTGGGAAAGACGAGTGTGCGGCCACAGCGCTGCGTGTTCGCATATCGAACACGACCGGGAAACGAAGGAAAGCACAGCGACCGGCGCCGGAGCGCATGCAGCCGACGACCAGACGCCCGAGTCCGCTCTCGGCGTATAGCTACGCAGATGGCGTGCGTGGGGCCTTCGTCGGTCTCGTTCGGGGCTGAGAGGGATGACTTAAGCACAGGGAAAGCGTGCGAAACATTGCCAGGAAAGAGGTACGCGTCTGCAATGCAAAAAATAACAAATTGCCTCACTGCGCTGTTACTATAGTCGTGCCACTGTGCTCTTTTCACACCCGCGTGGACTTCTCGGCAATAAGGATCACGGAACGGCATGCATGCGCCTTCCTTGCTGGAAGATGGGAAGGAGGTGGTCGTTAGTGAAAACTAGAACAACGTAGACGATGGCAGGA
Source organism: Dermacentor albipictus (assembly GCF_038994185.2). Lineage (NCBI taxonomy): Eukaryota > Metazoa > Arthropoda > Arachnida > Ixodida > Ixodidae > Dermacentor > Dermacentor albipictus. Next base: position 152,722,472 of record NC_091825.1, on the reverse strand, counting down.
GCTCCAGGCGATATACCGGTTTGCATACGTAAAGACACGTCCGTCGCGCATGCTCGGCCTCGACGTTACTCGATACGAGGATGTCCGGAATCGTATAGTGGTTAAGAGAACGCTGCGACAGCTTACGCCAGCGTGTTTTGTTTCTTCCCTCTTATCGCCGCTGCCGAAGGATTAAGGCACGGTGCAGCACGTGGCGATGACTGCGACACTGGACTACGGCAAACAGAGGTTATTTTGCCTTCAACATGCTTGTACGTTTCGCACACCCAGGCGAAACGAGTGGCCATTACCACTGTGTGAAGTTTGGACACCTTTATTTTAATTTAAAAACGAAGCGCTTCTTTTAGACGCGCTCGGGAATGTGACGTAAACGACCGCGCAGGCCAATGTGCCAATGGTGGCCTTCACTCGCACAAAGCAATGGTGAAAACTCGCCGCCGAATTATACTACGAAGGACTGAAACGAAGGAACGGACGGGTGCCGGCGCTGAGGTTTGGCCTTTCTTGCTACGGCATGCGCTCGATCTCAAACGAAGTCAGACAGGAAGGCATTGTTGCTCCCTGCCTGTCCTGATCACGCTTTGATATAGTAGAAAGCATGCGTTGTAAGCAGGGTTGCCAGATTTGGCTACTTTGCGCCAAATTGGCTACTTTTTGAGGCTGTTGGCGGGGAAAAAATGCCTTGGCTACTTGGCTACTTTTTTGGCTACTTTTGAAATAGCTTGAGTACTGTAAAAAAATGGATAAAAACTTGTGTAGTTCATATTATGCAGCAACATTAGCAAATATTTAGGCCAACCCGCAACAACGACACTTCAAATCTTTTCAAGCTGGTCCATCATCATTGTCAATCTGACTGTGGCGCTTTCACTTCATGCAAAGGATTTCGCACTGGTGACGTCACAGCGTGTTCCGTCTTCGCACTGATGTTCCGCGTCAGGCCTTCCACCTTCCACGCATAGGGCTTCTTCGATTTTCGGAGTTCTGGCAGCCCGCTGGCAGCGAGACGGCAGCCAGCTAGTGCCGGTCCTGATGGGAAGGCAACGTGAGGTGGGATCCTGAGACAACCCGAAGCTGCCCGAAGTTTGCAAAATTCAACACTTGGACATGTGGTCACGGGATAAACGTAAACATGCTACCAGCATGTCAGCGGCCGGTCTGGCCGTCGCGCTCTCGGCGTAGTCGGTCCATTTATGTGTTCCCAGCTTGAAAATATACAGCTGTATTCTGGAATACGATCACTTTTGCGAGATTTCGCGCGACTGGGCATCTTACTTTGCAGAGCGTAACAAATGGCCTGCGACACATCCGAAGCCAAGACGCAAAATCGCACGTAAATAATCGCAAAAGCGATCGCTCGAGGATGCCTCGAGCTTTGACCTTCTTTGAGAAATGTGCGCCAAGATTAACTCAAACATTTACACTGTGATTCTAATTTGTGATAATATTCTAGTCATATTACGTGCTGATCAAAGCGCTCTTAGCTGTAGTCATTTATACGCGCTTCATAATATTTTTGTATGATCCTACATTTACTAAAAGCAACTTTAAGTGTTGGCTGTGATAATGTCTTCAGAATTGCATAAGAAGTGAAAATGCAACGTTTTTCCATGCAATGGCTACTTTTTCGGCTACATTTCTGTATGTGGCCAAAGTTGGCTACTTTTCTGGCTACTTTCCGAGATTTTTTGGCTACTTTTCACATTTTGGACCTGGCAACCCTGGTTGTAAGGCTTTTAACGCAGAGACTAACAGTGGAAGTTTTGTGTTCAGAACATGTGAGCACTGTGAATACTACTGCACGTGTGTGCCTTCGTGTGTAGAATGTCCCAGCGTCGTTAGAAATAAATAAATAAATACGAAAGAAAGAAATATTATGATCCGAGGGGTGTTCCTCGATGACTCGTGACTATAGATAGGCACAAGGGTCTGTTATACAGGGTGTCCCAGCCATCGTGCATCAGTTTTTAAAGAAAGACGGGCTATTATATACGCGAAGATAACCAAGTGCATATTTTTCCCAGTCGAGAAGAGACGCCGCCACTAATATCTCGTTCATGTCATTCAATTCAATGATAAATCGCAATTAGCTGATCTTTAATTACTGCTCTGAATGACAGCCTGTCAATGAAGAATTTGTACAAAATTGCAAGAAAATTAAGACGGGCATGTTTTCAGCCAGGTGCTTCTTGCGCGTTCATTTTTTCCGGTTGATATAAAAAAAAAAGTCGGCGAAAAATGAAAAAAAAACATCACGTGGTTAACCGTCCGCCTGCATCAAAAAAGCAGCGCCATCAAAGACGCTACACAGGTGCGCAGTCTTTCCACGACGCGCATCCCTCGCCAGTTATTGTCAGCGCCATTGTGTCGCGCTGTCGCGGGCAGGGCGCGCCAAATAAAGCTTTGCGATCAACTGCTACGAAGGCGTGTTTGGGGGCGCTGCATTTTTGATGCGGGCGGACGGTTAGCCAGGCGTAATCTTTCATTTTCGCAGACTTTTTTTAATCAACCGGGAAAAAATAAGCGGGCAAGAAGTACCTGGCTGAAAACATGCCTATAAGTTTCTTTTAATTTCCTACAAATTCTTCATTGACAGCCTGTCATTCAGAGCAGTAATTAAAAACATAGCGAATTGCGAGAAATTAAACTGCAATAAATGAAATTACAATTAAAACAATATATAAATTAATTTAAGTTGCAATTAAATACTTTCTACCTCAAGATATACGAGAGCGATGCAAGCAAACTATGCAAGTCTGCTATAGCGCCACGTTTCAACACATGTTGTGGGGATGTAAAATATATCGAGATAAAATGGCAGTATCCTCGGAAAATCTACCGGCGCGGTGGTCGGCCGCGCTGTTCCGCTTAGAACGTTAACGCCATGTGTGGGCCGTCCAGCGAGCCATGGAGGCCGTACGGGGGAGCAACAGCTCCCAGTGCCCACCTAGGCGGCCCCAAATCACCGGATTCTAAATAAAGTGATCTCACTCGCTATTCTAACAAAAAAGAAAAAGAAATGTGGGGTTTTGCGTGCCAAAACCACTTTCTGATATGAGGCACGCCGTAGTGGAGGACTCCGGAAATTTTGACCACCTGGCGTTCTTTAACGTGCACCTAAATCTAAGTACACGGGTGTTTTTGCATTTCGCCCCCATCGAAATGCGGCCGCCGTGGCCGGGATTCGATCCCGCGACCTAGTGCTCAGCAGCCCAACACCATAGCTACTGAGCAACCACGGCGGGTACTCACTACTCTACTCGACTGCGAACAATATGTACTTGGCTTTATTCGCGTAGAATGGCCCGTATTTAATAACAACGCGATGTGGAATAGTTGGAACACCCTGTATATAAAGGGCGTAGAAATGTAGCCATATACCAAGTCATCCTTTCGTCTCTAAGGGCCGCAGCAACCATCACACGACACGGACCGCTGATCTGACAGGAAAGAAATTTATGTCTAACGACTACATAAGTTATCGCTTTGCTCCTGCCAGTACTAACCAGAATATGCGTCGACCGATTTTGACATGAGCCCGTGCTATATATTCGCCATATTTGTCGCTTCGGAACTATAGTGTCCGTAGCCGCATCGCAGGAGTATAGCCTGTTTTCGGTTTCTCGGTGCCTTCCTCGTTTAATGTTCCCGAAGCCACGCTGCATAAGAACAAGGGTGAGAGTACTTTCCTCGTCCTCCACGCGCATCGATTCGGGCACTATCGGCTACGACGGGGACAAAGTACAGTGTTGCGCCGGGAAGATATGTGCACCCTTTGAGTAGAAAATAAACTTAAAAAGAAAAGAACACATAGAACGGAGGGCCACATTTAGCCACATGAAATAAGCGCGAGCCTTCATGTTTTACTGTCGACGAAGTCTTTCACATGGCGTGCAACGTGCCTAGAAGTCTGCCGGCCGCATCCCCACCACGTGCGAGGCACTGAGCGGCACCGAATGGAGAAAGAAAACAGGAGAGAATGGCGTCAAAGTAGGTTCACTTCCGATCGTTGGCTGTGTGACGTCATGGTCCTGGTAGTTTTTTTCCTTCCTCCACATCAGTATCGACAGACGACGACGCAATCCGATTAGCCTCCTCGCCCATTCATTTGAATCGCGCATAAGTTCCTCGCCGACGGCAGCAGAATTGTCCTCATCGTGGCCCACGCGTCGCTCACTTCAATGCGGCCCCGGCTGAGACGGTTCACAGACCTGGTCCGTGTTTCACGTGAGGATAAAAGCCAGAGCTGAAACTCCTAAGTGTACGCGGGATTTGGACGTCGAAGTCACCCAAAGTCTTGGCGTTTTACAGCTAGACACGTCGTCGTCGCAGTTGCAACGCGCGCGCGTGTGTGAGTGACACCAGTATGCAAACGTCGTCTCCTTCGTTGCTGTCGTACATTCGCAACCTGTGCGGGTACGTCTGGTCCCTGCGCGATCCGAGGATCAAGAAGTGGAGCATCCACAGCGACGCTCGGTTCGTATTTCCGGTCCTCATCGGGTACGTGTACATAGCCAAGGTCGCCGGTCCCCGCTGGATGAAGAACCGCGAAGCTTTCAACCTGCGAGGAGCCATCCTGGCCTACAACTTGGCTACCGCTGTCGCAAGCGCCTACTTCTGCGTCCAGTACGTGCGCCACTCGTACCTGCAAGGCGGCTACAGCCTCTTCTGCCAGGGCATCGACTACGAGAAAAGTTTTGACGAGCACACGGCGGCCATCGTAAACTTGAACTGGTGGTATTCCTGGGTCAGAATCGCCGACTTCCTGGACACGTTCTTCTTCCTCGCCCGAAAGAAAAACTCCAAGGTTACCAACCTTCACGTCATCCACCACTTCCTGGTCGTGCTCAACGCATGGATCTACACTAACTTCGGTAGTGACGGTCAAACGCTGCTGGGCCTCTGCGTTAACCCGTTCGTCCACGTCATCATGTACTCCTACTACTTCCTCGCCGCCCTGGGACCTACGGTGCAGAAGTACCTGTGGTGGAAGCGCCACCTGACCCAGCTGCAGATCGTGCAGTTCGTCGGCCTCATGATGCACATGGCCATCACGCTGTTCTACGACTGCGGATATCCGAGGGCGCTCGCGCTGTTGGCGATATCGCAAGGATTTTTGGGGCTCGGGCTGTTCGTCAACTTTTACGTGAAGACGTACCGAGAAGCGGCGAAACGGAAGGAAAAAGAGCTGTGAAGTAGTGCTCACTGCAGATTAGGTTTCAATATACGTGAACTTTCAGAAACGCGCGGTTGCTTTCAGTTTTCGAACTTGGACACATCGCGCATCACGAGACAAGGAAAGCCAGTCTCACAACTGAACACGTCTGTTTGTGTGCGTCTACTGTGTTGTGTAAAGTTCAGCGTGGAAGACCGCAGTGGCAGACACGACACTCGGCTACTATCGCGTTTCATTAGGCAGACCGAATCGTGTGTTGGCAACTTACTTCGTGACGTCGTCATTTGTAACGATTCATTATATTTTCTTATTATTTTCGTTATTGGCTAATAACGGAAGTGCACAACAGCAAAACTGTGACGGAAGATGGAGGACGGCGTTGATGTGCATCGCCCAGAGGTTACGTCCTTGAGCCGATGGCGGTATCCGCTGCGAAGGTAATGCTGCTGCGGTAGCAATTAAACGAGCTAAGAGGAGTAAGGTCGATTACTGCGACCAGCACGTAACGCGAGACAGAGCACCCCAGGCGAGGACAGGACAGCGCCTGTCCTCGTCTATTCGCGTTACGCATGGGTCGTCTTTCCGACAACCTCGAAACACGGTGCAGGGGCGCTGTAACGTAAAACTATTCAAAACTTTTCTATTCTAATTCTGCTATCAGCCCTCCAAGATTGGTCAAAAACTATTTTGTACCACCCCCACTTCACCTGTCTGTCACGCGACGTCACGAAAAGCGCGATACCTCCCCATCTGATATGGTGTGTACACACTCATTATGCATGATTTGACCGAATAAAGAAAAACAGTTATTTCTGATTCGACGTCTTTTCGCCATTAGCCCGCGGCTATTGGTCAAAAGTTTTCGGGCTGCACCCACTTCAGCTGCCTGTCAGGCGACGTCACAAAACCGCGAAAGCTCACCGCGTCAAAGTGACATGTACGCGTTAAAGAAGCATTAATATGCCAAACAAAACTGAATTTTCTTCTGAATAGCCGCAGGCTGCCCCGTTCCGAAAGGAATACAAGATGGCTGCCGCCGATTGCTCAGGCGCTGGCTACTCGCATCTGCCGGAGATCATGGGTTTATTTGCGTATAATAAAGCTTCTTGCGTGACCGTGTAACGTTTTAGAGCTCTTTCGGCACGTTTACGACCTCCTTCTGCCAACTCTTCTTTGCTGAGGATCCGTTTTAGCGTCATTCTTAAGCTTCCTTTCCATTCTGCCGCGATTTTCGAACAGCCACCGCAAGCCAAGTAAGGGAAAGCGGACCAATCGCAGACGCCGGCACCACCCTCTTCATCCAGTTATCAATTTTCAGTGCACTGGCTCTGCCCCATCGAATCCCTCTTCACTTGAGCGTTCTCCTCGCTTCTTGTCAGCGAATTAGATACGACAAGCCGCTCAGTGTAGGCAATATTCGTTTTTCAAGCAAACAAAAGAGACCTCCTGTGAACGAGTAGAGCGTTTGATTGGTGTGTTCAGACAACCATGCAGGTGACCGCCCGGTGCTTGCGTCGGTGGTTACGCAAATTTGACGTCAGGAGTTTGGAATAAAAACATATTGGAATAGTTTTACGTTATATGGCCCCAGAACACGGAACAGTTCCATGTGCGTATACTTGAAATAAAGTTGCAAGCGTCATGTCTGTCATTGCATAACATTTATTTGAAGCATCTCAATCAAAGTTTTAAGCTTCAATTAATGCTGATACTAGCAAGTGCGTTGGGTCGTCTGCCATAATTTTTTTTTACATGATGATCTGATCAAGCAAAACAAGCCTAAGTATGATCGAAGTTATTCAGGCTGAGGCTTAACAAATTTGTCGAAGCGGTCGTCGAAAGGGATCAAGGGCGGCCTTCAAAGTGTTGCGACATCCTCTGAGGTGCGGTTTCCTGTACCCGACCGGTGGTGTAGGCTGAACGCGGTGGGGTGTAATGAACTTGAGATAACATATAATTGTCCTTGATTGAGCTAGTTTGGAGTTTCCCATGAGACAAGGGTTACAGCGCCAAAAGAGGACACCGGACAAGGTTGCGGCAGACGAAGACACGGGATGAGTGCCAGCTGGTGCGGTTTGCCTGCTTGCCTTCCGTCCCATGGCGCTTACCCGCTACAGGGGATGGGCCACGAAGCCGGCGTTACAGCTGTGGCTGAATCCGGCGTCCTTCAACGAAGCTTTACCTTGATACGGTTTCTTTTATTCGCGCAATATACACAACAATGCAAGAAAAAGAAATGTTTTCGTTATATGGCGGCGTGCTGCACTGATTTATAATGTTATTGAAGACGAATGATGAAAAGATTATATTCAAGCTACTAATTGTAACAAAACCATTTATCGTTTAGATTGGGGCGAAATGTAATTGTGGCCTTTGGTCGATGGCGGCTCGTCCTTTCGTCATTGCGTGGATTATTTGGCCGCGAGGAAAGGTCATTTGGCAAACAGACACCGCAATATTCCTAGACTAAAATTTTGGAGGCCATTTCCAGCACGATTTTATTTTATTTCATTATTTAGAAAACAAAGAACACCGAAATGTGACACGTGAAAATGTTCTTTACCTTTGGCCGATCGCCTTCGCTAATGAAACGCCTAATGTCAGGATTAGCAAGAATTTTTTCTCAAGAGGAAGCTTTAGCTCGAGTGCTCCTATATAAATACATGTAAAATGAGAATTCGTTTTTTTTCGGCAACCGCTGCACCAAATTTGACGAGGTTTGTTGCATTTAAAAGAACTTAAAATATAGTGACAGTTGGTTTCGAATTCTCGATTTAGGTCCTCAATTTGTTATATAAAATTGGCAACAATTAAAAATTAAAAAAAGAAACAAAAACAAGAACAAAATTATAACGTTTACAACTGTGTAACTCAGCAACGAACAATGGTAATACAATTCTGTGAGTTGCATATGATAGTACATCTAAAGCGGACAAAATTTATGTGTTATACATGAATCCCAAGAAATTTTCTAATATGGAACTACAGCTTTTGCAGAACCATTGTAAACAACGTAACAAATTCACGTAAGATATAAAATGACGTATCGAATTTGTCCGCTTTGAATGATCTAATGGATGCCATTTACAGAACCGCGATATCTACTCTTGATGTAGAGCTATGAATTTGTAAACTTCGTGCTTCTATTTTCTTCAAACTTTCGAATTTTGACAATCATTTAAACAAATTCAGGATCTAAATCGAAATGCCGCTTGCAAGTGTCACTAGAATTTAACTTTCTTTCTCAAGTGCAACAAATTTCATTAAAATCGGTCCAGGGGTTACCTCAGAAAAAACGTTTTTGCGTTTTACATGTATTTGAATAGGCCGCGTCGGAGTTGGGCCCGAGCTAAAGCTTCCTTTTAAGAAGAATTCTAGCTTAAGATATTTTTGTGAATACATGCCCATGTGACTGTGGAAGCACCCTGGGTGACCTTTACTAAAGACTGGCGGATAAACGATCTGCGGGTGTCTAGTGATAGGAGGCATGCCAAGCTGGGCTTTAAGGCAACAGGATTGGACAAGCGGATATAGCCTGAACAGATGTTTATAGTGCTGCAAGTGCTACTGTGCTGTGCGGTGTCAGGATTGGGGGCTCAATCCCGTCGCTCGTGATCCGTTGTCAAGACTGGAGTCTGGCATGAATTAGAAGGTAGCTGGCCTACGCCGTCGCCCAACTTATCCACGCTGAGGACGTTGATGAAGGAAAGGACTGCTTCTCATCGAGAGCGAGGAATATGGGTTTATTGACAATATTTATATCAGTCTAACATGACTGTTTGAGAAAGTACATCAGTCTAACATGACTGCTTGAGAGAAGTGTGTCAGTCCAACATGACTGCTCAAGAGAAGTGTGTCGAGCACCTGCACAACAGCAGTTTTTAAACACTCGGTGCTCCGGCGATACAAGGCGGCGAATATTCGTTTCGTCAACGCAAACTAGCCGCCTCCCGCAGGACGGCCTACGCACACAAAGGCACACACATTCGAATGTCCGGAGGCGACGTCAGAGGGGCCCCGTAGCACTCGGAGCCGTTCCGGATAGCGCGTTGGGGAGTTTGGGAACAATAGTTGGCCTGCCGAGCTCATTCCGTCACAAAGTCGATTTAGTCACGCTGTGGCTAGAAGTTGGCGGCGAAGTTCCCGGTATGTTGCCCTCATATTCGTAAGCGGGTGGCAATCTTACACGGCAGCTGGCCATTCTTAACAGCGCCGGGAGGTTGCCTTCATTGTCGTAAGTGGGTTGCAATCCTGCACGGCAGCTGGCCATTCTTAACAGCGGTGGCAGTATGCGGCGACAGTGACCGACTGTGATTGTATGTCTACGCTCCTTTCTTTCTTTATCTCTACTTTGTTATCACTTTACCTTCCCCCCCTCTCCCCAGCGTAGGGTAGGAAATCGGATCTTTTCCTCTGGTTAACCTTTCTGCCTTTCCCCTTCCCCCCTCTCTCTCTTTTAGGGTTTAATGGAAGCGAAAATGGTTTTGACGATCCATGAGACGTGGAAGGATAGTACTTTTAAGATTACCAATTTCTGGGCAAAACTGGCTCCTAGGTTGTCGCACGCGCGATGAAATGACGCTGTTATCGCACTGGTTCAAGCGTGTACAAAGCGAAAACAGGACACAGAATAAAATTAAAACCGACGGAAACGAGCGCTGACTGCCAGCAAGCGTGGGTTATTTGCGAAAAGCAACATTTGTAACCCGCAACAAAGCATGAAAATGTCGGAAAAATGTAGACACGCTAAAAGTTGCTCAATCTCTCGCATGGATGCCCACACTTCTAAAAATGTTTGATCCTCCGCCGGAAAGCGCTACCGATCGATTGTTGACAGCCTGACATATTTCCGTCATTCTGCGCTGCCTCGATAATTATGCATGTCTGTCATCGCAATTTTTGGCCATGACTCTCGTGAGCGCGAACAGTGGGGTGCAACTGCAAGGACGACAACGAAGTGCCAAGATTAAATGCCCTTTCGCAAACAATCCCTTTCAAATTATTTTTAAAAATTTGACCTAACTCTGCCTTGCTTTCTCCTTTAAGTTTTCTCTCCCATCTGTCATTAATGGCGTTTGCTAACAGCGGAGCTCCCCATACTTCAATACTCACGGAGAAACGCAAAAGTGACGAGGCTTTTGCTCACCACGCCCAGATACAACGTAATGTCACCGAAAATTCAATATGACAGACCTTACGAGGAAACATTTAAGTCGTGGAACGGTGTCTAAATTTCTTTTTTTTTTACCTTGACGCCGAGAAGTAGGCTTTGGCGCATCTTGCACTATTTCCCTTTCATACAGCATTACTTTCTTTCGCAAGTACTGCCCATTTCACTGCATGACGTCCACTGAACGGGAGTGCGATGTCACTTCTCAAGAAATTTGCGCCGAGTCAAGGCATCGGCGTGGATACGAATGAATAAGTCAGTTCTCACGGTGCAGTGGCGCGAGATAAGCGGGAAACACTTTTTTTCTCACGCTTTTTCCCATTCAAAGCACCGGCGTTCTTTCCCCGCGCGTGCCTCGCTGTCTCGATCTCGTCATGGACACTGGCATGCTCCCAATGAATTAGAAGGCAAAGAGCGAGCACCGTTACAACATGTGCACTGAAATTCAATATAATCGGAAAGCAGTAACTGCGAAAACAAAAGCAACTATACTTGTCGTTCTGCACTTTCCTTCTTTCGTTTTTACCTCCTCCTCACCGACGTCGTACATATATATATATATTCGGAACCTTGGGATCGGCTCACACCCTCGGTGTTTTTTACTGAAATTACGTTTGGACATTCGTTTGAAGCAACTCGTACAAAATATTCCAGCACCGCATCGTCAAGACATATGGCATCGCAGCTCAAGCAGGTGCCCACGATCGTGGAATGGTACGACTACTACTTCGCGTCACGAAAAGATCCTCGAACGGAGGGGTGGGGAGGCATCGAGGATGCCCGGATCGTGTTTCCGCTCTTGGTCGGTTACGTTTACTTCGTGAAGGTCGCCGGACCCCGCTGGATGCGAGACCGCAAGCCGTTTGACCTCAAGTGGGCAGTGCTGGCGTACAACGCGCTAACCGTTCTGGCGAACGCCTACTTCGCCGTGAAACTCATGGGACTGACCTACGCGAGCGGCCACTACAGCCTCTTCTGCCAGGGGATCAACTACCAGACACCCACCGAGAGGGACATGGCCATCCTGAGGCTCGGCTGGTGGTACAGCTTCGTGAGGATCGGTGACTTCATGGACACGGTGTTCTTCGTGCTGCGCAAGAAGAACTCGCAGATCACACACCTGCACGTGATACACCACTTTTTGGTCGTGTTGAGCGCGTGGTTTTACATGAACTTCGGCGGCGACGGGCACACGGCGCTGGGCGGGTGCGTGAACGCCTTAATCCACGTCATCATGTACTCCTACTACTTCCTCGCGGCCCTGGGTCCTTCGATGCAGAAGTACCTGTGGTGGAAGCGTTACCTGACCAAGTTGCAGATCGCCCAGTTCGTCGGCCTCATGCTGCACATGACGATCACGCTCTTCTACGACTGCGGATACCCGAGGCGACTCGCGCTGCTGGCGCTTTCGCAGGGTGTTCTGGGCCTGGTGCTGTTCATCAACTTCTACGTGCAAAGCTACATCAAGCCTAGAAAGTCAAAAGCGGAAAGCGAGAAGTCCGTGAAAAGGAGCTAAACTGAATAGCCTCGTTGCGACCTTCAGGGAGCGTGCACGATGCAGTGACTAGTAAACATTCACGGGCGACCACACATTGGGCCCTATAAGAGTGGGAACTGTGAAAGGTGCGAAAGCGGAGATCAGCTGGCGGGTGCCGTTGCAACTAGTGCGATCCCGACTGGTGCTGTGGAGACGGACACAGTGTCACATATATCGACATGAACATTCTGACATCCTCTGGCTTGTCAGAAACCATTACTTGGCAATTTAACCCTGGCGTTTATATTTTACTAAACGAACAGGATGGGTTACAGGTCGTTATACTTGTTTCTGCGCTAAAGATTTTTCTTTCCTGTATATAGTTCGCAATTATAGCGTTGTAATAAAAAAACGCTTTGGGCATTCTGGCCCTTTTTATTACTGCCTTTTATCGCATTTTCAACGCAAATTATGAAAGAAAAGTTGCATTCTTCGTTTGAAGGAGTCGTCACAAGTCAGAGAGAACACAAAGACTCTGGAATCCAAGTAAGGCTTCCAGTTTCGGGAGGTTCACCATTACAGATGTGGTCGCGACGTACGCCTACTGTGGCTATAACTGTGCTGTGCATATTCTCATTACTAGAACTACAAGTCCAAATAAACAGGCGCTACGAACCGACGTGCTGAAACACAGCTGATGCTCCGCGAATGACCGTACCCCATCAGTAGCGCTTTGCTATTGAAAGAGTCGGCAATTAGGTGTGAAAAACGGCGAGGCTAACCGGAACACCCAGTTTGCTACCTTGCACTTGAAGAGAGGCAAATTATACAGAAAGGTAAGAAAAAAAAAAGCACAGAGAGAGAGAGAGAGAGAAAGAGAGAGAATTACAGCGCACACCTAATAATAATAATAATAATAATAATAATAATAATAATAATAATAATAATAATAATAATAATAATAATAATAATAATAATAATAAAGAAAAAGAACGTGGGAGCGTCAGAGTCGTTGAAATGGGTCGCTTCAACGGAGAAACTTCAATAGCGCCTTCATCGCCACCTGCTTGTGACATGACGGCCGAACGAAACAACGCAGAAATGATGTGAATTACAAGAAATAAAACACTGTCAACGCCTGGAACCTATCGTGGCGGCACAAAAACACAGCGTAGAACTGAGAGTGTCTTGATATATTCGCAATAAAGATATACATTGTACGAATAAAAACAAATAACAAGCAAAAATACATGCAAGAACGATATACATCGCCGCCTTAGCGCGCAGCCTGGAAATGAAAACTGCAATTTTAACTTGGCACTCGTCATTTTTCAGAGCAACCGCGTGACCTTTTTGACGTGTGCGCGACACCCTCCCTCAGAGGCGTCGCAATTTTTTCCGACCGCTGTCTTGGCTTTGCTCGTAGGATTGCAGGGTACGTGTTAATCGTGGCGACGGGCAAGTACCTATGTCTCCACGGCTCCGCCACTCGCTACCGAAGAAAAACCGAAGATTTCTCAAGAACCCCTGCATATGTGTTTTGTTCCAGTCTCCTCCGAACAGTTTCAATATTTGTAACCGTGCGCGAGAGAGCGCATTGTGATGTCGTTTTTATTAGCAGTAGTGCGCACTGTAGAATGCACTGATTCTATGCTTTTATCTTCAGAGATATCGATAAGCTGGCACTAATGAGTCGAGAACGTCTGCCATGTGCGCCCGAACCCATGTTGTTTTTTTCTTTACCGTGTAAATTTCATTGTTTTGAAAATCGATGATTGCGCCGCAGTTACTGTTCGGACTAGGTAAACGTACTCAGGTGCAGATTTAAGAGACAGACTACCCATCAGGAACACATCCTCTCTCGTCATACTAATAGGAACTCAAACTCCTTTGTCAGAATACTTCATTTAGCGCAAAACAACAGACACAAGAAGGACGACAGGACAAGGCGCTGTCTCGTGTCTTGTGACAAGGCACTGTTTCTTATGACAAGGCGTTGTTTCTTGTGTCTGTTGTTTTGCGCTTAACAAAGTATTCATGGATTCGCACCAACTAGCCCGCCAACGCATTGCGCTGAGCTATCCCTTGTCAGACTATTACATCGCAGCTGTCTATGGCTAGAATCCCGGAAGAAAGGAAGGAAGGAAGGAAAACGAGGAGGTGAAAGACAGAGACGTTAACCAGATTAAGTGACCGGTTGGCTACCCTACACAGAGTATGGGGTAAGGGGCAGAAAAGATAAGGAAACAATAGAAGATAAAGAAAAGTACCCCAGGGTTTCTTCGTGGCGTAACGTCGACAGAAAACAATCATCATCTATGGCTCATACCACCAAATGCAATGGTTCATAAGGCAGAGGCAACAAGGTGGTGGTGGTGGTGTTGCAGCAGGCGGGGTTGGCCTGACACACATAGCCAGCAACTGTTCCGCCTGATCCTCCTGTGTCATCATGTGTGTCACCAGGTGTCGAAGAGCCCCCTGTCTCGCATGAAGGCAATCAGCAGTCGTTGCACTCTCTTCTTGATTGACGCAGACCCTATGGGGGAAGACGACGTCTTCAGAGGTCGCGTGCGAAAGACCATTCTTTTGCAGGCTGTTGACCATCGCTTTTCTTTCTCTGTCGAACTACGGGCATAGCCAAATGAAGTGGTCGATGTCGCCGATATCACCACAAAAGGCACAGGGAGGGGAAGCGCATCCCTCAGTCTTGACTAGTCAAGCCGGGGTGCACGCGGAGTCGGTTCCCATGCGGTACAACAGCGTTGCTTCTTCGCGAGTAAGTCTATGGGTCACACAGGCAAGGTGCGGAGCCTGGTGGATCTCCCCAAAGTGAATACGGATTGCATCGTTAGAGTCCTGAGAAATGTTTGGTGCTCTTACTTTTGTGACATATGTCCGTGCTAGGCGTGCAAGAGCGTCAGCTATTTCATTTCCTTCAATTACTACGTGAGATGGCATCAATTGAAATTTCACGTTACATCCCCTGCTCATTTGAACTTTAATAAGTGCCAGAGATTGCCTTTTAAAGTTCTCTCGAGGTAGGCCACGGTGTAAACGTTGTAACGCTGACTTTGAGTCCGACAGCACCACGACGTCACGTGCAGAATACCGCGTAGTTTTCGCAAGGCCGCAGTAATCGCGACACTTTCTACTGCTGTAGACGAAACTACGCGATCCAGGCGGCCACACCATGATACATTAAGGGAGGATATGCAGAATGCCGCTGCGCAGCTATCTCTTTTAGCACACGCCGACTCGACTGTGCATGTACGCTTGTAAGTAATACGCTTGTACGTGCTCAAGCGATCTATAGCACAAGAAACTTTGCTTCGGCAGGTGAAATGGTCGCTTCGCCGATAGGTGGGGTACACTGAGGCTGCAGGTAACGTCCGAAAAAGACCATGGCCGGTCGAGGCGACTACCGTTTAGGCCATTACAATCCTAAAGATCGGAAGGTGTTCAGCGTCGCATAGAAATGAGAGCGAGTTGTTGCTCTTAGCCGCCGAAGAAGCGCCGTGCCTGCGAGGAATTCTCCCAGTTTTAATAGCTGCGCCAGCAATGCCTGAGATGCCAAAACACGGAGTGGAAGAGACTCTGCTTCATTACTAACCTTCTTGTTTGAAGCTGTCTGAGGAACACCCAGCGCCAAGCGGAGTCAGTTTCTGTGCACTGCCTCTAAGCACTGTTAGATATGGAGCTGTTTCCTGCGATTACTTCGAGTTCCCCAAACCACATCGGATTGCAGCACAGCTAATTGAGGAATGCAGAAGCAGGAAAGCGCATTCCAGAGGAGACACGTGCAAACAAGTTTGCGGCCCCCAGGTCGTGTGCCGCCGGGATTAGAAGGGGCCCTGGGACAATGGAGCTCAATCGTCCCCCTTCGCCTTTGAAGAAGGCATTTGCCACCGCTGCGGAGCCGAGTCACTGGAAGCAGGTGGGCCCTTGTACAATGGAGCATGAGCGCCCCCCTCCTTCTCCATCTTAGAAGAAGTGGGTTGCACCACTGCGAGGCAAGACCGCAGAGAGCCGCCGGGTGTGACAACGCGATACGGGCGCCAACCATTGGCTGAAAGTGGCGTCATCTGAGAGGACTCTCCGATTGGTCGAACATGACGCGACTTCCAGTGCTCGAAGGGTTTATAAGAAGCCTTCCAGAGAGACCTGAGCATTCTGGGACATGCCCTGATTCCCCGATTCACCTCTCTCGAACTTCTTGCCGCGGGCCGCAGCGTCCGAGTTGCTGCCGGCCCGTAATGTCTGTACAACTGTTAATTGACGCTCACCTCCTTGTATATAATGTAGAATAAACCCTCCCAAGTTTGGGTTTTCATCCCGACGTCCGTCCTCCAACCCCTACAGCACTCAGTAAAGTAAAGTGAACAGTGCATACATTCTTTGGAATCACGCACACAACATACAGAACAGCATACGTTTCAATAAACAGCGAGCTCAAAACAAGCATCCGAACCACATAATTAATGATGAGGCGCCTCTGCGCCTATATGAATGCGAAGCACGTAGCGACCCACATACGTTTGCCGGTAAAGATTACTGTTGCGCAAGCAGCCGCGGCGACGACTGCTTGACTGCAGCATTAGAAGCAGGGAGTGACGTAACCACACTTTCGTACGTAAGAGAGCAACCCGCCTAGCAACTGATTTGTGTTGTGACAGTTCTATGGGACGGCCCCGTATATAGTGAGGGCTCCTATACGAGGCGCGGCGAATTTCTCTTCTCCCTGGTTCACTCTTTGCAGGTGCACGAAGTAGCGGCGCAAGCCAAGTCGTAGGCCGTCGAAACGACTTAGGCTAATAATTAGGTAAAATACATACGAATGTCGCCACGTGAATAATTTCACCCTACGTCGCTATGGGTACTCGTTCTAGTAGTCGTTTACAGTTTACAGCTATGCTGTACAGCCATCTTCACAGCACGGATTGGAGACCATATTTTTTTTTCAAAGAGTTGAGATTTGTTTTATTTCATCATATCGGTACTCCAGTACAGAACAGAATGTGCTTAAATGGTAAAGATAGCGCGGGACTAAAATCTGCGTTTCAGCAGCTTGACTAGCCCCGCAACCCTGGAATCTCTTGGCCATCATCCATTCCATAAAGTCCCTTCAACCTCTGGGCTGGCGAGGCAGGCCACGTCAAAGCGATCCTGTCTCAGCGGCACAGTTCGCAAACTCAGGGACTGATATAGTAAGGTCAATGTGCGTACCCCTGTCTTGTAAAGTTATACTTTAAGCTTTGCTGGTATGTTGTTGGCGCGCAAAGGACACACACACACACACACACACACACACACACACACACACACACACACACACACACACACACACACACACACACACACACACACACACACACACACACACACACACACACACACACACACACACACACACACACACACGCACACGCGCACACACACACACACACACACACACACACACACACACGCACACACACGCGGGGTAAGAAAAAAAATAAAGAAAAAAGCAGATACAGCAATTAAAGGATTCAAGGCTCCGGCTTGCCGCGATCAATTTGCCAATCAATAGGCGCACTTCTTACTAAATTCCAAACATAAAAAAGGTAACACGCAAGCGCACCTTTCCCGAGAAAGACGCATATTACCGCTGATTCTCGCTGATTCTCGCTGATCGATTGTCATTGTTAGATATTGTTTCATCATTCCTTGTTAAATGAAAGGATGTCCCAACATCGATCGCGGCAACGAGATTATCTCGACGTCGTTCGTCGCTGCGTTAATTAACGATGTCGTTGAAGAGCGTTCGACCATGTATCAAGACCATATATTTTGAACCAAAATTTCTAATCACTAATCATTAATCACTTATTTTATAATCCGTCTTTTCTCCGTGCGTGCAGATTTCTGGGGTTCCCTAAGGCTATTAGGTTTAAAACCGCGGAACGCAATTTACCCAAAGCGTCGAAGAAAAATAATACCCGTTAGCATCCAGTCACTGTGCGCGTCGGGTATTTTCTTTCGGAGAAGTGGACTTCGCGTAAAAGCTAATGCCATGAAATAATTGTGGCTGAATTCACAAATTCATTGCTCGTAAGAACTGTTTGTCATTGGACGATGGCGCTCGCTAATGATTCTACTATCACGATTCCTGAGTCTACTATCACGATTGGCTGGCGCCAATCTTTAGTAACGCCTATGGCATATACGCATACGAGCTGGACGTATTCTTGGTCGATCACCTATCCCTTTCACTTGTGAAAGCTTTCACTTGTGCTTGACTTAACATCTAGCATGATCTGTCAGTGGAGGGATGGGCGTCCTTCCCGCTGGCTAAAACAATGAACACGCGCTGCAAATGACGTCCCCGAAAGTGGTGGACCAAGACTCTTGCTGCAAGAATGCGGACCTTGGGCCCGTATTAATACGGTAGCTGTTAAATGCGGCGATTTCTGAATATGTCATCTGTGTTTCCTGCTTCGTACCTGGGCTGATAAGGATCTCGACACGTATGCACCACGCTTCTCTTAGGTATACGGCCGTTCCCACAGTGGCTGGCGTTCAGGAGTCTGCCACTGGTGATAGATTTTCGACATGATAAAGTTATGACATACCGCGTGCGGCGAATGCCAATCGCGCACGGCAAGATAGGTTATGTGAATGTGAGCCCCGCTGAATGATCTCAAGTGTGCACCAGAAAGAAGGCATGCACTCGTATGTCACCAAGTGCTGAATGAAATGTGGAAACTATATATTAGGCTGCGACTATACCTCATCTCCACCAGCAAAGTCTCCTCGCCTTCGTTCTGAATGCTTGTCACATACCGACAGCGTGTCTCGCATGCGCTATTGCCGCAGACGTACAGGGTGACCCTATATATAGCAGGCTCGACGATACGCCCGCATCGAAGGCCGAACGGGCGCCGGGTCGGGCTCCCTGTAAGAAAGCCTCGACCACGCCGCTTGCATTTCAAGGCGAGAAGGGTTGCGAAACTGGCCACTGCACTGACCAGAATTTTGTTTTTCAATGCCCGGTGCAATGTTCGTAGTGCTTCGATTTCACTTGTTATTGCATCTCCATTCGGAAGGGAAAAAAGTAAGGAGGACAGGAGTGTTTAACTTCCGAATGAAAATAGACGCTAACGAAGAACGGCTACGTGTTTTGGCAGAATATACGGAAAAGCTCGTGCTAAATCAAATGTTCCACGCTGAAGGAGCAAATGTAGTCAATCGTGTACCAGCGCTTTTTGAACTTTCGTTACGATTTTTGAGGAAGCTTAAGCTCGGGCGCTTCTTATCTAATTACACGGGAAAGGAGAAAACGACTTTCTCGCCAACCACTACACCGAATGTGATGAGGTTTGTTGCATTTCAAAGAAAATACAAAATCTAGTGACTGCTGGTAGCGAATATCTGATTTAGGCCGCCAATGTTCTTATGAAAAATTGTTGAATATCGCCCCCTCCCCCCCTTTTCGATGTCTGTCACTAAGCCAAGCCATTTTTTCACGCAAACGCACGGAATGCTGAAACAAATCTCACAAGCCATGTGACGTTTTCCTCTGTATGGGGCGTGCCATCGAGAGATAACGAGCTCCACCTCTCCAGCACAATGAGCGCTCAGCGACCTTCGCCGTGCGAGAGGTTCTCCGACGTGAACGCGGTCAGCGCACGCTGCGATGCTCGATCCGGGAAAACAGTCGAGGCCATTTTGCGCGTGATTACAAAGTCACACGGCGGCACGGAACACCGCGTTTTGAATGCGACGATGGTCACAGGAAAAATCGTGCATGCCTCAAGCAGAGATGCCGGCCGGAATTTCGCAGCGTGAGAAATACGATCTGTGCGGCAGCGTTGCGTGCACCACGCAGCCTGACGGCGTTCGAGGCGCGTGGGCGCTGTGCGCACGACGGCGAAGACGCGCAGCAGTGCAGGGGCGCGTCCGAATAGCGAGATTTCCGCTTCGAATCGAATACGAAGACGTGAAAAAAAAAGAACGACGACCTTTGAATATCGAATTGTATACCAGATATTTTGTTAATTATAAACAAAGTGAAATATAATATTTGCGCGGAGTCCGCGGCTGGTGTAAAAATTATCCGGTAGACTGTACAGGGGAAGCAGCCGCACTGGGTCACGTGGAACATTTTGTGCGTGCTGCTGTATAGGCAATAAAGAAATAACGTAACCAAGTACAAAAGTGACATTTATTCGCGCATTACAAAGCTTAGATAATTAAGAGGAAGCTTTATCTCGGGCCCAACTCCGATGCGGCCTATTCAAGTACATGCAAAACGCGAAAACGCTTTCCTGAGATAACCCTTGGACCGATCTTAATGAAATTTGTAGCATTTGAGAGAGAAAGTTAAATTCTAGCGACTATACCAAGCGGAATTTCGATTTAGGGCCTGAATATTGTTAAAATAATTTTAAAGAACCCGCAAGTTCAAGAAAGATAGACGCACGAAGTTTATAAATTAATAGCCCTGCATCAAGAACAGATATCGCGGTTCTGTAAACGGCATCCATTAGATAATTCAAAGAGGACACGTTCGATATGTCAATTTATATATTACGTGAATTTGATACGCTGTGTACAAAGGTTCTGCAAAAGCTGTATTTCCATATTACTGATTTTTTTTAGATTCATGTGTAAAATATCGATTTTGTCCGCTTTAGACATACTGTTAGATGCAATTCGCAGAATTGTGATATCATTTTTCATTGCTGAGTTACAGAGTTGTACACATGATAGTTTCATTTCCAGAAATTTTGCCAATTTTTTATAAAATATTCATGACCTAAATAAAAGATTCGAAACCAACATTCACTAGATTTTAGGTTTGTCTTTTGAATGCAACAAACCTCGCCAAATCTGGTGCAGTGGTTGCCCAGAAAAACGAATTCTCCTTTTACATTCATTTAGATAGGAGCACCCGAGCTAAAGCTCCCTCTTAACTTATGATGCAGCTGGAGGGTGTTCAACGGTTTAATCTTGCAACGACTATGACTATTTTAAGGCGAAAACCACACAGCACACGCTCATGCTCGCTCATGGAACCATACTCGTTCCGTATTCGTAGTGGGCGCGCCGTGGTTAAAGGTATAGTGGGCGCGAATTGGCACCCGTCTGTCTCGCTGCCCGAATCACTTCACGCCAATTCTGGACCTTACGTGTCGAACGTGGCGGCGCCATAGCAGAACAATCGTCAAATTTCTGCAACGAACTGCAGAACTGTAAGCCTTATAATTTCTGATGAGCACAGGTTTTAACCCCTACCATGGCTGAGTGAGCTGTCGCAAATTCGACCACTCCTGCTCGGATCGACAAACTGGAAAGACACGCCTCTCTGAATACCGGGCGAGGGGCCAAAATTAGCTCCGATCGCGTCATGCGTGGCGTGACAATGGCGGAATTTGAGCACGCGGCTCCTGCATGATCCAGTAATGGCCTCTACACAACGATACCAAAGTAAGGCGCGTGGTATAGAACGTTTGCAAAGGTATAAGTGATCATAATAAAACATGCTTTCGTTACGTGCGGTTTTACCAAGCGACTCCCTATGCTGACACTGAACTGAAAGACGTTTTGCGTCAAAATAGTATGCAGATACCTCGCTCTGTGGGAAGCTGTGTACGCGAAGCTTTCATGAGCCACAGCTAGGCAAAATGGCGCATTATGACAAGGGACGCGCTGCAGATTTCAGTGACGAACGCATTCCTCTTATTCAGCATGAAAACGTGTTGAATCGCAAGACACAATGTGCATGACTTTGTCGACGCTGATTTTGGTGTGGCTTCATTCTTTAGAACTGCTGGGCATAAGTGCTGCATAAACGCGCCACAGCGCCGCAGTATACGATGAGACACGCGCAGCGAATTTCGGCAAAGAATGCTTGCTCGCTTGCTCCTCATATCCATGACGCCTACCTAAAGGAAGGGGAGAGAGAATGCTTAAAAGAGAAAGTAATGCTAGCAATGCCGGGAAAGGTAGGAATTCTTGAAAGAATTCGGAAAAATTCGGAATAACTAACGCGTCCTGTAACTTCTATTTTCACCGTGAGATGCAGGAGCTCACATTTTACAATTAAATTGTTGCTTTTTGATGCGCCTAACGCGCCAAGCGTCTCAAAGAGTTGGCTTGCACGAGAGGAATTCGTAAAAGTGTTTTATGTGCCGCAGCCTAACGGTTAGAGCAATCGGCTTCTGTGCTGGGGAAGAGGGTTCGAAGCCAATTATATATATAATGTGCGTGTCAAGGTCACCGTGGAGGATACATAAACGCCCAGGGACTGACGTACAGCAGCAAAACTGGGAAAACAGCCAAAGAAATTTATCACTTTAAAACGCTTATCTACATTTATTTATAGCCGTTCACAACTGGACGTCCGGTCAACTAACGAGCTTGTAAATGGCAAAGTTCTCTCAGCTATTCGCTGCTCGGTAACGATGACACTGATGAAACGAGAGAACAGCGCGTCACCATATGCACGTCTGGTTTCTAATAGAAAATAGAGACAGACCGAAGAAAGGGGAAGCCAGGGAGGTTAACCAGAGGGGAAGATCCGGTTTGCTACCCTACGTTGGGGAGAGAGTGGATGGGAGGTAAAGTGCTACCCTACTTTGTCGAATATGGCTAGGAGTGGCGTTTACGAAGTCTATCACTTTCCGAATTGGACGGGCCGACGACTCTATGCGTGATGACTGTGGCAGCGAGGAGTCTCTTCAACGCGTCCTCTGTGACTGTCCTCGCTACAATTTACAGAGACGCCACAAGTCATCGCAGCGAAGCGCGACCAGGGCGCTGTTGCAGTTTTTACGGACACCAGACTTAGAAAAGCGGCTGGAGCCTGAACTGATGTTTACAGCGCCGCAAGTGCTGCTATGTTGTGCGGTAATAGTGAGCGACTGTGAGTGTGTATCTGTGCTCCACTTTATTTCTCTCTCTCTCTACTCTCCGCGTTCTTTAAGGAAAGCTACGTGTAGTACTGCACACCACTGCACGTCGGTTTAAAAAGATGCACTCCGGACGATGTTAGCCAAATAAAGAAATCGCATTCCCTAAATCGAAACTAGAAGTTAAATAGGCTGCCAACAGGCGAGTCATTCTGGATGAATGACCGGAAGTTACTGCACAGAAGCTGGCTGCTCCGTATGTGCCCACCAAGGAACTAAGCTCGTGCTCACAGTGTGCTCTTATGCTAGAATCGTTCTGCAGAATACATGTCAGGCAATTCTGATGTCGGACCTATCATTGGCGAAGGAGGCCAGTCAATGGCAAAGAGCACTTACGAACGAAAAGCTGCGTGAAAACGGCCCCTGGTGGGTCCCGAGGCATCCACGGATGTCCTGCAGCATAACTATTAAGAACAATGCCCGATTGCGTCGGTCATTTAAATGCTGTGGAATATTCGGCAATCTTAAATAGCGAATGATTGAATACAAGCCGAATAGCAAAGACTATTGGACTGGTGTTCCAAATACTGAATATTCGTACAGCCTTACACAACAGGTAAGAACCACAACGCAAAATAAGTAAAACTGCCATTTGCATTAAGACGAGGTATTCCGGTCCCTTTGCACAGAACGTCGTGTTTTTCTCAATCAATCAGTCATCTGCGAAGGTGCTTGCGTTTCGAAAGCGTACTCAACACGCTCCCTGCCATAATTGGTGCGAGAGTGGCAGCTACTCGGAGCGCTTGAGAAGACATGTGAGACATGTTCGACACGTATCGGGAAGTTTTGCATTTCTCGCGTATCGTATTGCCGTAATTTTATATGCTGGGTTCGTCGCGTTTAGCCTGGCGCAGCCAATAGCTGTCCGCGTGACGCGCCTCGCTGCCCCATCGTTCACTTTCCTCGTCGGTGGGTATTTATGTATCGTGGGACGCTTGGCGAGTGTGAAACGCCTTGCTCCCATTTTATACTTGAGATTCCCGAGTCGTAGCGAGCAAGCTGAGCCGAAGGCAGTTTTCAGCTACTGGACGGAAAGGACTGCCTGCTCTCACAGATCTTGGGGCAAAAACTGCGGCTAATATCTGTCGCACTTCCGCGTCGGCTGTAAGCACGTTAGCACGCACTAGCACACATAGATTACATGTCTTCACCGGTGTCCTCAGCGCCCTCACCGTCGATAGTTGTGCAGCTCTACGACTACTTTTGGTCCCGAAGGGACCCTCGTACCGAGGGATGGGGCGGCATAGCGGACTCCAGGTTCGTGCTGCCATTGCTGCTGGGCTACATATACTTCGTCAAGGTCGCCGGCCCGCTTTGGATGAGGGACCGCAAGCCATTCGAGCTGAAGTGGGCCGTGCTGACGTACAACATATTCACGGTGATCGCGAATGCATATTTCGCGGTGCGAGTGTTTCAGGTGGCGTACCTCTCGGGCCACTACAACGTGCTCTGCCAGGGCATCGAGTACCACAACCCCAGCGAGAGGGACCTGGAGATTATGAGGTTAGTCTGGTGGTACTGTTTGGTTCGAGTCGCCGACTTCTTGGACACCCTATTTTTCGTGTTGCGCAAGAAGAACTCGCAAATTACGTTCCTGCACGTGTCTCATCACGCGTTCATCGTGTTCAGCGGATGGTTTTACATGAACTTCGGCACCGACGGGCAGCCGGACATCGGAGTGAGCGTCAACGCATTCGTGCACGTCATCATGTACTCGTACTACTTCCTCGCCGCCCTGGGTTCCTCGGTGCAGAAGTACCTGTGGTGGAAGCGATATCTTACCCAGCTGCAGATTGTGCAGTTCATCGGCCTCAAGATGCACCTGTCGATAACGCTATTCTACGACTGCGGATACCCGAGGTCTCTGGCCCTCTTCGCACTCAGCCAGGGTTTCTTCGGCCTTCTGCTGTTCATAAACTTCTACGTCAGAAATTACGTCCTCCGAATGACACGAGGAAAAGAAGCTGGCGCCGTACGGAAACGTGACTAAGGCCGCAGTGTTCAGGACTTACGTGCGCACCACGTGACGGACGAAATGCAGTGCACAACACACTTCGCTGCCAGTAACTAAAACGTGCGCTGTGGGCCTACGCCAAACTGGGACGCTTCGGAAGTGGCGGCGATTTACCGCGACAGGCTAAACACGATTTAAACGGCGGAAAGGACGGTCGACCGTTAACCAAGAAATACGTCTTGACCCCACTGAACTTGTGCGGTGCTTTTATTTCAGCGAAGTTACAAGGAAGGAAGGAAAAAGTGGAGAAGGAAGGCAGGGAGGTTAACCAGTTTCGCTTAACCGGTTTGCTACCCTACACATGGGAGCGGGATGGGGGAGATGAAAGATGGGAGGAGAGAGAGAGAGAGAGAGCACATAACACAGCGAACACATCGTCAGTTACAGTCCGTCACTCTTGCGCAGTACGCGATATCACTGCCACAGCCGCTTGTCCAAGCCCGTATCCTTCATAAACCGAAGTAGTCCCTTCGTCGCCTTCAGCTGCGATGTCTTCTGTCGGCGATGTGTGAAAATGGTTGCAACTGACAATGGTCTATTGTCCAGGTGCGCTAGAACAGATGCCATGGACTGTCTCTGAACATTATATTCAGGACAGTCGCACAGAATGTGTTCCAGCGTCTCCTCGCAAAGACAGGGATTGCAGAGAGCGTTATCGGCCATTCCAATGCGAAACGAGTAGGATTTCGTGAAGGCCACCCCTAGCCATAAGCGATAAAGCAGGGTGGCCTCACTTCGGCGGAGTCCAGTTGGCATACAGAGACGCATCAATGAGGGCAGGTCGTGTTGATGATTGCTGCGGTTTGTCGGGCTGCTTGGTGTGCACCATAGAGAGAGCGTGATCTCCCGTGCAAGCACTTGAAGTCTGCTGGCTGCGTCGGACCGCGAATGTGGTATGGCCTCTTCCTGTGTGTCTTCAAGAGCTGTCCGAGCGGCTTTATCAGCGTCTTCATTTCCTATGACGCCGCAGTGACTTGGCAGCCACTGAAACGTCACGTGATGCCCTTTCTCATGTGATGTATGAAGCAGGCATCGAATGTCGAGCACGAGCTGTTCGAATGGCCCGCGACGCAGAGCTGATAGCACAGATTGGAGGGCTGCCTTTGAGTCACTGAAAATTGACCATTGTCGAGGTGGTTCCCGATTGACGAAACTAAGAGCAGCGCGAAGAGCAGCTAGTTCCGCAGATGTAGATGTCGTTGGGTGGTCAGTCCTAAAGCTGATGGTAATACCTCTTGCTGGGACGACCACAGCACCGGACGAACACTGGATGTTTGTGGAACCATCTGTATAAATATGTGCACTCTCCGCGTACCTCTCGTGCAGAAGAAGCAGAGACAGTTGTTTGAGCACAGGCGACGACAGCTCAGACTTTTTCCCGATTCCTGGTACGCTGAGATGGACTGTGGGGCTGACAAGGCACCAAGGGGGTATCGGTGGCTTAGATGGAGCGGTGAAGCCCGAGGGAAGTTTGTCGTTGTACTTGACGATAGTTTTCGAGAATGATGCTTGGTGCCTGTCTGAAGGTAGTGTTGCAAGGTGGTGATAGGGGGCACGTGCAAAATGTCTGATATGCGTTCTCAGGGCTTCCACCGTGATGTGAGTTTGCATTGGATGGTCCCGAGCAATCGCAATAGTTGCCTCAGTTGACGTGCATCTGGGCAAACCAAGACAAACTCTGAGTGCTTGAGCTTGTGCTGCCTGCAGAACACGAATATTTGTCTTGCAGGTGTTGGTCAGTACAGGTAGACTGTATCTTAAGAAACCGAGAAAGAGAGCTCTGTAGAGTCTCAGCATTGCGTCTACTGACATCCCCCACGTCTTTCCTGTCAAGTATTTAAACAACTGGGAGGTTGCTGTCAGGCGCCGTTTCATGTAGGCCACGTGTGGGCTCCAACTGAGGTCTCGGTCGATAATTACGCCAAGAAATCTGTGGGTTCTGACATAGGATATGGTCCGCCCTTTGATTGAGATGACATAAGGCGTCATTGGTTTGCGAGTAAATGCTACTAGGGCGCATTTGTCTGGCGATATGCTCAGACCTTGTTCACACAAGTAGCTCGATGTCAAAGTAGCCGCTCTTTGAAGCCGTGCACGTACCTGAGGACGTGTGACTGCCGAAGTCCAGACACAAATGTCATCTGCGTATATTGAAATTTTGGTGGTAGTTGGCAAGTGTTCAGCAAGCCCAATAAGAGCGAGGTTGAATAGCGTCGGGCTAAGAGCACCGCCTTGAGGAACGCCCCTGCTGGTATAGCGTCGCGTAGTTGGGCCATCGTCGGTTAACACATAGAATGATCTTGCAGAAAGGTAACTTGCGATCCACAAAAATACTCGACCACCTAGGCCAACCGTCACAAGAGCGTCGAGAATTGCCTCATGTAATACGTTATCGTATGCCCCTTTCACATCTAAGAATAAAGCTGCAGATAAACGTTTACGGGACCTTTCGTGCTGGACATATGATACGAGATCAACTACATTGTCGATGGAAGAGCGGTCACGTCGGAAACCAGCCATGGAATTCGGATAAATCTTGTAGTATTCAAGGTACCATTCCAGGCGGCCAAGGATCATCCGTTCCATAATCTTTCCTACACAGCTGGCCAACGCTATGGGGCGGTAAGAGGCGAGCTCTAGCGGGGATTTGCCCTGCTTCAAGATTGGCACCAGGCGGCTCACTTTCCATTCGTCAGGAACATTTCCCTCCTGCCATGAGGTGTTGTAGAGACTCAATAGTGCTATCCGTGCGGATTCTCCGAGATAGCACAAGGCTCGGTATGATATACCATCTGGGCCCGGAGATGATGAGCGCCTGCAGAGAGCTAGTGCTGCCTCGAGCTCCTCCATTGAGAAAGGAAGGTCCATGCGGCAATCACGGGAACGGGGGACGTCATCTCGGGCTGGAGGGTCTGGACGTGTCGCTTGGTCTGCCATCCGCGCACAAAAGTCTTCTGCGACATCGACGTCTTGCCGCCCTTGGAAAAGCGCGAGCGCCTTGAAGGGAAAACGCTGTTCCGGAAGGCAACGCAGACCTTGCACCGTTTTCCAAATATGAGATAGTGGCTTGCGGGGGTCGAGTGTCTTGCAAAACGTTGCCCAACGTTCTGACGCTAATCTATCCATTCGACGCTGAATCTTCTTTTGTATCCTCCTGGCTGCCCTAAGGTCATGGATTGATTTTGTACGCCGATATCGACGTTCCGCCCGGCGACGAAGTGCGCGAAGTCGCTCTAATTCTATGTCGAAGTCATTCCGCGTGTGAGAGATCGTCAGCATGCGAGTGGTGTTTCGCATCGTATTTTTAATTGTTTGTTCTAACCCAGAGGGTAGGCCCTCGCTGCAGGCATCTTCCATATCAGATTTGAACTTGGCCCATTGAATCGTCCGAATGGTATTCCGTGGGCCAGATCTAGACGACAACCCTTTGATGTTCAGATAGGTGGGAATGTGATCACTCCCATGTGTCTCAATATCTGGAAACCACTTCACACATCTGGCGAGAGAGTCGGAAACGAAAGCAAGGTCGAGGCAGCTGCCGTATGACACGCCTCGAAGAAAGGTGGGGCTACCATCGTTCAAGAGAGTAAGGCCATAGTTGTATGCGATGTTTGATAATCTTTGTCCTTTTGCATTTGTCTTTGTACTCCCCCATGCTGGATGGTGTGCATTGAAATCTCCAATGATGATCCATGGGGTGGGGCAAACACTCAAGATATCCGCTAATCTTCTAGTGTCGAAATTGCTGGAAGGCGATATATACACGCCTATGAGAGTAAACAAGAGTTTGTTCTTTTTAACTGTGATGCAAATGTACTGATTGTCGTCGTGGGGCGCAATTGGTTGCAAAACATAGGTGAGTTCACGACGAACAAAAACGATGATTTTGCTGCATGCACTATTTGTTGAGGACACGAAACATTCGTACCCTGACAGTCGGATTGGTTTCGACAAGTTGGGCTCACAAATGACAATGAGTGGAAACACATTGGTGTACACATACTGACGGAAATCTGAAATTCGTGATTTTAGCCCTCGGGCGTTCCACTGCATGACGGACGCTGCCTTGACTTCTTTTCGGAAGGATAGCGAAGTTACAAACTGACACTTATCCCTATTACCCACAGAGTCGACTGGTGTCGAACATGAGTCATTGCCAGGATCAGTCACTCGGAGTGGCGAATGACGGGTATGCAAGCAGAACTGACCAAAAGCACCGTCATCTATGTCCGGGGCACGTGTTATGTATCAGCTCATATAGGCTAGAACGGTTCGTTACGAACGAGTACAGTCTAATAATGCTTGTCACAGATTATTTTCTATGACGCGTGGTACGTACATATTTGCAACCTACGTGAAGCTCTTAGTAGAAAGTGCTTCTTTTAATGTAAACGATTTCGAGCGGTATAGTTCCATTATTTCAAGCATTTTTTATCTATTCACATTGTTCTCCCATTCATAATGTGGGTATGCGTGTTCCTTTTTTTTCTACGACATATTTGGTATAGCGGGCTCTTCAGCAGCCAAACTTGTCGTGCTGTCGGAATTCATAGACAATATAAAAAGCGTCGGCCAGTAATGACGAAAACGTGTTATCACAATCCGGCCAACGATTAATGTGGTTCGTGCAACAGAAAGAAAAAAATGTACAAATCACACGTCCTGCGGTTATCGATGTTTTGCGAAGCATTTTACGGGTAACTGGCTATATCCAGCACTTTTTTTTGGGTGCCGCAAAGTGATTACAGGTGGACTAACGTGTTTGTGTAAATCGAGCAGTTGTGTGTGCGTCGACAGCAGCAACAAGGCGACTATGACGATCGTATGACGGCAATGGCAGCATTATTACTGGAGAAGCTCGAAGCGAATTTCTATGACATGCCAATGGTTGGGTTCTGCATAGGTACTGAATGGGCGTAAACGAGAGAAACACGGATTGCTACTTCATGTACGACTAACTGTTATGCAATCGCATGTATCCAAGTTTTTTTCACGCGATCTATTTGATAACGACCATGAAATTTAGACTTCAGCGTATAAATGTTACAATGTGATCAACCTGGGTCGATCATGAAGGCGCACAACTTTCTACGTAGCGTAGGCTGCTACGAGTAAAGGAAGGAAGGAAGGAAAAATTTTAATGCTCTATTTACAGCTTTCAGCGGCTAACAGAGGTCTTCATGTTTTGCTGAAGTCTCCGTCGTCTTGATTGGTCGGCGCCCCTATTCCAGAGCACCGCTGCGCCTGGCCACTTTGAGAGCGTGTTGCACCAATCCTTTTTGGATTGTGAGCGCGCCGATGGTGAGCAGGCCCTCCCACTGTTCCGCAATGGTTTTTTTTTCTTTGTGGAAAGAAAAATTATTTCTGCACTCCCATGTGATGTGATATAGTATTGGGATGGCCCCACACCATGGGCATGTGTCCCTGTATTGACTGGGAAACATTTTATGTAGGATGTGTAGATTGGAGCATGTTCCTGTCCGCAGCCTTCGCCAGCCGACTGCTTCGTGTTGTGTTAAAGATGGGTGGGGTGGTGGATATATTGTCCTTTTTCCTCGGTGATGGTTTAGTATTTCCGCGTGCGTTGGTTCCACCGTCATAGTGGTATCCGGGTCCATTGACTGTCCCACTCGGTATGTGAGCTCGCGAGCTAGACTGTCGGCCCTCTGGTTACTCTCTATTCCGGTGTGACCCGGCACCCAGAAAATCATATGCAGTATCTTTTCGTTCGGAAGCCCTGCCTCGAGGAGGATTCGCAGCGCCCCTTTGTTGATTCTACCTGCCGTGTAATTTCCGCATGCTTCTTTAGAGTCTGTGAGTATTATCAAGGCTCTGTTTCTACGGTAACCCTCCGCCACTGCTGGAGCCACAGCTGCTTCTTCCCCCTCTGTTACCGTGCAGCTCCTTAAGGTTGCGCTGCTTATCTGCTCTCCCATGTGATCCACGGTCACTGCCGCAACTCTATGTTGTAAAGAACTGGGAAATGTGGGCCGCTAACAAAGGCGGTGCAGTCTAACTACAGCATCTCAAAGCGCGAGCTGCCACGAGGGAAGAAGGCGAGAAACTGGCCCGCGCCAGACGGCTCGAAGAGCTTGCCGACTTTGGCACGAACGGATTAGGCAGGAGTCAGACTGGCTACCTCGGTCAGAAGGGCTGTTGCACGTGCCAGATTTTTGATTGATTCTTTTCTCAGCCCACGCTGGGCTGGTGTGTCTGTATACTGTTTCTCTGTAAAAATTGAATAAAAGCAATAAATAAATAAATAAATAAATAGCTAAATAAATAAAGTCGTAGTTTCGCCCCAAAGGCGAAACAGTGATTGCGATAGCAAATTAGTAGACAGCTAGACGAAGTAAGGATAGTAGCCTTATCGGCCGTGTTAACTTGTAAACATTTGCTGATTAAATTAACACGCATGGTGCCACGCGCGCACATGTGGTGTCATGGAGCGCGGCGACTACGTTATCGCCCTTGGACTTTATACCGAACATCACGGCGACGCCGACGGCAGAGATGCACCTGCAGTGTCCGTCTAATCGCTATCGCTATAAAAAAGATCGTGGCCTAATGCTAAGAGCATCGGGCTGGCGTGCTCGAGGACGTTCCCACGATGGGTCACGCATTTCTTCTTCATCACAGAAGTCAGACACGAGGCGAGAGAGGAACTTACCTACTTCAACGTGTCTGGAATAAGGCAATTGATGCATCGCGTTAAAAAATATAAAACAAACAAAAATGTTCGATTACGAGACCATATTGACAAAACAGTTCGTATACCACAGAGTTGGGCGTAAAACCACAGGCACCAGCTCACAGTAGTATTGGACGTGAAATTAGTCAACACATCCGCCCAACAATAAATAATTATTTAAAATGAAAAGCGTGAGAACTTAGCTCCTGATTCTTATATATCCCGAGACATCAGTTTTGCAGAGACAGCAAGAAAGAGAGAGATAGCAAGCCATTTGTTACATACATTAAATCATAATGCGTATTATTACTGTAAATGCTTCCGAGCAAAAAAAGAAGAGAAATAGAAACAAGGCACATGATTCACACAAGCAACAAGTGTCGTGATCAATCAGCTCGCGTTACAGCTTATTGTTCTATGAAACGAACGCATCTGCAACGTTGCGTTCAAGCCTTCTTGGATACTGCGGAGCTTCGTGTGCCCGTGCGACTTCTGCTGCCTCTGCGATGTATCTGTGTACTTTGTTCACCACGCATATACTAGTCTATGTGAAAGCGTTCACACTGTGGGAGTTTTATGCGCGTAAGCAGGCCGAAGCAGTGTTCGTAACATTAATTTTTTTGGCCAGTCGCCAGGTCACCACCGAAAACACTCAACGCTTACGAAAAGTCGCTAAGTGACGACTACGACTTTATTATTTATTTGTTTATTCATACATTCATTATTAACCAAATTTTGCGTTTTAGAGCATTACAGTAGGGTTTCACATGTACAACGACTATAAAGGTACGTACATAACAGATGCGTGAATCGTTGGCGCTCAAAATGCATTTATGTTTCTTTTTAAATTAATTTATTTCTTTGTTTGCTATCAGGAGGAATAGTTTCCTTCGTCACAATAAGAAGAAATAAAGGATTTCTTGCCAGTACTTTTACCAACTTGTCAGGGCCCCACATGAAGAAAAATGTTCTTACGATCGGCCAACAGCATGCAAAAAAAAAAGAAAAACAAGGAAACGTGAGTTTGGGCTGCGGGGGCCGGATTCACAAAGCTCTTCGCTGGGAAGTTCGCTGTTCGCAATTTTCCTGGCCGCCGTCACTAACACGTCTAGCATTAGGATTGGCTGTAATGTGTTCCTAAGAACAATTTTAGCGTAACAACTTTTTTTCTTTCTTTTGTTTTTAGTGAATATGGGTCCAGGTTCATCAGCTACCGGACATGTCAGTGTCCGTCATTCAGGGTACTTGAATGAAGAAAGAATAAGACAATTAGTGACTCGACCAGTAGCTTAGATCGAGCTTTGATCGAGCACTATAATGTCGACAAGCAAGCAAACTCTTGTCTCATTTCTTAGCAGTGGATTACATAACACAGCGATGAAAACACGCTGAAACTCACGAAGAAATGGAGGCGCACGCGAGCTTCACGCCGGGGACTGCGTCTCCTCGTTCTGCGACAATGACAACAACGTGCGCGAGTTCCCACCACCTGCATTTGTTGTCTTTGTCATTGCGTAACTGCGCGTGACGCCACTGTTTTGAATGGCTCTTAGTTTAATACACTGAAATAGTAATTATAGCTTGGCCTCACATGTCCCCTGGCGCCAAGTAATATTATAAGTCACCGAGAAAGTAACCTCTTTACCGCTGTGACATTGTTTTAAATACCTACTACGTCTTCAGTGAATTCCACATTAAAGTATTAATAATAGCGCCAAAGTTTGTTGCTGTGTAGTTTACCTACACACAATTTCGCGCAAAAATGGATATGCAGAACGACAAGAGAGGCTGAAGAGCGGAATTCGGTCTTTGCCATTTCCCGAAGTTCTTTCCCGCGCAAACCATTTGGCTTCTCCAATAAATAAATAAATAAATAAATAAATAAATAAATAAATAAATAAATAAATAAATAAATAAATAAATAAATAAATAAATAATAATAAAAGAACACAAGCGCTATATAGAGGACTGCGCAGCGCCAGGGCAATTTTACGTGAAACTCCCTGTTGCTTTCAAAATAATTGCAATGAAAGCAACGAAGTTATAGCGGCGTTGTGAACGCGAGGTGAAAATAGGTTTAGAGGTGTTTGCACTTTCCAGAAGCATGTGTGACTCTTGGAGATTAGAAGAATCCATATCACAATACGTGTTCCCTTTTTATTTGTAATATATTGTAAATGTTAGTTTTGCGCACATTTATTATGCCAGCGAAGAAGAGCATGCCGGCGCCGACTGTAGGCGCCAACGTACCCTTAAAGACAGCGTTAATAAAGGCATTTGAAAAGCGCCATTTCGTGCATCCCTGTAACAGAGCACTAACAGAGCGAACGTTCTTTCTCTGCAGCCGGGTCGGTAGGCACTTTGCAGCAACCACAACATCTGAGTTTGTGATTGCCAAACTGAAGTGGGAACGGGATATAATTAGAGCCTGCTTAACGCAATTGCAAGTACAAAAGATGCAGACAAGCACACGTTTACCTAGACAAAGCTGGGAACGTTTGTGTTAGGTCGCTTTTTAATAACCTTTGCACGTACCGGCTTGCGAATCACGTATTGCACTAGGATGCAGAATAGGCACGTTAAAAAAACCCAGCCTAGTAAGTCTTCCTGAAGTATTCTAGACGACAAAGTGTTGCCACACAAACTCTGTAGCGGTAAGTTAAATATGTTACCGAGAGATTATTTTTTCTCACTGTTACGCAACTATAGAAGACAAGGAAAAAAGACACAATGCAACGACAGAGGCCAGCACACTAAATTATGAACAGTTAAGAGCCACACGCACTGTTTCGTCTCCCGGGTCCAACGAGACCTTGAAGCACTTAAACCGCGAAGAAAACTGAACGAATGGCCTCGAGACGATTGAGGAATTTTTTTTACCGCTGGGTTACCTTCGACGGCAGGTTCCGCACCCATGACCTGCTGAAACGGAGGCCGATAGTAACTTACGAGGGGCACGGCTATTGTGAATATAAAGATTCTTTGTTCTTTAGTCTCTGAGTGAGTACAAATTTTGTAAAAGGCTAGTGCGAAGTTACTCAGCTACACGGTGCTTCTTGCCGAAGTGTATTTAAAAAAAAGAAAAAGAAAGAAGCGATTCTACGTCTAGTTGAAGTCGATGGAAGACAGTGTCTTCCTGGGTGAGTTGCGGTTGAGAACGGGGTGTGTGAACCATGATATAATTTGTTGTGAGAGTTTCGATGGAGCTACAATGTTTGATCTACGCAAACTAGATGTTTAATTGCCTTCCAACTTTTTGTCATCATGCAGTTATCATCATCACCATCACCAGCATCAGTATCGTTATAATAATAATAATCATTATCATCATCATTATAATTACGTACCCAGTAGTACTTACAATAAAACTGCACTATCCTCGGGATCGGCCCACGGAAGGGGCTAGAAATAGGCGTCAGAAACAACATACCCGATACAAAAAAGTAGCGGTAACTCGCCAAGGAAGACACTCCCTTTAAGAAAAAACATCGCGCAAGGCTCACGTGCGCACAGCCAGTCTAACATTGTCCATCTTTCTAATTAAGGCGTAGCAAACTGGACACAACCCCCGACTGAAGCTCCTGCCTCGTCGCCCCCTTCCCCTCCTCCCTATCGTCTCCCGGCCCCGGCTGATCGTCTAAAGCTCCAAGTCGCAGACTACATTTGCCTCACACCGTCTGCGACACTGTCACGGAGCCGGAATTAGGACCAGTCAAGTGGCCGTTCCTGGTGACATTTATCCTAACGCCACAGAATAACGTACTCTGGTATGAATAATAAAATTTCATGTACCGTAGGAAAAGAAAAAAAAAGGAAAAGAAATATCACGCGTGCGTAAGAGAAAAAAAGCACTAGTCGAACTTTTTTCGGCACCGATCTGCACTAACACGCACTATATACAGCCATCTGTATAGTCTGAGGTGTTAGAAATATTCATAGTTTAAATTATCATAACCGCTATCTTGATTATAGAGTTGTAATTTTCTAAAAAACGCGAAAAAACTAAAATGAAATTTCGGCAAAGTCCTTCAGGCATTTTGCCGCAATAAAATGTGGAAAACGAGTAACACACACACGCACGCGCACACGCAAGCGCACACGCACACACACACACACACATGTATACAGAGAGAGAGAGAGAGAGAGAGAGAGAGAGAGAGAGCGAAGGAGGAAGGGAAGGGAGAAAGATATCAAGCTTGACACTCCACAGCACCGAACCAACAACACCTAGAGTAAATTAATTTAACGCATTAGTTCAAATTGACCGTGATATCGTTACTTTCCTTACGTAATTTATGATTCTATTTGCAAATAATTCAAATGTTCTACAGCAAGGTATATTACCTTTCTCTTATAGGTGCCACATAGTACAACAATATACATATATAATAGCGGTATCTTCTTTTATTGCCTAGTTACAGAACTGAAAGCTCGTTTTATTTCTCGGTTCAAAAATATATCCGATTTCCGCCAGTTTTACAAGAAAACCGAAGGAAACGCATAACAGCTTGCGGCATGCTCTAGAACTGAAATTTTAAGTTTATATAGTAACCTTTCCGTTAAACTCGGTTAAACGAGAACCAAATGGTGGCATTTCTGCGTTTCTCGTTTCTGCGGCGGCATGTTCGCCGATAAGAACTTACCTCTAAAAGAAAGAAAGTGAAAAAAAAAAGATATAGCAAGAATAAGGAAAGCAAATGGTTCGGAAACTTTCAAGCGCAATTTACGTAATTAACACCTACAAGCGCAATAAGCCGCGATCACCCTTGAAAAATAAGGAACTAGAAAAAAAAAAGGAAAAAAGGGGCGTCAGCTCGCGTGCACTTGTCAACTTGACCACCTCGGCGCTTGCCCCGCTCGGGGACAACAGAGCCTTATGCCATAAGACAATGAATCGTTAACCTTCAAGGAAGGAAAATAAAATGCAGGTGGCCCTCGCCCAAAGCGATGTGCGAGAGAGAAACGGGGGTACCACGGCTAGAGGGGGAAGGCATATCAAGGGAGGTGAGCGCAAGGAATACGTCATACGTCAGCGCGTCTATACGTCATACAAGTTGCTTTTCTTCCTTTCCTTCTGAAATCCCCGTTAGATTTACTTATACGCCAAATTCATTATTCGATGTGCTCTCAATCTTCGTCATTCCTGGGTAGCAGGGGCGTAGCCAGGGGGGGGGGGGGCTTATGGGGCTTCAGCCCCCCCCGAAATTTTTTCGTGCTGTCCATGCACCGCCGACCAAAGCGACCCCCGGCGCCGGAAATCACTCTGGATTTTGTCTAGAATGTGTTTTTGACGCTCGAAAAGACATTTAACCGTAAAGATTGCGAACTCGGGCTGGATTTCGTGGCAATGCCCGTACATCGGCAGTCACATAACGCCAAGCGGTCCCATCCGAGCACAAAGTTTCAAGGGCGCTTTGACTGTGAGCGGGCTCGCCGCGGCATCTCACTGAGGCCACGCAATCTATGGAGCGCATGGATATCAATTGCGAAACTTTATGGGTATAAATCTAATAAGCTCTTGATGTGAAACGTGCATTGAAATTTCCGAAGTTGTGCTTTAAATTTTCAATTGTGGAACTTTGTGGGCTTAATGTTGTTTTAAACATTTGACGCCAAAGGTCCATTGACTTTTCTAAAGTCTTACATCGGAACATACAACGAGACAATTAAGCCAAATCAACACACGAGCAGACGAGTTGACAAAGCACGCAGCGAGGTCCAATTAGACGATGCGTTGGGGTGGTTCACTTGTGCCGTCATGTCACATAAAAAAATATCAACATTTTTTTTTAACCTACGCCAGAACATCCATGTCAAGACATTAAAGCCAGCCAAAGTAACTACGTTCTTATTTATTTTTTCTACTTTGACTTTTATTCGCCGAGGACACATTGAGCCCCTTCAATTTCTTTCTTTTTTTTTGTTCTCGCTACCCTGCCCGCGGGCTGCCAGAGCTACGCAGAGCGCATATGTTTTTCTCGTATGGCCCCGACCACCGCGCGGTGCACTTCGGTGGGCGTTCGGTTTGCTCTGGCCGAGTGGATTTTCACCTGACAGAGTTTTGGAAGCTTTCTGGCTAGCAGACGAGAAAAAACAAAACAATGGTCGCTCGCCGTCATCACTGTGGGGACTCGAAGGATTGCACCGCGTTCCTTGAGCGGAACCTTTCCGGAAAGTCTTGTTTCGCCGGTGTAGGATACTGAGCAGTATGCGTATGGTTCTCAGTGGGCCAATCGTCTCATGTTTTCTTCGGTATTAATTCCGTAGCCCCATTAGGTGCCCGATGTTGGCATTCGATTCAGGCCAACATAGTTTCCTATGCGTTCTTGTTTTCATTTCGGTGCCTCCACCCCACAGAAAAAAAATACATTGTTGCGGCGCAGCGAATTGTCGCATGGTGAAAGTTCGATTTTGATGCTTCTTTTGTGGAAAGTAATGGGCGACGGGACGCTTCAGTTTCCGGATACGTTTATTATATTATTTCGAAAGCAATTATATGGACACTCCAGGCGCATTCCTGCCGTCGCCGTCGCCCTCATGTTTCGTATAAAGTCCAAGGGTGATAACATCTTGACCACGCGCTGCACTCTGTATGTGCGAGTGAAAACGTAGGAGGGGAGGTGGAATGGGTGAGCCGACGATGGTGGCTCAGTCTTGTGTGCACAAAGGAGAAAAGCGGGGAGCAAGCGCGCCACCTTCCGTCGCGCGCAATACATCGGGGGGAGTGGATGGAATGGGGGCGGAATCTAGGATTCTGTGAATCTATGATTGTGCAACATGTTTATTTGCCTTGTTTGATGCATTACATACAGTTACTTTTTCTTACATACATAGACTCATTGGAGACTTATACGTATACTTAAAAATCTTGTTGCGAGGTTTTCTGTGTACATGCAGTGAACTTTGTTTCCAGTGACACTTTTTTGTCCTTTATCAAGCCTTATTTTCGCATTTGTATGTTCCATTGTATTTGCATTTCTAATGTACGAGGGCGAGTCAAATGAATGTGCGCCTACCCTAACCACGCAATAATGGTTCGGTTCATTATCTGCGAGGCATGCGCGTAGGAGAACGGCATGTCTCATTTACAAAAGCGACACGCAGGTGTGAAGATAACTGTTCTTTAATGCTCTCATACACTGGGTTGAATATGGTTGCGTCACATAATGGACACTTCAAAAGTTGAACAGCTCGGTGTCGCGAAGTTTTTGACAGCTAAAGGTGTTTCCAAAACAGAAATTAATCGCCGTATGGCTGCCGTTTACGTTGAACACGGCATTTCATTGACCACTGTGAAGCGTTGGAGCAAACGGTTTAAAGGACGTTTTAAAAACATTCCAAGACCGGGCCAAAACCATCGTGCAATCACCCCCCACACAATTTCAAAGGTTCATGAGCTGCTGAAACAAGAACGGAGGATAAGCATCGATGAACTGGCAGACCGTCTGAACATCAGTCACGGTTCGCTTCACGCCACAATTCATGAGCTTCTCGGTTATCGGCTCTTTGGTGCGCAATGGATCCCCATGATTTTGATCCATCGCGAGAAGACGGAGAAGTTTCGCGCTGCCTTGACTCATCTGATCGGGTATCACAATGAGGATGACGACTTCTTGTTTGCATTTGTGATCGGGGACGAACCTTGGTGCCACTGCTACGAGCCTGAAACACGACGGCAAAGCTTACAGTGGAAACATTCGAATTTACCACGCCCAAAGAACGCAAAGGCCATCATTTCCGCTGGAAAGGTGTTGTTGACTTTTTTTTTTCGGTCGTCAGGGTCCATTACTGATAGAATTTGCTAAATCTTGAGAGGCTATCAATTGTTTCCGATATTGTGAAACGCCAGAACGGCAGTGTGTCGCAATCGAGAACGAACAACGTGGAAAATTGACGAATGGGGTCATCTTGTTCCACGACAATGCCTGTCCCCACGTCTCTTATGTGGTTAATACAAAACTGGCAAAGTTCAAGTGGGAAACGCTGCAGCATCCGCCATACAGCTCAGACCTGTCACCTTGCGACTTCTACATTTTGGGGCAACCGAAAAAAGAGCTCAAGGGAACCAGATACAGACTTTTTGAAGCAGCAACCCAAGGAGTTCTATAAGACGGGAATCACGCGACTCGTTAGTCAATGGGACAAATCTCTAAATTCTCATGAAGACTACTTTTAAATAAAGTACCCCATTGTTGGCTCACATTCATTTGACTTGGCCTCGTATATCTTGCAGAATTCCTGCTTTTTATACGTGCCCTCTGTTGCGACTATGATTTCGGTGCAATTACTCACGATACACGACCGGTGACAGCTGTTGCTGCGTAATACTTTAAAACAAATTACAGCGTCATTGAGATTTTTCATTGGCGATTGCATATATACAAGAATGTAAGCACGGTTCTTAAATGACAAAGTTTCGTTAACATATTTGTCCTCAACTTGTTCAGTTCATTGCCTTTTAATTTTTCATATCAGTGGCACGCACTGCTTTCCTGGTTTCGAACTGATATAGTTCTAAAGTTCGTGTGATATTTTCTTTACTTAAAAAGACAAAAATATGGAAGCATTGATATCAGTTATTATGGGCAAAATTTTTGGCCCATACGAGTATATTCTTTTATGAAAGAATACATATTTTATTGTTTTGACTGTGCGTAGCGTTCAAGAATTCGTTTGCAGCATCTTTGGCAATGACAATGCAGTTATTATTCATGGATTTGACCCCTTGACAAATTGTTTAAGAGGAAGCTTTAGCTCGGGCCCAATCCGACGCGGCCTATTCAAATACTTGTAAAACGCAGAAACGCTTTTTTTTAGATAATCCTGCTAATCGCTTTTGTTGAAATTCGTTGCATTTGAGAAAGTGAAATCCTAGTTCTGTTGGAAACACAACTTCGATTTAGGGCCTGAATTTTGTTTAAAATATTTTGAAAAATTCGAAAGTTTGAAAAAATAGAAGCACGACGTTTGCAAACTAATAGCTATGCATTAAGAACAGACATTGTGGTTCTGTAAACGGCATCTATTATAACAGTCAAAGCGGACAAGTTTGCTATGCTAATTTGTATCTTACGTGAATTGGTTACGTTGTGTACAAGGGTTCTGCACAAGCCGTATTTCCACAATACTAAATTTTTTTGAGATTCATGTGTAACATATCCATTTTGCCCGCTGTAGATGTACTATTAGATGCAATTCACAGAATTGTGATATCATTTTCGTTGTTGAGTCACGGAGTTTTCAACTTGATAGTTTCGTTTTCTGAAAATTTTCGATTTGGCCAATTTTTAATAAATAATTGACCACCTAAATGAAAAATTCCAAACCAGTAGTCCATAGAATTAAACATTTCTTTGAGATGCAAGAAACCTCCTCATATTTCGTGAAATGGTTGCAGGGAAAAACGAATTCCCCTTCTACATGTATTTAAATAGGAGCACCCGAGCTAAAGCTTCCTCGAACAAAATTTCTGGCTACGCCACTGGCCCCATAAATATATATATATATATATATATATATATATATATATATATATATATATATATATATATATATATATATATATATATATATATATATATATATATATATATATATAATTTGGGGCCAGTGGCGTAGCCCCCCCCGAACAAAATTTCTGGCTACGCCACTGCTGGGTAGTTTACAGTCTCGAATGATGTCTTGCGTTGGTCGATCCAAGGCTCGGCCTCGGAGCAGCCTCACCTGGAGCTGCTCCCCGCCCGAGCTAGAGCGCCTCGGCCGAACACGCCTAGAGCGACGGAAACGGATCCACGGACAACTTCGTCAATTACACCACCGCACGCAGCGCGACTACAGCAAAGACCCGAGAAAAATGGGGACTTCAGCTTTCGCCGTTCAGCAAACGGAAGTGGCGAGCGTCATATCATCGGAGCTTGGCGAGATCTCGGAGCAGCCCCGAGCGCTCTCGAGCGGGTCCGACCGCGCGGAGGAACCTGGCGCGCACCAGCCGAGCACGAAGTCACGTGTCAGAGCGTTGTAGCCCTCGATACCCCCAGCCCCTCTCAATCAGTGTGAATTATCAATTATGCATTATCCTCACCATTTTTCTTTTCTCCTTGTAGAGTGCTTGCTGACTTTACGTTTCTTCCGTGCAGCTTGGAAACCTTGCCGATCTGAATTCTAGAGTGGGTGCGTGCCTTATTTTAGAGTCATTGCATTATCATCACTAATTCCCTCCTCGTGGTATTGTTTTATTTTCGGTTTATGTGCTGTTACAAGAAAAATTTCAGCTTTGCGTGTAGTAACGCCA
Organism: Dermacentor albipictus; assembly: GCF_038994185.2. Classification (NCBI taxonomy): domain Eukaryota; kingdom Metazoa; phylum Arthropoda; class Arachnida; order Ixodida; family Ixodidae; genus Dermacentor; species Dermacentor albipictus. The sequence continues at coordinate 152,680,704 of NC_091825.1, read as the reverse complement.
GGTTTACTCGAATGCGAAACACTGGCATCGCCTGTGCAACCATTTTTATGCGTACGAATTGAAAGCTAACCGTAGGTTGTCACAACTAGAAAACGTCCCTGCTAAGAGGTGATGATGGAGGCGCTGCGACACTTCCGTAAAACGTACCCTACAGGTGAACACTACAGCGTGCACCGAGCAACGCCGCCCTTGTGCGTACTTCTTTGACAAACACCACAAAAAATATAGAGTGAGCCACAGAAGGGCAATGATTTTACTTATGGGGCAGAACGTTGATCGATAATCAATAAAAGCTAAAGGTGACAACTGGATGTTCTAAAGTATTTTCACGATTTTGAGCACGCCTTTCTCGCCTTTTCAATATGCGCGACCGAAGAGAAACGAATGCGCGCCGTGCTGAAAGGGCTTCAAGTCTCGGCTCTAAGCTCTCTTTGGCCATCACCAGCGTACAAGGAATTAAGGAATGAACGGCGTGTAATGAATGAAATAAGGTACCGTTTAAGTGAGCTTTTCGTTTTAAGAAGGCGGCCTTAAACGAGCGAGCAACTGTACCATACGGGCGCTATCGACTTTATCTAATTGGCTGTGTACGGAGCGAAGGCAAGTAGTAGCTCTTGTCGCGTTTCATGAGCTCGCTACAAGAACACTGGAACGTGACGCGACACTGGCACATTACACCACACACTGCATGACGGTGGCGCACTGGGCGTTCTGCTGCTGAGAACAACGTAGCGGGTTCGATCCTCGGCCGCGGCGCGGCTGTGCGAGAGAAACAAACGGCGTCTCTGACAGGCCATGTGTTGGGCGTGTGACCTTGAAATCAGTGCATAACTGAAACATCAAATCAATCAGAGTACTTCGTGAGTATGTAGCGTTGGTTATGCTCGTCTATGTGGCTACAATCCACCTTGTCAAGTTCCGGTTTTACGTGTTACGGTCTGATTGAATCAGCGACAAGGAGACACAAAGCCAACAGTAAATAAATAAGAGGACGAGAAAACCGGTTCTTGACGCAGTATAAGTTTCGCCGGTCTTGTTTTGCAAAACGTAAGCAAATGCCAGTTCACTCAGCAGCTAACAATGGCTTCCTTGGCCTTGCCAAGTGAAGTGAAAACGGAATGGTGCTGATGGCGCATTGTGAAGATTGTGAAGAAAACAAACGAAATGCCCTCGCTTTAAAAAAAGAAAAAAAGAAAAGAAGAAGCAACGCAAGGAAATATGGCGTTGAGTTCCTTTACGCTTGGATGTTTCTGGATAGAATACTAAACAGCGAGGATTGGTCCGTTTTTCTCGGCTACTGGCTTCAGTTTCATTTTTTAGCCATAAAAAAAAAAAGAGAATGTTCCTGTGCTGCCCTCTGCCGCGCGCTGCTGGAAACGTTTTGGAAGGGTGCCGGGGCTTTCGCCGGTTGATTTGCGTACCTGCGCCCATCTTGAGTGTGCGTCGGCTGTGCGTTTTGTGGATCGCGATTAATTGTTGATGGTTTCTCCGGGGCAGCATGTCGTTCCTGGAAGTCATGTAGCACTCATCGACTACTGGGTGAGCAGGCCTGAGCGCGCTGTTGTGCTATCAGTACGGTCGATTTCAAAGGCTCGCTGAGTTCAGTCTGTCGATGCGGCTGCCTTGGAGTTTGCTGTCACTGATGTCTGCTCTTGGCACCTCGCTTTCTGTATTCCTTTTACAGGATCGTTAGACATTTTGCTTATTCAAAGAAGTCCTAGAATGCAGCCTTCCGCCTCGTATTTGCCAAAGTGCTGCATTTGTTTACATCGACATCTACAGCCACAGATCGTTGTTAGCTTTGGATATTGTGAAAACGGCGCATCGATGATATGAAATGATGTCAAAACGCATCAAAACACACATATCTGCGCATATGAGCCGCGTTGTTCCACCCCGAGACCAGTCAATATGAGCGGCTGAGTCACTTCAACAACGGCAAATGTGATTCAGACACATACGTTATGGGCTGTTATTACCAATTCTCGCTTTCCTTTAACTTCATCATACTTACAGTTTGCGCGCGCCATAAATTATTATTATAGAGAACTGTGCTCGGCATGAACGTGTAGTTCTCTCGCGAAAACGCGGATGCCATCGCTGACACCATTGATAATTGAGTGAGTTTATGCTCGTGCACTGAATGCACTGTCTCGTGTTTCCTGTTTGACGCATAGGTAAACGGTACTTCTCTAGAATTAAGGAATGTGTAAGCTATTTTAATAACACGTGAAGTCTCACCCATCTACGTAGCGAGTGCGACAGGCAGCCTTCAGGAAAGATGGCGCTGTGTCGGCACTTGCCACTTATTGCGTACGAGCCGTGTGAAGTGTTACGATCGGCCTGCAGGGGTACTGCTCTGCAAACCTACCTCAGCCCGCTGCAGTTGTTTCGATCGACCCGCGAGGGTGGCGTCCTTCAGAGAACCGGCGACGACGACAGCGCTAACCGACCATGCACTTCCTGCGGAGAACTGGAGACCACGGCAGCGTTAATCCACCATGCGCCTCCTTCGGACAGTCGGTGACGGCAGCAGGGCTGGCAACGTTTGGCGGAGCGTGTATTATTGGTTGATTTGCCGTGGCCTTCATGGTCTATTTGCAGCATGAGAGCTTCTCTAACAAAGGGTGTTTTGCGGTGCGTTCCTCGGGCCCCAGGATTCGTCACAGTCAACTGACACTCGTGGCGGCTACCGGAGAAGTCAGCTCTGGAATTTATAGAGGCGCCAGCTGGGGTCAAGCGTGGCAATCTGGCTACGAGGACCCGCTACACTCGGTGTGTTGTGGGAATACAAAGTGCTCATGTCAGTGTGTGAGCCCTTCCCCTCAAAGGCGGGTTGACTACGCCCCAACGACTGTGGACGGTCCGATTGGGCGAAGGTTGGACAGCAGTTTTCCCTCCCCTAAGGATCTAGGGAGGACAGAGGCTTTTTAAGCAGCAGTTTGTCGGCTTCTAGGAGTGTGCTTGGTGCTTGGAGCTTTGTGCTCGTATGCTGTGCGGTGGGACGTTCGTGCTCATTTTTGCAGTCATGCTAGGCTGTTGAAATGTATCTCTTGTTTTAATGTAAATATGTCAATAAATCCTGTACTCCTAAGTCCCGACGAAGAGCAAGGTCCTCCCTACAACCCCTACCACAAACCCAACAGAAGTGGGCCGTAATCTGTTTCAAGTCGTTATATTGCGTCAACTGAACTATAACAACAGTTTCCTTCGTCGTAACTGTTTATCTTTAAGTTCAGGTGCAGCGGTGGCAGGTAACAGGGCCAGGCTTAATCCAACCTCCGCTAAACAGGATCAACATTGGCTCAATCTTAATGTGCAACACCTGGGAGGACTGAAGCTTGTGCATTTCAACATCGAAAGCATTTCCGACGCCATTTGAACGTGATTAATTATATATAAGAGGGAAGGCGCTGCGGCCATCGCATTGTCGGTTCGACGGCTGATCGCGTGGGGTTCGGACGAGCGATCATGGTCGGCACGCTGATTGTCAGTGCCGTCGACAAGAAAGCCCGTCGCGCTACGACAACTCGCGTTCATTGGTTCTATTATGATAATAGTTGGCGTCAGCACCTTGTCGGTCTCGTACAGACCCAGTGTTACCGCACCTTAAACGGGTACGTGAAGTCAGGCACGCTCTGCCATCAGCGAGAGGGCCGACGCTGCAAGAAGACTTCGTCAGCAACGTGATGTTTTTAGAGTATCGCCCAAGTGTAACGCATGGGTTTATCGATAAATTTACTAGCCATGAATGTAAGGCGGCAACTACGTGGTTCATGGTGCAGTCCGGACGAGGCCCTGGCCGCTTTCTGTTCTAAAGTGGAGTTGCACTCGTACGGTACGCACGTTTTTGGCACAGTACCGACGTACAGCCATATGCCAGTGGCGGTCCAACGCAGTACACGGCACGAGTGTCTGCTACAGTGCGCGCACGCGCGCTCATATTTTTTTTCTTTCAAGCGACTTTCCCACGAACGATATCTGGCTTCGTGTCCACGCGCCGTGAAAAAGGCGGATTGTAAAGTGAAGAAGTACAGCGCACTGAAAGATGCTTTAACAAAACGAACTTTCTTGAAAAGTTTGCTAGGGATGGAAAGTATCCCAGCCAAGTAGCATGTTATCATTCAGACTAAATTTTATACAATTTTCTTTGCTCTGCTGAGCAGGTGTAGAAAGAAATCGTGTATAATATATTCCGAGCAGCTTGGTGGCAACAGCGAGAAACAAGCAAGCTACGAGAAACAGAATTATACTGAGCACTCGAGGATGAAAAAAAAAAAAACCACAAGAGATGGTCAGGTCACTCTATAGTTAAGCGAAAGTCAAAAGACGTGAATTCTACAAAAACTACGCTTCACTAATGTTTAGATATAAATGGTTAAACAAAAGCACAGTCTGATTTTATCGCCGTGCCGGCCTCCGCAGCCGACCATCGATCCCACGTTGTTGCGCTCAGGTGCGGAACACCAAAGCCGCTCAGTCGCTGTAACGAGTGTTGTGTCTGTGGGGTCTAAACTGGTACCGCAACCCACCCCTCGCGTAAGCAGGTAGGGAACTTCCGACAGGTGTCGCCTTCCAAAAGCGTGCGTCAGGGACGTGGACCGGCATTGTCCTTCGCCCTCAACCTGAAACGTGCCGTGCGAACGGAGTACTGTGCTCCCCAGTTCCAAGACGTTGTAGGTGTTAACAAGCAAATTTAACCGGGCACGAAGGCCCTCGCGCGGGCTATACAAACGTCGCACTGGCGGAGATAACAAACACGCCGTTCGCACAATGTTGTTTTGTCGCCGGCAAAACTCGGCGGAAGTTGGCGCACGATCACACCTTTACAGCGAACAAGAAGCTCAGCTTCTTGCGCTGCAGCCGGTGTTCCGTTCGTTGTGTTTGTGTTTCTCCGCGGTAAGTACGACCTCCAGCAGTAACCAGGTTAATTAAAAACAACGAACTAAAAAAAAAGAATATTTTACCACCTGAGGTATTCATAGGCCGCAAGTAATGAGATTCGATTTACTGCGAGCTGTGCTCAGCATGGCCTCGTCCTAGTTAGAATGCGGTTCTCTTAAAATACACGGGGTTCTGCTCACTTCGCATTACCTCACTGACCGAAAGTACATACATGCAATATTTAACAGCAATCGAAACAATGTATAATGCATTTGACGGGGCTTCTGTCGTGTATCCCTTCAGCAATCTTCCACGCAGTAGTTCGTACCGCTTGGGTTAGGAGTAAAAATTATGAACATTTGGGAGAACCGGGCCAAATTTTTTGTATTATGATTCATGTTAAAAAAAATATTAGGCGATGGAGCGGGCTTCATGTCCCAAAGCACCTCTATTGCTCCCCCCCCTCTCACTCCACACACACACACACACACACACACACACACACACAAACACACACACACACACAAACACACACACACACACATACACACACACACACACACACACACACACACATATATATATATATATATATATATATATATATATATATATATATATATATATATATATATATATATATATATATATATATATATATATATATATGGGACGATTTTTGTTGCTGTGCTTTCAAACGTTTGCGTCGCAAGACCCAGAATGGCCACTATACATTGGAGGGCAGATCCGGCGTTCCGCCGAACTCGAAGGTAGAAGGCAAGCGAACGTGTGACTCGCTCTCGGAAAAGGAAATGGCAGATGCATAACCACGTGACGCTTGCTATGTCCGATGTTTCGCCTGTCCAAATCTCCCGGCGCTGCCGGGAAAACCGGCGGACGCGTTTGTCGGGACGCCAACATGCAGCGGCCTAGTTTACGGTGGACCGTCGCCAACAGCGGCGACGCTATGCTGTGATGACGTCGCGGGAGACGCTTAAATCTCGACGACTGCTCCGACGACAGGGCTCGGAACGCCTCGGAGCGCCCGAAGACGGAGGAGAGCGATCGAAGACGACCAGCCGAAGACAACGCCGCTCGCGAGAGCGCCCTAGAGCGCTAAAGCGACAAGCCGAAGAAGTCATAAGAAATGTAAGCTTCAAAACAAAAATTTACATGCGGCGCACGTTACTCTGCCAAAGATTCAGTTTTAGCGGAGGGGGGACCCACTTTACTAGGGAGGCGGCTACTGGGCAGGCGAGTGTTGTCGCACGTCGAATTATGCCACGCATCACGATTCACAGAAACTCGGGCATGCGGAGGAGAGGGGTGCACGGCCAATGCTTAACGGTCAATATTGTGCGTCGTTTATTAAAAAAAAAAGAAAAGAAAGCCAACGATGGGCTGGCTATGTCAAATGTCCAACGACTGAGGAATACGCGGCTCAGTGAATAGCTCAGTGAGGTTCTTCAACGGCTCGACCGAACGTTCCGTGCTATTGCTGGTGCGAAAGTGTGATGCTATATAGAAAAACGCCGACCACAGCCACCGCTGAGGCCGCATGACAGAGCTCTGTAAACCAGTCTTTGAGTGCTAATTTAAGACATGCACTCACGTTTGTTTTGGACAAGAAAGGAAATGGAGTTTAGAGGCACAAACGGCTACAGGACTCAGTTCGGAGTCTCCGGTTTTCCCGACGCTTGACACGAGGGAACACTGTGGCTCCGTGGTCTTTTTATTTTATTTTTTCTCTTTGAGATAACCATTATAGGCCACGCTGCTCAGTAATTTAGAAGTATGCATGCTGGGTTGATGAAAATGGTGTCTAGCCTTTATGAAGCCAAATTACAGCCTCATGGCATGCGCTGAGCGCGGACGGACGCCGTAGCGTGACGGAATTTCCCCGCCGGTCTTTATTTTAGCGTAAAGTGTCGGCTCGATTTTTTTTTTTTCAGAATTCGGTCCTCCTTTCTTGTGTACAAAAGGCTAATCCGCGTAGAAGAGCGTACCAGAAGCGTCAGACAAGAAACCGAGGTCCATTTTAGACATTTTATCCCAACGGCAAAAACACAAGATGCTGCACATGAATGTGGTGAAACCGCATTAGCATGATGGCGAGTAGCCGCGGTGGGATTCGTGTATAACACGAGCCCTCCTCGCCTTCGTTCCTCTTCCTCTCCTCTTCATATGACGTGGGCAGTCGCGGGGCGCCTAGTTTCGCTCGCATTTTTTTCTCTCTTTAGCAGCCAAGGGCTGTGTAAGCGGCGATTTGGCAGCGATTTGCGGAGTACGCATGTTGTCGCGAGTGCAGCCTATTTAGACAGCTTCACAAGCGCTACCGCCGCCGTCATGCCACCGTACTACCTCTCCCCCTCTCCCACTTTTGAGAGACGCGCGAATTTTAACGTACAAACGTGGTTATTTCGACAGACTCTGCCCCACACTTTTCCTTCTATTACCACTTCACTTCCCTACGCTTCGCCTTCTTCCTTTCTTTCTTTTCTTCGTTTTTTCTCGCGGAAAAATCCGGTGGCTACAGTTTATAAGTGTCGACGAGACTGTTCAACCAGCGAGAGCGAATTAGCGTGCCCGCGACCTCCCGTCCGCTCGGCTCTCGTCAGCAGTCGGCAGTCTACATCCACGGAGGTGCGAACTCAAGAACGACCCCGAGAACAACATCGCCGGCGCCCAGCAAGGATCGGCGACGCGATACGGAGGATCAAGAGGATCGACGCAGTTCGCTGGCCACGCGTGTTCTTGCGCTCCGAGTGCGGACACGATGGCGTCGCCCGTTCGCTCCGTCACGTCTCCCTTCGCCGAGCTGTACGACTTCTTCTGGTCTCACCGGGATCCACGAACCGAGGGATGGGCCTTCATCGCCGACGCCAAATTCACTTTCCCGCTGCTGATCGGGTACGTCTACTTCGCCAAGGTGGCGGGGCCCCGCTGGATGAAAGACCGCAAGCCGTTCGACCTCAAGTGGGCAATACTGATCTACAACGCCCTGACGGTGATAGCCAACGCTTACTTCGCCATTCGCTTTCTGTCGCTCACTTACGTGGGCGGTAACTACAGCCTCTTCTGCCAGGGGATCAACTACAGCTCGCCAAGCGAGAGGGACATGGCTATCCTGAGGCTCGGCTGGTGGTACAGCTTCGTGAGGATCGGCGACTTCATGGACACCGTGTTCTTCGTGCTGCGCAAGAAGAACGCGCAGATCACGTTCCTGCACGTCATCCACCACTTCCTGGTCGTGCTCAGCGGCTGGTTCTTCATCAACTTCGGCGGCGACGGCCAGCCCATCTTCGGCCTGTGCGTGAACGCCTTCATACACGTCATCATGTACTCCTACTACTTCCTCGCGGCCCTGGGACCTGCGATGCAGAAGTACCTGTGGTGGAAGCGCTACCTCACCGAACTGCAAATTGCACAGTTCGTCGGGCTCATGATGCACATGGCCATCACGCTGTTTTACGACTGCGGTTACCCAAAGTTCCTCACGATGCTGGCCCTGCCGCAAGGCTGTCTGGGACTGGGACTCTTCATCAACTTCTACATCCAGAGCTACAGGGCGCAGAGGAAGCTCCACGTAAGCGCTGATAAGCTAAAGAAGCAGGACTGAGTGTGCGATGTCGGATGCGTGCTTCGAAGAAGATGAAGCAGAAAAAGAAGACTTGTAAAAAGTTATGACGGCAGGAAAAGAGACCTTACGGTTAGAATTGTTGTAAAAATTTAGGTGTGACAAATGGTTGTTTGAAATGAAGTGCTCAGAACTGTTTGTTCCGTCTTCATTCTACCTGTAATATCGAGAGCGTGCGTACATTTTACTGAAAATGGGTGCTGCGTATTCCAAGACTTGCGAGAGTCTGCACTGCATGTCGGATTTCGTTACAGTGGTGGTGTAGAAAAGCACTATTTTTCTTTCGGACTCATCTTCTGTTAACCTGAGCTGACTTCATTTTTTTTTTTCATCGCCTTCTTTCACACGCGCGGCCGACTACATCCTCACCGACATCACCCGCAAGAACGTAGATCACATCGCGAGCCTTATTTTGTGACTGACCATTGTGGGCACGATTATTTTTGGTCATTCGACATGCACGGCCAACTGTAGGAAATTGCCGACAAGAATGTTCTAACGAAAGATCACGGTAATTGAGAGTGTTGTGATTTCACCTTGATAAGAAGTGCCAAATGAGTGATATGCACATTTTTTTTTCGTTATTACTGGCACTAAGACTTCGAGAAGTATGCAGAGCCTGTCGGATTTTTCGTAATGTGTTTGTTGAGGGTTGGCGTTAGGCGTTAGCCGCGAGAAAATGACTTCGCGGCGAGTGATGTAATACGTTTGCTTTATGGTTATTCAAACAAAAGCACGCACATTGCTTTTTCTCCAAGTCTTCAAATGTTCCTGCAGCCGCAACATGTGTTCCTGTGCGGCATTATAGTCAAAAGTGATGATCAATAAAGTCATCGTAAGAGCTAGCGTTTGTGTGTCTCTTATGTCCCTGCAACGTATATCGGCAACGTACATAAAGCCCTGAAAGGAAGCCGACTTCACAGTACGAAAACCGACCAGTTGCAAGAGATTCTACAACACTTCCTGCAGATGCATCTGCCATCTCGTTTTCTTTCTGATCTATTTCGCCACTCGTCAATGGAACCGCAGTCAATCGTGCTCATTGAACACCACATATGCAACATGCAAGATAATTATTTGAGATAAATAAATAAAAAGAACTGCGGATGGACATGGAAATATTATGAAAAAGAAAGAACTAGTGAGGAACGCATACTCCTACATATAAGCGCAATATGAAGAAAATAAAGTTAAAGTCGCGTACACGTCGTCAGTATACCGAGGCCTGGCCGCACATAAAAGAAGTAACACCCACACAAACAAACAAGTGGCCAAGGAGAAATCGTTCTGAGTGGGTGCACACGCACGCACGCACGCACGCACGCACGCACGCACGCACGCACGCACGCACGCACGCACGCACGCACGCACGCACGCACGCACGCACGCACGAGATTTGCAGTAAGTCGCCCACATGTGAGAGCCTATTGGGGTGTATTAATTTTTCCCTCAATAGGGCCGCCATCCATTCACTTTCGCACCGGATGCAGACGCACACACACACTCTCGCCAGCAATGGAGTAGGTCAGACAGCTCCATTCCTATGATGCTTTTGAATTTGCCTGTCCGGACACCCCGGCCATACTACACGATTGCCCGGTGCCGCACGTGACCAGATGAGTGAAAACAACACGACGTGCAAGGACCTCACGTCGTGAAGGCAAAGTGCCGCCAGTGATGACGCGAAGGCGGAGAGCGAGGTGGAATTCACTCACGGTTCGTTACTCCTTCTCTTGCTGTCCGAAATACGCGCCTGAGCCGATGAAAGAAGAGCGATCGAAGAATGTCACGTTGCGCCTACACGTCAGGAGGCTAGGCGGACGCTACGCTGCTGATCGGCCTGCAAAAAGAAAGAGACAACGAGTCACATAATATTCAAAGGAAAACTTGGCCCAAGTTTTCAGCATAAATAGCGACAAAAGGCGCGCGAAAGGATCTTGGCAATTTCTCGATTGTTCTTTCTTTTCCTTTTTTTTTAACTCGACAGTAAGCTTTCTCACTCCCAAGATTTAATTATGTTGACCCTTTAAAAACAGAGCACGGGGTATGAAATGCGCATGCGCATTTAGTGGACTCCTGCGCGTGTGCGCTTGAAGCACTTTCGGAAGTAAACTTACAATTGCGGTTCCTTAAAAATTATGCAAGGCATCTGGTGCAGACCGGTATGATTCGAAGGTCGCGCGGTTGTCCGAGATATACAATGCTCGAAAAACTCATCCGTGTTGGGCCTCAACACTATGTAGACTGGTGACAATAAAAAGTCGTGAGAACGACAACATGTCTCAGTATAACGACTTCCGCAAGAGGACTGCCGCCTTCCCGAGCAGGCGTCGATTCGACGCTCTTCCATACCACTGAGCTGCGTGCAGGGAAGCGCTGCCTCCAGGCTGACCATACTCACTGCTCTTCAACGTGTAAGCTGTCTGTGTTTCATTTGGACTCATTTTCCCAGCGTTCCCAGACCACAAAGTGCCAGGCAGGAGTTGCGTTCCCGTTGTATACAGTGGGATTCTCACAGAAAGCACACTTTGTCAAAAACAGACGGCGCTGGACCACATCAGTATTTTTGCTATTATGTGTTGGCACGCATTCAGGATCGCATTCAATCATAGTAGTTAGTGGCACTCGCACTCACGGCTATCGGGTGAGCATGATTGCAGTGATAAGTGATCGTGCAAAGCTATGGTATTTATGAGGCTCATTACCGCGGCATTCACGCACAATGGGCATTCACATGCGTTCACTCATATCCACACACACTCATGGCCTTCGTTCGTCGTTTGCTTCGTCGAACGACGAAGTAAACTTCTACACGACATAATACACTTTCACAAGATAACGGAAAAAAAAAAGAAAAAATCGGAGGCAATATGCGTTCTTAAGAAACTACGTGACTGCTATACTGCTGCGCATGAGTTTGCGGATAATCGCACCGGCAACATTGTACATTACGTGCTAACTGCTGTGGCGTACAAGAACCCTCGCTTTCGCTCGTTGACCTGACGGCGAGTGCTTCACGTTCTGTCATTGCACAAAGTACGCCCGCATTGACTTGGTTCGTGTCTTTGAGCAAGCCTGAATTAACGACGTCTTTGGAAGTCTTCATCACGGAGCATCATATTTCGAAAGAAATAAAATAAGCTAAATCACGGACTTGCTTTCACAACCCAGACACTCGCAATGTATGAAAAATGACACAAAGAAAACGGAAACATGCCTTGTGCGCTTCGAATGCATACTAAACACGGATGTATTGCGCACACACACACACACACACACACACACACACACACACACACACACACACACACACACACACACACACACACACACACACACACACACACACACACACACACACACACACACACACACACACACACAGACACACACACACACACACATACATATATATATATATATATATATATATATATATATATATATATATATATATATATATATATACGTCCGTGGAGTCACAAGGGTCAACAGCGAATGAGACGACTTTATGGGCGCAAACAAAGCATCCGACCGGCACTTCCGTCAGCTGCGCGTTATTTGGCACCCGAAGGTCAAATGCCGACCGAGCAGAGGGCGAGCGCGCTCTATCCCCTCCTCCTCAGATTCCCCGCACTGCATGATCCTGGAGCGCACGTCGACCTCGTTGGCGGCGCGGCCGACCCACGCACGAGCAAAGGAGCTGTTATCTCCGCCGCACAAACACTTATCCCAGTCTCGCGTCGCCGACCTCTATATTAGGCTAAAGGGATACAAAAACGCGGGAGTAATCAAACAGAGGCTGGCGTACGCCGTATTTACGCTAGTGCAAGTCGGTACCGGTTTCGGAAGATGAGAGAGCGCGTGAAATCACCCGCGACGGTATCGACAGGCAAACAGTCCCGATAAGTTACGACGAGAGGCTGCGCGGCGTGTAGAATGAAAGGTGTATTTGTATGTGTTCTTAAGTGGCACACAATGCAAGCGGAGGCGATTCTCGATAGCCAAATAAAGCTAATGAGAATCGATGAGGCTGTCAATATGACTACAATTCCTACAACTTCAATTATAACTTCGTTTGTTTTCTCCGGAAGTGAGAACAGATAAATTTTTGGCTTAAGATGGTGAGATTCGGGGATTATTATTATCATCATTATTAGACATGAAAGCACATATACACACAGAGAGAGTGAAATAGAGAAGTAGCAGGCTGGCAACTGCCACCGAGAGGGGCGCAAAGCCTGCCTCGCTTTAGGATGGTGGGGATAGAAAAGAAAATTGAACATAACGAGAAGGGAAGTACAGAAGAAAGGAACAGCCAGATGGCAGGACTTGAGGACGAAAGTAAAACAAGAACAAATCACAAATTGGAAGTCAAGCCAGTCTCCCGTAGAAAAATAAGCAAGGTGCGATGAGCTTGGTCGCGCCGAGAAGCACAGCCACTCGTATACAGGCAATGATCAAGGGTCGTATACACTGCATGCCAAGTGGGCTGTGGTCCCTTAGCAGCGACGTTCAGACACCAGGACACAGCCAACCCTTAACTTGAGCAATAGAGCTCTAGCACAACGAAGCAAGCCTCGGGCACGAACACGGGGAGGAAAGAATCCCTTTGTAAATGATGGTCAACAGACGAGCATCGTCCAACATATACGCACAATTTTCGGACAGTCACGAGATAAATTCGGGATAAACAGCGTTGAGTTTATTGTGTAATCCGCGGGATATTAAAAGCGACTATGCGAAGACGCATGCATTCTAAAAAAAAGAAAAAAAAAGAAGAGCCCTGCCCGACATCGACGGAAAACGTCGCACGTGTCGGAGCAAAACTGTTTAGCCTTGCTGCGCGTATTAGCTGCGACGGGTGTTTAGAGAAGCGAACATCCCAAGAAGGCGTATTGTATTGCATTTGATATTGCATTTTCTCCATGCCACAGGAGTTCGCGCACCCCAGTGCGCAGATTGCCACTGGGCCCGAACTCCGCGGCATGTTGCCCAGTAAACACGTCGGACGCAAGCATAGCGGCAGCTGAAGCCTTTTGAAGTCACGTTGAGCTTTCGTTGTTTTCTTCTTTTTTATTATTTTTTCAATGCTGCCTGTTGCACCGTGAGTGCCTGTCATACAATGCGTACATGTTTGTCTAGGAAAGCCATTCGCTTGTTTGCAGAGTCAATTGAGCCGCTCCGGAGGCTGCCACGGTGCTCCGATGATGGCATACACTGCGGCTCAGCGAAAGCGCGCGGTGCTATGGATTCCAGCGCTGGCGGCAAGTAATTAGGCATCGGGCTTGGAACGCAGGTATTGCTGGAGGAGGGCACTGGACTGGCAAGAGCATGGCTATTCTGACTGACCAGCACACAGGAGACGCCAAATCAGGAACCATAGTGGTAAACAGCTCTCTGAGTTTGGCCTGCGATTCGGTCGATTCTGGCTAGACGATACAGAAGGGCGCCTAACTTTCGCGGGACAGAGTATAGTTGTTGTTAGTGTTCGAATTTTCGTCTATTTAGAAACACAGAGTTCGAGTAACTTGCCGGCCGACCAGACTGTCGTGTGGTTTCTGTACGGTTGCTTCATCTCAAACGTTTGTTCGAAGCCCTTCTAAGCGCAAGTTTTTTGAGAGATTATCGAGAACTTGGCGTACGCATAGGTTAACCCGTACACTTTCAGCGATTGGATTTATGTGACAATGGCAAGACTTGCCACTGGCAGATTTCTCACTCGCTTTTCACAAATAACTCACATGTACGCGTAAAGTAGATAATAGGTATCGGTCTTACAATTGAAAATATTCGTGAATTCGGGCACCTGCCTAATAACCAGCGTATGCTATTAAACTAAATAACAATACCATATTACGTAGTGACCACGAAGAAGAGAAAACAGACTATCAACAACAACACCGACGTTAAAATGACAGCTGCGCCGGCTATTAGCAAAATAATACGCAACACGATGCAAGGGTCGAGCAGAAAAACGAGTTTGCAAGGACCAACAACGCGCTAGGTTGCTGGTGTACCTACCACAAATGGCGCAAGATATTTGCGTAGTAAAGCACCGACGTCCAAAGCCAAGAGATAGCCCGCCAAGGGGCAAGCGTCCGCAGAAAGGCGCCCCCATCAAATAGTTCAACTTTGGCGCCGCATACGCAGGCGGTGCCTCTGTGGGTGCACTGCCACTGACACGTGCACTGCAGGCCTTCGAGCCGCGCATGCGAACGTTTGCGCCGCAGAAGTTCGTTGCTGCCCAAAAGAGCCGGCGTCGCTAATCAACGACCTTGGTCGGAAAGATAAAGTCGGCGCAAAGTACGCGCGCGTGCGTCGTGGCTCTTGCGTAGCCAAATTACACCAGTTTAATTGTGCGCATTGAGAGTCGCTGGCGACGCTACGCCAAACTTTCTCAAACAATGGCGGATTAAACGCTCGAGGGTTCTTCCAGGAACCACGATCACCGGCGAATCGTGCTCGTGGCCTGCGGACTGGGTAAACACGCGGAGCTCGGGTAAACATGGTCCTCTCTCTCTCTCTCTCTCTCTCTCTTAGGGGGAGGGGGGCTCTAGCATGCGTAGTGCGCGCTTGTCCAGCTATAATTGTGCTGGTATACGTGCGACTATACGGTAAATTTTGTTGTCACGTGTGCACGCAACCAGAAGAGAAAAGAGCTCTATAGATAGGAGAAGATATATTTGTACGTGCATTGTGGCTGTAACGTATTCTAATGAGATAAACTCGTGGCTTAGTCGAGAAAAAATAGGAACACGGAGCTCGTGTTTCTTCGAATTTTCGCTGTCTTATTATAGTACGTTGTCCAAGCCACAGCGTCACGGACGATCTGAACAAAAACAGGCCTTTGCGTTGCCTCTCACAAAATTAATGTTATAAAAAAAGAAACGAGGAAAACGAAAGGTGGTAAGAACTACCGTAAGTTTCCTACGCACTTAAGAAACAGGACTTTTCTGATGCCGTTAAGTGTTTAATGAATGCCATGTCGCGGTAACACTTCGCCGAAAATGGCAACAGTCAACACTTGCTGTTTAACTCTTTCTTTATGGTGCGTTCACTAGGTCAAGAGAAGGCGGTCAAAGTTCATCTGGCAGCGTACTGAACGGCTAGTAGACGGATCATTAAAAATAATGAAAGCTAAGGCGAAATGACGAAGAAAAAGAGGTTGTAAAAAGCTGACTGGCCACGTGGGTTCCTTCGTGATCTGCCATGATCACCGAGAGCCCTTAATTTTTCGTAATGCTTACCAATTTGGGCCTGTTTTGCGACTTTATGAATATTGCGTCAATTTTTCCAAAAAGAAAAAATTATGGTTGCGAAAATGTATTCTACCTCGGTCTCCACAGGATGTCTTCTGAAGGTCAAAGGATGCGACAGGGATACCTTCTTCGAGCAAGCTTATAGAAACAAGTTTGAAACAGGTGAAATTGACAACAGCTAAGTCGTCGAAAAAGTCACTGTGGTCTAGAAACAGTTTGTTGGCTGTAGTTATTTGCTTTTCCGTGTTCTTTGCTACTCGATGTGCCTCGTCTGTAGTTGAATAATCGTTACTCAAGTGCATATGTATCCTCGAAAAATGTGCGCTCAGGGCAAACTTCAAAACCATTCTCACTATATTCCACTTCCCTGCCCGTTCCCGCCTCCCGCGGGATTTTACAAATAGTGAAGTTCACAGGTTGGCAGGTATGCGATTTCTTATTGATTGAAGACGCTTCCTATAACGGCATCAACTAACGACGACGGAACAAAAACACAACGACCAAAAGGTGGACAACGTGAGCGATTGACGACCATGCAGGAGTCGTGCCGGTCCTCTTCTCATTGCGATCATTGTTTAATTATTCGACTGTTTTCTATTTTATAGTAGGAACTAGCAAGTAAATCGCCGAGTCGCAGGCGGCGGCCGCAGGAGCTCGTAATTCAATCTGTACCATGCCCATATCTACACTGTGAATGACACGCTAACACTCATCAAACGCTCGCCGAATTCCCGGCGTTCTGTAAGGAATAGAACAAATGTTACCAATAGAAAAAAAAATGTGCTAACTATCGCCATATGTCATTTATTTCAAATTCATGCAAACTTCTTAAGCACGAAATACACAAGTACATTTCAGAATTTTTAAAGTTTGCTGATCTACCAAGTTTCCAACAAAGGTTCAGGAAAGGTTTTTCTACTTGTACTCAATTAGTAACCGCCGAGCACGATTTCGCTCAAGCAGTAAACTCGGAAAAACAGGCTGATGTGATTTTCATGGATTTTGCGGAAGCCTTCGATAAAGTCTCAGACGAGAAGGTACTGTACAAAACGGATTTAACACTTAAAAATGCACAGCTTGTGGATTGGATTTCAGCTAATCTCTCAAACCGACAATATGTTTCCTTTGATGATAAATGGGAGTTCACTCCGGTGCTCCTCAGGGCTCTGTGCTCGACCCTATTTTCTTTCTTCTGTTCATAAATGATGTAGGAAACGACAAATATCTGCAAAATTTACGTCGTATGCCGACGACAGCATTATATACGCCGAAATTGGAAGCTGTTGATCAAATGCAGTTGAACGACTTGTTTCAAATGGTTACTCATTGGTATGATGATCGAGATATGTCCATTAATTGTGAAAAAGGCAGTTTTTACAAAACTTTCCCATAGAGATATAACCCTCTTCGTTTTAGGTATTCAGCTCGTAACGGTTCTCCTGTCTGAGGTCTCACACTACAGGTACCTCAGTGTTTGGATTTCAAGTCACGTTAGCTGGACAAAACACATATAAATGCTGCAATTAGCTCTCGTTACCACAAGCATTTCTTCCTCAAACGAGCGCTGAAGCTTTCTACTGCTGCTGTTCGCCTTGCTGCGTTGAGACCATTTGTACCACCAAGGTTAGATTGTGCATTCATTATCTGGTACCCTCACACTCAAAACATATTGTAAGGTCATTATATGCATAAATAAATAAATAAATAAATAAATAAATAAATAAATAAATAAATAAATAAATAAATAAATAAATAAATAAATAAATAAATGTACATATATCTCAAATACTTTCTTTATCTACGTGAGATGCCACAAGTCAGGGACAAGTCAGTATCAGTTAACGGTTACTCATTTTACCACCCGCCATAACACTTCTCAGTATCATTTTTTCTTAGCACAACAAACGAATGGAATAAACTTACTAACGAGGCAGTCTTACACCACCCATAAACCTGTTTGCCTCACATCTTAGGCGTTGATGTGGTTCTTACATGAATGGTCCTGTTTGTAATTTAATGCGGTGTTTTGCTTACGGGTTTCGTTCAAGTGAAGCATTGTGTTAAATGCAAGAAACATTCCCCGGCACTCTTTTTCGGGTATTCTTTTTCTTTTTGCCTCCCAATGTGTAAGAACTTGACAAATGTAAATCCGTACTGCTAAAACCACGCATAAGGGTTGCAGTATTTAAATATAAACAAAGTTCACGAGGACGCGGGCACGCGATGGAAAGAAGGAAAAAGAAATGTGCGTAAACCGACGACTTGATCAGTAAATACTCAAACATCGCACCGAGTACAATTAGGCATGACAGTTTCGTTATCGACTTTAATCAATACCATAAAAAAGGAGGAAAAAACGAACTCGTTGTTCAAGCACCGACAACTTTTGATATCAATAATAATTTGATTCTTTCGACGAAATATTCCATCCCTTGCTTTCATTCGACGATAGTAGGAAACATAATACGACATAGCCTATTCATTGAAAGAAAAGAGGGCGTAATATAATATGACGAGAAGGACAGCTCTCAAATGATGCCTAATACGAAGAACACGCAGTTTTACAGCATCGCTCCAAGTTCCGGAGCGAGAATTCTAAACAGCGCAGCCCTTTGAGGAAACGAGATGGGAGACCGAGGCGGCAGTTTCTAACGCCCCCTTAAAAATGCGAACGGAGCTTTGTTAGCTGAAGAAGCCCCGTACAGAGAAGCGGGAACTTGAAAAGGAATCGTACGCCATCTGCTTTTACAGCAGGGCTTTAAGCGTGCAATGACTAACGTACTTCAAAGCTAATGGATCCATTCGTGCCCAGCGGCACCCATTCTAAAGAATATAAGGCGCCTTCATCGTAAAATTTTAAATCCGTAGCAGCTAAAATGTGTACTAACACGAAAAAGCGAAAAATATGCATGTAAGCTTGGCATAGACGGGGGATCCGACGACCCTCTTTCTGATCGCTTTGTTTGTGTCATATCATCAATGTAAAAAATAATGTAACAATTCTATTCAAAGTATTTCCCTTCTAGCGCTTATATTGAATTGTTTGGCCTCACGTCCTAGAAACTGCACACTGAATTATGAGGGACGCTGTAGCTGTTGAAGAGTTGCGGATTAATTTTGACGACCTGGAGTTATTTGACGTGCACTTCTTAAATTAAGTACACGAGCGAGGATATTTTCGTGCCGCGTTACTTATTATTATTATAAATAATCTACTTCGTAATTCTACGAAAGTTAAAATGTGACTACGCACCAGCATTCCTTACCTGCCACCTTGGGTAAATAGCACCAAAGTGATGTATAACGGCGCTAAGTAATAATGAACGATAAATCTACAACAGTTCCGAGATTAGACTCGCAATGACCCAATAATGAACTTTCCTTATAGATGAATGGTCCCATACGCATCTGCCGGTCGACTACAGTACGAATGTCGTTTTCTGGACCGTACGCAAAGGCCGGATGAGAAGGTAACGTGACTTGGGCTGATATGCTCATTGCTGCCCATATATGGCGAAAAACCGCATGCATCACGGGTTTCTGATCTCGTTTGAATATGTCCTAGAAAAAAAGACTGCCCGAACATAATTCGAAATTTTACTGCACAAAGGCACGTGTTTATTTGCTTGTTTGCTTATTCGTTATGTATCCATGGTGGAGTTAGTGCTCTATCACGTTTATCTTGAGTGCCCAAAATACACCGCAATAAGAACATTCACTAGCTAATAATCGAGGAACACTAGACAACCTCCCTTTTACTGCAGAAAAAAATAGACCGACCGCGAGTTACCTGCCGCGAGTTACCTAAGTGCGTGCGCACGCACGCGCGCGCGCGTGTGTGTGTGTGTGTATGTGTGTGTGTGTGTGTGTGTGTGTGTGTGTGTGTGTGTGTGCGTGTGGGTGCGTGTGTGTGTGTGTGTGCGTGTGTGTGTGTTTGTGCGCGCGCGCGTGTGGGTGCGTGTGTGTGTGTGTGTGTGTGCGTGTGTGTGTGTTTGTGCGCGCGCGCGTGTGTGTGTGTGTGCGTGTGTGTGTGTGTCTGTGTGTGTGTGTCTGTGTGTGTGTGTGTGGGTGTGCGTGTGTGTGTGTGTGTGTGTGTGCGTGCGTGTGTGTGTGTGTGTGTGTGTGTGCGCGTGTGTGTGTGTGGGGGGGTGTGGGTGTGTGTGTGTGTGTGTGTGTGTGTGTGTGTGTGTGTGTGTGTGTGTGTGTGTGTGTGTGTGTGTGTGTGTGTGTGTGTGTGTGTGTGTGTGTGTGTGTGTGTGTGTGTGTGTGTGTGTGTGTGTGTGTTGGACATATGATTTGATAAGTGTTTGTACTATATGTTTACACCTCCTACCCGTGTCGGTACAATAAAGACACCTTCATCGAAAGTTAATGACTACAATCTACTACATCCTGCTTTTGTGTAGCGGCGAGGAGAGGAGTAAGACGTCGACTGAATGTTCCGCCGTAAATAAAAGTAAAATGCTGTATAAATGTTAGAAACGAAGTAGCCGAAGTACTTCCTACCTTATCTCCACCCAGCAAACCACACGTAACAGACCAGAACAGAAGTTTGCCCCAACGCGTGCTGGACTTACGGACTAGCACTACGAAGTCCGGGTGTCACAAAGGTTATCGCTAGACGCTGCGCCAGGGAAGCTGCGTGCTGCCGAAACGAGACGACCACCGGGAGACCGCCCTACCCCCGAAGGAGCACCGCACTGAGGGCCCTTTGCGCCGCTGCACGTGACCCGCCCCGCTGGCCGGGTTGGGGTCTGGCGCAGGCTATCGCACGGCACGCCGAGGAAACGTGCGGCGTTTCTTCCGCGCCCGTCGAGGTGAAGCTGCCGCCCGTTCTGCCGCGTCGCCTACCCGAGTCGGTGAGAGCAAACTCGGGCGAGCGAGATACCACGGCAGTTCAGTAAAGGTAGGGAGCCTACATGCAAGCGCTAGGGTGGTGACAACGCCAAAATTTTTACCGCTATTTACCGCCAAATTTGGTGAGTAACCATTTTTGGTCCCCAATTTCGCTATAGAAGTCGCGGCGCATTTCTGCTTTTTCTTTCTTTCTGTCTGTCTCTCTTTATTTTTTGTCACGCTCTGACGTACCCGTGCTGGCACGCGATCTATAAAATTTCTCTAATTTTAGTTTTATACCAGCGCGCACATGACACCTGCATGCATCTTTAATATACTAGTTGCCTTTTCCTTTTAACCCATCAAACTTTTCTTTTTGTTCTATGTTACACATGTCGTACGACATGTGTAAAGCAACAAGTTATTGAAGTACGGTGGCTTACTCGTGGCAGTATTACCTCACGCCAAAGAATTTGAACAGCATTAAGCATTGTCGCTGCCTTCCACTTGTACGTAATGTACAAAGGGTGTTTTTTGAAGTGTGCTGTAATAAATACAGTGCTTACTAGCCTGTTGAACAAAAATGTAGACGCGCCGTATACTGCGCTCAGACGGGCTATACGTCTCTGGCTGCTGAGGCCAAAGTTTATTATTAAAAAAAACTTAATTAGTTTCACGTCACCAAGGGTAGCGGGAAACATGGTCTGTCGGCTGGTCTTTCGCCCTTTTGTGTCCCACATCTTATATTTTGTCGTAACCCGCCAATTTAGCTGGTAGCGGCAAGCACCCTTACAAAGGCTGTCACAACCATAAAAGAACGCCTGCATGCATACAGGCTCCCTAAGTAACGGCGCAAGAGCGCGCACCTGAAGCGAAAAATCCTTGGGGCTAGGCCGCTATTTCTGTCGGGCACTTCGTCAATTTTGTTTTATTTCATTCTGCTGTTATTTATTTCCTTCCTTTCTTCTCGTATTTCTTTCTTTCTTTATAAGCGCTACGCCACAGGGGTGGGTTACTTTGGCAAATTTTCTGCACCCGCAGAAAACTGGCGCGAAAACTGATATTGAAAATGCAGCGTGCGGGCCATCCACGTGACGTACACTGCCTTAGGGATTCCCGTGAAGCGCGGTGCAAGCTCAGCCCACGTGGGGGCGAGTTGAGCAAGACAAGAACGATGCGTAACGGGCGGCCACGTTTGCTACGGCGATCACGGACACCCTGCAGCTATAACGGGCTGAGCCAACTCCAGACTCCGTTGTGACGGATATTGCTCGTACGATCTGTTCCTGTCCCTCTAAACGAACAGAAGCAGAAATAAGCCTTTAGCTATTCACTTGTGGACAGTGACCTCCTTATTTCTAAGCGAAGAGTGCTATTTCTATGCAGTAATCCGTATCACACGAAATGTCATGACGACTGTGTAGTGTCATTGACATTTGGTGTGGTTTGGTGACCTTTCTTTTTTTTTCTGTCTGAATTGGTGTCACGGCAGCTTTTCTTCACTTTAGTGACCTTTTATGAACTTTCCTGTGAAGTTAACTATTTCAGCATAACTATAGAGACTGCTCATAGCTGTCACAGGTCCCACGCCGAGTCTGCCTTACGCGTAATTCGTACATATCTGCAACTTGCTGCCAAGCTCTTAGTATGCAGTGTGAGATGCTTTTAATTCAAGCGATTGTGACAGATTCTAATCATTTCGATTTCCTTATATAGTTACTATAATCTCTTTTAGTGCATTTTGTTTGCTTATATATATGATTTCGTGATTGCTGGCTCTTTAATAGCCAAACATGCCATACCATCTCAGATGATTAGCAACAATGTTGTGACGATCGGACAGTTATAAGCGTTCGGTCCCTGCAGCGGCTCAGATAACCTCGATCATCGACGATGCTTGCACGCTCTTAGCTCGACGACGTGCAAGGATAAAGTCGGCACGGAAACAGCAGGGAGGCGCGCGTTCGCCCTCATACAGCGAGAGCGCAGATTTTCCTTTCAGACAGCAGGAGACGGATGACGCAGTCGAGATTTCCTCTGAGGGAAATGGGAGAAGACGCCGCCACGATGAGTGGCCGACAGCGACGTCTGAACGATATTCCCGATGCGAAGAACAGGAGAGAAAGACGGAGCACGAGGAAAAGACGCGATGCTTGCTACAGTAGTAGAGGGGAGGGGAGGGGGGGGGGAGGGTCATTTGCAGCTCCTACGACCTCCAGCACGAAGGCGTAAGCCACGCGTTCGAAGACAGGCTCGCTCGCTGCTTGTTGCAGATCAGGTGTACTTACGTGACGTCAGGCACACTATCCTTTTATGCGAAGCATATTACGAGAGCTCAACCCAGCTCCTCAGGCGCGGCGGTGTCGCCATGAAACCACGTGACACCGTGACGTCACGACAGAGGAGAAGTGGCTTTGGCTCAACTCTTGCAAGACGGGCTGGGTGGGAATCGAACCAGGGTCTCCGGAGTGTGGGACGGAGACGCTACCACTGAGCCACGAGTATTTTTTTTTTCTTTATTGGACTGAGCCACGAGTACGATGCTTCAAAGTGGTACAAAAGCGCCTCTAGTGAATGCGGTGTTGCCTTAGAAACGAGCTGTTTCTAAGGCGTGCGTCTCTTGCTCAGGCGCACATTTCGTTGCCGCGCCGAACGCTGCTTTGCTCGACGCTCACCGCGTCCAATGCGGGGCGCGTAGTCGCTGCCCTGTAGCCCATTGTCTTACACCCCTTGGCGGGTCGACGGGAACGCTGTCGCGTTCCACTCTTGAAGGCGAAGCAGTAATGCATGAGTTGTTTCTTCGTCTAGCCGAACCAAATATAGCCAAGCAACAGCAGTTCACCAGGCTAAACAGTGGTTCAACAACTAAAATAAAGGCTAGTATGCTTCGCATCCTGGCCTTAACCTTACCTAAGCCACAGCCATTTTTTTTTTGTCCCATTCACAGCTTCCGCTGTGCAGCTGGAGATAAGCGGACCGAGATAAAGAGCAGATTTTTATCGTGCTAGCTGTACAACAATATGACGGCCTCGGTGACATCACTGCGTAATGTTAGGGAACGTAAAACGCAAGTGATGGGAGAGGTGCGCCGCAAACACACACACACAAAAGAAAGGAAAGAAGAGCTACGTTACATTAAAGCTTGTTGCCGTGCTGGATGACCAAACTTGCTGCATTATAGCGTAATAAACAACAATATAGGTGCAAGAGGAGGAAAGGAGGAGTAACGTGGACGTGTAAATCACGTCTGAGAAATGGATGAAAAGAATACTTGACGCGTAGCTGTGACGGGGCTTGAAAGCTAAACGCATGTGCAGATCTGTATATTTACCTCTCCTTCTCCTTGTGATGACTCAAATGCGGGTTGACAGTACCTCTTAAATACAGATACGAGGCTTTCGCCTGCAGATAAACAAGTCGACGTTTACAGCCTGTCCCGTAGTTTTACTAGCCGTAGTGTCAGCTTTCGTCTCTCTCCGAGGCGTGAGGAATCAAACCCACTAGCGAGCCTTATTAGCAAAAGATATGCAGACAACGAAACTAAATGCCGCGCGAGAGAGAGCGAAATCAAGGAAGAGGAAAGGCACGAAGGACAACCAGACGAGCGCCCTCTTCGTTATCCTGCACAAAGCCAATGCGGCGCCACATGCAGTGGGCTGTCAACGGCAAAGAGGCAAGGAAATTCACTCAAATTTATGTAGAAAATAAAGAACGATAACGCTGCAGAAAATGAAGACGTATGTCTACAGTTATTTTCATTTAATTGTTGCCATACAAAAATAGAGAGAGAAACTAAATTGTAATGCGCGTTACGATATGCTACAGTCATGGAAGCTCATGAAAATAAGACAGCATATGAAAAAGCCCTCTGCTATCAATGGATAACGCAGTTATCCATACACACGACATTTAAATCACTGATCGGTGGAAACACACAAAGGAGAAAAGCAATGTAGGGGAGAAAATCGAGGAGGGTCATATTAGTTGGACGCCGTTCACAGCCTTGGGTAACGCAGCCGCGTCAGCACGCAGGGTCGCAGTGAACCCCTTCTTGGTTCACTTCAATCGTTGCTTTTCAAAGGCCAGGATCCACCCTGCTGTATCACCTCCCGCGGGGCCTGCCATTACTACGGCACGGCTAAGCAAGATCGGATTCACCGCCTCGCGTTTGTAACCTGTAAGGCTGCCGCAGATGTTGAGCATTATTTGCTGCAGTGTCCTAGTCTCGCTGCAGGACGCAATTCTTCGAGCTTCACCGTCGAGGCGCCCCGTACTTTGGTGCAGACGTCATGTCATTCCCGCGAGGACACCGGTCATTCAGGAGGGAAGCGTCCCGACTCTTCCCGAAGTTCTTGCAACTTAGATTGTGAGTGGCAACGGGCAGTGGACTTATTTCAGGGCGTCGTATCGGGGAGATGGGCGGGCCGGCGTGGCATCGTGCACTGGATGGATACGGTCTTGCGTTCCCTTCAGAAACACCGTCTTGGCCACCCGTCTCACTGCTCGTTGAGCACTGCTGAAAGGCGACGCTGGGGCGTAGCCCAGTACGGCAATTCCCGCAAGGCTAGATTCGCCTGCAGCCAACAAAATCCTCCTCCCTCGTCCTGCTCAGCCCATGTTGGACCATCCTGTGCTCTCAAGTCACGCCAGAAATGTATTCGATAGGTACATAAATGATTTGCCTACTTTCTTCAGAGAAATTAACTTACGCTCGCTTTAAATTAAAGCTAACGGAAGCCTCACGAGAAATCTTGAGCATTGCAAACAAAAAAAGCTAAAACAAAAAGCAAAGGAAACAAGCTAAAGCAAAACAACAGCAAAAGCATGCGCAGGCCGATGACAGCAACAATAACTGAAACACTGCGCTGACATCTGAGTCGCGGAAGGAAAAAAGAGGAAGTGCCAGTCACGTTAACAGAAGCAAATCGCACACGGACAACATCGTACACGTAGGATGCAACAGCAGAGTTCACACTTAAATGTTGTGTCACATGTACAGACATTCGAAATAAAGCCGCCCTGGCAACTCGAAGTTGCACCATCACGTCAACTACACGTTTTCTTAAGAGGAAGCTTTAGCTCGGATGCTCCTATCTAAATACATGTAAAAGGAGAATTCGTTTTTCTCGGCAACCACTGCACTAAACTTGACGAGGTTTGTTGCGGTTAAAAGAAAAACCTAAAATCTGTTGGTTTCGAATGTTTTATTTAGGGCGTCAATTCTTTACAAAAAAATTGGCGAAAATCGCAAATTTTCAGAAAACGATACTATCAAGTTTACAACTCCGTAACTCAGCAATGAAAAATGATATGACAATTCTGCGAATTGCATATCATAGTACATCTAAAGCAGACAAAATTGATATGTTACACACGAATATAAAAGAAAAGACTAATGTGTATATACAGGTTTTGCAAAACTCTTGTACACAACGTAACAAATCCATGTAATCTATAAATTGACATACAGAATTTGTCCTCTTTGAGTGATATAATGGATTCCGTTTACAGAACCGCGATATCTGTTCTTGACGGAGAGCTATTAATTTGTAAACTTCGTGCTTCTATGGTTTTCAAACTTCGAATTTTTGAAAATTCTTTAAATAAAATTGAGGCCCTAAATCAATGTTCCGCTTCAAATAGTCACTGGAATTTGACTTTCTCTCTCAAATGTAGCAAACTTAATTAAAATCGGTCCAGGGGTTATCACAGGAAAACGTTTTTGCGTTTTACATGTATATGAATAGGCCGCGTCGGAGTTGAGCCCGAGCTAAAGCTTCCTCTTAAGTGCGCCTCAAACACACCGTGGGAGATATTCCTCTATTAACGAAGACAAGGTGCTGTCAGCGCCACTCGTGGCACTCGCACGAAACAATGCACCTTCCGAGAGCGAAACACACGGGAAAAAAGCAGAGAGAGGGTGTGTGTTTAATAAATGCTGATAACGCTAAGGCTGTCAGGACTTGAGCATGCAGGCCCTAAGGCATATTACAAGGAAGCTCAAGGAGAGGCTATAACGCTCACAGTTATTGTTTCTGCAAAAGCTGGAAGTCGGGTGGGTCAGGGCCACGACCTCGGAAAAAAAGAAATGAAAAAACAAGTCCATCACGAAGTCCACGGTCAGCGAACCTTTTCTTAGCACCAACGTGCCTGCTCCGCCGTCCTGAATTAATTTATCCCATGCTATTTGACTTAGCACAAGAATAGCACCATCAAAACCTTTTCTTCCCTTTCTCTATGCGAATAAAACACAATGAAACGACGAATAGTTGCTGGAGAGGTCTTAATGCACCACCGTTTTAAAAAAAACCTGTCGTAGAGAGAAAAGCTTCTTCTCTTCTTTCTATTTTTGTCCTCTTTTTCTTTTTTATTTTACAGACGTCGGCTTCTTTATACTCAATCACGAAATTTTATTCGGCTGGAGAGGGCATATTTCAATTACACGGTGTAGTACGAAGTCAGGGAGCTGGAGACTCATTTCTCGTTTAATGTACTACATGCGCACTTGATTAGGTCCGTGCTTTATATGGGTATGTTCTAAGTGCCCCCACGTTGCGTCCATTAAGGCTAGGCGGCTGTACACAAACAGCACTACTTCTTAACTTATGGACGGGTGTGAAAGTTCATTTTTTATGTGCTGCTGATTATGTGAATGTATCGTCGACACGAAGCCTAAATAAATGTCTACTGACAACTATATGCGTGCAAATTCATAACACTCCGTTACCCAGACATGGGAAAACCGTACAGCTTGGGTAGCTTTGTACACCTAGCTATAACATGTTAATGCATCAGTGGTATCAAGTTGGCAGACTTATATATCTCTCTATTGTCACACAGGGCACGATAAAGTAACACAGGGGTTAGAAAGACATCGAAGTGGACAACTGCGGCACTCATTAGAGACCTAATTCGCACATCCACGGAAACATTTGTACTTTGCGAACTGGTCAGGAACATATTTTCTTGTGAACTTGAGAGGCGATGTCGTAATCTTTCTTTTTATCTCAACATTGGTTCTAACACTATCATTCCATGCCCATTTATCAAGTCAGAGAAGCCGGCGCCACCCACAGGCATCGGCACCACCTTGAATGCAGACAAAAAATAAGTTCTCAACCCAGTGGTGCGGTAACTAAGAGTTTCTTACATACTGATGACATGATGACTTCAAATTTTTGCTGGTTCCTCGAGCAATATATTCTCGAATAAATGCAAGCGAACGGGCACGCTACTGACTCAACCACTTAAGTAGCTAAGCTTGACAAGAACGAGACGTCAGCTAGCGCAGAGCCGGATAAAAAGAAAAATTTCGCCGTAATTCTATACATCCACCACCTATCTCATAACCTGAAGAAGATAGGACTACGTGGAAAGGTTGTCACAGTATTCTCAGCTCCAAACAAGCTTATCAGCTTGTGGGCAAAAACAAGACCATATGGTACAATAAAGAACGCGTGCGAAAAGCAGCATAGAAAAGGGTACGTGAAGTGTAGGACCCGTGTTATTTACAGAATTCCGTTGCCCTGTGGAAAGGGTTATATCGGATAAACCGGCTTAGTGATGGGCTTATGGAGCACTCCTATAAGGTTAACAAGCCTTCGCCATATGGGTTCCTCGTAATTAGTTATCCCAAATGCGGATGCTTTCCCCGTTTTGAGGATACAGTTATTATCGGGGGAAGCAAATGTGAATCAACCGGTCTTATTATTGAAAGTACTGGCATTGATGAGTTTGGTTATGCTTGCGCTAGCAAATCGCCCCTATATATCTGTCGCTATCAAAGAATAATTTGAAATTCCTGCGCATGCGTTAAACATAATAGCTTTTGCATAGTCTGCAAGTGTGTTGTTCTATCATGTGCTCTGCTACCTTGTCAGCAGGCACTTGCTTGTGAAAAAAAAGTGAGCGCGAAATATGACTACCATTCCACTCTGTGAAGATGGCAGCGAAAGCACTTTGCTTTTCGTTTGAGAGCTTTGACTGTCGTCAGCTTTCGCTGCCATTCCATCTTCACAGAGTGGAATGGTTGGCCTTTTGCATTTCCAGTCTGGCGTCGTTGCTCGTTCGAAAATGCCCGGGCTCGCGATTGTCGTTTTCGTTCAGCATCGCGGGAACGTTCTTCGTCGGTGGTCGTGTCGCGCCGGCGCCGTTTACATTCTCGTTGCTGTTCCCTCCGGCGCTCCTCGTACGCATGTTGTTCGTCGGGCGTACGAACTATACGTGCGTGTTCCATCGATAACGCAGCTGTTTTTAGCGTCGATACCTCTCCTGCTTATATGCTGCGATAACCTTGACGTCACGATGTAGTTCACGGCGAGCGTTCTAATCTGTTCCGCATTTTGACATCTGCGCTGCCGCACTGCACCCGTATGGGTTTGTTAGGAATCGCTAAGTCCGTTTCTGTTGCTGGACGCCGAAAAAACTACAGAAGGTTAGTCATACGCAGCTTTCGCTGTAAAAGTGAGGGTATATAAGTGGCGTCCGTCCCGGAAATAAATTGTAGATGGAAGTTAGCGCCTGTGTGTGTCTGTCCTTAGCCCATGCTGCCCTTAGCAGGCTGTTGAGAAAGTATGCCAACTGACCGATTCTCCGCAGTATAATAGAGTCCGCCGAGAAAATCGCTTATCCTGGAGTGTCCCTCATTGCACAGTGGATACCTCTGTACGTGGGTATTGCTGGAAATGAAGGGGTTGATCGCCTCGCTTCAACATGCGCTCACAGCGGGAGTTACTGCCCAGAAATTTCTTGTATGATTGACAACGCCCGTGTGTTAATCCACCGATACCTCCTAAAGCAGCACCCAGACCACCGTGTTGCAAACGGCTCGTACCGTGGCAACGGTATCGTCGCAGCGGTTCGCCTAGTAGTGCCAGAACACTGTTAGTGAAATTAAGAGTTGGCTCTGTGTTGGTGCGCGAACGCTTGTATCGTCAAGGACGTGTGGACAGTCCGTCGTGCACGCCCTGTGGCTCCTGTGAGACACTTGAGAACCTTGTATTGGGGTGTGCCGCATTTGTCATACAACGTGCACTGCTAATTAAGAAATATGGACTGACTGGACTCAAGTGTACGATCCTTGACGATTGCCTGTTTCTGAGAGGGAGTGCTGCTCAACGCGACCAGGCCCATAGGGTCTTCCTAAGTTTCAAGCAGAAAATTAATTTGGCCTCCCACTTATGTACTTTTTTCCTGTGTTCCTACTTTCTTTTGTCCGTGTCTCTGTCGTTTCTTTATTTCCTATTTCTTTCCTATTTCTTTGTTTCGTTTTTTTTTCTCTTTTCATTCCCTCCTGTCGACAGAGTAGGCAGGCGTTCTCACACTTGGCAACGCATTACCATGACTGCGGGTGCGGCACGGAATTCGCTCGGATCGAGATCCTTTTTCGTCACCCAGAGCCAACTAAGACGTGAAATTTGTGAGGAATACAGAAAGCAGGATCAGATTGTGTTAGTCAGCCTTCAAGAGCGCTAGAAGAAAAAGAAATTTCCTCTTTAGACCACGGAAATCGTTGATAGCTGAGCAACACGCTGCTTTTGAGTGTTGTTAATTTAAAATTTTTTTTAGTATCACATGATTTAATCACGAATGCTTGTCATGAATTGTTCACTGCCTTGCAGGCGCAGGCGAAGTTCAAGTGTATGTTAACTCGCTCACTCAATAAATTTTCCAGTTGAAAGTCAGCACTTGTGTCCACGTCTTCCTTCGTCTTCGTTTTCAGTGCGCCCTTGCTTATTTGCCGTCATTCTTACCCGCCAACGCTAAACAGTTGCAAAGCGAAACGAAACAACTTGGAGGACGCTTATAAGCTTCGCCTTTAAGAGTGGAACGCGACAGAATTCAAAGATCGCCGACTGCTTCTCACGCTTCTCGGCAACTGCAGCTCACGTAATCCTAATGTTTACCACGGGAAGCGCTGGCGGTGAACACTATGCACGAAGGCGAGCTTTCTGGTAGAAACGCGGCCTCTTGCGTGGGCCGACCCCAGAAGTAGGGTACAGCCGCGCCAAAAAAATGAGGTTTGAGATTTCTGTTATTGTTTCGCATTTTTATTATTTAAGTCTGAGAAGCCTTAACATAAAAAGCACCCGCCGTGGTTTCTCAGTGGCTATGGTGTTGGGTTGCTGTGCACGAGGTCGCGGGATCGAATCCCGGCCACGGCGGCCGCATTTCGATGGGGGCGAAATGCGAAAACACCCGCGTGCTTAGATTTAGGTGCACGTTAAAGAACACCAGGTGGCCGAAATTTTTGGAGTCCTCCACTACGGCATGCCTCATAATGAGAAGGTGGTTTTGGCCCTTAAAACCCCATAATTTAATTGTAAGATAAAAAGCATGCACTATCGGCGTTTTGTTTTATGACATTTGTTTGCGGGCTGTCATTCTCAAAATTCCGAGGAATAACTTTGTAAAGAATGTAAGATAAGGTATGAGCAACTTTAGTGATAGAATGGTGTGGCAATATAACTCGCATATACAGCATGTCATATAGCAAGGTATGTTATATACATATACCTGAAGATATGCAAAAATTTTAGCCCACGGACAACTACGCCGACGTCGAATTTTCTTCGACACGGGGTCCTTAACGCTATGGCGCTAAGACGGGGCATAAAATCGCGAGTTGGTCAGAAACACAAACACGCACGCAGCCGGGCCCAGTCATATAAAATTTGCGGAGGAGGTAGCGAACTTGCTCGATTTCACTACTTTGGCACACATAGCTATACGCATCTAATCATTTTCTGCGACCGCAATCTGCCCGTGCTACAATATTACAATACTGAAGACCCGCGAATTGCGAAGGTTTTACGCGCTCAAGACAGGCAAAGTGGCGTTCAGAAATCTTCTGTGACAAAATTCACTCATCGATTCAGAGTGGAAAGTTTGTCTGAAATGACTATTGAACAGCACGCTTAAAGCCATTTTTTTTTAAATACGACTTTGTGTCGCAGAAGTGTAGTCCAGAGCTTTTGGCAGTAAGGTGACATGTTTCGCGACCACCAATGCAAAGAATAAGAATGCGGAAGTGTATTTTGTCGTGGTATTACATACTGACGATGCATCGAATCAGGCGACAGCCTCTTTGAACGCACCGAACAAAAACCTACGAGTGATAGTGATTGGTTCTTTATAAGTTGTACATTACCTCTTTATCATATACTCACTTGATTAAAATAGATTCGTACAGTTCCAACTGCTGCCTAATGTGGGCGTTCCTGCGTGCCCAATTCAAACCGAAAAATTAACTTTGGGCCAAGGTTAGGCTGTGAGTCCAGCCGCCTCGTGAAGTGGGCGTGTTTCTGGCGCATCATCATGCAAGAAGAGGAAACAGGCGTGAAGTCATGCGCACGAAAAAAAAAAAGGAAGAGGGGGAGAGAAACACCACCTGTGAGTGAGTGAGGACCTTTAACAAAAAACTGGACAGGTTCGCCTGACGCTATTACAGGTTAATGCGATGATAAATGAAATTATACGCACGGGATACGGCCCACAACATAACACAACGAATTAATGTATCACTTTGAGACCAGTGTCCCGCAAAAATTTAGAAGTGGCTTCGTAGCGCATTGGCGGCACTAATCCACAGTTCAAGGACATATTTTAGCTCATATGTGTGAACCCTGAGAGAGAGAAAGAGAGAGAGAGAGAGACGCACGTCCGGTGTGCTAAGCTGAGATACATTTATCGCAGTCATTAGGATAGTCTTTTGGATTCTATTGGTCTCTTTTGGACTGTAAAACGGTTGCAATTGCAGATTAAGTGTGCTATGCCTTGCCACCGTGCTATGCCGTGCTATGCCACCTGGACAGCACTGATGGTTCAGGGCAGAGTCGATGCCCCACGACTGCCGCAGACGTGACGTCGCGGCAGGGAAGAATCCAGCCCATTCGGGTTCGGACAACAAGCTTGCTCCCTCCCCTCAACATCCGCACACTGCAAAACAAGTGACTGTATACGAACACAGAATGAAAAGAATGGCCCAGCGTATGGCGCTGCTTCAGCTCGGCTGCATGACCTATTTGTCTTCATACTACTGCGACGGATAGAAATTGTTTCTTTCCGGCTGACGCCAACGGCGTACCAATTCTTAGAACGACTACATTGAAACCTACACTTTTCCTTCGCAAGCCCTGTGCTTCATCAATGAATTGTGAAATAGTTCGCATACATGCAGTCCCTATAGCCGTATAGATGTAGCAAAGGTCGTGATCGGTCGGCGCTTCTATGTCGGCCAATCACAATACGATATTAAGCAAACGGAGAACATGCTTTAAATAAAAAAAAGGGGGAAAGACCGTATGCTGTCCTTGTTCTGTCCATTTATTGTTATTGTGCAAGCGTCGTTTTCGCTGATTTCTTTTCTCTGTAATCTTTTGTCCTGTTTAGAAGACCCAAACGATAGCGAAGACTAGGACAAAACATGAATAGTAGCAATGCAAGTTTGCGTATTGAACTCCTGAGTAGCTGCAGCAAACTATAGCTTTCACTTCGCTGCATGCTTTTGTAGCGGCAGAATATACAGTTGAATGGAAGGGGACCGTTCACGCAAGATAGTTTTAGACAGCCGTGCGCCCATTGCATTTCACCGTTGGCTAGCTCGACTGTGTGCCTTCGTAAAGGACGGGAAACAGCGATCGAAACCGCACCACCGGGCCCGTGCCAATGTTCTGGAGAAAGTTTATACTTCCCCGGCAACAGTAACCGTTGCAGTTGCAAGAATAAATAAGTTTCGGCTGGAAGGAAGCAAGACAAATAACGGCACCCAGGTGTTGTTTGCGTGCGTTTCGGCAATGACCCCTGCGGGATAAAAGAGGCAGGGTCACGAGCGCTTGAATAAACAATGGGTACCTGGACCTCTATGCTTTCTCCGGTCGTTTCAGTACGAAATGCGATTCGAATGCGGCCGGTTCAATTTCGGCTCAATACTCAATCCTCCCGGCGAGGCGTCAACGCATGCTACGTGACGCTTTCCACGCAGCAACACTACTCCCCCCCCCCCCCATACGTCTTTTTCTTTTTTTCCACTACCCCTCGCCATCCCGGTGCTTCCCAATATTCGACGGAAACGTTATTTGGGGACTTTTCCATGTGTAAGACGCAATGCTTACGATACTACGACATAGAGGCACCGGCATTTTCCATCGGGAGGGGGGGGGGGGGGGGGGGGCTCTCCAGCATCTCTATTCGCGATGACTGCGCTCCGATACGAGCGCACGAGGCATACTAGGAGGGAAAAAAAAAGAAAGAAAAAGGGAAAAAGTAGTTTTTGACCACTCCGCCTTAAATATAATTTAACTTCTCATTGATTACGTTTCTCTCAGGAGCGAGTGAACGCTTACATTATGGCGTTTAACTTCAAGAACCTGCGCAGCAGGCTTGACTCCATCGGCATGCGGCTGCGGCGGCCGGGGATCGCACCTGTGAACTCGTGCTCCGAAGAAGAGCGGCATAGCCACTAAGCCACGGCGCTATAGGTTCACGTCAATGCGGAAAAAAAATCTTCGCACTTTTTTTTTTCGCGTTACAGCAATTATTTCAAAGCCCTCCGACAATCATGAACACCTCAATAAAACGCACGGCTTCGCTTTTAGTGTAAATTTTCTTGTTACATCACATTCGCAGCTCACAGGTCGAGGAAACAAAAATTCAAGGCTAACTTCTCATGAACTTTTTTTTATTTAAGGACTGTTTTCTCTTTGTGTATGTTTGGCGGAAGTTATTCAAATGAAAGAGTGACGTGACTTAGAAAAAGTTGTGGGAAATATATTTTTGCGATAGAAGCTGGAGACTTTTCTGGACATGCGACAAGAAGGCTACTCTAGGCTGCAAGGGTAATATAGGAGATGACCCATCCATTCAGAGTACACAAGCACACAGAACACGCAAGCTCCGACTGTAACAGGCATACTGTAATAAGCACACAGTGACAGGCATATTGTAAGATGCATTCTGTAACAGTCTCAGTTGTTTAGCTAAGGCCAAAGGAACACGCGGGCTCTGACGTTCTTGTGGTCGGATTCGAATTATTCGGATCAGCTGGTGTGCCTTTAACTACACTAAGTTACTGGTACACGAGTGTTCCATCGTTTCCTTGGTCTTCACACAAAAGCGGCGGACGTAATTTACGTTGTAAACGCCATGAATGCGCGAAACTTAAAGCTTCCTCTGCCAAACAATGTTCCGTAGCCACATACTTGGGGACGTCAGAGCTGGAACAGAAAGACAGGCTGCATTTCGTATAATGCAAAACAGTATTTCAAATGCCAAAAGCAAGTGTCATCGTAACGGCAGCTCAATGCGTTGCCTGAATAAAGTTGTCTAAGGGGGGACTTTTACTGTTCTCACGATGTCAGCACCATACTATCTAACAGTGCGTTACAATGGCAAGATTTCTCTGTATTCCTATATAAACCCCCGCAGCTTGCTTTGTACTCGCGTCTATATAACGTCGCATCAATTGTTACCAGCGTCTCCGCATTAAATGAGACTGCAGCCATACATTGCTTACCATGTGTACCCCTTCTGCCGTCTCATAAGCGTCTGTCTATCTCCCGTCACCGATCTTGTACGCCTACATTGTCTGTACACGACAGTGCTTAAAACAGCGCGAACGACCTTTATAGCAGCAACCAAAAGATTTCCCTTTCACACGCGTTCACATTGTACGGTGAACATAAAAATAAAATAAATAGATTGAGTGAAAAAAGATATGGATACATTCTCTGGTGTTTCCTCAAACGCGAGCAAACTTTCAAAACGTCACGAAAAGTAATGCCTCGTCACGACGCCCCTTACGTCAGAGAAGAAGAGCCCGGTATTTTCGTGCTTCTCAGGATCGGAGAATGTTTGTGCTCCCAGGAGTGAATAGACTGACGCTCTGGAATCAACACTATGGAGCTGCGTAGGATTTTGATACTATGCCCAAAAGCCCGTGTCTGAAGTAAGGGCTATAATTTGTTGTAAAGGAGAACATTAAAAAAAAGGAAATAGACACGAAGAAACACATAAAACTAGTTACATTACCCCAGTTCAGTCAGCAACACAAGATCTAGGGTTAAATACGCTCATTCAAGCTATGCAAGACACAGTTCACTGGCTAAGTTGAAATAAAAAGAACGAAGAAGAAAGCCCATGCGTTGTTTGTGGCAGTCGTGTATATCGTCCCCAACAAATGCGTGCTTTTTTTTTTGGTTTTGAAACCTTCATGCAGCAAGAATAAATAGCGGGCATGAAGAGGTTTAAAGAATTACGAACAGAACTATATTTATTATATTCTTCTCTCTTTTCGCTATAGTTTGATGAGATTGTTATGCGAATAACTTTTTTCGAAATGCCCAGAATAAATCTTGCTGCCCAGTGTGGTTTCGCATTGAGCGGCTCATTTTCCGTTCCTTAGGGATGCCTCTAGGGTGATCTGGAGATAAGATGCAAGGAAGAAGCATTGGGCGCTCCTTATATACTGGTCGATGAGGATAGCAATAGGGGCTTGTTGGTACGGCATATCTTATTTTGTTATAGCGCAAGCTTGACAAGGACAAAAGAAGGCACATCTGACACACACAGCGCTACTTTCAACAACAGGTTTATTTCTCGTTCTCGTCGCTATATATACACCCTCGACCCGTCATACACCACGTGGTGTATGACGGGTCAGTCTGCCATTCAGTCTGCCATTCAGTCTACCAAAATTGCTTGCGAACAAAAGTAATCAACGCGACAGCGTTGCCCAACTAGCAGGAACTCACAAAGCGGACGCACGGCAGGGTGCATACATATTCGAAGAAGGTTAGATAGTAGATTGAAGAGACACAATCTCCATTAGTCTTTTCCGGCTCTCTCTCCACCACACTCCTAAAGATCTGTTAAAACCAGAAAGCGCCGGCGTTTACAGGTACGTTTGTTATGACCTTCCTATTTCAAGAAAAAGCGGAGAGCCACCTTCCTTCCCCTACAACATTCATACCAAAGGAAGGCAATAACATCAAACAAATAAAGCCGACGGTAGCAGGATTATCGGCGCCCAAGCACAAATAATTAATGAGCAGAGCGTGCACCGATACATCGAAACACTAGCGACGAAAACACTTCACGCGGGATAATCCTAGGACCATCCAGACACTATTTATTCATTTGCCACACCGCCAAAGCCTTCGCAGAGAAATGCTAATATCAGGAAAAAGTTACAGACCGCTTGAAACTTTGTGTTTTCAAGCGACATCTCTCAGTCTGCGCGACAGGCCTCGAGCGACGATTTTTGTAAGCACGAAAAAAAAAAAAACTCTATGCTTAGTTCAGAGCGATTTCGGAGGGGCATCCGCAATCCAAAACAAGCTGTTTAGAACACACACACATACACACAAGGCATCTATAAAATTAAATCGACAACGCAAAATAATTCACAACGCTACCACGGCACGTGAGATCACATGCAGGTAAGGGCGGGCAAGTGTAAGCTGACACCGAGACACGCTAAGCCCCGAGTCAAATATGGGAAGCATATGCCATGTGGAACATGCGGAATTCTAAAGGAAGAAAATTGCGACGCGCATGAATGACATACGAAGCAGAAACCTTTACACAGACGCAGCGTAATCCTGCAGAAATATTCTTGAGCGCAAGATTATTACGCAATGACGCTGTGCAGCAAGCAAGATCACACTATAAACAGGAGCTTTTCGCCATTTAAAATTCCGCTACTTCACCGGAATCGTAACCTGTAAAGCTTGCTCTTTTGCAACGCAAGTGAGCATACGGAAAAGCCGACCATACGAACGTACCAAAATGCGAACGGGAGAGTGCACGCAGTGAGCGTACCAACCATTGTAAAAATAACTGTAGCAACTGTAGCTTCTGATTAGTCATCTACATCCCTAGCTTACGTATCTTCACGCAGAACAGTTGCAGTGCCCAGTATTTTCAGTGCGTCATCCGAACAGAACGCCGCTGCGCACGTTCATTTGTAAGACAGATAGAATGGAGGTTGAGCCAGGCGAAAACATGCCCAAGCTTCACCTGTTTCAAGGGCCACTCCGGCGATTTTTCTACCATGTCAAGGTAATGGAATACTTAGGCTCCCGAGCCCCCCCACCCCCTCACGCGTTAGATAGCAGAATTGTTCCGCGAATTCGAAAATAATTTTAAATAAGCAAAAAAAGTGCAATAACGAAACCGAAACCCTGACCAAGCAGCCGAGCGAACCTCTTCGTGCGACGTCACGAGTGTCTCCAGCGGGGAAGGCGTGCACGACATGCCGGTCTCGCCAGCTGGGCGAACTAAACGAGCGAAAAGCAGACGCTCAGATGATTTTTGACGGCGCCGGACCTTCGGGTGACAATGTCAGCTGCACCGGCTCTTCGGATCTGTCGGATATTGACAGTTATGTTTCTGACGAATTCAATAGCCCGAATCACCGTTCGCATTCGACCCGCTACCACTAGAGCCAGCGCCCAGGCGCTACATATCGTGCTGGAACATGAAGACCAAGGGTGGCCCTAACCAGTGATTTTATACGAGCGCTTCGCACGCTCACTGCAAGATGTGGAGCAGGACTTTCCGCATTTGTATCCCGAAAGAACGCCGCTGACAGTCTAAAGCACCGGCCAGTGAATTTGTTTACATCAGCAGGTACAGCGACCACTCGTCATTCGATTGAGGTATAGTGCTAGCCGCTGATCAGCGCCATCTATTAATGTCAGAACATATCTAAACAGACGGATCTTGTGTATTTCAGCACCACTGTATGACTCTGAATCGCACTTATATGAGCGACCACACACCTTCGAAAACAGCGAGCGGGAGACCGTATAGCACGGGAGCCTTGTTATGCTGCCTACTTGTCATTCTTCGTATTCTCTTCACGCGCAAAATATATTCCGTAAAGTAGACACAGATGAGGAATTTTCGCGTATGATCGTTCATATAGAGAACGCGTAGTTTTCTCGCGGGAACGCCGATGCCAGTATTGACATCGTTGGCAGCTGAACCATGCGCTGCTGTGTCGAAGGGGCCTATGCTTGCTGCCGATTTGGGTTACGAGACGAGAAGTACATCTCGGTAGCTAAATAATGAGTCTGCATGACAATATGAAAAAATACAACCATGTTCGTAGTTGCGTTTAATTTTGGGAAATGCCGGTGAGTGCGGCTGGCAGCTTTCCGTCGAAAACGGCAACGCACCGAGGTCGATATTGCTCCATGTCGTCGCTTCTCGCTTTTTGTGTGTGCACTGTGCGAAATGAGGAATGGTTTATTTCAAATTCCTATGGTCAAAATTGAACTACAGAATTAGTTTTTTTCTTCATCCTGATGGCTTAAGTAGCTTCAGGTCAGTCGCTCACGTCGGCCAGCAGCGGACGCACGAGCTATGCGACTGTGACATGTAGGCTTAAGCTCGGCTGAACGCAATCGGCATCGGCTCAAACGGTGTGCGTATGGCGAAGGCCGAAGTTCGTGCAGCCAAAAGCGCAACACCGCTCGCCTCCCATTTCTTGCCCGTGTCTACAGGGAACAAAACGTCTCGCGACAGCAACTTCTCACGCCGTGCACCAGCTCACGATCGTCGACTCCTCGACGCTCTCGTCGCTGTCGTCTGCATGATCCGCGAATGCTCTGCATGGAACACACCTCACGTAATGCACGATGTGGCCTGTAACTGAGGAGGAGCTAAGGTAGGGCGTTCGAGACAATTAATTAAATTAATTTGCAAAATATCAGTGCAACTCTCAAACCTGCTTTTTTTGAGGACATGACGGAAGTGTTCAGAGGGACGTACCCACCAAATTTTATCGACAACCGTTGACATCGAAAAATTGCCTCAGTGGCCCTTTAACCTCTGTACTCAACAACTTCAAATATTTGTAGGTAGTACTGCCATCATAGCATTGCCATCAGCATCACTCAGAACAGCAATAGCTGGCCGGAATGTGCGACATCTCGCTTTGAGTTAATCGTTGCGCTTACTTTCACGTGCAAGAGCCTCGTTTACGGCTATTTGTTTGCACTGTCGTAAGGATTTCGTAGCCGGGATCCAGTTCTTAGCTAAATGATGTTCAAAAAGCGGCGCCTTGGAACAAACAATTCTGACTGGAATTACACATATTTATATGTCATGTTGTTCAAGTGAACGTTCCTTCTCAGCTCCGAATATCCGTGGATACAAACTGGGCGAGCATTACGCGTCACGCAAACGCGCCTCGCAAGCTAGACGGGACATTAGGGTGGCGCCTTGGAAAGCTTTGTGGTTTGAAAGTGCAGCGCTCAGTTCGTATCTCGGGGGACTTTTCAAAGAGACCCTTTGATTTCTCTCTTTTTATTTTTGAGATAGCAATGCATATTTACTGCTCGTGCTAGTCGGTGCCCAACCCCTGCGTAGCCCCCTGAACTGGCTGGATAGGCGTCCTTTATCTGTGCATTAAGTACTCGGTCCCTGGCCGTACCCAGACTAACGAAAACGCGCTGTCACAAAACTTCCCTACTTTCTTGTACGTAGCGACATTATGCAGTCTGTTCCCAAGTCTGTCGATCACGAATGTACTTATTCAGTGACCGCGTGCACGTTTATGAGAATTACCGAGAATCTTTCTTTGATGTGCTTCGTTCTCTGCTGCGCGCAAGGTTCTTTTCTTTATATTTTTGTTTTGATTTTTACGCGGTGGCGGTACAGATAGTGACTGCTACGGTAACGCAAACTGTGCCCGGA
Source organism: Dermacentor albipictus (assembly GCF_038994185.2). NCBI lineage: Eukaryota > Metazoa > Arthropoda > Arachnida > Ixodida > Ixodidae > Dermacentor > Dermacentor albipictus. The sequence continues at coordinate 152,640,384 of NC_091825.1, read as the reverse complement.
CTGTCGTATGCATACTGTATATAATGCCACTATAAATTTCACTTTGGCTAAATTGATTATAAACGAGATACTACATACTGGAGAACCAAACTTGGAGAAGCTTCAGTACTGGTAATTGTCTAAACATGTAATTAACAGCCTTGAAATAGCACCTAAGTAGACAACACGTGCACTTAGGTGGTTAGCGGAAATGACGTAAGTCCCAGCACATCGCCTCTGAGATTTTTCAGCGAGCCGCGGGAAACCACGAGCCTCGTGTCGCAAAAAATCCGGTATCGGCGTCGGACGTCCTTTCGCGACAAATCATTCCGAACTACGACCACGCAGGCCCTCCGCGTGGCGCAAAGGCTTTACTAAACTAATTGAATTCCCCAAAGTAAAATGCGTCAGAAAATTCGTGAAGTATGACCTAAACACAACCGACAGACATGATAGCGTCGGATTGTAATTTGAACATACCAGAAAACATAGTTCTGTTACGTGGAAAGTCTCACACGAACTTTTTTGTCCAGCGTTTCTACTATTCATAAAGCGGCGCGGCCCGTTCCTTGCAACAACACCATCCAGATGGTGCTCGCCTCCGCGCACCTGCTCGAAAGCTGCGGTAGCCGGGAAGCGTGACAAGCGGTCAGGAATCTTTGAATGCATCTTTGAATGCTATACCGGCTTTCCGCTCTTAAGAGGAAGCTTTAGCTCGGGCCCAACTCCGACGCGGCCTATTCAAATACATGCCAAACGCAGAAACGCTTTTCTGAGATAGCCCCCTTGACCGATTTTAATGAAATTTGTTGCATTTGAGAAAGAAGGTTAAATTACAATCACTGTAGGAAACGTAATTTTGATTTAGGGCCTGAATGCTGTCAAAAGAATTTTAAAGAATTCGGAAGTTCGAAAAAAATAGATGAGCGACGTTTTTAAATTAATAGCTCTGCACAAGAACAGATATCGCGGTTCTGTGAAGGCATCCATTAGATCATTCAAAGCGAACAAATTCGATATGTTCTATGTATAGCTTACGTAAATTGGTTACGTTGTGTACAAGAGGGTTCTGAAAAAGCTGTATTTCCACATTACTAACTTTATTGAGATTCATGTGCAACATATCAATTTTGTTTGCTTTAGATGTACTATTAGATGCAATTCACATAATGGTGATATGTTTCTCACTGCTTAGTTACAGGGTTGTAAACTTGATAGTTTGCTTTTCTGAAGATTTGCGCTTTTTGCACGTTTTCTGTAAAAAAATAGACGACCTAAATAAAAAATTCAAAGCCAACAGTCACCAGATTTCAAGCTTTTCTTTCAACGGCAACACGCCTCGTCAGATTTGGTGTAGTGGTGGCCGAGAAAAACGAATTCTCCTTTTACACGTATTGGATAACAGCACCCGAGTTAAAGCTTCCCCTTAAAGGCGAAGCTTAAGCGTCCTCCAATTTGTCAGTCTCGGTATCAAGAACGTCTAGAGTAGATTCGTGTAAGAGCTGCATTCGTGTAAGGGTCGCACCCCCAACTTGTCAGCCCTTAATTTAAAAAAAAGGAAAATCACCAAACGGAAAAGCAATCGCATTTGGTGCCCCGATGCTGCGCGCCTGTACGGGTGAATTTTCGCGCGCTGCGTGCTTCCGCGTCCAGCTACCAGATGGCGGGAAATGCGCGTTGCCCTCTTATGTAATGATGTATCCGGGGATCCGTGGTGCGCAGAAGTAGCCGGCTGCGCCGGCACCGTTTTTGTCTCGTAGCGATTATGAAAAAGATGACCAAGCTGTCGCAATAAGTACAACATTCGTGTTTGTATAGCGATGGGCGGGCATTGACGATTACGGCGGCTTTCATACTCGTAGCCAGGAAAGAATTTGACCAAAAGCTTAGGTCCTGTGTAAGGGCGACTGCATCTCGTCAAAATTGTAAAAAAAAAAAAAAAGTTGCGCCCCCCGCACGAGTGTATACAGTACTTTTGGGAGCCCTTTTTGAACTTTTAGAGGAGATAGAACGGTCCGTGTCAGCGTAGATGCGTTCTTTGTTCTTGTCATGTAGAAATGAAAGCACGGTTTGTTTGAGGGCGAAAGATGACATCTACCGTCTTTGAACGTTGTAGCACGTAGCATCGCATTACTGTGAATTTTTCCGTTATCTTTTCTTTCTTCTTCGTTCTCCTTTTATTCCATTTACCCATTTTCCCAGCACAGGGTAGCCAGCCGGTACTTCCACTGGCTAACCTCCCTGTTTTTCCTCCGCTTTTGTCTCTCTCTCTCTCTCTCTCTTGGGAGCCCTTCGTGACGCCTCCACTCGCACTTAAAACGTAATAGTCAGCATGAAAGGCGCTCTGTACCTGCACCATCTGAAACTAGTCTTTTTAAGCGACCTCAGAAATTTCATTGCAGTTGGCCTTTAAGCCATGCTCTATTCTCCGCCATCTTTCCTTAAAGCTTTTTCTTTTGTTCATGTCTTCGGTTTCCTACATTCTGTATTTTTTGGCGCTCATTTCTGGTTATTGGGATAGTCGGCGCTTTCGTGGCCATTTTTCCCAGTTTCATCTCTTCATAGACAACAACTGGCTGTTGGAGCCTATTGTCGGAAGCTTCTCGTGTGCCGTAAGTACCTTCGACATATGCACTCGGATAGAGTTTACTCGAAAGAAAGCTGTTACGACGTCCTAAAGTACTTCCGGAGTGCAACATAAAAACACCTCTGTCCGTTCATCAGGAGAAAAACTTCATCCGTTTTCTTCACATTAAGCCTTCGACTACAAATGCATCAGTAACTACCCATTTATTTCAATCTTACATTTTGTAACTTATTGAACACTAACGTTGGTGCAGAGTGTTCCCTTCACTCACTGCGTCAAAACACCTAACGCTTTCGTTTTTTTTTTCAGAGGCTCAGAGACAGGAGAACAAATAAACCTATCTGGATCCAAGAAGGCTCGCAGAAGATTGACTTGGAGCTTCAAGACAAAGGAGAGTGCTGTTCACCTTAAGTCCACTGATAGAATTCATATGCAACGAGGTTCTAAGGATGTCTTTCAAAGTTTGTCAATCCGATTCGTCTTGCAACATATTTTCATTACCGTATTACGAAAGCACCGGCTCGAAGACCTTGAAGAATGGAATTAAACCGGATTGTCTCGAATGGCACAAAAGGATTAGCGAGATTCGGAAACACAAAATCTGAATTGTAGAATTATCGTCGCTTGTAGAGAAGTATTTTTGTAATTATAAAAAAATGATATTAGCACTTCCCTTGATATTGTAGCAACATCACATTTACTACAACTGGCTTGAGTCACAGGGAAGGGCGCTGTATCGATCAGGTTCGCCGACTTTCTCTCATTGTCTGCCGGCAGGGCTTCGCTGATTGTCAGCTGATGACATTCTGCCGCTTCGGAACCGAGAAAAGAAACTCATTAAGGGACTATATTTGGTCGCAGGTATCGCACTAAGCGACCCTTTCGGAGAATACGGTTACCTTCTATATGCCCGACGATAGACGCACGTCATACGATTCCCACATATTTCGCGACAGCAAAAAAAAAGATGTTCTAGCACAAGTCTCCTACGGCCCGGCAGACGCAGGGCCAATGATTTGGACGACAAAAATATGCGTACATTACTGTAGGGACCCGCCTCAAGAGTACTGGCTCTTCCTTCCACTGTGCAGAACTCGAAATCTTCAGATTTATTTAACATTGATCCATCACTTTAATTTAAAATCCCGTCCACACTGGATACAACCAGAGCCTTTGAAATGCTCACCCATCGTCTGCACTTCGATACCGCATACACAAAACACTTGCTACATAAGATTTCAAGAGCTGATACTCCGGAATGCATTTGTGGCCACGCGAATGAGAATCTACAGCATCTTCTGGTAAATGTCCGCGACACAACACACACAGACAACGCTTAGCACGTGGTTTAGTAGCATTAGATCGCAGAATCTTCAGCCTCAGGAAAATTTTCGGTCCTTGGTCAACATATTCATTTCAAAGATGAGCGTTACTGGCCCATCAAAGATTTCTAGAAGCGCGTAATATTCTCGGAAACTATTGAGTAAAGTGACTAGTCGAGCAGAGTATAACTATCAGCGCGCGAGACGCTGATAGTTATTGCTTCGACGCGCCGCCTGGGTAGTACGTGTCAAGAGCCCGTAGCTGCTGCTCTGCGCAAAGTAATTTTCCTCTACAGAATGTCGTTCTCCTTACCGACTCTAAGGCTGCATAGCAACATTTGTACCGTGGTCTACCCTCCGTCAAGCTATCTTGCAAATCACTAGCTCTCATGAAAGAAATTGGCATAAAAGGCTTCACCGTAAAGTTTCGGTGGTTGCCTCCCACATTGGTGTTGCTGGAAACAAAAAAGCTGACGCTCTTGCATACGCAGTCCTCTATCACCTTCTCAAATTTAGGGCTCCAAAGAGTCATCAAGTTAAAAAGTCTGGCATTCGAAATCACCTCGAGTCACTTTGGTTTCCACCACCTAAGACCTACGTAACCGAGAGGTTTCGTCTAGAGGCAGCCTCACTTCCGTATCGAATAAGGACAGGATCTGCTCGTACACCAGCATGGTTTTTTAAGACGGGCGTATCAATTCTCCGAACTGTACGGCATGCGACGAAACAGGAGACGCTGAAGACTTGCTGTGACCGAGCCCAAAATACTGAGACGAAAGGAACTCTTTTCCCGAGAATCTAAAAAGAAAAGATAAAGAAATCCTGTGTTCTCAAAACGATCAGTTATAAGCCGCAAGGAGGCTTCACGCCTTCTCATTAGATTCCTTGGAGAGACTGGTTTGATGTACATGCGGTGATAACACCACAGTGATATTGTAAGAGACGCTCGGGTGGAGCGATTGCCAACCTTGATCGCCAGGCTAAATCCACCACCACCACCACCACAACAGGAAACAAAACAGAGTAGAACGCAGGTTTAGCAGCAAAGAAAACGCGATCTTACTGCTGCCCGCAATTTGAATGGAGAAATGCTTCAGAAACGAGAAATGGGTCCTTCTGAGGAAACACGTACAACGGCACTGCAGCTCCTTCACCTCTGCCCCAAAGGAAACTGCAGGTGCCTGCCTCTATGGGAAACGAATGATGCGGTGTTCACGGCGCTTTAATGCAAGGAATAACAGAGACTACACTTTTACATGTCTGCTGCGCATGTTTTCTTGCCAACACGCCGGTGTGCCGTCGCCCTTATGCCTTCGCTTCTCCGGTTATCGAGCGCCAGCTATAGCGCGCTCTGTTTATTGCGGAGTCTAGCGGGAAATCAAGGAAGCCGCTTCTACGTGTTGTGTGGTGGTTCTTTGCGTTTCATGGCTGACACGCGGCAGCCTTGTATTAAAGGAGGCAATGTAGAGTTATTGCGTGTATTAAGCGGGTGATGTTCCTTTGTGCATCGACCACACAATTTGCGAGGATATTGGGTCTGTCTTGCGTAAGGATGACGGAAGCAGAAGGCTGGGGAAAGGATGGCTGAGGCCCTCCGTTCCCGAGGACCAAGGGAGCTCAAGCTCTCTCCCCCCACGCCGCTTCCAAAGTCCCTGAAGGCTGTCACAGCCAAGATCCTCGCTATGCAGTGATCGAGAAGAATAAGATGAACTGAAGGGCCCATTTGAGTCACTGACGCAGCAACTGTGACAGCGAGGAGCAGTAAAAAGATAAGCAGCGCACCTGTTTCGATCACATCGCAGAGTTTGTAAAAAGTGGTGATTCAACGCGAAGATAAAGGCTTTCACAAAACTAGACTATCAGGTGGCTACCCGTCAGTCAGCTGTACATGGCAGCTCTGCGGGTTTCATCATCAAGGCTGCATCTCTCTCTCTCTCTCTCTCTCTCTCTCAAATCTCAAATGGAATGGCACAGTAAAGTAAAACGAAACAAATAAAGCTTCACAGGTCTTGCAGGAGGAGCTTGCGTTTAAAAAGTTCGAAGTAAAAGTTGACTGGCGAGTGTTAACACTTTAGCTTAACCTGCACCCTTTTCGGCTTCGAAGCCTTGTTCAGACTTAGAAGGCATCAGCAAAACAAAGTGTAATAACAAGAACAGGCTCTTAATGTTCACATACTTTTATTTGAAAGAAACTTAATCAAAATACGTCTGCTAAACTGCGCGCGAAATTAACTTGCCAATAGTGATATTTTTGCGAAAACATGGTTTCAGGAGAAAAGGCCCCCAATTAGTATAAGGGGGCTGCTACGCGAATATGGAATGAGAACAAAGCAATCTGCATTGATGATTTCGGTGAATTACCATACATTACAAATATGTTGTTGGTATTCACGAGCTTTTAAACGCAAGGGTATTATATTTGGTTGTAGCTAAATTAACACCACCCACACTATGCGCCTATTCCAACCTGCACAAAGTTCGATGCATGGCATATAAGGCTGTCATATACAATATTTTAATCGCCATAAATGCATACGTTATATATATATATATATATATATATATATATATATATATATATATTGACCTTAAGTAGACTTAAAATTGCATCGAGTTCACTGTTGCCATCACACAATCGCATTTTTCAGTGTTCAAAACGATTGTTGCGCATCCTGTAAATCATGCTTCACCACTTGTCTTGCCTTCCTTGAAAAAAAGCGAACTTAACGATGAAAATTTTCACGGGAAGGAGGCACCTCAACAAGGAGACGGCTTGCATCTCCACAACAGGAGGAATATTATAGTGACCATAACAGACTGTACTCTAGTGATATGACATGACAATAGCTTTATTTGAGTCTTGAGGGACTGAGATGTTGGGGAGCCAAAGCCGAAGGCTTCCCGAGGATCACGTCGTCTACGCCCACGATGGGACCGGGAGATGAAGTCCCGCCGCAATGTCGTGGGCCCTCTGGACAGCCTGGAGTTGAATGTGGAGATTGCTGCTCTTGAGGGATTCCTGCCATTGTTCTTTCGTGATGGGCGGAGAGGCGTTAAGAGCTGGGCACAGCCAGAGCATGTGTTTAAAAGAGCATGAGTCATGACCACATTTGGGGCACGACTGTGAGTGGTCTGATTCTATCCTGCTAAGGAACCGAGGAGGGGGATACAAACGAGTTTGCAGAAGTCTGATTGTGCTAGAGTGAGGTCTGATCAATTTGGCGTGAGGGGGTGGAAATGTCCTCCTGCCCAGTCGACAATGGGAAACAATTTCGTGGAAAGTACATAATGGAACTTTGTGGATGATGACCTCGTTCCAAGCCTGGCTACCCGCGACAGCGCGGTACGTGAAATCACGCGTTCTCCGGTGGGCCTGCTCGTAAGGATTACATCCAAGCGGGTTAACTGAGTCATCTAGACGGGCTGGGAACCACGAGATGTGGTAGCCTCCTTCACTGCTCTCCCTAGTCCTTTGAAGTGCTTTAATCAAAATACCATTCGCCTGTTCAGATACGAGAGTGGACGAGAAGGATCTAACTGCCATGCGCGAGTCCGAGAAGACGATAGCGGGAACTTTTGAGCTGTGAAAAGCCAAAGCGATCGCCGCTTCCCCCGCCACGTGGGCAAGCTTCGTTTAAACAGATGCTGCATTGACCAGGTTGCCCCGTGCGTCTACCACCGAGACAGCGAACTTATCCCCACTGTCATATCTGGCAGCATTAACAAAGAAGGCATCTAGTTTCTGCTGATTGATCTTTTTAAGGATCGACTTGGCTCTCGCGAATCTTCTACCCTCGTTATGCACTGGGTGGATGTTTCGCGGGACGGGGTCAACCATGATTCGAATTCTGGTTTCCCGGGTCAAGCTAACTTTGGTCGCCGATTCATGTCTAGATTGGATACCCGCTTCTTGTAAAATCTTGATCCTTGGCTTAGTGGATGAAAGTCTCATTATTTGAGCCACTGTGTGAGCGTCTATTAGCTCATCGATGGTGTTGTGGAGTCCTAGCTCCAGCAGCTTCTCGGTGCTTGTGGACTGCGGAAGGCCGAGGACGCGCTTGAGGCCGGTTCTGATTAGGGAGTCGAGCTTGACCTTTTCCGCTTTACCCCAATTAAGGCACGGCGCGATGTAGATAACATGACTCAGGAAGAATGTCTGATAAGCTCTGAGCAAATTGTCCTCTTTGAGACTGCCTATTCGGTCTGAGACGCGGGCTACAAGTCTTAGAACATTACTAGCATGTCCAGTGAGCCTTGTTATGATTGGGGGTTCAATCCCATCGCTCGTGATCCGTTGTCAAGACTGGAGTCTGGCATGAATTTGGTGGTAGCTGGCTCATGCCGTCGTCCAACTTATCCACGCTGAGGACGTTGATGAAGGGAAGGACTGCTTCTCATCGAGAACCAGGAATATGGGTTTATTTACAGTATTTATATCAGTCTAACATGACTGTTTGAGAAAGTACATCAGTCTAACATGACTGCTTGAGAGAGAGTCCTGAGCAGTCGCACAAGAGCGGTTTTTAAACACTCGGTTCTCTCCCGATACAAGGTGACGTGAGCGTTCGTTTAGTCATTTTAAACAGGCCGCCTCTCTCTGGGACGGGTTACGCACACACACGCACACACGCATACACACAGGTGCGATGGTCCGGAGCCGACGTCAGAGGGTCTTCGTAGAACTCGGAGCCGTTCCGGGTAGCGCGTTGTCTTGCGTCTTGGTCGGTGCGTGGGAAGAAGCCTGCGACGGCGTTCCCGCGTCAACTCCCCCACCCGTAGCAGATCAGGTTGGCGTTCTGCTGTTGCGCACAAAGCCTGCTTCGTCGAACTCCTTCAGTCCCAACGGCGAAGAGGCCAGAGCGCAACGGTGACGGTTTCAGCACAAAGCCTGCTTCGTCGAAAGCATCCTAGCTGAAGCGACGGAGAGTGGAGGATGCGCATATTGTTCATGACACAAAGTCGACTTAGTCAAGCCGTGGCTAGAGGTTGGCGGCAATGCTCCCGGGATGTTGCCTCCACAGTCCCAACTGGTTGGCAAAACTTGCACTACAGCTGGCCGTTCTTAACAGCCTGTTGAGGGTCGTCGAGTTACAGCCCTTGGCATCAATCTAAATCTAAATACATTTACCAAGTCCTATTGCAATAACTTTTATGTTCAGATTTAGAACAAAGGAGGTGAATAAGACTGCTCGACTGTATACAAAGGCATAGATAGATATCGGAGCGGCTAAGCTCATTGACGCATCGTGCACGCTTCTTGCGGTTTTCGTACCAATCAATACTTAACGACGGGTTTTAGATATATCAAGGGTGGAATCGTAGTATTTCGCCTCTATATAGGTCGCGTAAATGTTTTAGACATGTTAACAACATGCGGTCAGGCGCGTGACGCAGAATTTAATTCTCCTAGCACGAACGTTGTGAACTAAACAAGTTGAGCGCTAATGTGGGCCAAGTGCCGTTTCATGCTAGGAAAATCAGAGTCTGTATTCACAATGAGCTCTTATGCTATAATTTTTAGTAAGAGCTAGTTCCAGCCAATCTTCGTGGACATATTAGAGAAGGCGGCCAGCCAGTGGGCACGAGCACTTACGAACAGAAAAACCTTCGTAAATTCGGCCCCAAGACACTTGTGTTCTTTGGAATCGTGCTGTACTTGTAGTCTTGCAATCTGAAGGTATAAACGCAGATCTTAATCTTTGTAAATATATTAGTAAGGTAATATTTCTCTACGCCCTTCTGGTGAATTCAGTGTTTACCCGTCCCCTGCACGCATACGAGACAAACATGAACCGTCTAAGTAGATGATTTCCGTCATAGGTTATATTATATTGTTCCGAAACGCGTACACTATCTAAAATTGTGGGGTCCGTGTGTTCTAGAGGTGCCTATGAGTAGACAGCATATGCTCATGTTTTATGTAGGATATTTTTTTATTGCAAAGAACAAAGGTGCGCTCTCTGGCACTACCTTGTCGGTCAGCATACACGGGTTATATAAGCCCGCTTGCTGGTACTTTCATTGGGCGTACATATAACCCACGTGTATACGTCCACAAATATATCCGCCGTGATACCGGGCGACTCAGGAGCAGACAGCATCAGCAGCAGCCACGCGAAGCACGGAAAGTTATACACGGCTAAAGAACGCTTCGCTCAAAAATGTCCTCAAAGCCTGCCGGTCAAACTAGCCCCGTAGGCAGTTGAAATACACACGAGGGGACGGAGCTGGCAAAGCCACGATCGGTCCTGGAAGTGCCTGAGAGTTGGATACAATGTGGACAGATGCTTACCTGATCAACAAACTACTTTACGCACTGTGCTGTGCGTGGTGTACATCAGTATCTATACAGGTGAAAACAGTGCCCGAAACACTGATTAAGAGACTTATCTAGTCGGGATGGGCTAGTCGGTCGCTGGCTTGATGGAACATGGTTATAACAGCGCGTTTTGTGGGCAGGACACAGAATGTACAGCGATCGGTGACTGTCCTACGCTCATTTTTTCTGTCTCCTGTCCTCAAAAGGCGCCATTATAACCATGTTCCATCAAGTCGAAATACTGAAGTCATGAAAACCTCGACTAGTCCATAGAGTGTATATATCTGCGTGCACGGTAAGTGGTACCGCTTATCACACGTATCTTATTAAGTAAGTAAGTTATTTACTTTACTTACGCCGAGCCGCGGATGTAACCCAAAGATACTTGCGAGTCGCTTTATGTACAGAAATGGTGAACCGACGAACAGCAGCCGTTGAAATATAATCCCGAATATAGAGAGGGAAAAATAATAAAATAAACCAGAGGCGGTCAAGTTTGGATTGCACGAAAAGCAACGCTAAACGACCACGTGAGGTCATTTTCCCGCCCACGCAGCGACTGCGTTTTCCTGGTTGCCGAGGCAACGTGGCCTGAGAATAGCCACGCGCGGTGTCCTAATACGTCTCGCCACAAGTGGTCGGCTCAACGGCGATCGTTCATCGTGGAGCTGGTGTCCGTGATAAAATATAAGCTCCCGTAATCTCCGAGGAAAAGAAAGAGCGTGCGTGTAGCGTTGTGCTACATGACAGCGGACCGCAAAATTGAGCAGGAAACGCTCGGACTTTTGTTGCCATCCTATATTGCAAGATAATTTAAGCACTCTTAACGAAGAAATATTCAAAATTTTAGCAATTTTAGCTTGCACAGAAACTTCAACTGTTTGTCTTAACAACTGAAACATATGGTGGTGGTGGTGGTGGTGAATTGTAGCAACAGGCGGGTTTAGCCTGGCGAACAAGGCCGGCAATTGCTCCGCCCGAGCGTCTCGCACAATATTGCTGAAGGGTTTCACCATATGTCCATCAAACCGGTCTCTCTTAAGAAGTCGATGAGGAGACGTGAAGTTTCTTTGCGGGCTATAACTGATCCCTCGGGAAATATAAGGTCTTGCAGGCGTGCATGCGGAAGGTCCTTGTTTTGCAAATTTTTCAGGAGAGTGTCTCCTTCATCTTGGAATTGCTGGCAGGACTGAAACATAATTGGCGACACTTTGCACAATATACGTATACTGCGCTACGTGTAGAGTTACGTCACATAATTTTACGACAAACCGAACGCTGGCCGCGAGATTTTCGTTTGGAAGATCGCCTTCAGAGAACAGAAAGTTGCATCGGACGAAGAGCGCGTTTACTTAGACCACAGACGTGTTTAAAGGAAATGAGCGCGGAAGACGTAATGTGTATGCACTATCCGCTTTTGCTAAACCTAAAACATGGCGTAACGTCATGCGCCCGTGAAATATCCTAATTGGAATGTCAAAGGAAAAGAAAAAAAAGATTGCGCGGTGAAGTAAACTTATTTCACCCAACGAGACCTGAACAACTACTGGGAAACAGCAACCCCGCACGTTTCTTAAGAAATGTTTATTAATGCATAATTATGCATATCTGAATATCGTAAACTTAAACGTGCTTGGAACACCCATTTTTATCGGCTGTATTTAATACATACGGAATATTGAGCTCTGAGGCGATATACACGATACAATCCCCAGAATCTTGCGCGTCTTTGTAACAGCGCTACCCGCCATGCGCCATTCCTTTTTTTAAAAATTTTTAATACCGAATCATGAATCAGCTAAGAACGTTAAACCTTCCCTTAGTCTTAGCTTCAGAGTATATCGCACGTTTTCAATTTTCTAACCGATTCACGCTGCTTAATCCCCTCTGAAGTGTAGCAAACCGTATAGTCAAATTTGAGGTACGGAATATAAACTTAATGAGCGATGCGGACTGAGAGCTGAGGCGCAGATTATAATGTGCCAGCCCAAGCCACCGACATATAACAGCGAGAGAAACAGAAAGCTACTAAACGCTTTGCGAAGAGTTCGTTGATTTCATAGGCGGTAAAATATATTTCTTTCTTGACCAAAGCAGGGCCCCAATGAAAAGAACAACGGAAGAAAGGGTACACGCGTTTAGACAAAAGCGGTTGTAACTTGACTGCAAAAAAAGATTATAGCCGACAACAATAGCAGCGAATATACTTTTTTCTAGCATCAACGTGGCGTCATGGTGTGTTTGATTGCTAGATATTACATTTGACAAAGCTAGTTTAGCCATGATTTCATACAGACCACGAAAGAACAGCCCAAGACAGGCAAAGATTCAAAGACAATCAGAAGCTAAGAAAATATTTTTTAAAATTTTATTTTAATCTTCGGGCGACCATTAATGTGCGTAGAGACATCTACCCGTTATACGTAACCCTCTGCAAATCATCTTCGACAGTGAGAGCTCTAGAAAAAAGAAAACAAAGGAAGAAAGAACAACGAGTCAGCCGACACGCAGGGCGCGGCAACACTTCGCGGCAGCCTCCGAAAAGGAATCGATCGATACAGATTTCGAGCCAGCTTCGAGGGGAGTTGCACTCGAAGTTGATGAATAGGGGCGGCGTTCCCTTCGGGTCCCTACCATTGTGCACGCGGCACACATATCGCGCTGCAAGATTCAGGCCCCCACAGAAGCTATTTACGGCACACACGGCGAACACTCTGGTGGCTTCCTGGAAGGCGAAATGCTCGAGCAACCGATTTTGATCCCGCCAGGCCAATGTTCGTAAAAAGTGCTGACGCGTAGCACTTCTATCTTTGTATCTAAGATCACTGATACAGCTAGTGAAACAGTTAAAATAAAGCCAAATGTTTACTATGCTTGGGCCATAATCGAAAACTGAGAGAGAGTGAGAGAGTGAGAAGAGAATTGTCTTTATACGAAGGCACACAGGCCGGCCGAGCGTGTGCGCTCTAACCTGCAACTCTGCGCTGGAGAAAGAAAAAAAAATGGGACCGACACAGCGGGACCTTCTGTTCATCATCTCTTAGTGTCTTGTTTGCAACGCTTGTTTCTCCCCAACCCAGTGCGGGGAAGCAAACCGGAAACTCTCATCTGGATAACCTTTCTATATTTCCTCTCTACCGCCATTCACTTGTATAAACCTTGGTTGTAACCTGACACATCGCTTGTTCGACATATGTTGAGTACTACAAGCCTTTACACTGCTGTGAACTCTTTAATGTACTAATAAGAGCACAGAAATACTGGAAGCTCTTTAAAAACGTTGCTAACATAAAGTTCGTTTCATGCGCGCCAGCAAAAGCTAGCTTCTTAAATCTTGCTCGATGTTAGCTAGTAGAACTGACATAAAAGCATCATATGCCAGTGATTGTACCTGACAACGAACGAAAACTGAACTAGCCAATGTCACCGAGAAAGCGCGCCCTAGACTACACTGTATAGCGACCTAAGCCAGAGTTAGGTAATATTATATCACTGCGCTATTTTTTATTTCCTGTTCTTACATTTTCCGTTTGTTTCACTTTATTCCACACATTCTTTAGTCGGTGGCCTATTTTCCCACTTGCTCATCATTCAATAAACAACGCGAGCGGAGACATTTGGCGTTGCTCAGATTCATTCATTCAAATAACTTTATTCAGTGCCCTGCGATATGGCGGGGTGGGCCTGGACCCTACCTAGGTTTCGTCCAAGGGTTGTTGGCCGAAACCGCAGCGCAGCACGTTCCGAGCGCAGCACGTTCATCCGCGATCTTGCACGAATGTACACCTTTTGGGGTGTACATTTTGCCCCACAACGATAATCATCATCTGTCTTGTCTGCATTTCCTTTCTTTAACGCTGCGAGCCCGGTACTTCCAAGCCACAAACGGCATGCGCGTTATCATCACGACAGAGCATTCTGGACAGAAAAGTAGCGAGCGCAGCGTTTTCAAGAAAGGAAGTGCAAGCAAGAGAGACGATGATTACTGCTGCGTGGCAAATATACCCCTCAAAGGGTGTACGTTTGTTTAAGAGTGCGTTTTAGAGAAAAAAAATGTTTTCGCATTCAAATCAAGTACGGATACTCAAGTGGCTACGTTTTTTCAAGTCCTCGTGTTACAAATGCTATGATGTAATATAGTTCTGCGGAAAATCGCAACGTGGAGGAAAGCAATTAATTAAGGTAAGATGAGACATCCACCCAACTGTAGCAATTGCTACAAAGGAAACCTATACGGGTTCCTCGAAAGAAAATCCTCGCAGTTGAAGAAAAATTCGTCCTGGTCCGGGACTCGAACCCGGGGCCACCGCCTTTACAAATGCTATGTTCGTTCAACCCTTGACCTGTGCGTGCTAACGATCTAAACTTGAAGGTTACATTGCAGTGCGATTTAGGGGACGCTGAAATTCTTGTTTTCTAAGACATTACAACACTGCGCACTAAAATAAATAGAAAAATGTGTTATTAAAATATTTCACTTTACCTAGCTTCTTGCGCAGCTCAGCAGAAATTCGACGTTCCACTTTGTCAACGTGGGCTAATTCTATTGCTTTGAACGCTAAATATGCTTTTTTACTTAACTAGGCAGCACAGTCTATGTTAAACTAAGTAAAATAAAAAGAAAAAGAAATTAGCACGTCGACAAACAAACGTTAAATATTTGAGCGATTCCTGCATTAGCCTCTATCAAGGAGGAAAAAAACAACAGAATTGGAGTCGTACGCTACAATTAAAGCTTCCGATCTAATTATCTTCAGCGTAAAAACAGAAATATTTCATTCCAGTAGAATCAAAAGTTACAAGTTAACGAGCTGGAAATAGCGTTTATGCAACGACTCGCATTTCCTAGTCATGAATGCATGGGCGGTCTCCGAAGAATATGCATACATTGCGCCTGACTAATTGCATAAGAGTTTACGAATAGCATTGCGCTATAATTGATTTTGCACGACCTGAGCACAAACTGTCCTTTCGCTGAGTGGCGTAAACGCTCTTGCAAGGCTGTGCTTGCACTCGTCACACTCGTTTTCACCGCGACCAAATCCGCACTATTATTGGGTGTCGGCTGTTGAGAGGCTGCATGCATATATTGTAGTAATGCGTGTCCCAGGAAATTATCGTCGCATGTCTTGTGTAATATCTGTCGCAGATCGCATTGTATTTGGCTAGTTGGTTCTGTATTAAGTGCAGAGAGAGAGAGAGAGAGAGAGAGAAATCCTAATCTGACTGCTCGATTTAGAACACACGCTGTGGCGCGGCTTGGCGTTGGCCGGTGATGGATCTCGAGGTGAACAGTGGTGGCAGCGGATGCTGCACAGTGAAGTGCCGGCGGACCAACTCAGGGCTGTCCAGAGGACCCGTGTGACGGTAGAGGGGCTCGGCCTCTCTGTACCGACGTGGGGGCGGCCCGCACAGTCCCAGACTGATCCATCAGAACCTAAATAAAGTTCTTCATACCATACCATACCAGCGTATTTTTGTCCACTTGCTCCCTTCCGTAGTGTTTATTTCGCTGGAAGGTCTTTTATACAGGTTTATCTACTCTTGCGCTATATTCCTTCCTGCAAACACGTACTGATCGCACTTTTCGATTTTCTTTGCCGGACAGAAATTTTAAGGAAGAATGAGATGCCAGTCTTAATGGTATTATAATTGTGACAGCTACTACACTTTTCATAGTAGTAATAAAAGGAAGTAATAATATAAGAAACGTCGCAGAGTCGGAAATCTACACTCGGGTGATGTATTAGAGCAAACGAGGTCTCCATACAGGCCGAGATACTTTGTGAGCTAAAAAACAAATTCAAAGAAAAGAAGAACCAGCAGGCGAGGACAAGTAGCGCCGCACACTAAGCTGACTCCCGAAACGACACGCCAGGATGCGATGCCGGTCGGAGAGGAACTGGCCCACAGATGAGGAAGACAAACAGATGAAGTATTATGCGCGCACAAACACGAAATGCGCAAGTGGGCTGCGCCACACAAGACACCTCCAGGTGGGGACGACAAACATACGAGAAAGCACGCACGACCCAAAGTAAATGAATGAGTTCCGAGAAGCGGCAAATTGTTGTTGCGGTAGTTGCAACAACTTTCACAGCGACATGTGACACACTAAAAAAAAAAAAAGAAGAACGACGTAGGGCAGAGATCGGAGAGTGCAAGTCCAAGGTACACATTAAAAAATAAGATTTAAAAGACATCAGCACTGCCAGGATATCAACAAGGAGAGTTAATGAAACGTGTACCTCCGAGTTTCGGTGAGGAAGAAGAGAAAGCAAGGTCGAAGTGGCCGACGCCGGATGCGCTGTCGTGACACGCGCACGCCCACGCGAGTGATAGCGGACCTTCTCGTCGAGAAATCGAGAGAGAGAGAGAGAAACAACTTTACTGGTCCATTGTGAATTGAAACGCGTTAAGCGTCTGATGGGGTGGCTCCCTCTTCGCGGGCTCCATATGCTTCCAGGGCCGCCTGGCCCCTGTGGATCAGTCGGAGCTGGTCTTCCAGGGCGGGGCTGGACAGCATGATCTCCCATCGCTCGGAAAGAGTGGGGATAGCAGGGGGGTTAGTTATGGGTATAGGTGGGGGGTGGTCAATGGAAAAATTGCACTCTCCTATGACGTGCCGAAGGGTGCCTAATGCATTGCAGTGAGGACATGTGTTCTTATATCTCTCTGGGTACATTTTTTTCTGGAGGCAGGGGTGGGGAAAGGATCCTGCCTGGATTTGCCTGTATATTGTTTGTTCGGCTCTGGTCAAGGAGTGGTGGGGGTGCGGGAATGTCTTCCTGCCGTCCCTGTAATATCTGACTATATCTCTGTAATTTGTGATGGGTTGCCATCCCCTTGCCTCCTCCTCGTTGGCCCGGGAGTTTAGCGCTCGGGCCTGTTGATGAGCATATTCATTGCCCTCAACTAAGGAGTGAGCCGGGACCCAAACTAATTCGATTGCTTGTTTAGGAGGCGTAGCTTTACCAAGAATTTTTAGTGCCCCAAGGGACACCCAGCCAGATCTGTAGTTCTTGTATGCAGCTTGTGAGTCCGTGACGATCTTGGTGACGTTTGGTTGCAGGAGTGCGAGAGCTATCGCTGCTTCTTCTGCTTCCTCCGAAGACGGAGTGTAGATTGATGCGCAGGTGACCAGCTTTTCTAGCCCGGTGACCACGACTGTTGCCCTCGTGGAGCGTTTCGATAGAGAGGCGTCTGTATATAAAACAGTGTCGTCTTCCTCCAGGGTCCTGGAGATGGCTCTTGCGCGGGCGTCGCGTCGTGCGGCATGCCTTGTGGGGTTCATGTTGCGTGGTAGTGGTTTGCATTCCAACTTCTCACTCAGCTTTTCGGGTAATTGGTCGTGGCGGGTGTAGTGCGATTCTTGCCATCCTAGCTTGCGGAGGACGCTTCTGCCCGCCTTGGTCTGGCTAAGGCGTACCCTTTGATTGGATAGGTGGGCTTCTACGAGCTCGGCTACTGTGTTGTGCACTCCCACTCCCAATCGAGGTCATTCGTTTCATTAACCCTTTAGATACATAGGCTACACCAGCTCTCAATTTATATTTATAACCATTTATGTTTCTTCAAATCTAAATGCGTTCCCGAAGTTACAAGTTTTCACGACATTGACATCATTGGGAAAAAGAAAAAAAAAGTGAGTAGAGATGCACTCAATTCCAAATGAAAAAATCCAGAACATTCTCGTGTGGCGATAAACCCGCTGTAGTCAGTGAGCACACAGAGCGAACATAGTGACGACAGAGTTCCTAATTCCTAGATAATTCCAAAACTGTTGTTATATTTAATGCTCGCGAATAGACCCGACAGGCTTACGAGAATAACGCTATAGCATACATCTTATGTTATACTACTAAAAGGGGCGAGCAGAAGAATGCAGAGTGGTTGGATGAAGGGTTGGTCCGCTAGCCTCAGTAAAATTTCCTAACATCTGTCTCAAATTACGACGCTCAATGCTTAATAAGTAATAGTTTCGGCAACTGGAACTGCTCTCTCTATTTTGCCCTTACTTTTCCTCAGCGAGACAACGCTCTCTTCGGTTCGCTTCAACGAAGCAGAGGCCCTCCGAACACAACGTAGGTACTTTAGGTATTACAGGTGACAAAAAAATTCATATCCGCTGCCGTTGAGATGCGCGTCGAGATATTATATGATATAGTTATATGTTGCCCTTCGCTGAGGCGGAAGTTCTTAAATAAAATAAAGAAATACGAAATTTGAACATCGTGAGCTTATCCTGTCTTGAAATTTAAGTGTCGTTTCGTTGTGACACGAGACAATAGACGTCGCAAGCGAGATGCAGACGTCGTAAACGAGAAGTATCGTTAAAGTGAAAACAGAGATTTGAAAGAATTTTATTTAGGATAAAGAAATTGAGCCGAATGAAATCCTAATGTCCGCGTTTTGGTCCGAGCAGCTGTCAGATAACTGAAAAGTATGAATATCTTTGTCTGAATGTGCAACTATAGCTATATGTCCCCAGCGTAGGTATATTATCCGCACACTTCGTAATGACCACACAATATGCATTCTTCTAGCAAACATAGGGGAACGACGTTCTGGTCAAATAGCTGTGGCTTTCGTATACGGTTTGGTCTACGCTGTATCGCGTCGAGCGATCCCAAAATATTACATATCGACTAAAAATGATAAAATTTTGAGATGCGACGAGATCAACTTTACTCATAATACAGACGAGACGACTGTTCGGCACCAGCACCTACACACACACACACACACACACACACACACACACACACACACACACACACACACACACACACACACACACACACACACGCACACGCACACGCACACGCACACACACACACACACACACACACACACACGCGCGCGCACGCACACACACACACAATTTTTTGCCCTCTTCCAAACGTGTCATTTCGTTACTTTAGAGTTTAGAATCCAGAATCCTTGAGTTTAGAATCCAGAATCCTTGTCGCAAGAATGCGTCTTATGCCTTCATGTACAAGTGATGTTTCAAATCGGTAGACAGTTCGTACAGACAGGAAACATGGACATTTCACACGCATTTAAACACAGTAATGAGAAGCTTGCGACAGCAAAACCTTTCTCTAAAGGGAATATCCTAATGACACGAAGAATCGCTCCAAAGAGAGGGGAGAGGAAATCAGACAATGGCGTTCATTTCTCTCTCTCCCCCGCTCCTCCTTCTATTTATAAAGCAGGGATTTAACCGCCCC
The DNA here is from genome assembly GCF_038994185.2 of Dermacentor albipictus. Lineage (NCBI taxonomy): Eukaryota > Metazoa > Arthropoda > Arachnida > Ixodida > Ixodidae > Dermacentor > Dermacentor albipictus. The sequence continues at coordinate 152,620,944 of NC_091825.1, read as the reverse complement.
GAGCGCGAAAGCCGACTTTCGAAATATGAGCTCTGTCTGAACGCGTGCTTTCAGAAGCCCACCACAAAGGAAGCCACTTGGGGACTTTGAATCGTTTCCCCCCTAGCTACAATTAAGCCTTGTTCAACAACATTACGAAAGGAACTCAGGGCCAAGGATTTAATTTGCGGCATTATCATCAGAGCAAGATGGAAAGAAAGTCAACGACACAACGCTCTCAGACGTAATAAAGGACTAGTTTATGGATAATTTAGATAAATATGACGGACAATTTTTCGCTTTCATTCCATGAGTAAGGTAAAACGTACGAAATGTGAAACCAGCGTGTTTGTATATGATAATGAAATAGCTTCACGCTTTTAGGCGCGTGTTGACTTACACTGGCGTGTCTGAAGCTACCATTCGCCTAGGCTTCAACACCAATCTTTTGTACATTACTATCGTCGCTGTCGGTTTTGAGCGCAAACTTGACAACTGATCGCTTTATGAAAGCACTCAGCACACAAAAGAAAAAAAAAGTTACTATCCTGGACAAATGCTCCCGCTCTCGCCAATTTGTGTAATGAGACGCGAGTTCGGTTTGTGTGCTTAGTGTAAGACCCATAATATCTTCCCTGAAAGAATAAGTGGCAGCTCTGCGACATGATCTCGCGAAGGATCTTCTACTTAGTGACTTCTTGTTAGAGTTTCCTTTGTCCACGAAGGTACATCCTGCTTTCAAAGCAATTGGCATATCAGAAAACTGACACGGGCAATCTCCGAAGCAGCAACTAATCAGCCACTCATTTGCAAATAACAGCGCATCGTTATCACTATAATCCTGATGAGCCCAATTACGTACACTATAAGAAAGAGGACAATTACAAGTTTAATTCTATGTCCTTTGTCATATGTGGGCTCGGCATTAAGCTGCTGTTGCTGCCTAGACTAACATTCGTTTGAATGTTATTGTTATAGATAGAGTGGTAAGCAATTTAATATATGTCAAAGTGAAATGGACGACAATCGTAATCAGCGAATAACCTACACAGGCAGCCGCAATTAAATCACTGAAGCACAACAGCAAAAGAGCCGCTGCGAACACGCGTACCTTGCCAGTGAATGCCGCTTCGCAGGTTTGAACTGCCGGTCTTTTCGGATCCTGCAAGAAGAGAGATTACGACAGTCAAGGTTTCGGTGTCAGGCAAACCGACACAATGAGAAGCTCTATATAGGGGTCACTCGTTCAATACTTAGTGGCCCATCCTTACTGTTGGTGTACTGCATCTTATTGAAATAGTCATCGGACATTGACCAGATAGCGTGTCGGCAGTTTCCACGCGCTACAAGGCTATAAGTGCTGCAGATGAGACGACACTCTGAACAGCACCAGACCCGCGCCCGTTTTATGGGATGCTTAAACTTTATAAGCGAAGTCTTGCCAGGTTTACGGCAGTGTTCCAATGCATACGGTTTTCACGGGTGTACTATTGTGGGCGAGCTCCACCACTGGAAACGCTGCAGCCGCCGTCGGCGTGACGTCATATGACAGATCGCGTGGATACAGCGGCCGCGTCGGCTGCTTCGGAAGTGCCGAAGCGAGATGAAAACGAAAGTCCCACCTGCGCTGCGGTGCTCATTAAGTTGGGAAGTTTTCCCGCTTCGAGTGTATGTTTAACAACATTTGAAAGCACTATAATAGCTAGTGGCTGCCTTCGAAGGCGTCCAACATGGTAAGCTAGTGCTCGGTGCCGCAGTGCCGGACGTACACAACGAAGGCCGGTGTCAGCATTCAGACGTACCCGCAGGACAATTAAGAAGCTGCGTGAAGCTTGGATCGCGAAATTTAGAATCGGCAAACACCCATTGGCTACAACTCGGTTGTGCAGCAAGCTCTTCCACGAGGACGATTTCATTTAAAGCGTCGGGGCTGCTATGCATGCTGAATGAAAGCGCGCACTCAGACGCTCGCTGCGCGCGCTGCCCGGCTAATATCATGAAGCTTTGATGTATGAGCATGTTGATGCTAGATACTGGCAAGTTCAGTGGAATGTAAAGGAAACGGTAACAGGCTGATAAAAAAAAAAGCACTGCATATGCTCACGTTTGTGTTAGCGCCAAACAATGGACGCACTGGATTAGAAGAAAGAAGCAGCTAGAAATTGCTCACTCAGAAGACCGATAAACATACAGTGCGATGCAAGTGCAGAAATAATTATATTTAAACGTGCAAGAATTTAGAAAAGAAAAGATTGAATCATCGCGACGGCACATCGCAAGTCGACGTAGGCGTCCAAGTAGCTAGTTATCCGGAAATTATTTCTGAACAGCTCTGGTAGTCCACGCAACAATGGTTGCTTGTACTGTCAAATTCTCATATGCTGCGGCCTAAAGCTCGTGGCACGAAGCGCAACATTGTGAGCGGACATGCATGCAGAGGCGCAGTCCGTCACTGGGAACCCATGCGATCGCTGCACTGAGGCTTCCTTCTTTATATATGCTCCATTTGGTTATACAGACAACCCACTACAAAAAACATATTTTACATATCTTGCTCTCTACGAATGCCGACCTTTCACTCAAGAAGCTGGTTCGGGGACTCCATATCGGCGACCACGCACAGTGGGCGTACACTGTGTAGTATTCGGTAAAGAGTCTGTAAACCATTCTGTGCTTTCTGCTAGCCCAAAATCATAATTTCGACAGCAAAAAACTTCCCTCGTTTCGAGAGTACTTACATAAATGTACAGGAGGGCTCACGTGTGCTGTTTCTATTGAGCGCCAACAGCCGAACGTATGAAAATCGCACCGCGTCATCCCTTATACTGCGCAAGCGAGGCGCTTCCGACTGATGGAGACTCCGTTAAGTCCTCGCTCCCAAAACCGGGTGACCATTTTTAAGGGTCCCTGAACCACTTTTCACAGAAGCCGAGAAATGCATTTAAAGTTGAATTAGACTATTTCAGAAATACTTTGCCGCAAAACGTTTTTCAATGGTAAGATCTTGATGAGGGCTAGTTGGTTCAGTTCTAAGTTTTTCAATGCGTTGCGCAGAAGCGGAGTTAGTGGCAATCAAACGTACCGCTCGCGACGCTTCCGCTTCTTCTTCAATGATTTGCACCGAAAAGGCTACGGTGGAGCGGAGTGTGCCCAAAACGCTCTGCTGTGGAGCGCAGTAGATGCCACCGTTTCGGATTGTGGCGCCTGCGACGCGCCAAAAGCGGTTGTCCTCGTCGAGCCACAGTATAGCCCGTGGACTCGTCGCAGCACCTCGCCGCGGCCGCGGTATCTGCGCTACGTAGCTGGCGTGCGTGTGGTCCGACCTCCAGTTTCGCGTGGTTCGTGGCGGGTTGAGTGTTCAAAGCTAGTCGGAATCAGCGGTACCCGACGGCTACGACACCGACAAGCCGGTGGCATCGGCCGAGCGCTGGCAGACGATAGGCGACTTCTTCTGAAAGTATACGTAATTATAATCGGAATTCGAAAGCAGATTTTCGCTTGCTTCAGCTTAATAAACTGTGTCATCATATTTATATACATATGCGATGCGAAATGCAGGTAGGTTATATACAGTAACAGTAGGAAGAAGCGCACGGATCCAAACATCCTTTTTTGATTGACGTTAGTTATTAACCAATAGCAGCCGCCTATGGGAAGCTGCTATATTACGAAATAAAGAGTCCAAAAAAGAGTAAGGAGCAGGCTTCTGTTTGGAAAGAGGGTGTTTGAGAGAAAGGTGACTTCACGCTCCGCTTGTGAGAACCATGTGACGCACACGACTGCAAAATTTGGCTGAGATGTTTACCGACCGTGTTCTTTCACCAAGCCCGAGGGGTGGTTCAGGGCCCCTTTAAGTATTACTGATTTAAAAAAAAATATCGGCTGTGGTAGGCGGCATAATATTTCTCCTGAAGCTAGATTATCCGAAGAGGCGTACATTACTAGCACGAGAAGTCCAAACAGATATTTAACTAATCAGCAGAAATTAACTAATTAACTTCCTAATTACTCTATGGCACATATTGCGAGAGAGAGAGAGATGCAAATGAAAGGAAGGTAGGGAGGTTAACCAGACTTAAAACGTCCGGTTTGCTACCCTGCACTAGGGGAAGGGAAAGGGGAAATAAAGACGGAAAGAAGATGCGTGACAAAAATGAAAGCATGAGAAAAAAAAATATGAGAAGGGACGAAATGGGGTCATTAGAGTCTTTCTAATAGGCCACTGTCACGTAGAAAAGTCAACAGAGCCTTGACCGACTTTTGCTGCGACGAAAGTTCACGTCGGCATTCCAAAACTGACTGTTCTGAAAGTGGCCTGTCGTCAAGGCGCGCCAACGCGGTCGCTAGTGACAGCCGGTGCGCGCTGTATCGAGGACAGTGGCAAAGCACGTGTTCGATAGTCTCTTCGCCGCCGCAGTGTCTGCAAGCCGCGCTGTCATCCATACCGACTCGGAAGGCGAAGGATCTTGTATAGGCGACACCAAGCCATAGTCGGCAAAGTACTGCTGTTTCGAGTCGAGAGAGTCCAGGTGGGGGTCGAAGTCGAAGGGATGGGTCCAGTCGGTGTAGACGTGTATGCTTTAAGCTGGGTGTGTTCCATAAAGTTTTGATGGCTTCATTTGCAAGCACACGAATTTTCGTTGCAGCGTCTCTTCTTGAGAATGGAATGGAGTCTTGCAAGCCCTCCTCGTGTGCAGATTGTGCACACGAGGAGATGTAGCGAACATATTGCAAGACGTATTGTAGCCGGTGAGCTTGCAAGACGTATCCACTTTAAATGAATACGCTTCGCATACTAATCAGCTACAGTTTGTAAATTGCAATATGTGCCGTAAAGTGATTAATTAGGAAGTTAACTAGTGATTATTTTTTCATTATTTCCACATGTGTTTCGATTTCTCGTGCAAGCAAAGTCCGCCTCTCTGAATAATTCAGCTGAAGGATTAAGAATGTGTTGTGCAGAACAGGCTTTTTTTTTCCGTAAGACTTAAACATGGTCACCCCGCACGTACGGCAGCAGAATACCGTAAACGTTTGTCCCTAGCTGAACACTTCGCGAACGTTCCTACAATGCACGACTCCTCCGTTCGCTGGGCTACGTGATCTGGCGCTGCTGTCGACACTGATAGTTTGAGCGCCCGGTGTATACGGTGGCAATATTTCTTAGTATATAGGTCAAAGATCAACACCGAAAAAAACTAAATTTTTCTTCATGCCTGTTTCTATGGAAAGGGGGATTTTGTGCGTGAACTATGTTCTGTTGCAGAAGGTGCTTGTTTGAACTCTTCATTTTATCGACGTGCACCAATGAGGATACTTATCGCACCAGATGTTCCATGTTTAGTTAGTTGGGGAAAAGTAGGATGTCACAAGTCACAGAACAACATGAACGCAATATAAGTACACAATAAAATGATACAAACACAACGAACATTGACTTCACAAAAAATGGCACTAGTGGAACACATCTTGAAATGTCATGAACACATTATGTGTGCACTTAAGCGGGAAATTTATTATTATTATTATTATTATTATTATTATTATTATTATCATCATCATCATCATCAGCATCATCATCATACCCTAGTATGAGCCGCGCCACGTTATAACGTGTGCTATGAGAAAAGGAGTAGCCGGCACCATCCATGTTGCGAACATAAGCCTTCCCACACATTAAATAAAGAAGGAACGGAAAGATTGCTTTTTTGAATAATTGTGAGCTGAAGCGAGAAGACTGAGCAAAGATGCGCCTTACGGAGTAAAATTCAAAAGGAATAAACAGAAGGCGCTAGGAAATTGTGGCGCGATACCGCTGTCATTGCGAAAACAAAACACAACTCGACAATAAGAAAAATGAGGCGAGAAGCTACATCAAGAGCAAAAAAGAAAAAAAAAAGACGAAGTAAGGCATCGTGCAGCCGCGCACCGAGACTGCGGTGGCGAACCCTCCGTGCTTCCAGCACAGGAAACGCCCGCGTATTCGCGCGCACGGTTCAGGGACGACGCAGGAGAGAGAATCCCGCATCGCGGCCACCACCCTTTTCCTCCTCCCGGCCGGGGGCGCCCCCTTCCGGGCGGGTTTGCTTTCGCTCAGGCGAGCGTAATGTATGTCAGAGCCCAGATTGGACTCGGTAAAACACACCTGCACCCGACCCACACCCTCGGCGCGGCCTTGGAATTTCGGACGTGGCGCGGCTGCAGCGGCGATCGTCCGTCTCTTCGGGGCTCAAATCGTTTCCGCGCGGCGCTCGCCTGCCTGCCTTCCTTCTCGTTCGCAGCTGCCCGCCGTTATCTCGGCCACATTCTTGGTGTTAGCCTAATCTATTTCTTTTTTCCCTCGGCCTCGTGAAAGCGATCCTCCGCATTCTGTTGTCGAAACTTTGGCCTTAGCGCGGATGGCTACTGTGAAGGTCAGAACGTACGGCGAGCTTAATTTGACGTCCCCTTTCTTTCCGGGCAACAATTGAACTCTTCAAACACTCTTTACCTCTTTTTCGTGCATGCCTTATAGCAGCACCGGTATTGTACGCGAATATATTATGTGCCCTTGTAGAATCGCAGAGAAGAGATCTTTGTTTGTTTGTTATTTCTTGGAGCGCGGCAGCGAAGGACGCTCGTGTCTGGGCTCTCGCGCGACACTCGACAACGAAATGGCCGACGAGAAAACCCGGAAAGCTCCAGAGACGAGTGGTCACATTTAGGACGTCCACCGTACAAATATCTCAGCCTTCCACTGGCGACAGGAGAACAGAATGCCGACCAAGAGTAGCCACTAGGAGGAATGCGCCCGCAGTGACCCCAGACAAGACCGTTACAACGTTTATACGCTGGTCCATCGGCCGCGCTAAAGCAATTGCACCGACGTGACCAGAAACGGTGTGCCGAAAACAGGCATCAAATGACGAAATAAAGAAAAGAAGCACACGAGCACACGGCGCTCGCGAAATAAGAGCACATTCAACGCAATAAATGGACACGGAGGTTTCATTACGTCGACACTTCTCGGAGAAGCTCGGAGACAAGTCGCTGCTGCGCTGTCACTTTGCTTCCGGAGTTTCGCTTACCTTTCTTTTTGCCGGGAAATGTCTCGTAGTGCACTACCAGACGGGGCTGTACAGACGCCCAGAGTACAGGCTAAGCCCAGAGGGGGGCAACGCATCCTGTCATATTTTCAACTGAGTTAACTGCACATGCTATAAATTTGTATCACCCGCCAAGACCAGACTTCTCACGCTCAAAATTTATTTCTTGGCTCTTTTTCACGTTACGGTTCTATCTAGTGTCCAAGCGTTGTATTTAAATTGCTTTATGTTTAGGAATTTACACACGCGTTGCTTTATGCAAGTATACTGTGTCGTGACGCTCGCGCTTAATGCAGCATGAACAAGAAACGCACACGAAAAACAAACACACGTCGACAGGTCCTGCAGGACAGGTACTGTAGTGGGTGCAATGTTAATTTCACGTGATGAGTGCGGCTGTAAGTGGGTTGCCATCCAGGAGTAAGTTGGTGATTGGAGCTAACCTTGTTGATTAAATTACATGGTGACATTAAAACGTTGCAAACTTTCGTAAGCGCATTTCCCAGAACATTTCATTGTTTAATTCACATACAGAAATGACACAAAAAAATAAGGCTGAAAGATGACCCCCCCCCCATATACATATATATATATATATATATATATATATATATATATATATATATATATATATATATATATATATATATATATATATATATATATATATATATATACATAAATAGAGAGAGAGAGAGAGAGAAGTACACGCCTGGTATCAGCGCCCTCAAATCGACGAACGAAGATTGTAGCGACAAGACACTTGGTACAATGTGCACATCTGGCCAATGAAACAAGCTCTTGAAGAAAGCTATGAAATATAGAATGCAGTAATTAATCGCGAGTGCATGGATAGTTGCATAACGAATACAGAAACAACGAGCAGTTTATTTGTATTTGTGTGTGTGTGCGTGCGGTAGTACCGCACACGATTTTATATCTGCACACATCACATTGCAATCCCTGTTCGTGTGACACCGTGCAATACGCTTGCTCAATTAAATACCTTAGTGTTTTTTTTTACAGTGATTTATCCTGGAACTCTCATTTCGCATATATATGTCAAAAACTTCCCGCAGTGCCTTGTGTTTTGTACAATATTAAATTTTACATGCCATTGTCTGTCGGAAAGCTTGTAGTACATGCCTTATGCTACAGTGTAATCCGGTATGGGATATCTACATATGGTCATGGTGCTCAACATTTGGTAAACCGGGTCAACTCCATCCTTCGTAGCAATCTGAAGCATGTTGCTTATGATGTCTCCCCCAAATCTGATGTGTTCAAAACTTTGTCTTTACCTGATTTCAATTCTTTGCTCCTAGAAACTGTTATTTTAAAGCATTTTTGGATAAGCCAGTATAAAATTTCTTATGTGCCTGTTCGTTGCCTGAGACCAGAAAATCCTTATATTACACCCCGCTGTAAGACGAGATATGGTCGAAGACTCCGTAACTATTATGTCCCAGCAATTTTAATTTACCTCCCCAAAGCATACAAAATATGAAGGCAAAATATGGTCCCAGAAAGGCTCTTAGACACATTAATGCGTGATCAGAAGCCTGCCATGTGTGTGTGTGTTATTTTCTCACTGTTGTCTACAAACTACTAACGTGTTACTGATGGCTCTGTCGCTGCCTGCCAGGCACTGCCGTTCAAGCCCACTGCGGCTTTGGCAGGCCCGATTCTTTCATTGTATGATTCTCAAGTCATCAATAAAGCATTATTATTATTATTATTATTATTATTATTATTATTATTATTATTATTATTATTATTATTATTATTATTATTATTATTATTATTCATTTCACTTGCTTCGCATCAGCCATGGCGTAGCCAAGCGGTAGAGAGCGTAGGCGAGTCGCGTGCAACATAGCTAGATTCATACTGTCCCACGATGTAGAGTTTCCAAGAAAAATGGCTAGTCTGAACTTTGGCGCTGTGATCGTGCAACTACAATCAGAATGCTGGGTAGTACATGGATACGTCTAATCTTCGTGCTTATGGTTTCAGACGTTTCATGTGGCGTTAGTTCGAATTGAATTGAATTGCATTTGTTTTCAACAATGTTGAGAAAAATCAGGCAAAACTCTGACCAAACAGCTTGAGAGGACCTGAGCACACACACACGTTGGCACGGGGGTAGTTATAAAAAGAAGTGAAACGCATTTTACATGATTTACATACAAAGATGCTCATGCGATTATACATGTTAATAGTTTATACAATAGTTATAAAATTACTAAGCTTAATCTTTACAAATTTTCCAGCAATTACACCACTCAGCGCGCCCCTCCAGCTGTGTGCGCGACCATAGTGCTTTCTTCTCTTTTCGTGTCTGTACTCCCTCTTCCCCAGTGCAGGGTAGAAATCGGACGTGCGTTTAGTTTGCCATCCTCGCCTCTCTCTCTTTGCTGGTTGAGCCGCCACATACTTGCCACTCCCGTAGATACTAGCAACCAGCGTTCCCTAAATAAATTTTGGAGGAAACTCTATGACTGCAGCGGCTCACGATAGGCATGTCTGAAGGGCGCGCGCCTCTAACCTATAGGAGCCCAAGATTTCGTTTAAGGCGCGTGGCACCCAGCACGGTAACACTTGCCGGCTGCCCACCGAACATTTTGTTTTTGCACCAATTACAGTTACTCAATCTTTCGAACGAACACGAAAAAGCTTCATTCTTCGCCAACGCCGGGTCACAATTTCCTGCGCAAACATTCAATTTTTCCGTAACTCGAAGAGAAAGAGAAGCTACGTACATTATGGGCCTCTTTATGTTCGACTGCTGACAAAGGTTGTGACGTACGGATAATTGATAAGCCGCGTCGCACAGAGACTCCTAAGGACAATGGCGATAAAAAAATCGGCAATCAAAAAATAACAAAGGCGGCAAAGAAGCGTCTGTTCAAAGAAAGGCATTTCATGCGCTACGCTCTGAACACAGACGTGATTGCATTTCTGGGCCCTGACAGCGCACTTATGAATTCCAAAATCGTTTCCGACTCGCGAAGTGTGCGCGCCTGTGAAAACAGTCATGGCACCATCGCCTATCGAAAGGTTAAAGTCCAACAACGCGACCTTGTCAGCCGTTGTGATAAATCAGACGTGTTGCAGTCAATATCACCCTCGGGAATTTCTCATTACAGGGTGCTTAGTGCGGTCAGAGAAAAAAAAAAGAGAAACGTTAATCACGAACGTCACTGGCTTGCATGCGTACTAAAATAAAATCTGCGACTGAAGATGTCGAGTCCGTAGTTTCTAACAAAGACGAGGCTCCGCCATTCAGTGACAACAATGCGGCTCCAATAATGACGATCACGCGAATCATCGAGATGATACACACAAAATGCGGGACATTTATTATTTGATTTATAAGGTTTAACAATAAATCCTCCTATATAGGAGGCTATATGGTTTGACGTACCAAGCTAATACTGTGGCTATTAGAGACGCCGTGGAGGCCTCCGAATTAATTTTGACCACCTGGGGTTCTTTAATGTGCACCTAAATCTAAGTACGGGAGCATTTTTTTTTTCTGTTTCACACCCCAACTCGCGAACTCGTGCTCGGCAGCAATGCGAGCAGTGCACTGAGCCACGGCGAATACCTCATGAAACGTAGAGGCTTCAAGTACGGCCCGAACTTGCGTGTTATTTTTTTGCTATATGCTGCATTGGGCTTTAGCACTTGTTCAGCATGTGGCCGACAAAATTATCAAACAAAGAAAAGGCTGCCCACACAGTATAGATTAGTACCGTAAGCTGTCAGCATTTCCTGATGTTCTTCCGTAGCTTTGCGCCCCCAATCCTTCAGTAGTCCGTTACAGGACTCCGCAGCAAATACATCACCGTTCCCACTACAGCCAAATGTGAGGTGCATACTCCATTCCAAACATAGCTGTCAACGCTGTGGAGGCTAGAGTGACTTCTTGCAGTGGGTTCGTTCGCACTTGGATATAGTTCGATGGTTTTTTTTTTTTTACCGCATTGTGCGCAACCGCTCTTTATATAAGCTCAGTATTGAATGAAACAAGTTTTAATCGTTAGAAACGAACATACTGTGGCATACGGCTGCTACTGCGTTGTTTTAGATCATTTTTATGTTATTGTTCTTTTCGGGTTCTCTATTTGCAACCCATCGCGAGAAGCCTAACGTGCATGCTCGCGCCAGCGAACGCTGTTGGCGCGCAGCGAAGCATAGACGAAACGCGCGAAGTGATAACTTTTCTTGACCGAACTTCTCGCGTAGCTTCCACAGCGCTGACTGCTATGTATGGAACGGAGCATATACCAAATGTATAGTGCGATGAATTAGGTGTCCAAAGGAATATACGTTCATACAGTTCCTGTGTGCACGTGGGAGAGAGAGGGGAATGATAAGGTGCGAAAGGCAGGGAGCTTAACCAGAAAGCAAATATCCGGTTTGCTAACTTGCGCTGTGGGCTAGGATCCTCATCCTCATCAACCTATTTTTATGTTCATTGTAGGACAAATGCCTCTCCCAGCGATCTCCAATTACCCGTCTTGCGTTAGCTGACCCCATCTCATGCCTGCCAATTTCCTAATTTCGTCACACCACCTAATTCACTGCCTTCTTCGACTGCGCTTCCCTTCCCTTGGTACCATTTGTGTAACTCTATTGGTCCACTGGTTATCTGCCGTACGCGTTACGTGGCCTGCCCAGCTCCATTTCTTTTTTCTGGTAATGTCAACTATAATATCGACTATTCTTGTTTGCTCTCTGATCCACACTGCTCTCTCCCTGTCTATTAATGTTGCGCCTAACATTTTTCGTTCAATCCCTCTTTGCGCAGTCTTTAACTTGTCCTCGAGCTTCTTTACCCTAAAAGTTTCTGCACCATATGTCAGCACCGGCAAAATGCAATTATTGCACACTTTTCAATGACAGTGGTAAGCTGCCGTTCGTGATTTGGTAATGCCTGCTGCACGCGCTCCAACCCATTTTTATTATTCTGCAAACTTCCTGCTCATAATCAGCGTTCTGTGCAAGTAATTGACCTAGATAAACGGACTATTGCAGAGATTCTGCCAAGTATGAATTGTTGTTCCCTTGTAAGGGTATTGGACATCACCTTCCTGACCCTTCTCTTGCATCTTCTCGGCTAAAGTAGTCGATCACTTGCTGCCATTCATCCCCAACGGTAAGGGTTCCCAAGGGTTTCAAAGGTTAAGGGAAGGCAAGAAAATGGAAAGGAAAGCTGTGAAAGAAATCAAGCCTACAAAAAGGGAGAGGAGGAGAGAAATGCACGCACGTACATACACACGAAGCACATAACGCAAGCTGGAGAGTTAATGCTCAGACAAATTTATCGAGTTTGCTGATGGGCGAGTGGTACATGGTGTTTAAAACGGGAAACAGCGCGGGTTTTTGCGCCGCTTTCTTTCTAAGTAGTTCTTGTTACAGTGGAGGATCTATCTTATAGAATGCATTAGCTAAGCACCACTCTCGGTTTTCCGATCACGGTGTATAGGTGGAGCGGTAGCACACATACCAGCCTGAAGTCTTTCTGTGCATGCAACGTCCATTGTCGCTAATGGATTGCTTCGCGCTTACGCCACAGGCGACCAATCAGTTGCACGCAGAACGGAGTTCCCATGGCTGACACGAAGCCCAAGGTTTTGTGTAACGTGACATTTAAATTGCCAAAAAAAACGGAAAAGGAAAAAAAAACGAAGGACACAGTAAGCGACAGACGACACAAATACTGATTGTGAACTGAAGCTTTTAATCAAGCGCGTAGAAAGTACGGCACAAGAAGCGCAGAAAAGGAAATCAAGCGCTACGCTGTTCAGGTCTTTCCTTTAAGGAAATTGCTTTTATAGACGGCGCTTTGTGCGCTTGGTTTGAATTTGGCCGTCCTTGTTATCACCCTTTTTGTGAGCCACTATTCATGGGCCCGATTACAGGAATGCTTCCTGTTCTGTTGACGAAACACTGACCGATTCATGAGCTTTGTTTTGCAGAGGACTCAGCATTGTTACTCACATTTCATCATCTGTCGCACGATATTTATTTGATTTTAATCAGACAAATTAAAATAAATTATGCAGTTTTACGCTCCATCAATTGCAGTAACTTCTTACATACGAGGGCACACTCGTCCCTTCTGAGACTGGCTGAGCGCGACTGCTTGCAAGAACGAAGCGCACAATAGCGGGAGCCATTTCCGCGCCTGTTCGACTGCGGAGAAAATGTAAGAATCCTCAGCAACGTTATGATTTTCACGAAGGTTCCTTCCATGTTATATGCCTGACGGACAATTAACTTAGTCGTCGATTAACTTAGTAACTTAGAATAGACTAACCTGGTGCAGATAAAAGAAGAAAGTGTCGAAAGGAACTCCGCCATCTTGAAGCCCTTAGCGCTTCGTAGAACGCCCGCAAAGGGCGCTGAACAAACGAAGTGAAAAAGCAATGCAGTGCGGAGTGGAACAATGTAACGAGGGCGACTTCACGATACTCTGGTTCCTCCGCTGGAGCAGCAAACGAGCTCTCATGTTTCGCATCGTTCGTTTGAAAAAGGCAGTAGCCCTTGGAAGCATATTAAGGCGATCCGATCACTGATCTTGAAAGCGGGGCTGTAGGTTCTTACTGTCGTTTTTATTTGTCTGCAGTAGCAGGAAGGACACGTAGAAAGAAAGAAAGAAAGAAAGAAAGAAAGAAAGAAAGAAAGAAAGAAAGAAAGAAAGAAAGAAAGAAAGAAAGAAAGAAAGAAAGAAAGAAAGAAAGAAAGAAAGAAAGAAAGAAAGAAAGAAAGAAAGAAAGAAAACTGGATGCATACTGGTGAGTTTGCTCAGCTTCTTAAAACGACACGCGTGACTTTCAAGCTCTGTTACGTTCTCGCTAAAAGCTTCTGTCGCAGCCGTAGCTAACAGTTGCCGTCAAGAGGGCCAGTCATACAGAAGGTACCGCATTTACTGGAAACTAAGCAAGCGTTTCTTACAGACTCGTTTCGTTTCTTTCGTTTTTCACCGTGCACCCAAAGCACAGCAGTCTAATGAAAAAGAAAGAACACGCAGATCCAACGCACATCTTGAAATCTATGTGAAGTGAAGCGGTTAATATATATATATATATATATATATATATATATATATATATATATATATATATATATATATATATATAGTCATATCGAAGGAAAGACTGGATATCTGCGGTTTGCTACGCTGTATCAATAAGTAAGAGGAATAGAGGTGCGAAAGATGACAGAAAAAGAAAAGAAAACAATACAGAACTGCCTCTGTGACCACTGTCACACAGTGCACAGTCACACACGCACACACACACACACACAGAGAGAGAGAGAGAGAGAGAGAAAGAGAGAGAGAGAGTTTATTAGAAAGGCAGCGGTCGGCCTAATTGCTAGCATGCTGTGGCCTGGTACTCTCCATAGGGGGAAAAAAAGAAGAAGGGACAAAAGAAGAGTTACAAAAAATGACGATGAGGATAGCAAGAAGAGATGCATATATACTACTCCTCACACAGACCGGTATCGGTTAAATAATGCAGTAGCGCGTGTATAGCGGGTCGCAGTGAAGCTCGTGTACATGGGCCAGTGTCCCAGAATTTCACTTACCGAGAGGGGGCGCTCGTACGGGTGGTCTATAGCGGGACTGAGAGCGGCTGCTCTTTGCGGTTTGAAGCGAGGGCAGTCGCAAAGAAGGTGCGCGACAACGGCTAATGGCTAATAAACAGCTAATAGTCCGAATAGCCCAGCTTTGGGCTATTCGGCATTTCAATTCCGAAGGAGTACACATTTGAACATGCTACTTCAAGCCACAGACAAGCTAGAACGGAGCAGTCATGTCGTGACGGTCCGGAAGGAATGCAAAAGCGTAAATTACAAGGCACGACAGAACTATACGCACGATTGTGGCCTCGCGGTCAGAGCTTTTGGCTGTTGTGCTGGAGGACCGAGGTTTCGATCCCACCGTCGGATACGTAATTCATTTTATTTTTAAAGCGCGATCTGTTCCGCAATACAGCAGCAGCCACATTCTGGAAAGTCCGCAAGGCCTTGGAATGCTCAATTTGAGGTGTAGCTTGTCCAAAAACAATAACCGTGATCTATCTCAAGTGCAATTCCTTTCTTAAACCCTGCGCTATCGATACTTTCAGGTCGCGAACGGCATGCGCGAATCAACGTGACATAGCATTCGAAACAGGAAAGCAGCGACCGCAGAGCTTCAAAGCGAGGAAGAGTATGCGATATTAATAACGACTTTCGCTAGGAGGCACGATAAGCTCCAAAGTAGATCGAAAATTTTTAGAGTGCACAGGAGGTCCTTTTCTTTTTTCATTGCACCTTGAGTGGACTGCAGCTGGAGCAACCAGGAATCAAAACCATGACCTTGTGCTCAGAACCAGAACGCCATAACAAAGAAGTCATGGTGGTGCAGAAAAGAAAGAAAGAAAGAAAGAAAGAAAGAAAGAAAGAAAGAAAGAAAGAAAGAAAGAAAGAAAGAAAGAAAGAAAGAAAGAAAGAAAGAAAGAAAGTGGTCGACTGCACAGAAAGAGGGAGAGAGATCGCAAGCAATCGGAGAATAGCACGGTGAAGGAAACCACGAAGAAGGATTTGATTGCGCGCTCAGGCAAAGAAGGTCGATCTAATCCAGCTCATCACGCCGGCGCATCCAAATTCTCATCAGAAAGCTCGCGAGAAGGAGGCCTGGCCCCCAACCTCCGGGCATTGTTCTCCACGATGCCGAACCGAATCTCGCGGCGCTAATCTGTTGACACCGCACTCCGTAACGAGCACCGGCGCTGATTGGCTCGAGAAGAGCATCGGCGCCCGAGCGAATGTGCGGGAACTCAGCTGGAATTAACTCGGCACTGTCCCACACCCGACCTGCCTTGCACGTCTTCGCGCCTTTGTCTTAAGTGCTTACTCCTAAGCCTAACGCTGGGTTTGCAATACTGCACGCTTTATGAGAGAAAATTTAAGGTCAGTACCGAACGTAATCATGTCGTGTATGCTGCAGTTTGAACGCTGTGGTAATTGAATGTTTTATTACATTTATGAGCTTTCTGTTGAATCAACTATTTATTGTTGTAAAAAAAAAAGGAAAAGAAGACGGCGCCAGTATCTTACAGATTTTCTCAAAACTATGTTACTCAAGTAGTTAGCCAGTCAAACACACGTTAATTGCACTTTGTGTCAATCAAAAGTCGTCAAGAAATACCGCCTGAATTTATTGCCTTTTCAAGGTTTCATGAAATGCAAATTCATTTATCTTCGTTTATTTGTTTTGTGGACGCATTGTAATCTCTGAAGTTGTCTTACCGTAAGAGCGTATGAAGGATCAAAGTACCGAGCAGCTAAAGCATCCTTTATGGTGTTTTCAAAGCACTGCAGTTATCTAAACCGAGACGGCGCAGATTCGATCGAGAAAGAAAGAAAGAAGCACTGAGCGGAAATTAAATGAGAAAAGGAAAAAAAAAAGATGAATAGAACGAGTGCGTTCCTTCAATAAGCGTCTGTGTTCTTCCCACGTGGGATGACAACGGCCAGTCGCGCGGCAACGTTGCGCGTATTCGCGGGCTTCTTGCACGCTCGGAGAAACACTTTTATGTGAGACGTATAGAGCAATAGAAAGCTGCAGCGGCAGTTTTTCATGTTGCTTTACGATTTTCTCATTGATACTTTTCATCTAATATTAATAATTGATAAGTTTGCCCTGCAGTGGGCGTAACCAGGATGATGATGATGATGATTAATCAATTGCGACTAATTATGCAATTAGGTGGAATGCAAAAATTAATCTGAGCATCTCCAAGCGACGGCAAACATTACCTCGGTTCTGTCCAGCTACGTGGCATTTGCATATATTTAAACCATGGTGCATGATAGTTGGGGACACCACGCAAATATTCCACACCCATTCCACGCTCCGCAGCCAGAAGACCGCCTATTGAAACTTAGGCGCCCCTGTTTTCCCACGAAAGCTGTGAGCGAAGCTTCGCAGGTGCGCAGTGCAGAATGAAAGCACCCAAAGTGGCATAAGCCCGCGCTTTTACGAGCTGCTTCAAACGAGGAACTCTCAAAAGGCTTCCCAGGTGCCCTACGTTTTCTTGTCAGCCCAACTGGAATATTGGTCTTCGCTATGAGAGGGCGACCGAGGAGTACCTGAGCAGGCATAAGCACTGACTATGCGTCAAGCTGACGTTACCATTTGCTGTTTTCGCTGGCCGTGCGGGTACTGATCGCTCTTCGACACCCACTTATTACTTTTTATTTTCTTATATAATTTCTTCCTTAGTTTTATCTTGTAGTTTGCTCTTGTAGGGATTATAGGGAGGTAGGGGGGGATGAGAAGCAGTGGAGAAATAATAAACCTATCATTAATATATATATATATATATATATATATATATATATATATATATATATATATATATATATATATATATATATATATATATATATATATATATATATATATATATATATATATATATATATATATTAATTCAGTTCAAGACTTTATATTCACCACATTCCTTTCCACGTGGGTGAATGTTCCGTGGCTATTCCATTATAACGGCACATATACTTGTTGTGGTTAGCCGCTTTAAACATTACTTATTTGTGAGCTTGGCAAGGTTTCCTACACCTAGTTCATTTGCGTGTGAGTGTGCGTTCCGACAATTTAAGTCGCTCACGCATTCGTTTTTACACAGAAGTCCGTCGCGCTCAGTGAAGAGAACCTTAAACGCAGCGTCCAAATGCAATGCTGACGAAAATCCAGGAACCCGCTCAAATTACCCGGAATACGTTTTACCTTTCGTTCCGTTTCACCGTTTCGCCTCCTCTCAGACCCAATTCAAGTAAATAAACGCGTTAGAGTCTGCTTCTCTAAGTTGGACCTGGCAGTGAAATGCGCGACGGCCGAACGCAGTTCCGGGCGAAAGGATCCCCGGCTTTCGCGAAGAGCACGTGCGCATTTTGTCAAGTGGCCGTGCCCTTTCCGCAGTGACCACGCTGCAGCGAAGACACTTGGGCGGACAGGCTGCGCTGTAGTTTAGTGCTCAAGGATGCATGTGCTGCCTCGCTAAATCCGTGCAGCACAAGAGAAGCTGCAACTGGCGTCAACTGCAAAGACGGAACTGGTGGATCATTGTTTAACAAAAGGACACATGTTCGATTTTGATAATGGAGCCACGTTAGCACGCGAACACCAATGGCGTCCAAGAAAATTTGTGGAATCATGGTTTATCCGTCGCAATTAATCTGCATGCAATTCTAACCGTGGCCCCTGCCGGATGTTTACGGCAGTATCATAGATAAATAGGATGTATTTTCTCATCTGTTGCCATTTGCGTACTGACGATGCCACACGCATAGGTGGCGAAACGTCAATGTTTTTGTTATATTTTATCGTTGAGTAAAGCCAGTGATAATTAACAACACGTTAAAGCATAAGCAACATAAGAATGAGCGTTGCATTCGAATGAGGTCAGAGTTCGCGACTTCTGAGCAGTTTGCGTATACTGACCGACCAGGGATACTGTCAAATAATATAATCCCGGCCATTCTGTCACGAATCTATCGTTTAATTAATTAACTCTCGCACGAAATCATACCGCAAGGGAAAAGCTCACAAGGCCTCCTGCACGCCGGCGCTGCAACATGTACGAAATGTGAAGCGTAAAACAATTTTGGCCAACGTCATTGCGCGCGCAAAGTCAGATAACGCAGCGAAAACGGGACCAGCAATGGCTATATACCATTAGTGATCAAGATACGACACGTTTGATACCGTTCGTGAACGCAGTTTATACGCTGTGATGGTTGGTCTGTTCCACAGAAGTGTAATATATCTCTCGTCTACTCGGCGGCAGCTTCCATCTGCGGCTTTAGATGAAATATTATCTTAGAAGTTCTGAGAAACGTGGCTGCCTGCAGCGTAAGAAAATAAAGCCTTTCGTAGTCGGCGTGTATCAAGAAACGGGTTTTCGCAATCAAAATTATCGTGTCCTAACAAAACGTGCTCTTAACGATCTCAACAAGACCACGCTGACCGATGCCAAGAAATGTTCCGCATAAAAACGCACGCGATGGTGGCTGCGCCAATATTGAGCAAGATGTTCACCTTTGTGCTTGCGTACGTGTGTGTTGATGTGTAGGAATTTTTGTACGACCTCTAACACTACAGTTAAATTACGCGAAGATTTTCCTACGTGAGCGTTAAAATAGCGGACATCCACAAGAGCGTTTAACAAGTTATGACCGTTGAAAATCCGCGCCGAGCATACGAGTCTTCTGTGAGAAGAAATATCAGAGGGAAAGCTGCGTCCTGCGTATTTTCCCGATCATCAAGTTCAAAGCCATATGTTACGAGTATTCGCTTGAAAAAAAAAATGAAATTCCCTTACATCTCATACACTCCCACAGGTGTGCAACCACCAAACAAGCCAATGCTTCTCTTCAGTTTTGCCATTACCGCGCTCGCGACCAACTTCGGAAATTTCGGCCTCTGGCTCACTAAAGTGAATCATCATCATCATCATCATCATCATCATCATCATCATCATCATCATCGATAATGCTGCACCGCTTCAGCGAGACGCGCTATACAGCCACTGGGCTCACCTGTCCTCCAGAGTTTTCCCAGCATGCGTTGCCTGCTTTTCTTGGGCAACCTCCATTGCTTACTTTGGCCTCTGACTCGCGAGGAGTCAGCCTGCGCTGCTCATTACATTCCCGCGATGCTGCCAGCGCAGACATCAGCGTGATGTGCAGCCTTGCGAAACCTCGAGAACTGTTCTTTTCTCCTTTTCAAGTTTCAACTTGAAAGGCTAGCGAAAAAGAATCTTAGAAAGCTGCGCCAGCGCAAGTTTTCTACCGCTACATTTTTATTTTTATACAGTCGCCTTTCGCGAAGCATGCGGGCAATGTAAATACCAAAAAAAGAGAAAGACACTACAAGGTTACTGGATCCCAGCGTCATCAGATGGAACATTGGTGTAAACGCGCTTCACAGAAGTTGATGTTGGCCACCTACATCGCGGCAGCTTTGCCCCTCAGCTGAAGCGTTAAGCGAGTGTCGGTTATTGCTCTTTGGGAATGTGGACGCCGTTCCCAATGTCATAGTTTCACGAACTACTGGGAATCGGCGTTGACGCCCATGCGTCGCAGGGAGGCAAGTACATAAGCGCAGAACATGCATCGCGATGACGGAGGTTGGGGCGGGGGCGGAACGTTTCACGCACAAGTCGATGCGATTTACCCTCGCATTTTCTTCGTCTTTTTTGCCATTATTTCGCAAATAGCAGCTTCATTCGCAGGGAAAGGAAGAATTTTGCCCAATTTGAGGTTGCTATTAAATAGCACCTCACTTTAGCTGACGTCTTGGTCGTGATACACCAAAGTACACATTTCTAGCCGCACCCCGGTTTTTGTGAATGCAAACGGACGCTCTCTTCTGCCATCAGTAAGCTGGAGAGCAGTCCGTTTCCTGAGCGTGTAATTCTGGACATCGGTGCGCAACTCCACGAAGCAGGCTTTAAAATGCCCGCTCCGGTTGTTATAGACGACCGGCAGCTGTTGCGCTTCTCCTTGTCGCCTTTTAGTGTCCCGTGACCACTCTTGCGCTAGTCACTTCCCCATGGAAGGCCAACTAGCCCGGTCTCACACCCTGCTTAGGTGAAGGACTGTGGCTTCATGCTGACACAACTCCCCTCTTTTCCCCCTTTCCTGGTCTTCCAAGTCCCAATTGTGTCGCGTGGTGCAGCAAACACGATTATTTCTCTACCTAACCTCCGTATCTATTTCTCTAGCTGTTTTCGCTTTCTCTTCAACCATAAATACAATCCCCATCATCAGTCCCACAGCCACCATCATAATAATACAATCGCACTGCAGCACATGCCTCCCAGCCATTACGAGTGGTCCCAGGCTTACAACAGTCGACGCCACCCCACGCTTACAAGTTCTTTAGAGTGGGGCTCATTGCGATAGTCAAAGAAACGCTGCCGCTTATTTAGGTCTCGCAGTGAATTATTATTATTATTATTATTATTATTATTATTATTATTATTATTATTATTATTATTATTATTATTATTATTATTATTGTTGTTGTTGTTGTTGTTGTTGTTGTTGTTGTTGTTGTTGTTGTTGTTGTTGTTGTTGTTGTTGTTGTTGTTACATAAACTTAACCCTACACTTAGAGACAAAGAAGAGAGCGGAAACTTAGAAGGAAGAAAGAAGTGGAAGGTGCACCTCAACACTTTTTATCTATAAATGGCAATTTCCATTTTATTTAGTTTCGCTCTTGTCCATTTCACTTAACCACGGTTCATGGTCAATCCCCGCCTATGGGTATGCACCAGAATTATTCAGTACAACAAGAACGACGACGACGACGACGCAAGAATGCAAGTACGCGAGAATCTGGTCCCGTGGCTGAGAAGACCTCGCTTTGTGAGTCGCGTGCCGATTTGAAGCACGACCTTTCGGAAATCATAAATCGTTGAGCGCAGCTCGAGCAAAATTAAGTTGCCGAAATTTGCTCGGCGGCACACCGCGAAAACTGGCCGTTCCAGCAGCGAGTGCCGAAGCCGTTTGTTCTAGCGCCAGCGCAGGCATCTCGGGTTGCTTCCCGCTCACGAGAGCAGCCGTGTGCCGCGGTTGTCCATCATTCTGGCCACTGCGCATGCTGCCGACTGCCGGTTGTGACACGTGTCCCGACCTCTTCTGCCGCAACCCTTCGTCGCCAGCTCGGGCGAGGCTGTCGCGCTGCGCCGGCACTGGGCGAAATGTTTCCGCCAAGCAGCCGTCACGCGTGCCCGAGCGCGGCCAAGGCGCCCGCTTCCGGCAGCGGAAGAAAGAAGTGGGGAAGGACGGCGCTTGTGACACGTGTGCTGGCCTGTCCCGCGTGTCGCGTTGTGTCCGCATTTCCCCGCTTTCACCAGATGAGTGCACTCGTCTGTCATTTCCACATTGTCTCGTTTCTCCCTTAGTTTTTTTCTATTATCGATTTCTCGTTTGATTTCCTTCCGACTATACCTCTCTTCTATGTGACGTCACTTGTCCTTTTTCCTTTGTTTGTTCCTTCTTTTCCCCCTGCCTTTCCTTTTACTCGGTTTTTTTTTATATGTCCTACTTACATTTCTATCAGCGTGACTCACCCATTCCATTCCTTGTCCATTTTTTTTTTCCTGCTGCTTCTGTCGTTCGTTGTGACGTTGCTGCCGACATTTTCCGCCACGACTTCGGCACAAGCGCTGCATGCCACCGCACAAATAAGCAAGCTGCAGAACCTCGCAGCACCGAAAGAACTGCCGTGATCAGACCGCGGTAAATGACAAGCGCGCGCGACACAGTGTGTACCGTTGACTCGCCGCTCCGTGCTGGCCAGCATGGATTGAGTCCGGCGCCTCCTTCCATTTCCATTCGCAGCGACCACACTGCCGCGCCGTACAAGCACCAAGGTTTGAATTAAGAATGTTTATTTGATTTGCACTACCCATAAGGTCAACAGCCCACCCCTCTTATTTTTTAACGAGACATCTGCTCCATTATTTTGACTATTCCTTATATTTTCATTAATTCGTTAATTAATTATACTGCGGTCTTCTTCAAAGGACCGTGGCAGGGTGGGTTCAGCAGACTATAAAAAGAGACACAGGCACGAACGAACTGAGACATACTATAACCACAACTACCATGCAACCAACAATACAGAAATAAAAATAAAGTACACAAATACAATAATACAATAACTACAAAATACCACACGATACGAATCAATGATTAGTGAAGGTCAAGTTAGGCTGCTCTCAAACGCGGACACCGTATCATGCGATACATCATTACAAAGATTACACCAGACAAGAACAGCTCTAGAAAAGAAACGGAGTAATTATTACCATTAATCCCTGAAGGTAAAGATGCCTTCATCTTACTGTGTCGCTTACGGGTGGCGTAAACCAAATAATACGCAAGAATAGCTAATATGTTAACATTTTACTTGGCACTGTGCCACCTTAGTGAGATTCAGGCAGGAAGAGCGGTTCTCCAGAGACTTCGGAGGCGGACGGAAGTCTATTGTGGCACTCAACACACTTCGTGTACTTGGCCTGCAATTTACTAAACAATTAGACCGCCAGAAACCACCGTATTCATACGAGAGTGTTCGAATGTCAACTTACCCTTCCGAATATTAGCACCAAGCGACTTACACCTGTAGCAAAGACAAAAACATGGTCGTAGAATACCTCGACACAATGTATGACAGACATCTGCAGCTCTGCCCCGATGGCTATATTGACAAAGAGAGTGGAGCTAGCGCAGCGGCGTGCGTGATACCGACCCACAATGTCACATGGGCCGCCAGACTTGACCGCGCCGTGTCCTCTTCGGCATATGAAAGTGTCGCCATTGCAGCAGCCTTGCGGAAACTGAATTCCTATCAACGTCAGCCCGTAGTTATCTTTTCCGACAGCTAGGATGCGCTGCAACTATTACTGCGCGGATTTCGCCTCGACAAGTACATTCAGCGTGCACTACATGCTGTTAAAGAATTACACAAAGTCGCATTTACCATCGCGCTCCAGTGCGTGCGTTCCAATATCGGCGTAGCAAAAAGCGAGGCTGCTGACAGCCTGGCGCGCAAAGCGCTGCAATTCAAGCCCACGAAGAAGGCTCCCCAGGGCGCAAAAAGAAACGTGAAGAAGGCCATGACCAGAAAGCCACTTCGGTTCGTTCATGTCTTCACCGCATCAACCTTGTGTGATTAAAGGGCTTAACAGAACTGATGCCGCTCTCCATTATCGCGTTCGCACAGGGTCAGCGCAAACTCCAATTTGGCGGTGCGTGACAGGACTTGGCCCATCATTGTTGTGTGTGCATTGTCAAGCTCTTAGTGACGTTGAACATTACATACTAAAGGGTTTTGAAATTGAATCAGAACGTAAGATTTTAATAAACGAAGCGAAGCGCAAAACGGGACCACACTCAAATGCAAATGATATTTTGTTCCCATGCGGACATTGGTCATTTAGGAAAGAGGTTCTTCGGTTCTTCCTAAAGTTCCTCCGTGATATTGGGTTTGGTAGTGAATGGTGAGCCACATATGGGTCGGCGGGTTTGAAAAAACATGCAACGTGTTGAGCTCCCAGTCGACTTGTCTTTGGAACCTGGTGTTGTTCAGAGGTGTTTCAGACGTTACCGCGCTTGATAGGTGGCGTTCAGGCGGAGAAATTGCCGGACTTTTGCCAGGCTTGGTCCACGTGCAGTATTAAGCCTGACCCAGAAATACATTGACCTAGACAGCTCTTAATTGCCGGGTTTCTAGGCAATTTCTCTGTCATCAATCAGCTACCTACGTTTTCAGCTCAGCTTTCTTTTCCAGATCTAAAGTAAACGCGGCATGCAACACCTCCAGAAAAGATCAGTGCGGATGAGCAATGTAACCATAATCAATTTCCTGCTGCTTCAAGGCAAAGGTGCGAATCAGATCTATCATTAAACTGTCCCAAAGTGCGGGCGACGATGGCCTTTCGTATGTTACTGTTAAACGTTGGGTTGCCATTTCGGTGTTGAAAGTGAAAAACTTATTGAAAGGCCTGCTTCTGCATGTGTGCAAGCTAATGTGAAAGCCATCGATGGCATAATCATGGAGCAGCGTTCAATATCAGCTAAGAGCATTGCTACATATTCCACGTACCTTACCCTCGACGACTTAGAAATGAGAAAGCTTGCAGTAAAGCGGATTCCAAAGCTTTTGACAACTAAACAAAAGAGGAAACGGGTGGAGATAGCAACGGCTCTTTCGGAACAGTTTGCAAAGATGAGTCAGACGTCTTGGACAAACTGGTGACTGCTGACGAGACAAGTAAACACTTATGATCTCGACCGAAAGGAACAATATAAGGAACAGAGGCACAGTGGTTCCTGCAGGTGAAAGAGGTTGCACGCGCAAAAGTCGGTGCAGAGGCAAAGGGCAACAGGTTTTTTTTCTCTCTTTGATAAGAAGGAAGTTCTGCCGGCGGACTATCTCCAACTGGATGCAGCCATCAATGCAAAATATTACTGCGCATTACTGCAGAATTTGAGGCCACTCATCAAGCAATAAAAGTGAGGAAAGCTCTTCAATGGTATCATCCTGTTGCATGACAATGCCTCGTCACACACTGCAAGGGAAACAGTGGCAAAACTGATCGTCTCAAGTATTCGAGTAAAGCCCTAGTTACCATATATCTGTCCAAACTGGCTGCTTCAGTCACCTTTTCCCGAATCCCCCCAAAACACTGAGCAACGATTTGCGGATGTTTTAGAGGCAACTAAACATGCAAACGATTGGTTACACCAGTGGACGAAATAATTTTATTTGCAGAAAAGCTGCAGAAAAGATGCCGCAAGTGCACCAACTTCCTGGAAGATTATGTAGAACCCTGTGGCGGCTACAGTTTACTAGTAAATGTTTTTTTTTTATGGGTACGGCTAAACACTTGTCCGCACCCCTTCGTAGGCGCGCTTGTTCGAGTGGCTGCGACCACTGTCGCTTCCAGAGCAATGCAGCGCTTGCGGAGCTCACCCTATTCATTCCGCACTGGCAAAACGAAGATGAAGGAACTCGAAACAAAGGGACACGAAAGATGTGCGCGGACCTGCAACTAAAACCTGCTTTGCAAAAATGAAAATGAAAGAAAAGGACAGAAAAAAAAATGCCCGAAGGAATCTTGAAATATCTTTTTCCTACTGTGATTCCAAGTTATTTTGACTAGCTGCTCGCAACTAACTCGAGTACTGCAGCTTTTCTCTGCAACTATGGGCGCCGAGCATCGAAGTCTGGTCCTGTAAGATTCCCGTAGACATCAGAAATTCGCGCTTAGGCGAAGACGCTCCGATCCTGCAGCTGTGCGCGCTTAGACGCGCTTCGATGGTGCAAAGCGAAAAGCCTCGGGAGACGAGCAAAATCAGAATGAACCAGTGGGCTTAACCCATTGAGGGTCGATGCCGTAAATATACGGCGCCGCGAACAGGTCCGAAAATAGTCGATGCCGTATATTTACGGCGCCGTCTGTACGTTTAAAACGCGCGCTAATTTCCTAACTTTTTCTTGCCTGGCATGTGGTGCTACTATGTGGGAGTACATGGAATTTTTTTCTCGCCTCTCTCTTTTTCAGTTTTCGTTGTATAGTTTTTTCTTGCTCCCGCGCGTCTGCTACCGCTCGCGCATTGGCGCGCTCGCGGGCGCGCTCGCGGGCGCGCGGCGGTTAGTTTCGGTTTTGTTCCGCACGCGGCTTCGGCTTCTTTTGCTCGCAAAACTGATGGATATCTCGTTCTTGTCACTCAAAGGGTGACCGCCTGTTACCCGCTCGGTTGTTGCTCACAGGGGTCCGCATACGAAGGATGCCGCCGTGCATGCGTTTCCTTTTTTGGCCCTTTATTCCGAAGTTGCCTCCCACGTCTGCTCAGGGAAGCAGTACCCAGAGGAGGTGCCATGTCTGCGCCAACACCACTCGGCAGCAAAAATATCGCGAGGACACAAGGTACATGCGCGCTGAGTGCAACAAACCGATCTGCGTGGAGCCATGCTTCAAGAACTACCACACGCTGAAGAAGTATTAGTGCAACAGGAACATTTGAGACTTGCAAAAAATTTTCGTGTGCGCATTCTTCTTGTGTATTTTTCTCGTGTGCACATTGTGTATAACAATGCGCCAATTTTTTAAAAATCTTGTAACTTTATTTGCTATTTTTTATTGTTTTTCATGAATAAACAGTCCATATATGCCAACGCCAAACATTTTTTTCTCACTTTACGGTCACCTTAGAAAAATTACAGTAATTTTTTTTCGAAATAGCTCCCTGTGAAGAATTTAAGTGTGCAATAAAAAAAATCGACCCTGAGTGGTCGCATGTGGCGAAAAAAATCGACCCTCAAAGGGTTAAGCGTCTTCCATCCGTTGGCCCTTTTAAGGGGTGGAGTCCATGCTGCCTGCCTGCAGTTCTCGGATAAGTGTTTCATCGGCTGAGACTCTCGAAAGCTGAGTCTTAAATATTTAAACGTTGTCAGGGTGCTTCGCTCTACACACTTCTTTTTTCGGCACCGGTGAACTCCAGTCGTAAAACGAATTCATGAAGATAAAACTTGTAGAGAGGCATTAGTCTGGCGGAAAGTTCTCTCTCTTTTTTTAATATCTTCTATTACTCCAACGTGACTACCCGGGAGAAAGAGGGCGAGGGGGGAGTGGGGACAAATCGTTGCACTGGTGATTACGTAAGGGTAAATTGAGCGGGAAGGGCATTTTGTTTCTACACGTGCATATCAGCGACAGTTTCTGCAAGAAGCAATGAATGCTCAGGGTGTATGAAGCCTCTAAGACCGATAAGAAGGTCATCGGAATTGCGTCAGCAAGGGCGCCTTGTAATTTTAAGAACAGTGACAAAAATACTGTTTAAAACGCACATAAAAAAAAGACAGGAAAGAAAAGATCGACGAGAAGCGTTTAACACACAACTTTCGCAACAGAATGTCCTATCCGGGCATTCTAAACGCCAATAATACAAACTGTCGTTCGTGCGCAGTATTGTTGTAGATAGTAGATACTATAGTCGTTGTCAGTAATATAGCTGGCGCGAATATAAAATATGGGGAGATGAAATGTCCTTATCGGAGCAATTATGTGACGGTAGTCTGTGCCTGAAAAAAAGTTAGTATGATGTTGAATGAGGAAAAACAACAACGATAAACCGCCTTAAGCCACTTACCCTGCGCAGCAATTAAGGACTGCCGACTGCAATGGACCTTTAGGAAACCTTGCGCTGCGATCTTGAGAGTGAACCCTCGGTACTCACGGAAAGCGCCGAGAAAACTCCAGTGCCAAATAAATAAACATTATGCAGATCAATGTTACGGGAAGCACATTCCAGGTAGCTGACCATCTATAGCCTCGCTTATGATCCTGCAAAATGTTACAAGATGGCACAGCGAGCGAGCTGTGCTCGAATTGTGTAGCAGTGACGCGAGCGTGTATGTGATGACAACAGTAACGAGGGTGGAAATGTGGGCTGGTTGGTAATGCATCTTCAAGGGGAGTACGGTAGCGCGATTAAAACACGGGACAAAAGAAGACACATAGGGACACACATAGCTAGCGCTGCGTGTGTCCCTATGTGTCTTCTTTTGTCCCGTCTTTTATGCGCGCTACCGTACTCCCCTTGACAACAGTAAGGCAGGACGTCGGCGACGATGAAGCGATGATCATTTGCAGGCGATGTCGACAACCATGGTATGACCGGATATTGGAGGACAATGATATATCAGGCGACGACGACGATGGCGTGATAACGACGACGGCAGCTCAAGTTGCCACAGGGTTAATGATGGGAGACACGTGGATAGCAGAAACTCGCTCTCTCTCACTTAAATGATGAGCACATTGTCGATATCCAACTCGAAGCGCGCGTTAATATCTGAAGGCGCCAGCTGCCACAATTAAGGAAGAGCGCAAGGTTTTACTCGCGCGTTCCACGCATTGCTGTTGCGCAGTGGTTTATAAACGCGCGATTGGTGCTTCCATCACAAGTCGGATGCCCTTGTTTAATTATTTCACGTCAGTTCGAAAGTTGCCTGAACCAATGTAAAGAACTAGAGAACGAATATGACCGGTATATGTCCTAGCTCCGAATTTCTTGTCTTCCTTCAACATTCCTTCAACATTTCTTATGTCCGAAAAGAAAAAAAAAAAAACGAAGGCGAAGTGTCGCCATCCCGTTCAAAACTTTATCTCAACCGTACTTCTTGCTTCTTCGTAAGCTCGCCTTCCGGCACAACCCGCCGATTTCATCACGCATGCACGGTATACCGCAGGCGCCCATATACGTCCCTCAGCGCTTCGCAATCTCTATCGTGGTCTGGCCCAATCAACAATTAGTTTCTAGACAGTTTTCTGCCGCGCCGCCTGATGAACCGAGCCACGAAGCGTTGCTGCATACGTGCGCCCGCATGACGTCCCAAGCGAGTAAAGTGCGCCGCCGTTCTGTCCCACTCGAAGTTGCTCGCCACGCGCGGCGAGCGTACACAAGGGGCGCGCTCTCGAAGGCGCGAAATCGGATCACGGCCGCGGGCCCAGCGCCGAGGGCGACGACAAGTGGCGAAGATACGCAGTTGGGCGTCCCGAGACCCTCGAGACGATGAAGGAGGAAGAACCGAGCACATAGCTGGGCGCACCAGTGCCTCGTTATACTCGTTTGAGTCCGCTCCCGTCGCTCTTATAGCCGGATCGAGCGTGCGAGCCAACAGCTCTCCGACGTGGGCCCTCTGGCGCGCATGCCATTAATTCGGCGCAGTGCCGAGCTGAAGGTGGCCAGAAGAGGTCTTCTCACGCACGTGCGGTCCCCCGGCTAGATAAGTGGTGTTGCGCTAAGACTGCCCTGGGGGTCGCTCTTCCGGGTACACAGCTCATGCAGGACGCCTTCGTTTGTACAAAACTTCCGCCAATGTTCAGGCACAGACAGAAGCTGAAGAGGGTCAAGAACACGAAAAGAACGAAACTAGTTTTTTCCCCTTCACTTAGTGTTAATATGGTAATGTGAGCGTGCTCTTCCAGTCGAGCCGACGACTCGAGGGACGGCAGCGATCGCCAAGGTCACTGAAGCAGCGTAAGCCTCTCGCCTGTGACGTCAACCTGTGTTCTTCCATAAAGCCAAGGGTTACTCGGTTACGTAGATAATTGGTCTAGGTGGTGCATTATAGACGAAAGGGGGCCTGTAGAGACGAGACGGGCAGGGACACGAGCGAATGCCCTGCATTAAAGATAGGAAAAGAGCTCTTATTCGCGTCCGTTTTTCTTCTTAATGTGTCTGGTTTCCATGGCACTATATACTCCCCATTACGGAGCAAAAGAAATGCTTTCGTGCTTTCAGCTGTGACGTAACGAGAAAGCGCAGCGCCGAGCTGCAGGAATCCTGGAGAACGCCTCTCACACGCGTTTGGTCCTGCTGATAAGTGATGACGCACTATAGTATTGCCACAGAGATCGTTCTTGAGCGTACAGAAAGACGAAAGCCGATCATCTGAATGGTGCAGGCGGGTATGCTCTGTTCTATGTGGAAAAATAGATGAGCGCTGTTGTAACTGCTCAAAGAACAGTTCCCTATATTCTATGTCGCCATGGCGGTGCAGTCTCAGGACAAAAAATTTCACAATAAGGATAACCCTAGCATCAAAAGCTATAGCCATGATGTGCTCGGTAAGCAACTTGTCCTACCAACATAATATGGTCCGAGAGACAGCTGCCACCTCTCGGACCAGATCATGTTGGTTGAGAAGGCGGTCGCAGCCAAGACGGCACGTGAGTTCCCGTGAAGACTCCTGCAAAAACAAGCCAACCTTACGGGCTTTTTTTTTTCCAGTTTTTGTTTCTTATTCTTTCTCTCTCTTCGTTCAATGCAGCTCAAGGCAAATTACGCTGTCCGAAATTTTCGATGTGTTTTTCGCTGCACGGAACCAATACACGAATACGTTAATCTACAATGTGCGGGATTTCCTGTTTCATTCGCGCAACTCAAGAAGTTTAATTTAGGATTGAGCGAGAGGCTCTCATCTTTTCGTTGCAAACTCGTTACTGCCCAGGGTTGGACCATAACTCTAGGCGAAACGTATAAAACAGAAGCCGTTACGCATTCTTCATACCATTCTGAAATTCTGAATTCCGAGGATGATTCTGAAACCATTCTTGATAAAAGTTGATCCCCAGCCAAAACGTCAAAAATAAATTTGTTATGTTTCTTTTTCCTTTTTTTTTGCTTTCAGTAACGCGACGCGTGGATGCTGTTCTTGCTGGATGCGTATTTCAGTATAGTGTTTTTCCGAGCGTGAAAGAAGCCCGCCAGTCGGCCAGTCACGCAGCAACGTTGCGTGATTTCGCGGGCTTCTTTCGCGCTCCGAAAACGCAATCTTATGTAGCACATATTGAGCAACAAAAAGCTGTATCGGGGATCTTTCATGTTGCTCTAAAATGTTCTCATTGACTATTTTTCATCTAGTTAAAATGTTTGAGAAGCTGAATAATTAATGAAGACTAATGTAATTATGATGTAATTATGCGGAGTTATGTAATGATGTAATTATGCGGAGCCCAAGAAATAATTTGCGTATTTCCAAGCGACGGCAAGCAACGTGGCATTTCCATATTTTAAATCCTGGTGCGTGATAGTTGAGGCACCCTCTACAAATAACACGTTGAAAACGGCTGTTTTGTTCGTGCAGATCTATTTTTGTGTTACCGGTTTTTAGTAGGGGTGTGCGAATATTCGAAATTTCGAATACGAATCGAATATTTTCTTTATTAGAAGCGTATTCGATTCGAGGAATGCATATTCGGAAATTTCCGAATATTCGGGGACGGCCGAATAATGGTAGAAACTGGGAATATTCGGACAGACTGTGAATAATTGAGCAATTAACGAATTGTATGCTTGCTACGCATTCTCCTAAGAACATGTTTGTTCACAAAGAACTTCGCATGATCCGCTCATTACCTGTAGGCTCTGTTGCAGCCTATCTGCATAACGCCCATGAGACATGATCAGTATCGGTTTCTTTTTTACCAAGCTCTATTCCAGGACTTTTTCATAACGATATATGACGTAATTTTGTGTTCTGTAAGTGTACGCAAGAAAATATGTAGTGAACATATATATATATATATATATATATATATATATATATATATATATATATATATATATATATATATATATACAGTAAAAGCTCGTTAATTCGAACCGCAAGGGGAAGCCGCTTCAGTTCGAATTAACGAAAGTTCGAACTAACGAAAGTGAAGGAGAGCAACAGTACACTGCGATTTGGAAGCAGTAGGGCATGTCAGAAATTTGGCGTGTCAGAAAGTGATGGCGTGTGCCGCGGGCACACGCCATCTTCAAGTCGAAGCTATGGGTCCGACTGTGCCACACCACCGATGTCCACCGAAACGAACGTTAGCCGAGGCTTAACACTATCACAATGATTCGCGATGGCCGATACCTCCTAAGCTGATAACAGAGGTGCACAACCGATGAAGACTGCCGAGACAAAGACGCTGAACATGTGAAGGTGGCGAAGGCCCTGATTCGTTGGTTCTTGATTGCAAGCGCAGCTGTGACGTACTTGATTCGCTGTGTTTTGGCGCTTGCCGTGCCATCTCCGCACAAGATTAGCAGCTGTACAAGATTTGCAAAGCCTCCGAGATTCGCAACGGGCAAGAAGTCTTGGAGGTTACGTAGAACGGAGAGCCGGCAGCCGCCACTGCCTTCTGGCTGACCCCGCGTCGGTTAGATTTTTTTCCGATTTTGCCTTCTCTCGCCATTCTCTCCGTTTCGGAGGCAATACAGCCTTGTGTGTAGGCAGCAGGCGCTTTTCTCTGGCCGTGTGCCAGGTGAGCGTAGTTCGAATTATCCGTGAGGGAACCTTCTCGCGTTCGAATTAACGGACTTTTTTATACATAGACTTCTGTGGAGCTTGGCCGGACCAAGTCGTACAGTTCGAATTATCCATAAATTCGAATAATTGAAGTTCGAATTAACGAGCTTTCACTGTATATGTTTTATATATGTATATATGTAAAATAGGAGTTTATGGAATGCTTTTGACGATCTAATGACAGGGAGAAGATACATTCGACATCTGGCCCTCAGAAGGAAATTGCAGCCTATGCGAAAAAGCCTCTTCTGGAAAGGGCCAAGGATCCTTGCGAGTGGTGGCAGTCCATTGGCCGCGTCAAGTAGCCGCTTTTAAGTGTACTCGCCCAGAAGTACTTGGCCATCCCTGCCACCTTCCTAGTGAAAGAGGCTTTTCTATCGGTGGAAATGTTGTCACAATGCATAGAGGGCGCTTACTTTCTGAACATGTTAAGCAGTTAATTTTCCTTTACAATAACCTGTAACAAGGACATTACCTGACTGAGACCATTACCTGACATTACCTGACATTACCTGACATTACCTGAGTGGATTACCTATAATGAGTGCCTCTTTAACCTGAAGCAGCCTTGTAAAATGCAATATTATTCTTAAAAGGGTAATAAGGCTATTGTAACCTCGTTTTGAACTTTTTAATACTACACACGCATTCGATATTCGATTCGATATTCGAAGACTGTTTTTTGCCTTATTCGTATTCGATTCGTATTCGAAAATTTCAATATTCGCACACCCCTAGTTTTTAGGATGACACCTGAACATCTTGGGAAATTTTGTGGGTGACCTGGTACCAACACTCCGAAAATGTAATATTTTAGTTTGAAACTATGTTATTTTTCATTTTTTCAATCAGCCTATAGCACTCCCATTGGCAGAGCGAAGTCATATCAGGCGTCGAGCGGACTTGAGCTGGCTCCGATATGATGATGATGATGATGATGATGATGATGATGATGATTGATGTCCTTGGTGAGTTTGGTGCTTACCCATTTGCGGGGATTGGCCAAGAGTCGGGCAGACTTTGCCTATGTGTCCAGAAAATGGAGGTAAAAATCTATAATTTTGTTACATAAATTTAGGCGAGGAAAAATCGGAAGATCTCTTTCAGATGTGAAGGGCACGTGCACTGCGTATTTTGTGGGTTGAGCTTATGTTGAATTGTCAGGTTGTCAAGGCTACAGCACTCTCTCGAGTCCCTTGGATACTTCTCGCTCATTGCATGGCGAGGGCGTGTTTCGTGCGAGTGCTGTTTAAAGAGCACATCTTATATTACGTAAGCCTGAGGAAAGCGAGCACGATGTGCTTCTTGTAAACCAGGCTGCCTTACTTTCTCTTGCGCAAAAGCAATTTCGAAAACTTCATGCTCACAAGAAAACTGCCGTATTTACTTTTATTTCGTTTACCGCGTTCCCGAAGCAAACGGCGCTGCTACTGAACGCATCTGACGAAAGAAAAAAAAAGAAAAAAAGAAATGAGGAAAAAAAAACGGCATCCGCGCGTCGCTTTACTGCCGGCAGTAAAACGCGAGACCTCATGAATATTCCCGCTGTCCTCAGTCCTGGTTCTCAGTACGCGGTCACAAACGCTTCTCCGGCCGTTTCCGTTTTACGGTCCAAGGCTCGCGCACAGATTCAAATATCGAGACGCGGCCGTTGGAAATGCTTCACCCCGTTCATCGCTGACACATATTTAAAGCTGCTGCTTCTGTAGAAACGCGGTGAGAAACAAGTGAGACAGAAATTGACATCGCCAATTAAGGCACGAATTATGATGCCCTGTGAATTAATATGTCCCAGCTACCTAATTATATTTTAAGGTGCTACGGGCACTATTGAAAGGAAGTCAAGGTGATAGTATGATCCTTTCTGCACATTCTGGTAAATCCTTGTAAATAGGGAACAAGTCAAGTCATGATGCAGTCGCGTTTCCTTTTCTTTAGTGCGATAGAATTATCGGCAGACCTCGCACACTTTGTAGGTGTTCGTCCGACGAAAGATGTGGGCCGCTCTCGAATTTAGTTCAGTGTAACGCAGCGCCTTAAAGCGCGAGCTGCCACGAGCGGACAATGCGAGAAACTGGCACGTGACGCACGCGCCAGAAGTCCGAAAAAGCGACTCCCGCACGAGAGAAACGTGCGTGGCCCACTGGCTGTAGAACACTTGACTGCGGCACTGGAAGAAAGACGTTCGATCCCATCATCGATGACGCATCTCCTTATAGCACTATCGGCAGACTTAACCCACTTTGGAGGTATATAACGGAAAACTCGAGGTGTTTTGGGTGTAACCGATCGCTTCACAGTGTGAACGAAATCGCAATAGATAGAGATTTGCGGTACATATAGAAACGTCACCGTGACGGTTGAATGAGAGTGCGCAAAATCACCCGTGACGCAAGCACACCCAGCGGCCGAAACGTCACAACCATCACGTTCAGAGCATGCGACGTCGTACCTTGATTGAGGTAAAGTTAGCGCTACAAAGTTCTGGCCTAGTTTTCATGAAAAAAGATTTGAATATATCAATCTCGTGCGCACTGATTGCAGGCATTTGAGAAAGACTTAATCGGCACATCTGACGGAACACGGCACTTCGATCGTGCAGTCAAACGTGCCTCAAGCAAAGTGGGTTGTCTGTAGCAATGCTCAGCAGACTGAAGTGAAATATAACCACATTAAGTAATGAAACAGTTGAATTTAACCGCAGCTTAACGCACGTGGTAATAAAGATTCGCGCAAACAAATGTGTACAGTGCGTGAGTGACAGGAGTCGTTCACTACAAGATACTTGCCGTGGTGGCGTAGTGGCGTGGACGTTGCGCTATACTATGCTCGATTGCGCGGGATAAAGTGCCGACCACGGCGGCGGAATTTCCACGGTGGCGAAATGCAAAAAAAGGCCCGGCGCACCGTGCATTGGGTGCACGCTATTGAACCCCAGCTGGTCTAAATTAATCCGGAGTCCTCCCCCAAAACCGCGTGCCTCATTATCAGGTCATGGTCTTGGCAAGTTAAATTCCAGAATTTAATTAAATTCATTACAAGCAGTAAAAGCTGTAAGTAGGAGCTACAGCGATATAGTCAGTGAACTGCTTTGAAATCTGTGGCGCACAAATTCAATATTATCCCACAATATCCGAGCTATTTCACTCACACTTGTCTTTTACTGCACGCTTCAAGAGTTAGTGCGCCTCAAGAGGTTAGCTAGAAATCAAGGCGGCACACTTGCGCGGTTCTCCAATCCCAGTCTCAACGACATCGCGTGATGTGCACCCACAGGTCGCGCGGCGAAAAACAAAACGTGCTTGCCTTTCTCGTGCTGGGAGTCCGCAAGCGGAATACCTGTAAGAGGGAAGAAAAAGGACAACGATACGGTTTAAGGTACTCTTTCAAGCAGCATCGTGAACATGAGCAGTAGAGAGAGATAATTTATTAGAGGTCGACCTGAGCTGGCCTGCTCCTGCTACGCTGCACACGAGAAAAAGGAAAGGAGACAGGAAAGAGTGACGAAAGCTCATGACGAGTGCGGGAAGAGGCACAGCGTACTCAAAACGAAGCCGAGAAAGGATTACCTCACTAAACATTGCCGAGCTGGACGAGTTGGAAATGCGAATCCATATTATCTAAGCAGCGCAGAAATTCACATTCGCACGAGGACAGCAAACGTACAGACAGCTCTCCGTCCACGTTTTTTGCACTCATGTGAAAGTCGATTTCTGCGCTCCTAAGCTAATATAGATTCAGTAAAAAGACGAAGTTTAGGCCACTGGACCAACTTAAGTGCCTGCACAACAACGAGAAGCAGGAGGCATACATTGTGACCATAGGGTGCAGGAAACGTCCTTATTTTCCTTTCTTTAGCTAAATAATACTCCGCACTTTCATTGCGGTTCTTCATAACATGTCTAACTTTCAGTTTGCCGAATGGCTCCCTCATGCCTCCCGAATATTGGCCAATTTACCCCGGCGAGTATGAGACTAGTTTTTTTCACAGGCAACAACCATTCGCGGTGTGGCAGCAACGCAAACTGGAGCTTTCCGTCGCACATGTTTGTCAATAAATACTGCCGAGCATGTTATAGTACGTTCATCGTCTGTTTGACGGTTCAAACACAGTGACGGGAGACGATTCAGGTAACCGGCTGAGTGCTGAAGATGGCGTTCAGCCGGCGATGACGACGATTTCGAAATTAGAGAGTCACTCGCCCCCAAAATCTTTGTAAATACAACCTGGTCTAACACCTGTGATTATCTTTGCCATTAAATTTAACGAGCCGGCTTCAAAAGTACTAGATAATCGTAGGTATTCATGTTCACGGAACGCTCCCGGATGGTACTAAGAAATACTTGAAGTCGGAGCTCGTCCTGTGTCCTCATCGTGTTGCCACCGTTTTCCGCACCCATTTCAGGTATGCACCCATTCCAATTAATCCATTTTTCTTTCTTACCGACGAAAATAGCGACCACCAAACATCACCGACACCTACACCATCGATCTGTCTGGGTGGCACAAACGACTTCTAAAGCCTTACTTCAGAGTCGGTGAAATAACCTACGAGCTCTTTTTTTTTTGTGACATTCCTAAAAGTTTCCCTGCCCAGCTGCGCAAAGAATGTGCCCTTCCCCAAAGCCAAGCAGGCACTCCACGGCGTCATGTCGCGCCTCGGGCCTTATCAGCGCTCGCGTACATTTTCTTCTTTTTCGTCGTTCCGCATCTGCGAGCTCTGACGCACCCGTCAGGGCGGGTTAGCGCGAAGCACTTACAGCCAATGTCATGGCCCTGTCCACGGCAACTCGACACGGGACCACTAATGGCCGTCATCAGCGGAAGGCCATAGTTAACGTCGGTCGGGCCACAAGGCACAGGCGGGCACCAGGGGCCTCTAACCTGATTATCAGCGCGCCCTCTATCGTGTTCCAAAACGTCGACGTACGACGGGGACCCTTCGGAAAGCGTATTACTGCGCACCTGTGTGCCGATAAATGCGTGCAGCACTGCATCAACTAGAGCTTGCAGTGACACAGCAGAACGGCGCGTTTCACTGCAGCGTGGTAATATATAGTATACAACGCGCACCCACTAAGCAGAACCTTAGCAGAACAGCAAGAATACGGCACTCGGTAGCATTTCGCGCGAATAGGGCTGCACAAGCACACTAAGTAGTCAGGCAGCGTATAATTAAGCGTCACGTGTGTCGCATGCAGAATGAAGCTGTCAGAAGACCTCGGGAGCTGCAGGCACATGCTCGACTTTTTTAGTCAAGCACACACGTGCCTGCTCACGATCGCAGCACATGTGCTTTCAGCACATCGGCTACGCAGAAACTAGATAACCTAAACCCACTTCTATATGTAGGTAGGCACTTATACTCAAACAACTCCAATTACTGTCTTACTTCTCTGCCCCCTACAGCATAGCGCAGCCAGCCGGGTGTATTTAGGGTTAACCTCCGTCCCCTTCCTTATTCCGTCTTATCAACCTGTCCCACGCAGTGAAAACCTCTGTCGTTGCACGACTGTGAGTGTCCTCCGTTAAAATGCCTCAGCACGCGACCAAGAAGGCGGCTAAGGTGACTGTTTGGGCATGTTGGTATAGGACACGAATGCAGCTTTTTGCGCACAACACGAGGACCAAGAAGAGGCTGAGACACAGAAGAAGGCTGCACCGCATTAGCATGCCGAAAGCTGCTTCGCATTACAGCCGCATCTATATGATGTGATCACGATTGATAAGAAATTAATAATAATATTTGGGGTTTTACGTGCCAAAACCACTTTCTGATTATGAGGCACGCCGTAGTGGAGGACACCGGAAATTTTGACCACCTAGGGTTCTTTAACGTGCACCTAAATCTAAGCACACGGGTGTTTTCGCATTTCGCCCCCATCGAAATGCGGCCGCCGTGGCCGGGATTCGATCCCGCGACCTCGTGCTCAGCAGCCCAACACCATAGCCACTGAGCAACCACGGCGGGTGATAAGAAATTCAAAAAAAAAGGGGCCAGGAGCAATGTTTTATTTTTTAATTAATTAGTTTGTTGACTTCTTTATTTATGTGGAATGCGTTCTGCTTGATGATTCGAACGTCCTACCCAGATGCGATGGATGATACTAATTTCTGAGCGAACGCGAAACATTCTAGAGAAAAAGGAATACGGCCACAGCGCGCAGTTGCGAAGCCGGCGTATGCGTGTAATCTTGTAATTCCATGATCCTGGCGCGTATACCTGCGCACTTAAAGAGCGCTCGCTACGGCGTCCAGTCAACGCGGGTGAAGGAACGAGCGCAAGGTTTTGCGCACTCCGAAAGTGTCTACTCGACGACGCTGAGATGTTAAAAGTCTAGAAAGTCATTCAGGATAGAGGAAGAGAGAGAGATGGACATTGTTTCATGGGTGCTCTAGATGTTTGCCTGCCAATATTCCTGTAGTACGCTACTCAGATGACCAGGGCGGCGCATGAAACGACAGCCCATACGAAAAGCACACACACGCACGCAACACGCGCAAGTAACGCGTGTACAAGCACACGCAATTTAAAAACAAAAAGAAAGAAAAAAATAACACACGCAGAGACACACTAGAGCGTCTGGTAAAGTTCAGTCGCCCGGCGGAACACTGCTAGTAGCAGGCTATCAATGACTGCCTCAACCGAAAATAATCACCACAAATAAACAAAAACGTTTTACCTTCACGCTTCGACTTCAATTATTTACAGGGACGAGCGAATGTTCGAAACTTTCGAATAACGAATCGAATAGTGTCCTATTATATACGGTCTTCGAATCGAATAGTCACTATTGTAAGTGCGAATATATATCAAATACTTTTCAAATACTTCAATACGTCAACAGCATCCTATTAGACACAAAGCTAGAGCAAAAGTACAACAAATTTCTGCCCCCGCGGGCCCAGTATAGATCTAAAACATGAGAACTTGCCGACAGGAACACGCTATACGTCGCTTAGGTAGCCATGGCTTACAGGCTGTACATACAGAGACCATTCGCACTCTTTGAAGCGTCGTATGCATGGTAAGAAACTACTTGTTTGCTCCTAAAGCTTTATTTGTTATTTTACTAAGCAACGCTTCATAACGTACTACGTTATGACAGAAACTTGCTCATTTTAAGGATACTAAGACTTGAACATGGTTTTATGTTTGTTGTGATAACAGCTTTTCATTATTCGAAAACCATTCGGTAATCAGTGCGATTCCCTTCAGGCACTATTCGATTTGTATTCGATTCGGTCTCAAAAGTCACTATTCGCACACCCCTCATTAGTTATGGATCGGGTGACACGAATACTTTACTAAGACCCCGAGAAATTGCTATGAATGAGATTTTACTCTACAGGGTGTTCAACGAAATTTGAGCCAAGCTTTAAACACATGCAAATGCCACGTAGTGAGGCCGAATCAATATAATGTTGTTTGCCGTCGCTTGGAGATACTAAGATTAATTTTTGCATTCCACCTAATTAGACAAATAGTCTTAGTTAATTATTGTAATTATCAATTATTATAACAAGATAAAAAGTGTCAATGAGGAAATTATAGAGCAACACGAAAAACTCCCGATACAGTTTTTTTGTTGCTCAATACATGCTGCATAAAGGTATTTTTCCGAGCATGAAAGAAGCCCGCGAATACACGCAAAATTGCCGCGCGACTGGCCGCTTGAGGTACTTTGCTTGTATTCGCGGACTTCTTTCACGCTCGGAAAAATACGTTTTTATGTAGCACGTCTTGAGCAACAGAAAGCTGTATCGGGAGTTTTTCGTGTTGCTCTAAAATATTCTCATTGACACTTTTCATGTAACCAAAAAGATTGAGAAGTTCGTTAACGAACTGAAACTAATTATCTAATTAGGCGGAATGTAAAAAATAATCTGAGTATCTCCAGGCGACGGCAAACAACGTTACTTTGCTTCTGTCTATTGTGTCTAACTATGCAGCATTCGCATATCAGTCACCGCATCTCAAACAGCGCACGCCTTTCAGCAGTCCAGAAGTGCGTGGTTGGGCGATGCCGACGACACATCGCGTGTGCGTTCTGTATTTCCCTGTTAGTGCCTCCCCGCACACGTCATTCCAAGCACCGCAAATCGGGTTATGCGCGGTTGTGCGTCTGCTCCCCTCCGACTACTTCCCACGTGATTCGTGTCCGTAATAGCGCGCGGGGGAGGGGGGCGGGGATACGCACTGGAGCGTCGTATGGCGCGAGGAAGCCAATGCAAGGTATTCAAGATATGCAAACAATAAGCTTGCCGGAGCACTCGCATTCCTTGCCATGTTTGTTTCTCTAGTTTCGATGCCAACCATGCACCTCCGAGTCAACAAAGTCAGAAGCAGCAAGGTCCTAGACACAGGC
This sequence comes from Dermacentor albipictus, assembly GCF_038994185.2. Lineage (NCBI taxonomy): Eukaryota > Metazoa > Arthropoda > Arachnida > Ixodida > Ixodidae > Dermacentor > Dermacentor albipictus. The sequence continues at coordinate 152,580,048 of NC_091825.1, read as the reverse complement.
TGCGTTTTCGTATAAACGTCGGTTGTGAGGGAAAAAATTTAAAAAAAATAGAGAAAGAGAGAAGTATTCGGGAGGGGATATGCATATGATCCGCAGTCACCGAGAAAAATATGGTCGACGTCACCCTCGTTCCCGCCAGCACAGCCAGTCGAGGAACAGAGATCGCAGTCGCACCCCAGGACCGGGCCCAGCCAGGTCCAGATCCATCCAGGCCCTCCCAGAAAAGGTGAGCTGGGCAGACGCGGTCAAGGGTGCGCCAAGGCGCGGGGTATACGGAGTAACTGCCTCAGAACCGCAAGTCACAAAGAACGCCACGAGACTCATAAAGAGAATAACCAATAGACACGCGGGCATGAAGGAAGACAACGTCATTCGACTGATCCACTCATTCGTTGTCAGCCACATCGCCTATGTAGCCGCCTACCACAACTGGTACGTCGCGGAAAAGAACAAGATTAACACGCTCATAAGGAAAACGTACAAGATAGCCCTGGGCCTACCGGAATCGACGAGCACCGAGCTCCTGACTCAGCTGGGCATATACAACACCATAGAAGAAATAGCCGAAGCACAACGCATCTCGCAGCTCGAACGCCTGTCGACCACCACGACGGGAAGACACATTATGAACACGCTCGGCATAACGTACCACAACCAGCACGGCCAGAAAATGCAAATCCCCAACAAAATCAGAGAGACCATTACGGTGGCAACCATCCCAAGAAACGTGCACCCCGATTACAACCGAGGTCGACGAAAGGCAAGAGCCGAGGCTCTGCTCTGTTCATTCGGCAGGGACAGAAAGGCGCGCTTTGTCGACGCAGCCGAATATGCGAACGGCCAAACATATACGCCGCCCTAGTCATAGACGCAGAATCAAAAATCAGAACCACATGTAGTGTATACACCAAACACTCAGAAATAGCGGAGGAAGTAGCGATTGCGCTAGCCCTCACAGAACAGGAATGCGAAGTCGTACTAAGTGACTCGCAAACGGCAGTAAAGAATTATGCCAAAGGTCGAATTTCCAAGGAAGCCATGTCCATTCTGGCCAAATCGGGCAGATCCAAAACCGCGAGCTCGAGGATCATATGGTTCCCCGCGCACGTCACCACGGAAGGCGACGCGCTCCCGAACCTAAACGAGACGGCGCACCGGACGGCGCGAGACATGATCCGCCGCGCCGAACAGGGAAACGCCTCTCGCACGATAGCGAACGCTTCTAACGGGACAGGCTCACAAGATACAACGACATCACCAGTGCATATTTGAACGCCAGAAGGATATACCCCCCGCCGAGTCCCAAATTGAACAGGAGGCAGGCCGTCGCCTGGCGACAACTCCAGACAAACACGTTCCCTAATCCATTCCGTCTCAAACGCATCTTCCCAGATAAGCATCAGGACGACACGTGCAAATTGTACCAGGAAGGACCAGCAACACTCAAACACATGCTGTGGGAGTGCAATGTAGTTATAGGAGGGATGGCAGTTACTCCGGAGACCCTGTCGTCGAGGTGGGCCGCCGCTCTGCGCAGCCCAGACCTAGGAATCCAGACGTGGGCAGTTCAGCAAGCCCGTGAGGCGGCGTTGAGGCAGGGCCTTGACGTTCCTCCATGGGAGACCTGAGCCCGGGCCGCGTTAAACCTGGCCGGACGTACAAGAAAGTTGTATCCATCCATCCATCCATCCATCCACGTCACCCAACCAATGTGGAACACCACTGAAGCCAAATCCCTAAAGTCAACAACGCACCACGCGGCATTTCCCCTTTCGTTTGCGAATACGAAATATAAAGCCTCGGTAAGCGAGTTTCTTTGCGCCTGTTGACTATATTGAGAGTACGGAGGAGGAGGAGGAAGAGGAGGAGACAATTTTACTGACACGAAGAAATGGGTCAGATCGGGAGGGGGAGGGGTGATTGGAGTTAGGAGAATAGGAAGACGGATGGGACTTCAGGTGGCCGAAAGTCCTTGTGATTCGGCGACCCTGATGGCCCAGCATACGATCCGGAATTGGACTCGCGGCCGTAAGCTGCGCAAACCAGCCTCCCTACGCTCCTGTCGCTCATCACCCTCAAACGGCGGAGCAGGTGTGGTTGGGCAACAAAAATAAAACGTAGCAAATAAAACACTCACTCTTGTGCCCGCACGAGCTTCCATTGACACGGTGCATAACCTGCTCCGTGACGAGGGCGGTGAACTAGTCGTGCGGCACTTGGGTGTTTTTGCGGGCTTCTTTAAGGCTTCGAAGAAAAATTTTATGTAGCACGTACAGACAAACGGAAAGATGGATCGGGAATTTTTCATGATGGCCTATTATTTTCTAGTTGACAATGTTTCTCTGATTATAATATTGGAGAACTTAATTATAACTAATTATGTAATTAGGCGAAATACAAAAAAATTGCTGGCTCTCCGTAATCGAGAGTAGCTGTAAACACGAAATGGCAACCGGCAAAGAAGATTGGTTGGAGGTGATACTAGCCACAATCTTGAAATGGGTGCGGTGCATGTTCGCAACGGCTTTGGTTGGGGGCGAGAGACCGCATTTTCTTAAGTTTTGACTAGTTGTCCTGATGATCGCGTTTTGTTCTAGCAACTTGCCCGGATAACAGCTCTTGCTCTTGGCTCAAGGTCACTTGTAGTTCGCCGACAACGGAAGCTAAAAGCATTTCATGCTTAAACATACTCTGACTTGCTCTAAGCGACGACAAACAACCTTACCTTGCTTAAGTCCAGCTACGTGGCACTCGCATACGGTTAAGTTTTGGAACGAGTTACGTTGGACACCCTTTATATCTCGCGTTTGTGGACTTCTACAACGATACATGGCCACTTAGCCAGCCCTTCCTTTTCAATATCTGTAATCTGTATTGCTACCTGGCAGTTGAAAGTCTTGTCTGTTTTCACTGCGTGCTACGCCCGTGTCAGTCTTCCGTTTCGCATCATGGTTGCGATAACAGCGATCGTGCCCGTACGTCTATATAGGAAAATCAAACCGACTCTTTTCTTGTCATCCTATCCGGCCGTGTCACCAGAGCAACAGTAACTTATTAATTCCTCATTTACACCAATTCACTCATACAATAAGATCGCCAGTTATACACCCACTACAAGCAAAAGGATAATAAAATCAAAGCCCCTTTCTTAAAGAAAGATGGTTGAATGCGAAGCTTTCCCCCAATGCAAAATGAATCAAGGTCCAAAGCTAACGACCACAAATGAACCCAAGAAATGCTGAGCGACCCGATGCTGTGCATATGTGATTTGATTGCTTGTTTAGGGTTGTATTTTTAGAACGTTGAATTGGGATGAAGACGCATTTCGTTAAGCTGCATAGCCTTTATTTTAGATCATGTAGCCGTTTTTACACGCACACACTCACACTTTCACGGACGACTCTACACTAGAAAAGTATTGCCTTGTGGTCGCCTTGTGTGTAGACTGTCAGAGGCTCTGCCATGGTAACGTGACACAGCCTGCTTGCAAACGAGAGATCAATGCAGGAACGGTGTTGCGTCGTGGGTATCTGTAGCGTCTTCAGTTTCAACGAGTAGCGATCTAGCATGATACTCTCGATCCATTTGCCATGCTCTTTCGCCACATGGGTATTAAGGTCACCGCACATGAGGATTGGCGTAGTATACTCTTTGGGTACTTTTCAAGCACAGTGGCCGCGCCCGGCGTTGTGACGCAGCTAGCGAAAATCAGCTCGGCTGCGTGCCGCAGTTGGTTTCGCGTGTATTGAATCTTACTGGGACAAGTTCGTGACGCATTCTGTGACCCCCAAAATTACTGTAATTAATTTCGTAACTTTTGGGGTACTTTTGAGGCACGCTCGCCGCTTCTGGGGCTGTGAAGCAGTTAGCAAAAAAGCAAGCCGACCGTGGTGACAGTTACTTTAGCCTTTACTGAATCTGAGTGAGACAACGTTGTGAGGTTTTCTATGGCCCCGCCCAACATATACCTTCTTTCGGTAGTCACGCTTGTCGAAGACGCAACGAGCGATTGTTAAGAGCGATAACACTGGAGTGTGTTGCTTGCGCAGGCAGAACGCAATAAAGATAGCGCCGAGGACCTCAAAAACGAATAACTCGAAAATTCTTTCTCCTGAACGACTGAAAACAGGCTTCGCAGACACGCATTTCTATTCAGTATGAGTAGAAGGCATTCTGCGAGCTTCTAGCAGGCCACCTCTGTGTATGTAGCGTACTATCGCGTCGGCTGAGGCCAAATTGTTTTGGAAACGCGCAGTCGACCGTGCATTTGTGCTCTTAAAGTGAACGAAATTATGCCTGTGCATGGAGGAATGCTTGGAAATCAGATGTTTTACGCATGAATTATAGTACGGCTTGGAAGGAGTTGGGCATTTTTGACGCTATGCATGTAAAAGCGGATTGCTTTTGTTCGTAATGTCGCCCATTAACCACTTTCACACGCATCCCCTCTACAGGCACTATTGCTATAAGGGCTAAATACCCAAACGACTCACGCTTGTAATTCACATTTTCAGCGGAGGCCATCCGATGGAGCTTCGTATACGGGAACTACTGCTGCTTACCTGATGGCACAACATTGGGTGAACGCACAAGAAGCCCGGAACGGGCATTTATATAGAGCGAAATAAACATTTCCCTATTTACAAGGCATTTTGTGTCTACTGTATGAAATTTCACGTGACGCAGGTTGGATAGAGGCTTGTAAAGATCATTCGCAATCATTTTAATTAAATAAAGGATTCCGCATTAAGACCGCGCGCGACTGAGCAGCAGAAGAAGAAAAAAAAGCGTCGAGTAAAGCAGCCGGCGTAGCGCGTGCCAGCTGGCATTCAAAACGCGCGCACCAAAACCGAAACCGAAAGGATTTTATGCCATCCGCTTGGGGCGCTACAGTCAATTCGGCCGCTGGGTTCTATGAGAGTGTCCGCTCTTGTTGACTGTATTTCTCTATGCCCGTCGCTTCGCGCCATTATCAGGCACTGACCGGCCGGCCAGTCGACGTTGGCGCGGTACTGCGAATGTAAACTGCACCCTTAAACAAAATTGCGCCCTTTGGGTTGTATCTTGCTACGAAACAATAATCCTCATCTGTCTTGTCCGCATTTCCTTTCTTTAACGCTGCGAGCCCAGTACTTATTATTATTACTTACGTACTTACGACCATTGTGGTGTGGCAAGATGAGCTCCAAAGGGTGTACATTTGTTTAAGAGTTTACGCAGATCTGTAAGTTGGCCTTCCTGCAGTGCGTTTTCGGCCCTCACGGACGAATCAGTGAGCCACAGAAAGCTTCGCTTAAAAAAAGAAAAAGAAAGAAAGAAAAGCGAACACGAGAGATAGCAATACGCAGGAACATAACTTCGTTCCTACCGTACACGTTCACAATCGCAGCAAAAGTCAGAATATGAAAACATAGGAACATAAAAAAAAACGCACAAACTAAAGTATAGCGAACGCCGAACGTTTTATCATTTCCCGTCATAGCAGGCAACGATAACGTATGCACCATTACGAGAGCGTGCCGTCAGAGAGGCGCACGAAGGCGACAGCGTAGCAGGCTCGCGCGCGCGGACACAGCGCAGACCTCCGGGCGGACGCAGAGAAAAGCGTCCGCGAGCAGGGAAGAAACGAGAGAAGGCCAACTAAGCTCAGTTTCACGTCGTGCGGCCGCGCTGCTCTTTGCTCATTAGTGTCCCCGCGTCAGATAGGGGACACCTGATCGTTCAATTTGATGCGGCGACGATATATTGGCCGTCGCACGACCCGCGCACACGGTCCGACCACGTGGACACTGGACGGGCGACGCTCAGGTGCACTGCGGGGCGGCGCTTTCATCATGCCACAGCTCCGGACGAGGTATCGCGTTTCAGTATGCAGGAACAACCGAAGTGTTTCTTTTTTCTTTTGTTCGTCACAAGTCTGCTTTCTGCTTTTCATTTTTTCGACCTTTCTCTCGTAATTTTCTGTTCCTTTTGTTCATTCTCGAAGACACGAAGTACTCGTTCCCGTATACGGTGAAAGTGCCCACTCTTGTTTTTGCTTCTTGTACAGCTGGTTGGATGGAGGATAATGAGGTAAGCAGGGGTAATTTTCTTTTCAGTTTTCGCTCAAACGCGGCAAGGAAGACGCAGGGTTACCTGGGAAACGTGATGCAAGCGTTGGGTGAGCGAGCTCGCCCGCACAATGGAGTTCAATTACTAATCCAAACTACACTGTGTGCCTAAAGCCGGTGTAATGAAAAGGCAACATAGACGGTAAACGGTGAGGCTTTCTGCACTGATGTTGCGCGCTACCGCACGTTGTGTTCATTTTGTCCTGGCCAAACGCGCCGTAGGTTGCGCTAGTGCTGACGTTCGTTAGCTGACTCACAAATATATATAACCCGGTTCACAGACGCAGACACGATAACGTTTTCCGAACGATATGGTGTCGACACGGGTCGCTTTCTTTTGTGTGCGTGTGAGAACGCATGCAGATAACCCACGTTAAGCTGATTTTCCGTCCCCATAGCAACCAGCGCTGGTGGGCGAAGAAAGAAAAGTAACGGTGCCGAAAGGAAACGCAATGTCAAAACGGAGCGAACAGAGCAAAAACATACAGAAAGCAAAAAAAGGGGGTGGGGGGAGATGAGCGACAACAGATATGAGGAAACATCTGCTTAATCGAGTTATAATGGAAGCACCGTTAAAATAAAACAGAACAGGAATAAAAAAAAAGTATGAATAATGCACCAATGCACGTACAACCTTCATCGTACACCGTCACTCTGGTTGTGCTGTTGCCATAGTTCACGTTGGCTTCATTGCTGCAGTCGTTGCCGTCATAGTCGCTACCTATCGTCTGTATAGCTATCGCTATTATGGCTGGTACAAAACGCGTTCGATCAAATCGTCCTCCACAACATTTAATCATTGGAAAACTACAGGGCTGGGATGACGAAACGCGAATAACGAAGACACGCACAAGGGCTTCTAGTTTTCCAATGATTAAATGCCAAACTTGCCCGACTATCCATCTTGCACAATATTTACTTTTCCTTCATGCGTCCACTTTCGTATCTGAGTAAACCACCCATCTAGATTAGTTTTTTTCTTCTTGTAAACAGCACACCACTAAACGGCATACACTAGACACACTGGGACAAGAAAAGAGCATGATCATTTTGCTCGCGATGACAGAAATCTAATGCCCGAATGCAAACGTTTGCGCAAGAACGGAAAACCACAAAATACGCAGGCACCGAAATCGCGCGCAAGCACACACATTCCTCGACCGCGCGTGCCAAGTACATCATTCTTCTGCTCTCAACTTTCCCGCTGGGTTACTTCTCTATTTCACGCATGAACGTGGGAAATGCTCCAAATGTCTACGCAGTGCAGTGAGATGAGTAAACGCCGCACCGCTTGCGGCACATGAAAAAAGAAAAAGGAAAAAAAAAGAAGAGAGAGAGATTTAGAGGACGAGAAACTCACGTGGGCCGTTTTGTGTGAGCGGCATTTCCGCTTCGACCACACATTTAAACCCACCCTCTCTCTGTCTAGCTAGTTTCCTGAGCGCCCAAGAAGAAAAAAAAACGCGAGTGGACTGAAAGCATATTCCTGCACGGGTAATAGGTGGAAAACAGCAGCCCTAGGGGCACGTGCTAAGAATACTTGTCACGGATGTTCAGTGCCGGGGAACAATTCCGCCCTCTAGGCGAAAAAAAAGAAAAACTCCGCGCGTCTGCCCAGGAATCCTGCACTGCGGTCGGTAGGCGCGCCACCACCAGCTATGTTTTATGGGCTCATCTGACTTCAAGTTTACCTTTAAAAATAACTAGGTCAATGATGTGACGCCACAGTACACAGGCAAATCTCACTACATAAATATTTTTCAGTATAATGTCGTCTATGATGTGTCGCAAAAGCACATAGTTAAAAGTAAAAAATAACTTAAAAAATAACTGGGGGCAGGCGGATTCTTTGCGAAGCGCGATTGAATACATCCGCTAAGGCGCGAAAGATATACACATTACATTTGTTCCCCTTCACGGCGTGGTGACGTCTGTCGTCGCCTCGATGGATAGGGAAGACTGAGTTTCTATAGCTAATTAGCTGTCACATGTACTATATAGATATAGATCGAAGCATGCGGGAGATAGGCTTATCTATACTGTTACAACAGGCCACTGGCAGAGACAGCCGCGCCCTGGCACGACTTCGTGTCTGGTCACGTAGCGGGTGCTTATAAACTTGAGCTGCAGACAAAACGATGTGCTGTGTGATGTGTAGAGATGCGCTGTGTGACATGTGAGTTAAACACACACACACACACAAACACACACACACACACACACACACACACACACACACACACGCACACACACACACACACACACACACACACACACACGCACACGCACACACGCACACACGGGTATTTGTAGACCCAGAGAAGAGTACCTCTTCAAAAATTTTCAAAAAGGAAATGAACACAAACGACACTGTTTTAAACACTGTTCCTTTCCAAGATCAATATATTCAAATCAAATTCAATTAAATCAATCTTTTTGTAGACCCTGCGTTTCAGTAAAGGCTAAGGTGGAGTCAGCGCATGTGTCCTGCCTCCCTTGATCGCCTTTTAGCTCCTCGTTGTACGAACCTTTTCAAACATGAGTCAGTACCGAAGTCGCCACGTCGCTAAAATACAAATCAGTAGAAAAGCTTAAAAATGAGAAGTGACAAAGTCCGTGACCATAATAACGAACGCTGGACACACCGCTTTGCGACGCTACTCGCGTGTTTACACACACAGAGAGAGAAGCATCGTCCTCCTGATGATCCGGAACGCGTCGCGTACACGCTCCACGCCTGACGGGCATCCAATATAGCTCGAGCTCCGGAGCGCGCCAACCCCTTGCAGGGAGCGTGAAAGATACGGCCAATATTTTTTTTTTCTCTGGCATTCGTGCGCCAGATAGCGGCCTTCGGCTTGTGCCGTGACTCCCTCGCTCTATGCGAAGTCACGCACGCCCCAACTCCTTCGCGCTCAGCGTCTCGGTGGGAGACATTAATTACCCAGACGTAACCCGCAAGATTGATGGACGGGCCGCTTATAATGGCGAGAACAGCGACTCTCCATTGTGTTGCAACCGCGGACCGCCAGTTTGCACGCATCGCGAGCTTTCACCGTATAGTAGAAGAGCCGCAAGACCGTTTCCTTCTGCGTCTATAGCCTTGTTGTTTGCGTAATAGATTTCCGCGTGGTACTCTTCGGTCTTGAGCGCGGCGGGTATTACGAAGGCGGCGTAAGAGCTCCGGTAAACAGACGGTAAAGAAAAAAAATTGTGGCCAGGGCAAGGCGGAGGGAAGGGGAACGGGAGTTACACCGAAAGAGGACCGGTGCGGGCGCGCCTTGTGACGTCGCGTATATCAAGCTGTCGCCCACGTGAACGGATTTTCTTGCTAAGGCTGATCCACGTTTCGGTCAATCCGTCATTTTGCCCTTTGCGCCGAGAAAAGCTGCGCCGACCGGATATCGCGAAGGCGTTGATACGTATACAACCATTAGGTTCACACAGAAAACGCGCCGCTCCGTGTAGACCAGTTTTTTCTAGAGGCCGGAGCCGAGACGCACGTAGAGAAAGAAACGGCGTTGAGCTTTCCTCGAGGTTGAGACCAGTGTGCAACATATGGGGTTTACATCTCCTGCACGGTCGCTGCATAATCGATCACCTCCTTTCTTTCGCTTGTCGTCAACGGTGGACGTGTAAGCGCTGGCTTCTTTTTCAATCTTGCAGTAAGCATTCCCCGCCTTTCTTTTTCTCTTTCTCTCTCTTTCCTTCTCTCTTCTCTGCAGGTTGTGAGCTCAATGTTCCGCCCCGGCTGCCAGCACTGCGCTCGTTTCTTTGTGAAAGGTCGCTATCGTAACGGCTGCAACGACCTCTTCACTAAATGCACCATCTAGATCGTGGTGGTGGTGGGTTGTAGCAACAAGCGGGTTTAGCCTGGAGATCACGGCCGGCAATCGCTCAGCAGCTTCGGAACCGCTGAAGCGAGCTGATAACGAAAGCTTAAAGTCCCGCCTGCACTGCGGCTCTAAGTGGAAAAGTTTTCCCGCGTCGGGGGTCGACTTGACAACAATCGAAAGCCCTATAATAGGTAATGGCTGCCTTCGAAGGCGTCCAACATGGCACGCTACTGCTCGGTGCCGCAGTGCCGGACGCACACAACGTGGGCCTGTGTCAGCCTTCAGACGCACCAGCGGGACAATTAAAGAGCTGCGTGAAGATTGGATCGCGAAACTTAGGATCGGCAAGCAGCCATTGGCTAAAACTCGGTTATGCAGACGCTCGCCTGCGCGCGCTGCCCGGCTAATGTCCTGAAGCTTTGATGTATGAACATGTTGATGGTGGATAATGGCAAGTTCAGTGGAGTGTAAAGGAAACGGTAAGAGGCTCATTAAAAAAAAAAGCACTGCATATGCTCATATTTGTGTTAGCACCAAACAATGGATGTACTGGATTTAAAAAAGAAGCAGCTGGAAATTGCTCGCTGAGATGAACATTAAACATAGAGTGCGATGCCACTTGAGAAATAATGATAGTGAAACAACCAAGGATTAAGAAGAGTACAAAAAAAACAAGATAGAATCGTCGCGACAGCACATTACTAGTCGCAGTAGGCGTCGAAGTCCCTAGATATTACAAAATTATTTTTAAGTGCTCTGATAATGTCCACGCAACAATGGTTGCTTGTGTACAGTCAAATGCCCATATGCTGCCGCCTAAAGTCATGGCACGATGCGAAAACGCGCTCACAGCGAAAGCAAAACATTGTGCGCGGATATGCATGCAGACGAGTAGTCGGTCACTGCTAAGCAGTGTGATCGCTGCATTGACGCTTCAATCTGTTGTGCTCCACAGACAGCCCTCCGCACGAACATATTTCACATAGTTTGCTCTGCGCGAGTGCCTACCTTTCACGTAAGAAAACGGTTCAGGAAGCTCCACCACAGCGATGGAGCGCATTGGGCGAGCACTGTACGTATTAATGGATGGATGGATGGATGTTATGAGCGTCCCCTTTTGTACGGGGCGGTGGGTTGCTCCACCAAGCTCTTGCTATTATACTGCCTAATGTCCTACCTAGGTTAAACAATAAAGAAAGGAAAAAAAAGCACTATGAACTCCCACAACTAAATTTTCTCATCCCCTCTTGCGAACTGTGCTTTTGGACGCCTCCGTTGTTGTCGTTTCCTTAATTTCTTCCACCAATCCTCCAATCACCTTTTACTAATGCCTATTGCGGACATGTTTACTTTTCCACTGCTCTCGCTGAACCCAAGGGCTTCAAGGAGGCCAGTGGTGCCTAAATCGACCACTGGGTAGACGTCTTAACATTCTAATAAAACATGCTCCATATATTTTCCCTAGCTTTACCGCAGCAAGCACATGCTTCTTCTTCCTTCTTACATCTCGCTTTATAGCTGCGTGTTCTAAGGCATCCCGATCTCACTTCGAAAAGTAATGAGCTTCCCTTTGAGTTGTCATAAATTGTTTCTTTCCTGATTTCGTTTTTTCCTATTAAGTGGTCATCCATGGCAGGTTTCTTTTCCATTGCCGCCACCCATGATATTATTTCAGCCTCTTTGACTTTCCACTTGACCTTCTTTGTTGCTGTGTTGCCCACCCTACAGGCCGCATACTTGCTGGTAAGCTTCCTTGTCCTTTTCCTCCACTGTGAATCAATGTTTTTCAACCAATTAAAGCAACAGCGTTGAGTGCCCCCTGTCGCAGAAAATCCGGCGTCGGCGTCCAGCGTCGGACGGCAGCCCAGCAAAAATAATTTCAAACCACGCATACGCAACCACGCAGCCCCTCCATGTAGCGCAAGGAAGTTAATGAACCAATTGTATTTCCCAAGGTAAAATACGTCAGAAAAATCATAAAGTTCTACCTACGCGTATCCTACAGACATGATAGCGTCGGAATGTAATTTGAATGTACGAGAAAGCATAATTCTTTTATGCGGAAAGTGAAAAAGACGCAAACCCCTTTTTTCAGCGTTTCTATGCGCGCGCAAACCTCAAAAGCCATGAAGCGGCGCGCCCGGATCCTTGCAACAACTCCAGATGGTGCTCGCCTCCACAGCATCTCGGCCCACGCAAGAGGCCGCGTTTCTGCCAGAAAGCTCGCCTTCGTGCATAGAGTTCGCCGCCAGCGTTTTCCGGTTAACATTAATTACGGTTGCACAAACTGCAGCTGCCGGGAAGCGTCAGGAACAGTCAGGGATCTTTGAGTGCTATCGCGTTCCCCTTTTAAAGGCCAAGCTTAAGCGCTCTCTAAATTTTACAGCGAAGCTGTATACTTCTACCGTCCAAGGAAATTTTCGTGTCGTTGTAAGCAAAAAACTCCCCACACGTGGGCCGATCCCGTAGATAGTGCAATACCGGCCCGACCCGCGGCGGAGGTGAAGCAGCCGTTAAGCACTCCCCATACGTTGGCCGTTCCCGAAGCTAATACAATGCGGGGCCGACCCGCGGCGGAGGTGAAGCACACCCCATTCGTGGGCCGACCTGAAGACAGTGCAATGCCGGGCCGACCCGCGACGGAGTTGCAGTTCGTCATTAAGGGGCCCACATACACCGCTTCAATGGTCATCTTTTTTCACAGAGTGGAAGGGCAGTGAGACTTTTTTTTTTAGCGCCCACAGCCAAACCTATGAGGAGCGTGCCGCGTTATCCCTCACACTACGCAAGCGAGGCGCTTCCGACAGATGGCGACTCCGTAAGACCTCGCTGCCAATAGGGACGCCACGCTAAGGCCTCGGTTTCCCAACCACACTACACCTTTTGTATAATTTCGTTAAAAAAGTCTGTTCATTATACAGTTCGTGGACGTTTCGCATAAATTCTACACTGAATAGACTTTTTCTGCTTACTTGTACAAAAGCCTCAACTAAACAGCTCAGCTCAGTAAAAAACAGGAATCCGAAATAGTACGCAGCGCCCTCCTGAATAGTGTGAGAAGGGCCTAAGCCCCCACATAAAAATTTATATGTTAATTGCATGCAGAGTTCCATATTACACTGTGCCAGCAACAAACTACGTGCGCCGTTGAAACGCCCCGAATGGACAAAAGGGCATTCACCTACCTCTATCGAAATTCGACAAAGAGCTTTCATTAGATGCTGGCGCGCGAGATTACAAAGACATTTGGACTTTTCTCCTCCTTCATTTTCAAGCATAATGAAAAATAACTGAGAACGTCTCTTTCAAATGTAACAAGTCGACATCCAACCTATGCTAACTGTCGTATTTTGTTTATTTTATTTTTACTTCGAGCTCCGGAGACACCGACGTTTCTGTAAACTTGCGCAGATAAAATTGTTTCACAACCCTTTGAAGTCCTTGCAGAGAGCGAAGTTCTCCGAAACCTGCGAAACAAAACGCAGACATAGAAGAAAAAAAAATTATATGCATTCAAAGTAGATTCCTTAGGTATGCCGATCGTACGAATACCAGTCAACGGTCTTATGAGCCTTCTTGGAAGCAGTTTATGAGAGAGTGGTGATACTTTCCTTCGTGTTTACTGTTCGACACATGTATATCATAATATTTCATACCTTATTTTTTTCTACCTACCTCTTATTCGAAGAGTTTTATTAGAGATCCCTGTATCGAGACATGTTTCGCTCTTCCCAAAGGAACATTATTTCGCTTTACATTTGATGTTTCTAGATGAATCACTGTTACAAAGAACTAAGCGATTTCAAACATTTCACAAATGTGTAGCAAAGGTCACCAACATTTTTTAAAAAAAAGTTCGCGCGGGGGTGAGTGCTTCAATGCGCGTAGGCGCACCAAAAAAATTCTTTCCTTATTTATTTCGAAACATTCACGCGTTTAACCGGTATCCTGAAGCCAGTGCTGAAGCCTCACATGTACATTCTTGTTTTGTATACATGCACAGACGTCGGTTAACATTACATTTGAAAAGAAGACACAGAAAACGAAAAGTACGACGTGAAGCCTTGACAACGTCTTCACAAGGTTCTTAAAAGAAAACCTTTCATTTCTGTCTGCGCTGCCCCGCGACGGAAACGGGCTTCTCACAAGCCAGTGTTCTACTCTTGGCCATCGCTGATTGGTCAGCTTTCAAGGGGCATAAACCTCAAACCAAGAGCTATGCGGTCACGTTCATTTGCTCCGTAGCCTTGTGCCACTACTCGACGATTTCATTTCTAAGGTTGAACTGATGGCATTCAATTCCTCATCGCGCAAGATAGAACTGGCCGACATCGCGCGATAATCTATTACCAGCGGTATATTATGGACAGACACAATACATGTCGCGTCTCTCGTTTAATTTTTTCTGAGCTAGTTTGATCATGTGTACGCAGCTTCCTGGCCATCATATCGCGAAGTTAAAACACGCGTTCAATGTGCACTTGCACGCAGCCAGAAAACTAACTCTCACGCTGCCCCTTACGCCGCACTTAAAAGCTTTGGTTCAATTCCATCGCGCATTACAGCCGATAGTGAGCGCCCAATGTAAAAAATATCGCCGCTTGTCTCGTCGTTCGGTCATCCTTCTATATTTGGCACTCAAGACGAAAGTAGATTAATGAAGAGTAATGAGTAATGTAAAAACTCAGAGTAATGAAGCAACTGTCCCTGTTGCGTGTGCCCCCGCCCTCTCCACACCTCCCCCAACTCCACCTAAAAATTTTAGTTCTTTCCTTCGCAAGGGCGCACGCAGGCTTCATCGATCAACGTGCTTCTTCTGCTTTCGTATCTTTTGCCCTCGAGGTTGCCCCATCGTTCGGAGCCACCTCGGCGTCTCTACGTGACCCGTCGGTAGGCACGCCTGCGACCACTGCGCAGCTAGTGCAGAGACAGCAGTTGACCAACACACCCTCCTACTTACAAGGCCGCTCACTCACTCGACCGTCCCGCTCACTCGACCGAGGAGCAACGAGAGAAATTGCACTGCTAATAGCATCTCCTACGCAGCAGCCGGAGCAGAGCCTCTTGGTATGATATGAGCAGGAAACAGCAATCACAACCCGACAAGCACTGGCCCAGAAGGCAAACTCTCGGACGAAGCAATGACCACAGTGTGAGAGGTGAGGGGTATCAGACTACGCAGCGTAGCCTTGTACCAGCACGCTTGAGTCTTCGTCGCAGGGCTGAGAACCCCTCCATCACGTGCCTGCACCAGTGCTCCAGAGCTTCTAGAAGTCAACGGCCCGCCGCAGCACGTGCTGCAATCGCTCCACGGGTCACCGTCTCCGCGGTCGAAGGGATCTCGAGGGTCGCCATACTGCTGGCGTCAGCATGCTACGCCAGCTCAGAAATCACCGCCCGCACTGCCATCCACACCAGGCGTCCTTTCAATCACGTCGTGCCGGCGTCGTATACTTCGTTTGTTTCCTTTTTCTGTTTATGTTTCATTTCCACGACGACTAGGTCGCGAAAAGGACAACTGGGAATAAGAGCTTTAGCACACTCAGTCTCAATAAAACAGTGCAGCGTAATCAAACATAAGTCAGATGTCAAAAAAGCATGACAGCTAGCAGTGTGCGGCATTCTAGCTGCATACATTAATGCATAAGTTCGTAAGTGCCTCGAGCGGCCAGTCGAGCGGCAATCTTGCGTGTATTCGCGGGCTTCTTTAACGCTCGGAAAACACTTTTACGTAGCACGTATTGTGCAAGAGAAAGCTGTATCGGGAGTTTTTCACGTTGCTCTACAATTCCCTCATTGATAGTTTTCACCCAATTATAATGTTTGAGAAGTTGATTGATTCATCAGGACTAATTATGTAATTAGACGGAAGGCAAGGAATAATCTGAGTATCACCAAGCCACGGCAAACAACATTACTATGTTCTGTTGAGCTACGTGGCATTTGCATATTTTTAAATCTTGGTGCACGATAGTTGGGACACCCTGAATATAGCCATATCATAAGAAGCCAACAAACAATGACACCCAGGGCAATATAGAGGAAATTATCTACAGTTCTTAATTGGATTAAAGAAATGATAAATAAATAGAAATGAAATCCGATGAAAAAAAAAAATAAAGAGAAACCAGCATGTCAAAATTAATCTCGTACCCTCACCGTCCACTGCGGCGTCTTTCGTAGCCCTAGCGTATTTTTGTTTCTTCTGACCTTAAACTTCATTCATCAATCAATCAACACTCCCCTTGAAAGCAAAATCAACATGCCGGTGCGTGTGTGTCGCGAAAAGGACAAATGCGCCAAACACGTGCAAACACAAAGACAAACACGTGCGCACCATTTTGCATTTTACGCGCGGCTCCGTCTTGGTCGACCAACGTGCTTTTGCGAGGTTCGTTCGTATACGATCAAAGCTTTACTGCACGACTTCTTCAGAGAAGCACAACGGGCGGGAGAATTCGGCTTCTTGACGAATACACAAAAGGAAAGGATCAGAGAGGGACGCACACACGCGCGCACGCTGGCACTGCATAGCTGATTTGCATAAGAAAGGCCACAAGGTCCGGAAGCGATTGCATGCATCAATAGTCCCAGTGAAGTGCATCTCCTAGTCACTGTAGAATGGTAACGGCAAGGCTATCTAAGTCTACAGAATCTTGCATTTCGTCTATGTATTGATCATCGTATGGCGGAGTTCCTCGGTATTAGCAAAACGTAGACATTGACAAGGTGTAGCGAATGAATGCTTGACTCAATGTGTAATGAAGAAGCTGCTCCATTGGAGCGATGGGAGGAAGGGGCAGAAAGATATGCTGACGTTGGTCACAAAATGGAGACGCTAGCCGCAGCTTTACTGGCGAGTCCTGATGCAGGGTGAAAGGTGAGATGTTACACATGAGGATCACACAGACATAAGACTTGGCGCATACGCGCATCGACACGCGCATACACATAAAGATGGATGGAATGGGTGGATAAATACTATGAGCGTTCCCTTTGAAACGGGGTGGACGGATGCGCCACCAAGCTTTTGTTCTTATTTTACCTTAGGTCCTATCCATCCTTTTTATAGGTAGGACAAAGAAATGTCATCAGCGCACGCTGGAGAAGCGCGACAGACATCCCCTTACGAAACCAAAATTCTTGGACCCTGGTCCCAGCCGACGTCAGCCTGAATTGTTCTAAAAGCGCTAAGGAGCTTTTAAAAGCATCGGGACTGATTAAAAAATTATTGTCGCTGTCAGATGCATTCACTGTATTCGTGCGGAATGATTCCCCCCGATCTCCTGCTGTCTCGTTCTCATATTTTCCCATCCTACAGATCACAGCCGTCAGCCGGAACATTAATCTGGTTAACCTAA
The DNA here is from genome assembly GCF_038994185.2 of Dermacentor albipictus. Taxonomy (NCBI): domain Eukaryota; kingdom Metazoa; phylum Arthropoda; class Arachnida; order Ixodida; family Ixodidae; genus Dermacentor; species Dermacentor albipictus. Next base: position 152,562,741 of record NC_091825.1, on the reverse strand, counting down.
CTACCCTTCGTTTCTTGTTTTCTTTATCTCTCCATCTGTCTAAATATGTTTGTCTGTAAAATCTCGTTGAGACGTGCCACTCACTGAAAACAAGAAGTGACTTCGCGACACGCGACGCGCAGGCACTACTTCTACAGAGTCATAAAGTGATCCGCTCATTTCTAGGACAAAAAATAAAAATAAGAAAAAAATATACTACAGAAAGAAACATAGAAATACGATAAGAAAACATGTCGCGCAAGTCGACCGACCATATCATAACAAGGCTGAGCTCGAGAAACCAAGGTGAAGGAGACGACGTATTCTTTTTTTGCGCGGTTGCCGTTCTCTCTGAGATCAATCCCTCCAATATTTGCTGAGAGCGAGCCGTAAGTCCCCCGAAAAGCGGACGTGCAGTCACGCTGTTAAAGCCCGCTTAAAGTGCGCAAAAGTGCAACAAAAAGCGAGAGTAATCTTTCCCACTTTGTGAGCGCTGATGTTAAGGGATGAACTGCGGAAGAGTTCACGAACTTCCTCCGCTTAGGTTTCACATGGCCTACACGTAGCACGACGACGACGACAATAACAGTAACAACAACGACAACAACAATAACAACGACAACGACAACAATAACAACAACAACAACAATAATAATAATAAAAGCCAACTGTTATCCTAATTTACGATGGCCTAAGATGGCGCCCTAACTAAATGCTGTTCGTGCCCAAGTTTTATCTCTTTGAGTGAAAAAAAAATCTTAGTTAAACAAGGTTACAGTGGGTGAGACCGTAGAGGAGATCTGCTTTTGCATCTCCCTACTAAGCACGATAGGCCCAGCGAGAAACCGAGTTTGAGTCGCGAAATGGAAACCACGCTGCCGTTGCAGGCTGCGCGCGGGTCGTTTCCACGCGAGATATCGTCAGGGGATTATTCGTTTTGGCTGCGCGAAGATCTTCAAGGGACAACAAAGAGAAAAATGATTACCACTGCATTAGTAAACTATCGTTCTAAAGCACGAAAAAGACGAAATTCCCGTAAGAGGAGGCTTGGTAAGTAAACAAAGGCGCAAGAACGAAATACTCATGACCACGCCATCTTGATGTTCCTGCCCCCTATCGCCGCGACGGCAAGAATTTAGCCAATTTAGTTGATTTGTTATCGATAAAGATGGCCTATACATGGTATTATAAAAAAAAGAAAACACTGACTTTCACAAATTTCAAGCCTCAGCGGTTCAAACACGATAAGATACAGTGAAATGCTTGAGGTCGCTGTTACGTACCCACGCTGAAGCTTCAGCACGAAATTCAAAAATTAAAAGCTTTGTCTTTTTTGTATGACCTCTCCCAATCAATATCTTACCACGAAATTAACAAAAATAGGGTTTTCACAGAATAATTCGTGAGTCTAAACGAACTTATTGTTTCCGTTAAGCCTTCCTTTAAGCATGGATAGAGAAAACTTCAACGAGAATGTCAACGAAGTCGGGGCATATGTTGCCGAGGATTGCTAGAGCGACACGCGTACTTGAGCAAATTGGGACAGTGCCGCCCTGTCGCTACGTGGCAGTGTTGGCTATTGTGAGTCTGCAGCCGGATCAGACCCACAATGGAAGTTTGCAGGCAGTGATTAAGTGCACACAGTCGCGGAATATAATTTATATGCACAGAAAGGAATGCATGCAGCGTCAACGCACACAACAACGAAATTACGAGACTACAGAGCCGAAGTTCTTAAAGACTGTGAAGCCAAAATTAAACACAAGCTGAAATACCCCTTCTGTGGAAGAGCGTTAGTATCCGTGAATTATTTCCTAGCCGATTCAGTACAACGAGTAATTCGACCAAGATATTACAAAGGACACATCAGCACCTCTCTCCAGTGTACTGATGACAGCGGCGCAGCTCCGCGGTCTTCGAATGACCTCAGAGTATCTCACTCCTAGGTCGACAATGCTGCAGAAAGGTCCGCTTTTCCTGCCGCACATGTTGCCGGCATGAGGAGCCTGCCTCCCAAACGTGCCTCGCAAAACAACGTCCACGCATTCGCACTGTCGCTTTCGATTCTCTGCCGCGTAAACCTACAGGGTACATTTTGGCAAAACAGTTCAGCGAAATCCCGCAAGGTGCCGCAACGTTCATGAAAAGGAAAATTATCATCTGTCCAACTGTAGCACAAAGCGACAAGAATACAAACTCGCATGGGTTTTCTTTGCAGCTTTGTTATCCACCGCGGTGGCTTAGCGGCTATGGTATTGAGCTGCTGAGCACGAGGTCGCGGGATCAAATCTTGGCTGCAGCGGCCGCATTTAGACGGGCGCGAAATGCGAAAAACGCCGTGTCAAATGGAGTGGGGGCACGTTAAAGATTCCCTGGTGGTCAAAATTAATCCGGGGTCCTTTCCTACACAGTGTGCCTCATAATCAAATCGTTGTTTTGGCATGTAAAACCCCAGATTTTATTCCTTCCTTGTGTTACAGTTGGGTATAGGATGGCTATTTTTATTTTCAGGATAAATCTGGCGAGGAGGGGCAGTTTTACGACGGAAGCAAACCTGACCTGACAAAGCAGGTGTGAGCCTCTCCAGTTTCTCCAGATGTGAGCCTCTCCAGATGGTTTGATGCCTAAACCACCGTTCGGTATTGTTCATTTCCTCTTTCCCATATATATCTCTCTCTTTCCCCAAAGCAAAATATTTGCTTCCCACTGGCACAATGTTTATGTTGTCTGCCCGACATATAAATCCCGGCCGGTGTTTCACTCGGCCTCGGGTCTGTTTTTAGCCCACGTGGAGAGTCACGGTCTAGTTCTGCTCCTCTTTACCGGCTATATTGATAAATTTCCGTGTTGACGCTGCTCGAAGCAGCCATCTGGTGTGCCGTGATTTGTTTTCTTTGCTTTCAGTCCGGGAACGAGCGGCGAACGGTCACCTAGTGATCAGTTTCGTTGTCTAGTGTAAACAGCCCAAGAAAACGGAGAAGGCTTCCGCCATTAGCCGCTCTGCTGCCCAAGCCACGCGCCCGTTTCTCGATTCTTGCTTTCGCCCGCACACACTTTGTGCGCGTACTACACCTGCTTATTCAGCATAATCGATGACAAGAACAAAGGAGATGGTGAAGCTGTGTGCTCTTTGCGAAACTGCTCGAGGACATGCTTCTACGCGACATGTTTTGCGCAGGAACTATGTAATCTGGCCTGGAAAACCGTAATCCAGTAGAAGATACAATTTGCTAGAGGAAAGGGAGATAGGTCGATTCGAGCGAAGGCGCCACTAGCCTGATGTTCCGCATATCACTTCACAATCACACCTCTCGCACCCTGCGCACGCAATGCTACCACTGCATGCTGAAATGCATTCATTAAAAAAACTAAATTATCGGGTTTCACGTGCCAAAACTACGATCTGATTATGAGGCACGCCGTAGTAAAGGACTCCGGAAGTCTGGACCACCGGGGGCTCTTTAAGATGCACCTATATCGAAGTACACGGGTGTTTTCGCATTTCGCCCCCACCGAAATGCGGCCGCCGTGGCCGGGATTCGATCCCACGACCTCTTGCTTAGCAGCTCTACACCATAGCCCCTAAGCAACCACGTGGAGTGACGGGCTTTCCTTGACGCGTAAGGTTCCTCAACGGCTATCCTGTCGACGCTCTGCAGACTACGTGAAAACGCCGACGGCAAGCAGGCACATGCCCACACACTGTTTTCCGTAATTCCTTGCTTTCTGGGCTTCTCAGAATTTTGCAAATTAGTGCGCGCCTATTCTGCAGCGAAGAATTCGTATCAATTTTCGTTTCGTGTGTTATAGGCCACAAGGAAACGACAGGACTTGTCAATGTTCTTTGATACATTATCCAGGCAACGGACGCCATCGCCACCAGGCCCCATTTTCTCAGAAAAAGGGGCGACTAAAAGACATTGTGGAGACGGTCCCGCAAGGGGTGGTCTGCATGCCTAGAGCCTCGCCGCCACCCCCGGCTTGACCCCCTCCGCTGACCGCAGGCATCTGCCTCCGGCTCGAGCCCGGCGTTTAACGACCCTAGCTGTGTACGGTAGCCTGTGTCGTTGACGGATTAAGACTGCGTTTCAAGGAGGGACGTCGTGTTTCTGTTTTGCTCCCCCAAAGCGCCCTTTTTTGCGGCGCGGGAGCCGCTTGGGTCGAGTGTACGCGTGTGCCTGGCTTTGAGTCCACAGTGGCACGTTCGCGGGCCGCTGTCGACCTGAGCTATTTTTTATAACCAAGTGCGCGCTTGGGCAGCTGACTGCGCGGTCGAGAACGTTTACAATTATTTACCTTCCTCGGATATATGCGCTACAATGGAAAATGATTGTCGCGCTCCTGCTAACAGATAAGAATGCTCGAATACTTCACCGCAATGATCAATATTGAACGTTCGTTACATAACAAAACTTTTATTATTAAGGCGAAAGCCTTAGATAGCTCATGGGTCCGACGACCGTCCGGCGTTACGGGACCAAAAATTCCAGCGCATGCGCCAGTAATACATCACTTCCTTTGTCAACAAAATATCTCGGTTATCTCTGCTCGAGTTGAAAGGCCTACCTAATATATAATCAGCGTTGCCACAAGATAACCGCGTGTGATTTTCCCGGTTTTGTTCATATTTGACGAGCAATGTACACATGCCTTATGACGTTTGAGGAGCATAAGTACGCATGGGAGAACTGGAAATAAACCTGTTGCTGAAAGTTAGAACTGCGTGTTTGTCCAATTTGCCTTTCCGCGTCCCTCTCATGTCGCCTGCGCTACAAGAAAGTAGAAGCCACCATTTATACAAGCACATGTAGGTATACCTTCGTCGATTACAGTGTTAAAAAAATCATTCAATGAACCTGCATATGTGTCTTAATAGTCTTGATACACTTGCTACGATCGTTCTAGCGTAGCATTAACTACACAAAACCAGTGGCAATGTCTAGGCTACCGAAGAAGAGAACAAGAGAAAACAAGTAATAGCAAGCTTTCGCTTTCAACCTCTTTAGCGTATGCAAACGTGACTGCCAACTTTTTTTTTTTTTCCAGTGTACTGTGTTAGTAATGCGCATTGGTACACGTTTGAAGTCATGATGCACGGTTTCTTCGCTAATGCACTTATTAGCCTCCGAAACTTTCGGTCTTCTTCTTTACTTGGCAGCGCAATGACGTTGTGATGTAAGACGCGCACAGGCGCACTCTGCCGTTGTTCAATAAAGGTTTCTATTCACTTACGTCTCCCCCCCCCCCCCCGGCTTCGTTTTCCTTTCTTTTTTTTGTTTTGTTTTGTTGTTAATTCCAGAAGAGGTTAGTCGCCTCTGTGCTGTTATCATTGATCAATGACTAAATATCCTCGTGCAAGCTCGACAATTTGCGTTGACAAGGTTCTACTGTTCCTTCTGTCACCGCGTGCGAACATACGATTAAATGTCAGGTCAGAGAAGCTGAAGTAAAGCAGAATCAGACGTAATATATTGCAGCCAAAAAGTACAGACAACTAAGAAGTAGAAAAAAGTGCACGGCCAAATGTGTTGGACAACTTCATTGCCAAAGCTGTCGCATTGTCCACTGAAACACTATTTCGTGATGCGCTTGGTTTGCCTTTTTGCCCAGACAAACCACTTTTTCCAACACATTTAGCCGCACTGAAATTGTGAATGTAGCTTTGTTGACGATGACACATGACACGTTATTCTAGAATTCCTGCACCATGACACACCAAGATGGCGACTTGAATCATCATTAATGACATTATAGACCGTAAACCTCTTAGGTTGAAAAAATTATTAGGGCCGTGGCCAACAAAAGCAACGAGAAAGCTCAATTTAGTAGCATTAAGAAATTTTCCATACCCGCCGTGGTTGCTCAGTGGCTATGGTGTTGGGCTGCTGAGCACGAGGTCGCGGGATCGAATCCCGGCCACGGCGGCCGCATTTCGATGGGGGCGAAATGCGAAAACACCCGTGTGCTTAGATTTAGGTGCACGTTAAAGAACCCCAGGTGGTCAAAATTTCCGGAGTCCTCGACTACGGCGTGCCTCATAATCAGAAAGTGGTTTTGGCACGTAAAACCCCAAATATTAAAAAAAAATTAAAAGAAATTTTGCGGAAGACACCGGCGTTATTGGTCTTTATTAACGATCGAAAAAAAAGTTTATAATATATTTCTTTATTTTTATTGTGAAAGTATATATGTGATATTGTTGCAGTTATGCATCATCGTTGCTGGAGTGTTTGTTTGTTATGTGACACCGTTGTTGGTATTATTGCTTTAAGTGCGTGTTTGTGATGTCGTCCTGCTATACTGACTTCTATGTGACAACGCAAGCTTGTTATAACTATGTTGTAGATCGTTTAAACCTTTCACGTTGCGACTGTACTTTGTATGTAGAATATATTCAAGAGCCAAGGGGCAACCGGCGCCAGATTTTCCGTGAACATTTTTTTATCTCAAGTTAATAATAACAAAAATATCAGTGACCATCTATCAGTAAATACGAGAGAAACGCGTTAGCATTACATCGCACCGCTTTGCGGTCCCGAATGTATGATTTAAGTAAACCACGTTCTGACGGTGGTACGGAGCAGACCACAGTCATTTGCATTATACATGGCGTCCCAGCTATGTTTAGTCACGTTGGTCAACGAGAAAAAAAAATTAAGAACACTCTGCCCGGTGCGACTTTACGACCTATGTAAGGTTCTCAGTCCAACAGCTGACGAATGAACACCGTAAGTCTTATAACTGTATCTTGTGAGGTATTTTTTGTATAACTCTTTCTTTTTTTCGTCGAACAGCTTGGCAAGTGTCAGTTGAAACACGTGGTGTACGTGTGTATAGAAGGTGTCCCAACTATCGTGCACTAGGATTTAAAGTATGCAAATTATACGTAGCTGGATAGAACCAAGGTAATGTTGTTTCCCGTCGCTTGGAGATACTAAATTATTATTTTTTTCATTCCGTCTAATTAGATCATTAGTCTTAATTAATTATTGAAATTCTGAAATATTATAATTAGATGAAAAGTGTCAATAAGAAAGTTGCGGAGCAAAGCGATAAAACTACAGATACAGCTTTCCGTTTCTCAATACGTGCTACATAAAAGTGTTTTGCCGAGTGCGGCAAGAGACTTGATATATATATATATATATATATATATATATATATATATATATATATATATATATGCGCCTTTAGCGGCCGTTTCTGCGGGGGACCGATGAAGCCGGGAGCGCTTGAGAAAGTGCACGCAGCCCGTCGCTAGGCAGGTAGGGCACGGTGCTCACGCGGTCGCTCAGGATGCGCTGAGGAGAGAAATGGGAGACGCGCGCTACAACCAGCAAGAAAGGAAGAATCACGCAAGTCTCATATAGTGGGGGAAACGCTAGTAAGGCCGGAGAGTCGCGGATACGGCCCGCTGTACCAAGCCCATCAGCGACTACTCAAAACGAAGGGGTGGAAAAAAAGAGAGTAAAATGACAAGGTGGCGAATAAGCCTAGAAGAGAGAAGAAGTGTATGAAAGGCATGCACGCAAAGCAAGAAAAACGGCTGAAAAAAAAAGGAACGCACGACGTTGAAGCCACGCGAGTGTCACGTTGCGGGACACGGGCGAACGGAAGGCGAGGAGTGCCACTACGCGAATGAAAAAAAAATAATAAAATAAAAACGGGAGCCAGATAACAGGAGGGGATTCGAGATGGAAGGCAATAAATGGCGACCACGCCGGCACAGTGTAGCCGTCGCAGAGGCTGCGGCGAGCGAGACGACGAGGCCGCTGCGGCGCAGCCTCGCCCGGGCAACCGTCATCCGCAGGCTCCGTCGGCGCGCGGCTTTGCGCCCGCCGCCGGCTTCGGGAGCAGCGGGCGCAAGGCCGAGCGCCGGCCGACGGCGTGGGCGCGTGCCGGCGGCCTGTCGCGGACGCGAGGGCTACGCGGAAGCGAGGACCACGCGCGCGCAGGATGGCCGGCGGAGCCCTGTCGACACGCATCGGTCGAGTTGCGAGGTCGCCGTTTCTTTCGTTCTTCTTTTCCTTTCTTTCTTTTTTTTTTTTACGTCGTCATTGCGGTTGAATATTTCGGGAGACTGTGGGGCGAATGGTAGCACCTACACTTCGCGTCACGAAAACTAAAAAAAAAAGTATATAGCACTAGAGCAATGCCACCTCTGCATCGCACGTAGTGCGCATCCTGATGATTACAACGGATGTCAGGAGAGCGATACCGCTTGTCTGAATTTGGACACGTCAAATTTGGTAGGGAGAGTGCAGTAGAGACAAAAATTTTCTAGAGGTCTCCCGCAGGTTTCCGCTTCACGGGGCCTACATCGTCGCCCGACACGTTGCAACATAGGAAACATAGGGCATTCCACATAAATAGAGTGGAAATGTACGTAGAGCCAATGTACTATATACAAGCGGACAGTGGATGTGCTAGTTGCCAGATCTGTTCTCTACGGAGTTACGCAACGAAACAACAAACACTACCCCACACCGCAACAAGTATACCCCTCCAGGACCAGCTTAACACTTTTACCTCACCAAACTCACGTCTACGGCTATTTCTGCCGTTTTAAAGCACACTGCTTTCTTTGTTCCTTTCGCTCGTTTTCGCACTAGAACGAACGTGTTCGTAGTCGAACACGAACTGTAATTACAGCCGCTTTTTGGAACACAGCTGCTGTCGAGATACAGCTTTGCGACGCCTGAAGGTTTAGATGCTGTGATCGGTGGAGGCGCTGCGTCAGGTTTCTCCACATATATATATATATATATATATATATATATATATATATATATATATATATATATATATATATATATATATATATATATATATATATATATATATATATATATATATGTGTGTGTGTGTGTGTGTGTGTTGACGTCTAGTCCGTGTTCTCGAATTGTATTCGTATTGCCCATTTGTGTAATACGTATTTCAATCCCACATACTCAAAAAAATTATTGGCGATACAGCTTCTGCGGTTGTTTAGCTTGGTTCAAAATCAAAGAGTTCTAACGATTTTTTTTCCCCAACAACATTTTACTAGCTGCGGGAAGTAAAAGCCAATGCGTGGTAATTGCTAAATAGTCCGATGCTCAACCAACATTTGCTAACTTACTTTCAGATACATCTTATTAAGGAAACCTGGTGACATGATTATAGCTGGTAACAGATAACCATACATCAGTGCACCATCAATGATGCTGACAAAGAGAGAGAGAGGGTCTACATGCGGGAGCTTAAGCTATACACTTACGAAACGGAATCGTCGAAGTGACAAGCGGGAAACTTTTCGAATTTATTTTTTCTTCGATTTCCGATATCATGTGCCGAATCATTTATTATCCCTTGCGGCGTCACCGACGTACCGGTACGTTTTCTTTCTCCTTTTATTCCCTTTAACCCTTTCCCCAGCACAGGATAGCCAGCCGGTACTTACACTGGCTAACCTCCCCGTCTTTCGTCCTCTTTGTCTCTCTCTCTCTCTCCTTCTGTACCGCCATGTTCCTTTCGATATTCCTTTTGTCAGATAGGAATGTGAGGACCACACTAAGAAAGCATTTGCCATAATTAATATTTATTTTCTTTTCTATTTGCACAACCAATAATAAAGCGTCGTATTCGTTTTATTATACCCGATAAATAATCCCGACGCTGGGAGTGTGTCACTTCCGAAATTACCCCACACTGACAGGGTTAAACATCACACTGTTAGACAAGGAGAGTGCCGTATGTCTTCCTTCTCGGTGTATATGCACTCATTTACTTCCGAAAATAATAACACAATGTTCATTCAACGAGCTCAGGTACAAACTATTCCCTTTCATTCTTGTTTTCCTTCTATATGTGATATTTAGGATAGGCTGGCGCCTTTTCCTTCGGAGCTCGTGTTGCATCTTGTGAACAGAATTTGCTCAGTACTAAAAGCATGTAATTTGGCAGCAATGACGAGACTAGCACTTCTTCCAGATGTGACATACGACGTCGCTTAGCAAGCAACCTGAAACTGAAGAACGATTCTTCAAATACTGCAGAAATTATGCTCAAAACAACGATCAACTCCATTTTCTGGAACTCAATTCCTAAATCTTGTATTCCCAGTTCCAGTTCAATCTTCTACAATGCTTATCGCGGCATTACGCAATTGCACGAATGCCTATTCCTTCCTTGCTGAAATTTCCGATAGTCCCGTACTTGAAATGCACACGTGCAAACACTCAGCGAGTGTCCTCCCTTCAGTAAGCATAAAACGGCGCTCTCACCAGATAACCGTCCTCACATAGAAACCAGAATATTCGGACAATACAATTGTCGCCGAGGTCACCGAGACTACCAGAAAGACGGTGGTCATTGTCAAGTACCTCACCGCTAGTGCGCGGACATGCTGTTATTTTCAAAGCCTCGTTTATTTTTCTCTTTATCTTTCCATTACTTTTTTTCCTTATCTCGTCCTCAATTTCAAGCCCAAAGACAGTATTTGTCCGACACATTGAGGAAACTAGACGATCGTCCTCTGAGTGAACAGACAATATGAGAGCACCGTCCCGACCGATCATCGGCTCAGAAGGCAGTGAAGGCACTTTTGTGTTTTCTCAGAACTTCTGGTTTGCTCGAGCGACTTTAACTGAAGTGCTGTTCGTACACGTACCTACACCTTCTCTCTCCCTTCTTTCTCTTCCCCTTCTCCCTTCCCCCAGTGTAGGGTAGCCAACCAGACTATTGACTGGTTAACATCCCTGCCTTCCTGTATTCTCTCTCTCTCTCTCTCTCTTTTTCCTTATCTCAGTGCACAATGGTCAACCGGCGAATTAGTCTATAGCCTCTCACCTGCCATTTTTCGCTCGCTCTCTCTGGGATGGTTGCCACAACGCACGGTTTATTGCTTTGCGATTCCACTTGTTTCTGCTTCCAAAAACCCTCATTTACAAACCACAACGCAAGTGAGACCACTCGCAGTTCTCAGTTATAAATGTACCATCGGGGTCTTACGTACGTTCCGAAAGGGAGCCTACACGGTGCGTTATTCTGGTAACACTCCAACGTCACGTGACCGCTTCTAAACTGAGTATAGCTGGTGCGCGTGTTGTACTCCTCTGTGCGGCGCACAGGCAAGACAATCAGTCACGATGGACAAATTGCGGCAATTTTTCGACGTCTGACCTCCAGGAGACAAAGGAGCACTGTGCCCTGAAGCACGGAAATCGAGACGCTAAGCGACGTCGTAACACGACTCCAGCGAAAGAGGGCAGCCTGGTGCCTAGTAATATAATGGCAAGCAGAGCAGACGCCTGGGAATTCATTCCACTCATTAATTCAGGAAAAAGAAAAAAAGAAAAGGAATGCTTATGTGGCCGGCTGAAATATTGCTTCAAGAGCGGCACTTTTTGTCCTAGTTGCAGAAACAAGTCGAACAAAGCGCGATACTATTTATTTTGATATCGCTGTCGCAAATGACCTTTCTTCCATTGTCTGGGGCCGCCGTCCGCGTCGGCAATTAGGTCCGGCCGCCATTTCCGCCGCTCTTTTGCCGTGCGGCTCGCAGACAAGGCGCTTTGTCCTTGGTCGGACGCTGGGCGAATTGTTTCCGGCAAGGCGGCCGCTGCTTCAGTGGCTTCGTTCTGCGGCTGACCGTTGATTTCAGCGCTGCCTGAGGTCGCTGTATTCGCGCAGTCTCCGTTATGCAGCCGACACTGGGACGACGCGATCCCTAACGACTCCCGGTGACACATTTCCTCTGTTTCTGCTGACGTGAACCCCTGTCGTCACATAATGGACGGATAAGCGAGGCATCCGCGTTAACACCGAGCACCCACAACGGAAGGGTGCGGTAAACTTTCAATCTTGTCCACTTTTGAAGTCCATACACCGAGAGCGCAATTTTAGTGAAGTAAAATCCCAATCAAGGTCTGCGGAGATAACAGGCCTATACGAGGGTGTGCTGATAAGTATTGAGCCATATCCGGAAAAAAACTGAGTTGAGTAGCTGTAAATTGCAGGCTGTATTGGTCACATTACTGATATTCAATGGTGCAAAAATAACTTATAGCTATCCTCTTAGCTTGTCTTTCTTTTTCAGCTCTAAAGTGAACATGACAGTAGATCCATAAATGTTCAGTGTGGAAGAGCACACGACCATAGTTAGGTTCCTGTTTCTCCGAGGGAAGCGCGCGAAGCAGATCCACAACTAAACGCCACAAACTTTCGGCGACACTGGGCCCTTCTGATGCTTCCATTAAACGTTGTGTTCGCCATCTCAAAACTGGCCATTTCGGCGTTGAAAGAGAGGAACCCAGTGGATGGCCATTTTCTGTGGATTTCAGAGAAAAGTGGATTTCACAATTTTTAACAACTGAACAAAAGAGGATACGTGTGGAAACATCGGTGGCTGCTTTGTAACACTTTGCATAATAATAAGTCAGAGTTCCTGGACAAATTGGTAACTATTGATGAGACATGGATCTGCTGTTATGATCCCGAGAGAAAGGAGCAGGCTGAGGGGCGGAGGCACATTTATTCTCCCAGCCTAAGGAAGCTTCACATACAAAAGTCGGCGCAGAAGCAAATGGCAACAATTTTTTTTTAGATAAAACATGTTCTGCTGGTGAACTACCTCCAACAGAATACAACTGTTCTAATTGACTAAATCGAGGAATGCTCAAAAAAGGTGACATCTTGCTGCATCACAATGTCTCATTAACACTGCAGCTGAGACAATGATAAAATTGACCTCCTCAGAATTTCAAGTGATATCCCATGCACCGTGTTCACCCGACCTGGCTTCCTTCTATCATTTCCTTCCCAATCTTAAAAAGGGACAAAAATGCAATAGGACAATGACGCGGGAGTGCTCTGGAGGTAACTAATGCTGCAAATGAGTCGTTATACCAGCAGACGAAATAATTTTATTCGCAGCGAAGCTGCAGAACAGATGTCTCAAGTGCATTGATTTCCCGAGGGAATATGTAAATAGTGTGGCAGTTACAACTTCCTAGCTCAATTCTCTTTGTTTTTCTTTCCGGGAAACACTCAATACTTGTCAGCACGCGTTCGTGGTAGTAATCCAGGCTTAGAAGTTTATTATGTCCGAGCAGTGCTCTTATGACATTCGGGGAGGAGGACATGTTCGGCTAGTTGGGATTTACTTAATCACATAGTGTTGCGCAAAAGCGCAACCGCAAAGAAAAATACCGAGACGCACGTCACAGGCGCAGTGACGAGTCAAAGTCGATGTTTATCTCCTTGTGGTTGTGTCACTGCGCGGCATTAGGTCCTAAATTAAGAGGAGGAGTCCGCCAGCCGTTCCTCCATAGACCCGCAGGTCTGTATCGCAGGATGGAGAGTTTCCTATACAAAAATTACTCGAGGGAACCCCCGCACCCCTTTTCTATTTCTTCTTCTATATTTTTTTTCACTTAGAAAGACTAGTAGGTCGCTATGTTTAGGAACAACAGTTGCGAAGAGCGCAAACAACAAGAACCGGCAAGGAGATCGAACCCGGGCGTACAAATACAGCCTCGAAGAGCACTCGCAAAACTTTTCATTCCGGAATTAAATCACGCTTATGTTGCACCATCCACCTTCTTCCGCTACTCCGAAGAACACTCCGAAATTATTTCTTCCTTTTCTTTTAATATTTCTGGAGTGGGGGGGTGGGGGGATAAAATAAACTTAGAGTGAAAAACAACGATGTCATCGGAAATTGCACACAGACATACGAGGAACGACGCCTTTAGCGTTATTTCAATTTCATTTTTGTACAGATGGTATCTTTCTTTACAGGACCTACTTTTCCAACCACTAGTTTCCCTTCTCTCGAAGTTGTTTTATTATTACTACTCTTTATATTTTCGTTATTACTTTTGTTATTAAACGTTCGTGCAAGCCGCCCCCGGCGTACTTATAACGCGATACTTAGCAGAAAACGATACATTTAAAAGTCGCGAGTCATTTGAAGCCAGAAAATAAGGACGATTCTTTAGGGAAACCCTTGAACTACCCGTCATTCACACGCCATGCCTGCAGCTCCCGTAGTAGATGCTAGGGCAGGAGTGCCCTCTAGTAACTTTTCGCAGGAAACTCGGTTACCGTGCACAGCTACACGCCCAACTGGGACCTACCCGCCGTGGTTGCTCAGTGGCTATGGTGTTGGGCTGCTGAGCACGAGGTCGCGGTATCGAATCCCGGCCACGGCGGCCGCATTTCGATGGGGGCGAAATGCGAAAACACCCGTGTACTTAGATTTAGGTGCACGTTAAAGAACCCCAGGTGGTCGAAATTTCCGGAGTCCTCCACTACGGCGTGCCTCATAATCAGAAAGTGGTTTTGGCACGTAAAACTCCATAATTTAATTCTTTAATTTAACCGGGGCATATGCTTTCTTCGAGTACGAATCGAGCAATCCTACATGCCTTTTCCTCTTAACGTTACACAGACGGTGTCAAGAAGTGGAGGCTTGAAAGTGGAAATCGCATCAGAACGCGCAAACACACGCACGCGGCCGGCCACGCGTTTATCTGGATTAACACGACGCAACCGCGATAACATGCAGAGCGCGCAAACATGCGCTTATAAGAAAGGCACTACAACATGTGGGATAAGTTTACACAGTTCTCACTTAGGAAGGGAAAGGCCACGGCTCACCGCTTCGCAGCGAGCTTCGGTTACCGCGTAAACACATGGTTACGTAAATATTGCGTAGCGCGCCCATCGATCAATATGAGCGTAGTGTCTTTCGGGAACCGCATATTGTGACATTAAAGTTATTCGCAAACAGAAAAGCATCGATTCAATCGCCTTCTACGCGGTTTCGTAAAGCTCGTCGCAGAAAGCAAAGTACTCGCCTTAATATTCGCAGTTCTTTATACCTGCGCTCTGGAAAACGTCAAGGAGAAAGTTCCCTGCTTACTGTGAAAGCCATTGCAGCCTAGTCAAATACAATGCACTGAGCATCGAACGAAATCTCACCGCGCCGTCGTTGCATAAACAAATTGAGTGCGCGCGGTAAGCTCGAAATATCGTATTTCTCGGACATAAGCCCCACTTCTGCTTTGATTTGAACGTCGGCTGTCGACCCTCGAAGTGATGTTGCGGTCGCGTCTCTTTGGAAACAGCGCTGTTTGAGCTGAGGAGAATTTCTGGATGGGCACTGGGAACAGTGTAAACGCGATCACGGCTACAAAGTGCCGGCTACGTATGTCAGGCTAACCCCTCCTGCTGCAACACCATCACCCACGGAAACAAATGACTGTATCAGGTGAGTAAGTAAACGACCAAGCGAGAGTGAGTGATATCGAGCTAGTTAGTTAGTTAGTTAGTTAGTTTAGTTAGTTAGTTTAGTTAGTTAGTTAGTTAGTTAGTTAGTTAGTGAGTGAGTGAGTGAGTGAGTGAGTGAGTGAGTGAGTGAGTGAGTGAGTGAGTGAGTGAGTGAGTGAGTGAGTGAGTGAGTGAGTGAGTGAGTGAGTGAGTGAGTGAGTGAGTGAGTGAGTGAGTGAGTGCAAATAAATGTGAGGATATTGAGCACAATTTCCCAACCAACATACTTTTATTAGATTCAAAACAGCTTGAAACCTCACTTGCGAAATTCGACGCTCTTCTTCCGTACGTGTTATTTCTTCTTTAGATCTTGCAATAACGCTTTACCTGTTCCAATATAAGACCTACTGTCCCACTCTGATCGTCAAGATCTCAAAAAGAAAAAAAAATTTATGACAGAGAAGGTAGCCATCGAAGATTTCATCTGGGAATTCAGTAGACCTGGCACGAGGACATGATATTATATAGGATCTATCAGGGAAGACTTATTGGAAGGGAAAATCAGGTACAGTTTATATAGGAAAAAAAGTAAAACAAAAACTTATTTCCTGCTCGCGAAAGTATGAGAGACAGAAGGCACGCAAGTCTATATATTACTTGATGAAACAGCGGCACCAGTTAAGCTTCCGCAAAGCCTTTTGCAAGGCTTATCGGCAAATCCCAGGAATAAGAGAACGCTTACGTCTCCACTCACGCTGAATCCCTGTTTGCTTTCGCAGTGGCTGCCCTAACGGATTCGTCTCTGCTTTCTTCGTGCGTTTAGGGTAACACACAATTTTCTCTCGTCTCCATTTTTTTCCTTTATTCGTGCTTTCTTCTTCTTTCTTTTTTCGCTTTTGCTCGAAGGTTATATAGCGGGCCGCAAATGTCAAGATTGCGCGCACCTCCTGTAGCGAGGGCTTTGTGGCCTCGCTTCCTAATGCTGCGACATTGATCCCTGTATAGCGGACAATTGCCACGCAATAGCATTTCAGGCAGTGACGCGCTTCCAAAAACAAAAACAAAAACAAAACTGAGCAAACGCTGACATCGATCGAGTTCCCAGTGAAGAAACATAATTGGCAGTTCCTCCCAAAATCCTAAGCAGCGACAGCGACGCTTAGCGTTGCGCGTGAACACCTCGGACGGTGTCCCAAAACAATACGCGGTGCGCCAAAATTTCTGCCACCTTCGAAAACTTTTAACACGCCGTGTAAGGCCTGTAATGCCATCGCACAGGTGCCATTGCACTGTCCGTAAAGAGCGGCGCCAGCGAAATTAAATCATTTTAGGTTGTGAGCAATGCTTTGCACTTTTTAATAGACCGAGAAGGTTAATGATAAAACGCGTGCGCTGCGAATTAAATGCTTTAAAAAATAATTTCCCTTGCGAGTTGCAATTCTCGAAAATGTTGCCGAATAATTCAGTGAAGAACATCTGAGGTGATTTCAGAAACTTTGAGGGCTCAATAGTATAGCATCTGCTTTGCATATACGGTATAGATAAACACAGAGCATGCATAGACAAATATAGCTGGAACATCACGCCAGCGGCAACGGCGAAAACTCGCCTGAAGTGACCATATAATTTCTTTCGAAAAAAAAAAAGCCCAGACCATAAGTGAAAGAGCAAGAGAAGTGCCGGTACGTGGATAAGCGGCAACTGCTCTATCTTTGTGCCTCTCAACCTCCGTTGCTGTTGAAGCTGTAGCAACAACAAAAATTATTTTTCACTTGCCAATGTGTTATATAACGTCCGTGGACCACGGCCATCAAAAGCAGTGCATCACAAATCAACGAGGGCACGTCCATGCTTCAGACGCTGGTATATATAATAAATATTGAATCCACAGCGCAGTGTGCAATTATGTCTGATTTAATCGTTATCGTGCTTCTGCGTGATACATGTATATTGTTTGTTTGTTTGTTTGTTTGTTTGTTTGTTTGTTTGTTTGTTTGTTTGTTTGCTTGTTTGTTTGTTATACCCTCAGGGCGAAACGGCACTGCAAAGGGTAGTGGTGACCCTCAGTATGAAAAACAACATACAAACAAAAAGGAGAAACAGGAATAGCATATACAATAAAACAGCTTTGTTATACAATGTTAGCTAAGCGATTCTTGACCTTCAAATATTCCTTGTCGAGTATGGTGGCAATGCGCACAGGAACGTGATTCGACTCTTCGGATGTTGGTGGTAAGAATGACTGAAAGAAAGCTTTAGTTTTGCATCATGAAATTCCAAACTTCCGACGATGGCCCTGCCGAAACGGCAAAAAATAGGGGAAGAAAATTCAGTTGAATGCACGCAGAATGATGATGGACCTCAGAATATAGTGTTTGTCTGAGCTCGCTGGTCGCACCTAGCGCAACTGGTTTTTCAGCAAAACGTTCTGACACGGACATGGAGAGGCGACGACATAGTAGAACGTTCTGCCGGAAACCAAATGATGAAATATGCGTTGAGAAAAAAAAAAAAAAAGACGCCAGCGGGCCACTTTACGTCAGTGTATTAATAACGGTAGGTCGAGAGTAGACTTCGTGCTGCTTATACTAGCGGTTACGTTGTAATTAGATAGAAGAAAATGAACGGAGTTGTTCCGAATTTTTTTCTAACAAATATTTTTAAATTATCATGGCTAGGGTCCCAAACGCACGCGGCGTATTCCAGTTTTGAACGGAACAGTGACATGCAAAGCAAGCATTTTCATTTCAAAGGTGAGTGTGAAAATTTCCTTCCCATACATCCCAGAGCTCTGTTAATATTCTTTAGTTACGTAGTTAACGTGAACTGTCCAGGCGAGGTCGGTTGTAACGCGATTGCCTAGGTATTTGCAAGGGGTGACTATTTCCAAACGGGTATCACTAAAGTAATGGGATTACAATTAAGAAGCGGATCGAGTTACGTGCACAGATTTACATTTATTAATGTTTAGTTTCACGCACCTCAGTTCTGCACCAATTGATGATGATGTGTGGTGTTTTGTGGCGCAAGGGCCAGGTAATCTGCACCAATTAGAAATAGCGTCAAGGTCAGATTGAAGGTACGTTATGTCGCTAGTGTTGCCTATTTCACGAAAGGTTACAGAGTGGTTAGCAGATAAGTCCATGTGAGATGACACACAAGTTGACAAATTGTTAATATCGATAAGAAAGAGTAAGGTGCTAAGTGCAGTGCCTTAATTGTGACACGTCGGAGTTGGCGGGAGTAGATGAGGAGTTGACATTGTTAGCCGAAACGAAATGGGTGCGGTTTAGCAAGAAACATTCGAGCCAGATGAGAAGTTTGTGGTCTATGTTAATTGCATTTAATTTATGCAGTAATAAGTGATCGCTCACCTTGTCGAATTCTTTCGAAAAATCTAGGGAGATACAACTAGCCAAGGAACCAAGGCCAATGATCATATTTAGTTTGCGCGTGAATAATATCAACTGTGTTTCATAGGAATAGGTTTTGCGGAAGCCGTGCTGTGAATGTGTCGAAAATGATTTGGAATCGAGAAACCTGACCGTCTTTGAAAACGAGACATGTTCAAAGATTTTACATGGAATGCTGGTGAGTGAAACGGTCCGTTTATCGAGTGGTGAATGCTTGATGCCTGATTTATGTAGTGCAATGACCTTTATACATCGGCGGACTTTGTTTCGAGTGATTCTCCGAGGAATACCCTTAAGCAGATCCCAATTTACTGGATAGCTGCGTAATAAGGATTCAATAAACATTTATTCTAAGAATCTCCGAATGGCGAAGTCTGCGAATCGAATACCTGATATCTCCAATTTCTAAACAATGTGAAATATAAAGGTTCCGTGCAGACTATATTTGACAACAACATACTTACTTAAGTTATTGAATACATCTAATGCTGTTACCAAGTGGATTTCCGCTGAAATGAGAAACTTGTACACAAGAAGAGAGAACGTAAGGACGGAGTCGTATCCGGCGCACCATGATAATCACAGCAACGAAGCAAAAGCACAGCACGTTACGAGATGTACGTAATAGAGTGTGTAGCACTCGTTGAAGAAGATAACTCGAATACTACAGCACCGCATATCAAATTAAAGGAAGCCAAACATGGTGAGACTGGCCAAATGATAAATTGCTTTGCCTAAACCCCGCCGGCAATTTTTTAGGCTGTCTAAGGCGAGACATGCTCGTTAAATGACTGGAAACTATTGTGCATAAGCGGCCTGCTCCGTGCGCTCGCTTCTAAAGCGGTGGGTCTGCACGAGGAATCAACTGGGGTTCTCCTAAAGCAGAAAGGTCGGAGGAGCCTGTACTTGCGTCATTCTTTCTTGCTGCAGATCGCAAAAACTTTTGTTGTCCCACAGAGTATTCGAATAAATGGAAGAAGCATTCGATAATTTCCAATGGTGAATTCGCGAGCGAAATACGAATTGAATGACAAGGACTTGGACTGACAATGACAAGGGCTTGAATGAAATGGACTGACCGACAAGTGAATAACATAGACTGACAATGACAAGAAATGAAGAAGACAAGTCGACTTGTCAAAACGTTGGCTCTTGCTCTCACCTTCTTCTCGTTTTGCTCAAGGACTATTCGACTAATACCCATATTCGCGAATGTTTGCAAGCACCTTATAATTATTGACATGCGTTGCGGGGGAGCTAATGCCGATTGATTGATTGATTGATTGATTGATTGATTGATTGATTGATTGATTGATTGATTGATTGATTGATTGATTGATTGATTGATTGGACAAGCTACAGCATGTACAGTCAGGCATACGCCGGTTATCACCACCAGGAAACGCAGCGACGCCAGGACAACATGCCCTGCCAACACGAAGCCATATGCCGGTCCTCGTTGCGAAGTCGGCCCTGCACCGTCGGGCGAGCACTGATTGCGTTGCCCGCACGCAACGACGGCTGTCGGTGAGGCACGCGCGCAGGGCTTATTAGTGCAGAAATCTTGTTTACGCCCAGCATTAGCGCCGACAAGCATCGACCACAACATGCGGCGGCTCTCCGCCCGGAGGAGACGCACACTGCTCCGCGACGCGCCAGTCATGCGCGTAACACGCGACTCGGCTGCCCCCCACCCCCACTTCCGTTGCTGTGCGCCAGAGTCCGCTCGACACCGAGGAACGAACGCGTCCCTGACTGCGTTTCTGTCCTGCCAAGTTATGTGCAGCATAGGGAAAGCGGAGAAGCCTAGCATACACGACGGGAACGAGGTAGGACAAAGCGCGGATCCTTCCCTACTTGCTGTCCAGCCTTCCACTTTGTTTGTTTACATTGTACATAATTCGGCCTTACAGTTCCCCGTTCAGTCATCCAGCTTGCTCGTTAGTAGGTAAGACCTTTTATTTATCTGATCGGTTAGTAAATTAGTTAGCTATCATTAGCTAGTTAGCTCATCATTTCGGCATTTCTGTTTGTCACTTAGTTATTTGGATAGTTAGGCAGATAATTAATTATTTATCAGTCAGTCAGTCAGTTAGCAAGCGAGCCACGCACCTCAATACGTTCACCAGCAAGACGCAGAAAAATGGCCCCACTCACTATACCCTTTAAAGCAATCCGCCACCCAGAACAACATCCAACCACTTACGGCATTGGCACGTGACTCATTTCTCTGCGCCCTAAAACCTGAGAAGGGTGTCAATGATGATCGAGTCCTTCCAATTCTATTCGACCACAGGGCGATCGGCAGTGGCGAAACGTCACTCGACAACCGGCGGAAGAGCGCGCCCGGGTGGCGTTGCAGCGGTCGCACTTTATTGCGACAGCGACTGTATACACGCGCACTCCAGGATAAGTTTCGTCGTCGCCGTGATGCTCCGTACATATTTAAGAATAAGTATGCACCTTCTTAACTGTGGAGTATATGCAAAGTAGACGTCATACCATTCAACCGCCAAGTTACTCAAGCCAGAAAGTTGAAGAAATTATTATTATTATTATTATTATTTTATAGTTGCAGCGCGCGAGCGAAAGGCATAAAACACTTATCTTAGAGCGCACGCAGACGTTTCGTTCTAAACCTCCTGGTTATTAAATGGTAAAAAACATTGG
The DNA here is from genome assembly GCF_038994185.2 of Dermacentor albipictus. Classification (NCBI taxonomy): domain Eukaryota; kingdom Metazoa; phylum Arthropoda; class Arachnida; order Ixodida; family Ixodidae; genus Dermacentor; species Dermacentor albipictus. The sequence continues at coordinate 152,541,424 of NC_091825.1, read as the reverse complement.
TGCCAGCAGTATGAAAATTATGTAATTGCACTGGCGCCGCTCTTTACAGGATTGTGCAGCGGCGCCAGTGCGATGCCATTAGAAGCGCTAAATGGCGTGTCGAACCTTTTAAGGGCGCCACTGTCACTTCAAGTACACATCAAGCTCTCCCGCTTATACTGCACGGCAAGGTTTTGAGTTCTTGGCATTATTTGGTGGCGTAATTTTTTATCTAGTTTATTTCCGCTTCCGAAGCGTGTATCACGCTAGCACCCTATATCGTTTCATATCTCGAAATTTCCTGCTTAGTATAACCAATTCACGCGCATGAGGCTACGGATCTCTTCCTAAAACCTTTCGTATCCTTAGCTGCGGTTGGTACTCGCAGCTGAGTAAGAGCTGCGAGCACCATCGCAGCTAGAGTAACGCCGCTAGAAGTGCGCCACAAGAACCCTTCCGGTGAAAACTTGGACAGGAGCCCCACTCTAGCGCATCCGCAATGCCATTTCCGCTTAACTTTTTTTTTTCCAACAACCACAGCTTGTCAAACTCGCCGCGTAAAAATGCGGAGAGACACGAAGCGCGAGAGCGAGGCCAGCAATCACATCTTCGTCGCAAACACGTCGACACAAACACGTCGAACCACACACACACACGCACACACACACGCACACACACACACACACACACGCACGCACGCGCGCGCACACACACACACACAAACACACACGCATGCACGCATGCACAGTATACACGGCGCGCATGTTTTCGTCTCGCGCGTGAAAATCTCGGATAAGCACGGATAAGCAAACTATTTTGTCCTTAGCGCACGACCGAATGGAAGTCAATTTATACGGCCGCTCTTGTAAAGGCAGGGAGAGAGCGGTGAGCCCAGACAACGGATATTTTTTTCACAGCTTCGATGCGTCTGGACGACCAGCTCGACAGACTTCCCCACGTACGTGCGCAGCGATATTTTCTTCGCCGTGTCGTACGATTTGGTGCTACGGAGAAACGACCATGGCTTACCACAGCACGCGTACAGCAGTTATTACAATGCACCTTCCTAGATGCGTGCACCGCTACGGAACCTCTAGCATTTCCCGTGTTCTATATGTAGGCCGTAGGAGAAGCACGCTCTCGCGGAACGAGTGTCACTATACAGAGTTAGGCGCATTCGCGGATTTTCGGTCCTCACATCGCTCAAATCCGACAGCGATGCAGTTCTGACCTCGGTGTCCCCCCGTAATCATTAGAAAAAAAATGTTAAATGTGGACGTAAACGAAGTTTCTGTTCATTCCAGATGTCATAGACTGACTACTTTGGCGAGCTTGGTAGTCGTGTATACGCCTGCTTGGTAGTCAGGCCTCGGCAGGGCTGCATGCAATTACTGAGGCAAAGTGGGAAGCCTCGCTGCGTGGGGCGCACGTTATGAGGCTGCATCGAATAGGCTAGCAGTGCGCAAATCGAAAACTACAGAGATGAATCTTCTCCTCTATGCAGGTGCGACGTTGCGAACGCGCTGTCAGAGTGCAGCGGCACCGGTCTAATATCGGCCGTTGGGTTTGCAAATGCTCCTTGCTTAATCTCCGCAACCGCGCAATCTGAACTTAGATTCGTTCCACACTATAGACTGTCACAGAACGGAGCGATAGGTGCTGGCTTCTTATGAACGGCGCAATGGTAGCACTAAAAACGCCTTACGCTACCGTTACTGCAATATCGCGACAACGGGTACGTGGGTAGAGATGGATAGAACAGCGACATTTTGCTGCGCTATGTGGAACAAGAATGCCTGGAAAACGTTGCCGTCTCGTTAAAATACATGGAAGCACTGGCGGACTTGCGCTTGCAATTTTTGTCGTTCTGTAAACACAAAAAACTTCGCATACAGGTGCATGCATAATTCCATGCATGCAAAGTGTGCTGTTGATATCTATAAATCCATTCACTGAGAAATTCCTGTGTCAAACAGCAAGGATTTTCTCGTACGCTAAAATGAGCAGCGGAGAGACGTTCTGACGTGAGAAGCGAGGACTACAGCTTTGACGAGTTATCGACCGCGGCAGCCAAGGAGGCTAACGCACCGTGAAATTAGCCAAAACTGACGAACCGTGAAATGAAAGGCACGTTTTGAACGTTCGTATGCATCAAGAGGAAATGAGATGGCCGCGGCAGTGAATATTTTTCTTTGTCTGCCCCACGTGTGCTGTTATTGATAACCATGCCCAGGGTTTCGATCATCGCAGAACTTCCCGTACTATAGTTAGCGAGAGAATTGTAGATCCCTGTTCACGGTTTCTTTCTTTTCTTCTTGAACTACTATCGATATAAGAAATAGTTAAACGGACTTGTTCAATGTTGAATAATTTCATTTCTTTTCTTTTTTTTCTGTAGCCTTCTGAGGTGATTTCCATAAGCGTTAAGCAAGGCTTAATAGCTTTTTTCGCACTCTGTATAAATCCTTGAGCGAGCAGCTTTAAAAGGAAATAGGAAAATTTTGAACGCTAGCGTCGACTAGCACCCCGCAGATCGTTACCAAAACCTAGCCCACGATACAACCACTGCGGAGCGTCCGACAAGAAACGTGCGAAACGCAGCGGGGTCTGCGACCTCTGCCACCCACGCGACGGTAAACGTTGGCGTTGGTAAACACGAATCGGAATGGGGACGAAAACAACGTCATAACTGGCGTTTAAGCTAAGAGTTAAGCGTTTCGCTACACACATTAAGCGTTTCGCCGTACGTAGATTGAAGCAAGAGTGTGCTGAACGGGGCTGGGTTGGTGCATTTTTGTAAGGCATTTTTACAACAGCGCTTCAGACAGGACGAAGTAAACACGCTGTGTCTGTCGTATTGACTTCGTCATCTCTAAAACGCTGTTCGACTGCATACCGAAGCGTGCCCGAAATGATGCAGTCAGAGTTGTCAGTTCACTCAATGCGAAAGCATTATGCGCCCCATTACGCGAAAATCCGTTGGCGTCGGCATGACCGAAAGACGGTACCAAAAATTGCCGACGTCGCAGAGAGTAAAAACAGGTAAAAAAGAAATGCTCGGATTGACGTCAAATTTCTCAGGAAGGTTGCTGTAAAGGAAGTAAATTAAAGGCTTTGAAAAGAATGTTTGGCGAATTTCGGTCTGGGTGGTAGTCGAACCCGGGCCTCGGCTCCACGGTTATGGCTGACTAAAGGTGCGTGCGTGCGTAATTGGGCATGTGACAGCGCAGCCAATGGGGAGGAGGTGGCGCCAGGTCATGACTATATAACATGAGCGCGTTCCTGGCGTTCTGATGTTTACAACTGATTTAATGCTTCCTCATTCGACACGTAACCAGTCTGAAGTGTCTCTATCGATTTTTTCTTTTTGCTTTCTGGCTCGCTTTATACTCAAAAGGAATCTAAAAACTGTTCGTGAGACTGTCTCCCCTAAACCTATCTTATGTTTTGCTTATATCAAGGACACACGTCTAGGTATTACGTCATCCTTAAGATTATTTACAGACGACGGCGTGGTATACAGGAAAGTCTCCTGTGAACAAGACGCGACAAAGCTCCAGAGTGACTTGAAAACGATATATGGCTAGTGTAACCAAGTGAACATGTGTCTGAACGCTAAATGTGTCTTCATCCGTGCTTCAATGAGAAAACCACTCATAAATGACTGCACTATTAGCAAGGACGCGGTTACTACAGTGGATGTTCACAAATATTAAATATCATATTTTCTGCTGATTGTTCGTGGAATGCACATGTCAGTGAAATACACTGACATGGTGCTGAACTTTGTTCAGCGAAACTTGAAATGTCGCGAGCCTGAACTAAAACGGAATGTGTTTATAACATGTGTAAGACCAATATTAGAATATTAGATACAATATCTTAAAAAAATTATGGGGTTTCAGGTGCCAAAACCACTTTCTGATTTTGAGGTACGCCGTAGTGGAGGACTCCGGAAATTTCGACCACATGGGGTTCTTTACCGTACACCTAAAATCTAAGTACATGTGTGTTTTCGCATTTCGCCCCATCGAAATGCGGCCGTCGTGTCCGGGATTCGATCCCGCGACCTCGTGCTCAGCAACCCAACACCATAGCCACTGAGCAACCATGGCGGGTGGCAATATTATGCCTGCCCTGTATGGAATACATCGGAAACCACTTTGATTTCCCAAATAGAATGTATTAAAAGCAGACTGACCAAGTTTTTCATGGGCAGGTATAGAAGAACGGAGAGTGTTACCATGATGAAGCAAGAACTGAGTTGGGAGTCGCTATCTTTAAGCAGAAAAACTAAGGTTAAAGCCATTTTATCAAATACACCACACTAAGGTTGGAATTAATAATGAAACTTACCTAAAGAAACCGTTCTATACCTTTAAGCGCAACGATCATCCCCTAAAAAATATTACCTTTAAGCGCAACGATCATCCCCTAAAAAATATGTCCAGCCCAGGACGTGCCTGTTCGCTGATTCTATATTTTCAAAGTGCATAGAAGAATGAGACAAGCATGAAGAGTCGCTTATACATACATATATATATATATATATATATATATATATATATATATATATATATATATATATATATATATATATATATATATATATATATATATATATATGCTGCTGTAACCCCCCTCCCCCTTGCTGTAACGCTTCAGGAATTGTTACAGATACTAATGTAGAGGCAATGGACTCGAAACTTGCCCACTTAATAGAAGCCAAGGAAGCCATAACCCGAAGGTGGCGGGCACAAAGGCTAAATCGTAGGCTCAGAAAAAGAATCGCAGAACTTAACAAACAAATCGAACAATACTGTAACACCCTCTGCCAGCAACAGTGGGACGAGTTTTGTGAGTCAATCGATGGGCAAATCAGGAACGGCAAGGCGTGGAAATTGATCAAGCATCTGCTGGATGAAAAAGGCACTAAAGCCAACCAAAGACACAGCCTTGCCCGAGCCATACACGTAGCCCTTGGGGATCAGCCCATCGAAACAGTTACCAAACAACTAATTGACAAATACCTACCAGTTAGAAATGAGCAGGACCAGCCACTTCCATCAGAATACAGGGGAGCCGCTCAACCGGAACTCGACCAACCCTTCACCATATCCGAAATCCGGAGGGTGTTAAGTGAACTAAATCGAAATTCAGCCCCCGGTCCTGATGGAGTAACAAACAGATCACTTAGAAATCTCGATGAGCCGTCCATTGAATCGCTGACAGACTTCATTAATGAAGCATGGATCTCAGGCGAAGTCCCAGAAGAATGGAAAACTTCACAGGTTATACTAATACCCAAACCGGGTAAACCTCCAAGCTTGGACAACTTAAGGCCAATATCACTTACATCATGCGTGGGGAAGGTCGCTGAACACACAATCCTTAACAGGCTAAAAGACCACTTAGAAGACAATAATATATACACTCACAACATGCTGGGTTTTAGGTCTGCACTTTCCACGCAGGATGCCATGAAGCAAATTAAACACCACATACTCGACGGATATTCTAGAAATACTAAGGCCATATTGGGATTAGACTTGGAAAAAGCGTTCGACAGAATCAAGCATGAGTACATCCTCAGAACGATAGAAGACATTGGACTCGGGTTGAGGATGTTTAAATACATCAAATCCTTTCTCGAAGCACGCACGGCGAAGATAAAGGTCGGAGACAAAAACTCGGAAGTGGTTCAGCTCGGAGATCGAGGAACCCCCCAAGGATCGGTGATCTCTCCCGTCCTTTTCAACCTGTGCATGATTGGTCTGTCCAGAAAGCTGGGCAAGATTAACGGCATTGACCATACCATATATGCTGATGATCTCACTGTATGGTGTGCTGGTGGCAGTGAAGGGCAGATACAGGACGCACTGACTGAAGCGATCAAGACGGTGGAAGAATACCTGAGGCCCACTGGACTCAGGTGCTCCCCCCACAAATCGGAGTTACTACTTTATAGACGTGAAAAAGGGGGCAGGCCTAAGGGCTGGAAACCTCTATCGGAAAGCAATATACACCTACATACAGAAAATGGTGCCAATATACCCAGAGTCAACGTGATCAGGGTACTAGGCTTTTTCATTGATGCAAACGGTGGAAACCATACCGAGGTGAAGAAAATCACCCTTAAAACGGATAACGCGTGCAGGATGATCAGGCGCCTGGCAGGAAGACACAAGGGCATGAAAGAAGATAACCTCATCAGGATAATCAACTCATTCGTACTCTGTCATATATCATACGCCGCTGCCATGTACAATTGGACGCAGTCTCAACTCAAAAAGCTTGACGCAGTGATCAAGAAGGTTGTTAAAAGCGCATTGGGGCTCCCAATTCGAACCAGCACTGCAAAACTGCTCAAATTAGGAATACACAACACGACCATGGAGATCGCGGAGGCTCAAGAAACATCACAAATAGCGAGACTATCTACAACCAGCACGGGAAGATCAATCCTGGACAAGATCATGATCAACCCCATTACGGATTCAGCACAGTACGTTAAAGTTAATCGAGAATTCGCAGACAACATAATTGTCGCACCTCTACCCAGGAATATGCACCCAAAACATAATATCAACAGGAGAGTCGCACGAGCCAGGGCGTTAATCGAGAAAATGGATAACGGGGGCAGAGGAGCCTGCTTTGTCGATTCGGCTGCCTACAAAGATCTAACTAAGTTCGCGGCGGTGGTAGTGGATCACAAGGGCAATTGCACAAACTGCGCCACGGTCTACACTAACAAACCTGAAGACGCTGAACAAGTTGCCATTGCATTGGCACTAACAGACGATAGATTCATCGAAATATATAGCGACTCGAAAACGGCTATTAGAGCTTTCAATAGGGGAAAGATTGCCCCGCAGGCTGCGAGAATAATTAACAAAAGGCAAACAAATGTTACACGTTACATTTATTGGTTCCCGGCGCACCTTGGTTCACTTGATGGCATTCCCGTCAATCCAAATGAATCGGCCAACAGCGTCGCCCGCGACCTTACAGACCGGGCCGCTTTTACATATGGTTTTGATTCTGCTGGATTGGAGAACTTACATAGAGATTCGCTCATTACATACAATGAAATTACAAAACATTACTACATGGGAAGGAGGGAGTTTCCACCCCCTCACTATAGGCTAAACAGAGCACAAGCAGTTACACTTAGACAATTACAGACAGAGTCTTATTATTCACCTGCACAAATAAAGAAATGGTATAACATTGCAGACATGAATATTATATGCAAAGCATGCAAAAAGGAGATATGCACGCTTGAACATCTGCTCTGGGAGTGTGGGTCGCTCGGCCCTGGCATTTCCCGGAATCGGTTTTTAGGAATGATCAGATCTCCTGATCATATCCCTCAAGTCCTGGCTGTCCAGTACGCCCGTGATAGGGCTAGGAGGCTTGACCTCCCGGTCCCAACATGGAACTAGCCAGGCAGGTGGTAACACCTTGTACAGGACCAGATTAAAGTTTTTCCTCCTCCTCCTCCTCCTAACGCTTCAGGGCGATGAGGGGTCATTCTTTAATAAAGAAGAAAAATCCCTTATGAGGTTCGCAATGACGATTCTTATTGCCTTGATAGGGAGAAGCAAGCACTTTCGACGGCCGAGTATCTTCTGAGAAGCTTGGGTTCCTAGAGAATTGAGACAGCTATAAGGAACGCTATTTGGATGAGGAACGGTATCATAAAACTAAAGGGAGCATTGTCAGGTAAGGTTCAGAAAAGGCAAAGTGAAACTGAACCGGCGAGTTAGTGCGTTAGCCGTCTTTCGAGAAAGAACATTGGTACATAAATAAGCACCTCTAAGAGAACAGATGGGACATGTCGTTCAAGGAGTACATTATAAGAAGGGAGCTCTTACAGGTCTCTTTGGAAGCAGCGCATAAGGTAGCTGGGAAGGACAAAGAAATGTGCGTTTCTAGTCCTGTCCCTTCCCAATAAAACTGTGCTAATGCTTCGGTTGGTAGCGCGTCAAAATTATCAGAGGTACAGCATCACCACAAAACGATCGCATTGGACAATCTGGCCACAAAGTGTCTTTGCTGCAGAGGATGAAGAAACTTAGCAAGAAAACACTTCTTTCTGTCCAGGCTGCACGTCGACAGAGAACGGCGCGCTCGCATGAGTAGAAGTAGCCCACAGGAGGTCGTCATATTTCGGCAGGAAGAACGAAGAGAGAGAGAAAAAAAACGCGAGACTAAGCAAGCGCTTTTCGTTCTGTTACCTGAACGGAAACACCTAGCCTGCCCGCGAGGCAGACAGGGGGGACTAACCAAAAATAATAAACAAAGGAAGAAATAACGAAAGAAAGATCCGTGTGGCCCAACATCTGCGTGGTAGGCTGGCAGCCCACAGCGCGGACAAAAAAGACGCGATGCCAGGCCGTCGACATTCGCCACAAAAGGGCATCCGCGTCGTGTATAGGGTCCACCGCCGAAAGAAATCCTTTATCTCGGGCATACCAGCCACATGCCGCCTTCCTCCTCAGCGGCCCCTCCTCGCTCCTGATCGCGGTCCCCTTGTGGAGTTTTCGTTGCTTTCGGACCTGTAAGCAACGTGCGTTTTGAAAGGGCCTCAGATTTCTCCGGGTTTCGGCTCGCACACCGGGCTTGCGCGGCCGCCTCCCTTCCCTCGGGCGCCATTGCTTCTTACGTAGCGGGCCTGGTGCACAAGCGGCAACATTTTGTTACGCCCTCGGGATCACTTTCGTGGATGCAGCTCGCCGACCGAGCGCTGAATGCCATCGTGGTCACGAAAGTCTGCCAGGACGTTCTATCAAACGAAGCCCATGTATGACTCGGGGACAATGGCGTGGGAGGAACGGGCCAGCTTCACGGAGCAGGCGCGAATGCCGTTTCCCGTGCGCGCCGCAACGCGAGGTTCGCAAAAATAAAAAGCTCGAGGAACATCAAGCCGAGGAAGAAGGCGCAGGTTTGTTCGATCTTCGGCTTCCTTCTTTTAAGGGAGATAGACCACGACGAACGTAGTGATGCTACGATTCGGCGAGTCATGCATACACATATGCCTCTGACAGAAAGGTAGACCCGTCCGAGTTTGCAGACGTCTACAGGGAGCCGACACAAGCGCAGGCATTCTGACAGTCAAGTTCTTGGTGCAGACAGTGACACATAAACCGGCGAAAAAGGATCACGCGATGCTTGCATTTATTCCCGGTGCATACGCTTACTTAAATAAAAACGCATGTACTCGTTCAAAGCGCGAAATCGGGAAGTTAAATTCGGTCATCAGAAATAACACAAATTTAGGACTGTTTGATTTCTGAGCCAAATCAGGTTACCCAGAAGCTGCGGCCGCTGAGTGCCATAGGAAAAGCGAAATGAAGTCACAAATAGACGCGCTGTAATATGGTACTGAAATGTGCCTTGGCCAAGGAAGAATATATTTCGAGAGCACGTACCAGAGGGCAAGAAAGCTTTTTAACGGAAGAAAGAGCGGGAATCAATGAATACGTTTCATTAAAGGAATAATGTGCTGAAAGAGGTATAGCGGTTGCAATGAGAATGTACAGGTATTATTTTTTGCTTCACTGCGTAATTCCGTGGCGAACAGCATGAAGAACGGGCCTACCTGGCAGGGCTGGTACAAATATCTACACGTATACGCCGGCTCGATATATGCGCGTTGTCCAGTGTTGAAATTAGTCGGGCGACGAGAGAGCGCGTGAAGCTTTCTTCGTCCTGCCTGATTCTGGTAGGCAAACGTGCCTACAAGCGCACAAACACGGGTCGGTTTGTGCACAAACAAATAGCTGCACAGCGGCATTCTGCATACCGTCCCTTTACCTGTCATGGTCTGGCCGCCTGGATCGCGTATAGTTTTGTCTACAGCAGTAGAAAGTGCCGCAATTACCGCGGCCTTGCGAAAACCACGCGCGTATTCCGCACGTGACGTCGTGGTGCTGACCGACTCAAAGTCAGCTAATACGACGGTTAAACTGTGGCCTACCTCGAGATAACTTTACAAGGCAATCTTCGGTACTGATCAAAGTTCTAATCAGCAAAGGATTTAACGTGAAATTTTAATGAATTCCATCTTACGTAGGAATTGAAGGAAATGAAAAAAGTTGACCCTCTTGCACGCCTAGCACTGACATGTGTCCCAAAAGTAAGAGCGCCAAAGATATTTCAGAACCCTAAGGTTGCAATCCGCATTCACTTTGCGGCGATCCAGAAGACTCCACACCTTGCCTGTGTGACCCATGGACTTACCCGCGAAGAAGCAACGCTGTTGCACCGCTTCAGACCCGACTTCGCGTACACGCCGGTTTAATTATTCAAGACTGGACGATGTGCATCCTCGCTTTGTGCCTTTTCTGGTGATATCGGCGACATCGAACAAGTCATTTGATTAAGCCCGAAGTTGGACAGAGAAAGAAAAGCGATGGCAGAAAGCCTTTAAAAATGGTCTTTCCCACACGACCTTTGAAGCGTCGGTTTCCCCGCAGGGCCTGCGGCAATCGGGAAAAGAGTGAAACGACTGTTGAGTGCTTTCATGCGAGACACGGGACTCTTCGACACCTGGTGACACAAATAATGACACTAGAAGGCTCAGACGGAACGGTTCCCGGTTGCGTTTGCCAGGCTAACGCCTCCTGCTGCAACACCACCTACGCCACCACCACTACCACCACGTCGTATCCACTGACCACGAGTGAATATCTGTGACACATCCTTTGTACATGTTGTTGCATCAACGTCATTGACTCTGCAAGTCAATGTGAGTCAAAACTGTGGACTGACTAATGTTTCGTGATTGTTATGAAACTAGAGCGCACCGGATTCGCATCCTCCAGGCGTTGTCGATATGCATATCGTGCATATCGGCTAATGTTACCAAAGATGTTTAACGAGAAAAGAAACATAACAAAAACACGGTCAAATATACAATTATAACACCTAGGGTGCGTTAGCTGAGACACCCTATATAGTATAGAATGCACTGAACTGTTATAGGATGTTAGTCACAAGTACTTTTTATTTCTATACAGCTTCCGTGAAACGGCAATCTGCGGGAGACCTTGAGAAAACCGCTTCTACGGTAAGAACAATAAAAAAAATAGTTTACGTAGATTTCACGTTCACATAGACGCGCTAATTTTTCATTTTGACGAAACGGGGTTCCGGATCCTCCGTACCAAGGTGACTCTCAAGCTACGTCCCTCTCAAAATACGGTCGCCGCGGACGGGTACGGAAATATGGAGTTTGTAGCAAGGGGGAAAAATAAATAGAAAAATAGAAACGGCGCATTCAATCAGACACAGCCGAGAGCTTGAATTCACCTCTTGCATTCATAATCACGGCCGTAATAGCTGTCGCAAGCGGCACACAGAAAGCAGCTTTCCAACTACATAAAGTGGCTCGATTATGGCTTTTATGGCCAATTGAGGCTTCGAGAACTCGTGTATTGCCTCAGCGTAACATTCGGCTTTCCGTGACAAAGTGCGGTGTGATATCTTCCCCTTCGAGGTACACTGGTTTGTGGTAAGCAATAATGAAAAGCGTATTGCGCAGGTTCGCCGATATTGCTGCAGTAACTGTCAGCGTTGATTAAATACGCGTCTCTATCATGGGGCACTATTGCTTGGGACCCCATCAGCGACGGCGATGGCCTCTAGACACTTTCGGGGCTATATTTCAACGTTGTTAAGCAGCCGCAAGCAGCTCTCGCCGCGGTCATCAAAGGCGTCTATAGCGCGGGCGCGATGGCGTGATTCACTGTTGAATGGCAGCATTGGCTCGGGTCGCTGTACAATGGTGACGGATTGAAGCGGGCCCTCTTCTAGCGCTTTTTAGGGCCCGGTACCTGAAAGAAACAGCCGGGATGAACGTACGCCCTGCGCGTCGTCTTTCGGATAGAAGTGGTCGCTCAGCTTTTGGAGAACCAGTGATCTAAAAGAAACGGCTAATGCGTTCAGCAATGATTTTCCATTCCTCTCCCAAAAGTGCCGCCATCTGCAAACTATTATGGGTGCGTCGATGACTCGCGGTCCCCCCCTTTCTTCGCGCCTTATGAAACCTAAAAAAAATACGATGGAAATATATGTGAGGCGAATAATGAATCGGTTAATTAAATGCTGCATAAATGACGGCGACCTGTACAATTGTGTTTAGGCTTTCATCGTATATGCAGCGTATGATCTCGCGCAATGCTTGTGTTTGTCAATCAAAACTGTCACAACTTTAATCTGATATAATCTATATGTTTATGCACGACGTTTACGAAGCGACGTCAAGTGTACGATGTAGATGCATGATGCCTGTCGAGGGATTAATGGCTACGAAAGGTGTGTTTACAGAGAGGTACACGACAAAGCATAGGTACATTTAAGGATCCTGTACCTCTTGTGCCACAGGGGCACATGCATACATATTACGGAGGATTGGCTAACATTAAACACACGCCCTGTGGTACATTTCGAATGGCTAAAGCAAACAAAATACAAAATAATCCGTCCAATATAATACGCTACTTCATTAAGAGGTCGGTGTGCTTTAGGAACACCTGTGAGGTGATAGTATACGTACGGGGGTGGTTTGCACGACCATTGAATAACAAAAATAATAACGAATTTAAGAACGCATACTTAGATTATCCTTTGACAACTCCTAATCTTCACTAGAACGGGTTCTTAAATTCGTTATTATTTTCATTATTAAATATACGTGCAAGCCGCCCCAGGATTTCTGTAGGACCTCATATATATATATATATATATATATATATACATATATATATATATATATATATATATATATATATATATATATATATATATATATAAACGAGAAGAAAGGGGGTTAACCAAGGGACCCGATATTTATTAGTCATATAATGAGAAGCCAACAAACACTGACACCAAGTACAACATAGGGGAAATTACTTGTGCTTAATGAATAGAATGAAGAAACGATAAATTAATGGAAATTAAAGTGGATGAAAAAACAACTTGCCGCAGGTGGGAACCGAACCCACAACCTTCGCATGTCGCGTGCGATGCTCTACCAATTGAGCTACCGCGGCGCCGTTTCCCCATCCACTTTCTTGGGTATTTATGTGTACTAGTAGAACCCTGGGAGTGTTAGCCAGCGCCCCCACTCACAGACCTTGGCGGCGGACGTGGAACGTCTTTTTTGCCGCAGGCGTCACGAGAACGTGATCTTTTCGGGTGAAGGCAACTGGTCAATAAACCCACATATGCTACCTGAAGGCATCAATGTTGCCGGATTCGAGACCCTCGTTATGAAATAAACGAGAAGAAAGGGGGTTAACCAAGGGACCCGATATTTATTAGTCATATAATGAGAAGCCAACAAACACTGACACCAAGTACAACATAGGGGAAATTACTTGTGCTTAATGAATAGAATGAAGAAACGATAAATTAATGGAAATTAAAGTGGATGAAAAAACAACTTGCCGCAGGTGGGAACCGAACCCACAACCTTCGCATGTCGCGTGCGATGCTCTACCAATTGAGCTACCGCGGCGCCGTTTCCCCATCCACTTTCTTGGGTATTTATGTGTACTAGTAGAACCCTGGGAGTGTTAGCCAGCGCCCCCACTCACAGACCTTGGCGGCGGACGTGGAACGTCTTTTTTGCCGCAGGCGTCACGAGAACGTGATCTTTTCGGGTGAAGGCTTTAATTTCCATTAATTTATTGTTTCTTCATTAATTCAGTAATTTCAGTAATTTCCCCTATGTTGTACTTGGTGTCAGTGTTTGTTGGCTTCTCATTATATGACTATATATATATATATATATATATATATATATATATATATATATATATATATATATATATATATATATATATATATATATATATATATATATATATATATATATATATATATATATATACAGCGAACGTATGTTAAGTGGAGTCCCGCAACTCTTTCTGTGCGGCACTGGTAAGGCCGACAGCGGGGTGTGGCTGGGTAATGGGTATCAGGTAAATCAAACGAGAGCGAGCAACGCAGCCTACGTCGAAGCCCCGAATTTACTTTGAAATGTAATTTTTGAGGGTTACAAAACAAGAGTCCCATTCAATATAACTCACTCGAATTGAAAACAACGCCTTCGCGGGGTTTATCCTAGCCAGTAATTCGTAAGTTTTGCCTCTCGAGTAGCGTTCCACCGGCTCCACGTTTGAGATCAACTAGAAGGGGACAAAATAATCGAAAAGTAATGCGGACGTATACCGTCTTCCGGCTAAGAGAAATATATGAGTGCGCTTGTGACGCACCGTTTTCGTCCGTCCGCCTGTCTTTATTTAAGGAAAAAAGTAGGTATCTGTACAAAGCTGCGTTATAGCGCCGCATATTAATATAGTGAAGCGTTTTTCAAAGATTTCTGCAAAATTTCAGGCCGTGGCGAAACAAACCCTCAGGACATCCCGAGAGTGCGAGAGAACTCTTTCATAGAGCTTCGCTCTCTTTGACGAATCAGTCGCTCGGATTAGCATTTACATCTGCGAATGGCTCTTTTCCTCATCCTAGGGCCATATGATGAAATGTGGCCTGACGGCGACGTCATGATGTTGATGACTACGGCAGCTCTCGTCACTAGCGTCAAAAAGAGAAAGCGGACGAAATGGCTCCCCGTTCCAAGCTTGTAATAGCTGTCGCAGCAAAATAGACGATAGTCCATAAACTGACATCCTGGCACTTTCTATCAAGTACTGCCAGCAGTGTGCCTCAGGTTAGGGAATATATAGAGAGGAAATGTCTGAATAAGAAAGCATTCTTGACGAATCACTTTCGCGGACAAGTTCAGCGCGCTGATTACCTAAAACAAAGCTACACGTCAAAGCTTTCAAATCCTTGTTTGAACAGTTTCACATCGGATTACCCTAAACCAGTCATGCATATAGAAATAACAAAAAGATTTTTTTCCTAGCACATCAAATGCGCTCAGCCTACGTTAAGTCCTGGAACAAATATATCGGTTTGGAGAGTCTTTTCGATTACTCACCCTTGTGGCACGAAGAAATAAACAAGTTTAGAAGACCCCCTTTTTTTCTCTGCTTTCTTTGTTTGTTTTTATATACGCACAAACTAAACGCACAAAACTAAAGTGACAACTAGAGCAAGCCCTGAACAAGTCCGACTGCGCAGCCAAACCACGTGATAGCTTAGAGAAAGAAGAACACAGCGCTATTCCTTTACCACAAAGAAACGAAAGCAGAGGGGTCGCGTCCTCCATTAATTGTGCGCCGTACCTCGCACAAATAAACCCAATAGAAAAAAAAAATATTTGCCCAACGTGTTTTGGTGAGTAGATAACAATGTACCATCGCTTCGACCGGTCTTACGACGGGAGATATGAAGCTCGAAGGGTGCGCAGGAAAATGGCGAAACACCAGGGCTATCCGCGCCTACGGGCTCACGACCATGCCGGTCCCAACTGCACGGCCATCACGACACTCCAGGGAAACATCGATCGCCACCCAACGGTGCGAGCGAAAAAAACCATTTGGCACCGTGGCTGTATACAGCCTCTGGACCGTAGCTGATAACCTCAGCTCGCTGGTTTGGATCGGGCTCCTGTACTGCCGTGTTCTTAGAATCCATTCGTCCTTCCGTTATTTTTGTCACCAGGCAGCGACAGCGCGTGTTTACAATTTGTAAACACTGGCGCGTCGATAATGGCACCCTCTTGACTTCTGCTTTCTAAAGAATGGCTCAGAAAACTTCAATCCTTTCCTGTGGTTAAAGGAGGACAGCGTTGCTTTTGTCACCATCCCGTCCCCTTCTTTCCTAAAAGCGATGGATGCGTTCAATAACGCCAAGCTCAATACTTTCTCATGCTTTCGCAGCACACCGTACGTACAAAGTGAACGCTGAAATGTTGCCGCCTGTTTACTCAAACGAAGGGAGGGATATGCTGGGACTACGTTTTTATAAGTCGCTTCAAGATGACCTTGACTTTAGCGACGTCGCCTTTTCGTTACAACCGCAGGGGCAGTGCAATAAATTTGGATGCCCTTTGTTGCCCGTTCTCTGAAACATGTACGGAAGCGTACAAAAGCGAATTCACTCCCCAAACGCTCAGTTCATCGAACGGAATGTGACATAGGTAATGTTTTACGTCCTAGACAATACGCCTGAAACTGGCTTATGCCCCTATCGCTGAAGAAACCGCTTGCCGCTACACCCCTTCAGTCCCGTTTGCATTAGTGTTCGTTAGTTTGGCCTCATACCAGTAATACAAACATCAATTGACTCTTTATTCTTCAAAAGAAGGCAATAAGAGTTGTCAACATAACCCCCTTATAGCCCGCCTCCTCTCCCCGAAACCAATTTCTGGTTACGCAACTGGGTTTGAGAGAGAGAAATGACATCCCACTGCAAAAGGGGATAAACGTATAAAATCTACGTGCCACAGCGTTTCACTGCATAATATGCAGAAGAGTGGTTTCAAGGGCAGGACAAGGATAGGGGCTTTGTTTAGGTACATCACCTAACACTGCAACGTTGAAAGTAGTACAAATCCACGATGCCTTGAAAGTATGTTTCTTTAGACTTCTATATTTCAATTCCGAATTGTGTTTGTTACGTTCAAGTAATCAGACAGGGATGTTACCTAGTCTGTCGGCGACATCAAGAAAAAAAAAATCATCGCGAAATCTCTCGTGAAAGAAACGCGTAAACCACTCCATCTTCGGTCCCGACACATTCACATTGAAATCACCGACAACTACCCTGTGTGTCATCGCAATTAACCCACGCATAGTAGCCATGAACCTTATGGGGCTATGAGCCATTGTGTACTTTGGTCGCTTACGGGGGTATAAACTATTGATGATGGTAGTTTTCGACATGCTGCTCTGTATGTCGTATGCGCGGTTCGAAAGAATGTAAGCACTATTCGCTTCACTTTGCTGAGTGCATGTAGCATCTGTATTGCGACGCTATGAGACTTTGCATCTTTAGCTTGCTTACGGGGGTATGAGCGACTGATGATATGATAGTTATTGTGTCCGGACACAAAAATTCTACGGTATCCTAGCCGTACAGGGAATTTCACTTAACTTGAGTTAAAGATATGCGAATACCACGTAGCTGGACCGAACCATGCAAGCTGATGTTTGCCGTCGCTCGGAGATACTGAGATTATTTATTGCATTCTACTTAACTACACAATTAGACCCTAATTCATTGAATACTCCTCAAATATTCTAATTATATGAAAAGCGTCAATGAGAAAATTGTAGAGCAACATGAAAAACTCTGGATACAGCTGTCTGCTGCTCAATAAACGCTACATAAAAGTGTTTTTCCGAGCATGAAAGAACCCCCAAATACACGCAAAATTTCCGCAAGACTGACCGCTAGAGGCGTTCTGCGCGCATTCGCGGGCTTCTCTCACACTTGAAAAAACACTTTTATGCAGCATTTATTGAGCAACAAAAAGCTGTATCGGGAGTTTTTCATGTTGCGCAACAATTTTGTCATTGACCCTTTTTATCTAAATATAGTAATAGAGAAGTTGATTATTGATTAAGACTAATTATCTAATCGGGCGGAATGCAAAAAAACAATCTGAGTTTCTCCAAGCGACGGCAAACAACACTACCTTGATGCTGCCCAGTTATGTAGCATTTGCTTATTATTAAAGTTTGGCTCAACTTAAACGAAACACTCAGCATACAGCTCCGCTGTAAAAAAAAAAAAATATTTTGCTGGCAGAAAACTAGTCCTGACCAGCCGTCTGATATCTTATTTTTAAAGAAACGCTCTCAAACTTCATCCTGCCCGCACAATTATCTGGAAATCCTGAGCATTATGATGTTTGAGTCGTTTTATTTTGCGCCACAAGTATTAATAAACGTAATGCGCTCGCGTTGTTCACGGTGCGCAGCTGTTCCCGATCACACACTGCTAGTACCGCACGGCAGGGCTCACTGCCTCCAAGTTCGAGCTGTTCGCAATGAAGATCGAAATAAGGGAGGCCTCTGCTAAGTGGGTCTTTTAGCGCTGCCATTGCTTGCAATGGCGGGTTCGATGATCGATGCTGGGCCAGTTCCCTCCGACAAGACAAATGACTCTGACCGCTCCCCTTACGTCTTGCACCGGGCGCTGACATAGAATTTTGTCGTTGCAACATTCTCTCTTCTCTTTCTTCTTTCTTTCTTTTTATATTTTTTTTTCGCGCCGGCTTTCTTGCTTTCGGAAGCTGAACGAACACTTGCTTTTATTTCCGTCACTGCGCCGAGCAGCTGTCTCCAGCAGGAAAATAGCAAGAACCCCGTGAAGACGACAGAAATTCCCATCCGCGAATCTTCGAACTCTCGAGCCAGCCTCGTAAACGGCTCGAAAAAGGGCCCTCCGGCTAGAAGCAACAACACCCCCCCCCTTCTTTTGCTTATTTATTTTTTCCTGCTTGAAAGCGAAGGATTTCATTATCATAATTCGCTAGCCCATTCGAGTTCTCTGCACGCTTCGAAGCACCCATTCGCCGGATCCCAAGGGAAAAAAACAAGCTATGGGCCTTCGGCGCACGCCCCAAGAAAGCGAAGCGCTGAAACATTTTGTAACGATTGTTGCGATTGAAATTCCTGGATGGCCGTAACACACTACCGCGTAACGTCCGCGGGCTGGCTGGTTGCTCGCCGTTTTGCTTGTTAAATGTGGCGCAACGCTGCGTCGCCCCCGATTTTCAAGCTTCGTTACGCTAACGACGAGGGGCGGCAGCGTGAGCATAGTAATCACGAACGACTTTCGTTATTCTTTGTTTGTTCTTTTCTCATATTTTTTTTTTCTTTCGGTGTCCATTGTACTTGTACCGGGGCGAAGTACAAGGATACTAAACGCAGGAGGAGAATACCAAAAGGTGCCACGACTAGCCGCTTCCTTGGGCACATCGACCCCTCTCCGTATTACGTATATTTCGCATCGCTTCGCGAAGAATGGGTCGTGGCTGATGACAATGGCAGATGCGAGGATAATAAACATATGGCGAACGAATCTCTCCTTTCACCACGTGTTTCGATCTTGTTCTTTCGATGCGACAGCAGTTACGTGCCACAAACAAGGCTCGCATTGCCCGTCCGGCCGACCGGCCGTAGACTCCGTTACCCTGACGACGACCGTTGTCATCGACGTGTTTTTGTCGTCGTCAGGCCGCCTCATCATCCCCGGCTCCACCATCGCTAATGACGAAGAAAAAGAATCTACGTCCAAAGCCGCCGCCGCACTGGGATTCGAACCCAAGTCACTGCAGTCTGTTGTAGCTATTTTTTCGACGAATGCCAATCACGTATGTGAACACTTGCGAGACCAAGTTTCTAATTCGAAAATAAATAAATAAATAAATAAATAAATAAATAAATAAATAAATAAATAAATAAATAAATAAATAAATAAATAAGGGAGCAGAATCAACCTACACTCAACCTCGAACGTTTAAACAGGGCGAGCTTTATCTCCGTTATGGCACATAATGCAAGGTAATTAGTGATGCGAAAAGCTTCGTTAGTTGGTGCTGTCAGCACCTCAGCGTCGACAGCGAGGCAGTTCTTTAAAAACTCGCAAAGAAGAGGCTTTCCACACGCGTGAACGGGTGCGCCACACAAGGGAGCCAGAGGAGGTCTCGCGTTGTCTGCTCAGATATAAATGTGGCACAGAACTCCTGCATGCGTGAAAGCACATCTTTCAATGGCGAAGAGCGACATTAAGGCGGAGAAATTGCCGGCCCATACTACTAGGCTAACGCCGCCTTGGTAGCAAATGCCTTCAACAAACAATAAACAAGACACTCGTGTAACTATAGATGCGATCATAGATGCGATCGGCGTACAGTTAGCATCCTAGATAGATTTTTGACTCGGAGTTAAGACTCTCTTTATTGGGCGAACTTGATCTCAGAAGGACAAACGAGGCCGGAATAGCGCAACTATTTTATTACAATAATATTCCTTCTCGCGCTTCGTCAATTCTTACAGCGGCGCTGCGCCCACGTACTTCAATATGTCGGCGTTGAGAAGCGGTTGGCAACACAGGAATAGAATCGAGCAAAAGAAGTCCTCGCGTTATATCGGCCCAACGCTCAAATCACAACGACAGCGGCGAGTGCGGTCTCCGGTCGTCGAAGTCTGCAGGGCGCACGATTATAGGGATGCTTTTTCCGATGCTATTCCTTTTCAGGCTTTTCGCACTTCGTACGTTGTCATCGCGATGCTCAGCCCGCTTCGTCAATGGGACCAGCTGGCCGTGAACGATAGATGATAACAGTGGCCTAGAATCGACCGGACAGCATCGCTACAAAATCGCGGCCCAGGACTAGCACGTCAAATACATCCGCTTTTGACACAGGACTCGTACTCTCCGAACCAATCGCTGGCGCTCGCGTACATTCGACCCAGCATACAATAATATTCGCAACGCGCGCACAATCTTAGCAGACACGCTTCCTTTGCTAGGTAATTCGCGAAAACAATCAGGGAATGTCGGATGCTCAAGGACGGCCTTGCCTCCAGCGGCAACTTGATAACAATGACAGTGCGGTGAAAACAAACGCTGACAAGAAGTGATAACAGCGACGTTCCCGCTATTCGCTATTCCCGTCTCGAAGACACTGTTAAGAGGCGTACCTGCAGTAAACCACCGTTGACGGGAGGCGCCAAAGTTCATTCGAACAGCAAAGCATTCCTTCTCGGCTTGCAACATTTTTCCCGTTTTTATTGCGAGGCATTCTTGCGAGTTCAATTTTCTGTAACGCGCACCTAGTCGGTATTCGCCCGTTATCATGGACCGATGGCGAAGCTCGCGCAGTCTAAAAATGAGGTCCGATGTGCCACTGAGAATTGAAGCCATTAGACATGTGCCCCAAGGTACGTGCCGATCTTTAATGAACCGCTTCGACGCCATCTTGGGTCACTGGGTATAAAGCAACAATGTAATTACATCTACGTAATACAAAGCATTACGTAGATGTCAAGACTGGAGTTGACTCTGCTTAGAATTTTGTTTTATTTACATGGCTGGTGACGCCGGATCTTTTCTCGGGGAACGTCAGAGCACCTTCGTACTCTTAAAGATCTACTTGCTTTCCTTACACGACAACGACGCTTCAAAAATCACACAGCATGCATGCACCAAGAATATCCGACCGAGAGTCTGCAGCGTCATTTCCGAGGCATACCTCCGTTTCAGGAGCCCATGAATTCAGCGCAAATCTCGGATATTCTCGAAATGAACGCTTTCCGCTACACGGGGCCCTTTTCATTATACCTATGTTCCCTATGTATTGCTACACTCGTAATAAATTGTTACGCGAACCTCTGCCTTGTAATTTATCTGATGAAACTCCACAAATCACGACGCAATCACGAGGTCCTTTTGAATGAGGCGATCAACGTCACGACCACTCGAACATGTTCTGAAAGAGCGCTGGAGAACAACAGACAGACATCTCCCCTTGAATGTTAAATCTAAACAATAAGAAAGTGTGCAATCATTTTACGGCAGAAAACCACATGCGTTTTGTGACTGCTGGAGCGATACACGCGTATACGCGTCGTTGGATTGCGCACTGCAAGCACACTTCACCTAGAAGCGACTACTGCGCTTGTGCTCACCCGTTTTTCTTCCTCTTTTTTTCCCCAGTTAAGAAGAGTCGTATGTCACTTTGTTCCAGAACAACGGCCGCGACGAGTGCTAGGAGCAACCGGCGAGCACACGGACCCCGCGGGCGCACAGCTATAGGCTGAAAAAGCACTTGCAAGTGCATTCAGGAAATAAATCACAGCTGAATGACGCAGAGCAATTTGCTCACGCCGCGCAAGCCCACTTCTTACGCTATCTCCCAAGAAAGCTTTGAAATTGAATCTAGGGGAGGAAGACAAAAACGACACGGCGAACTCCACACATGCATATGAGGGAATCCCGTATTTCTCCATTCATTCAATTTCATTTGAGTCTCTCTCGCGGGCCTATCTTTTCAACCACCACTTTCTTTTCTAGCGCAGTTCTTTTTATTCTTCCTCTCTGCAGGATTCAATGCAACTGCGAGTCAGAATAATACAATGATAGGCGAAGTCTTCTTTTCAACCCGAGTATGAGCTTCGCGCAGGGAACGTTCCGGGACACGTTGTCCAAAAGTTAGATCTGGCCCGCAGACGTTTTTTTTTCTTCTTATAACCCAACTACATGCTGTAAGAATAATTTAAGGTGAGAGATATACCTACATTGATGGATCATGACATTCGAGAGGATGGAAACCTGTAATCTAAATTATCACGCCGTTGCAAATTTATGGTCGTTCACCCAGTTTTCAATTCCACGCATACCAGACAACCATGTTCATCTGCACCCAGCGTACGTCGCACGCCCACACCCCATCTCTAGACTTCAAAATTACTGATCATTACAGATTATGCATTAGACTTGCGACTCGTGTTTTGTGTTCGCATTGTACGGACAGTGGACGCCGTCTGCGTCGCGAACACCACGTGCCACTTGTGCACCGCGCCTTGCTTATTCGTTCGTTGGCGACACCTTCATTCAAAGCTGAATCGCATGACAATTGCCTGTTAACCACATAGGAAGGAGCAAGAATGGCTCCGTAAAGTCGAGTGTAATAAATATCTGTATTCTGTCGAGGTATCATTAAATTCATATCGCGTTACTATAGTGTTACACTAGCCTATAACTGCCGACAAAGACCCAGCAACACTCACCACCTGAAAGCACTCACGTAATCAACATAGCCACCACCAACACAACCACATTGTGCATAGCATAGCAAGAAAAAGGCAAGCCAATTCACAATGTACTGCCAGTGCGCGCACCTATGTTCGACGTAATAAAGATATAAATAACGGTATAAAACCTGCACGTATAATGTCACGTCCCATGAGTCTCATAAGCACGAAAGAAGGTTGAGTTTTTCATATTTCTTATATTCGGCTACCCCATTATTGGGCCACAATGGGTATGCGCCCGGTAGTAGGCCAGTCCTTCAAATTGTAGGCTAGTCCTATGTATGTGCCACTGAGACAAGGGGTAAACAGAATCCTTAGGTTAAGTTGGATATGCGCCGTATGCCTCTGTGCATCACACGTCGGCCGACGCCATTATTCCCTCGACAAGCATCGCTTTCGTCCTCGAGGCATCGCTGTGCGTCTCACACACTGCGCATACGCCTGATTTGAGAGAGGGGGCTCTTTTATGAACACAGGAGAGTCCGCCAGATTTGGTATTTGCATTTCGGCGTAGCATGTGGTGCATGAAAAAAAATTCCATGCCATTAAAGTCGGACCTGTGTAGTGCATAAGCACACACATTACATGAGGAGACACGTTGCATAGGATGAAAACACCCATTTGTACATATTGCGTTTAGATGTACAGCATTCATTTACCCGCTTCGCTAAGGCTTCGCTTAACATAGTATTCAGACGTGCGCATTAGATCTGCATAACGTTCCTTTTTTTTTCTTTGGTGTTGTTATTTATTTAATGTCCAGCCGAGCTCTTCACCCCGCAATAAACGCCAGGCTAGTCTCAACATATTCTGCGTGCCACAAATCCCCCGATGCGCGAGACATTAAACGAGATTCCAAGTTTTGAGCTCAACAGTAGGCTACGGGTCTTTCACTGCAGTTTTCAAAACGACCTCCACGCCGATGAGCTCCTAGTTTTCGTTAAAGGTTTTCTTTCTTTTTCTCGTTCTCTCTTTTTCTCTCTTTAATACTGTCGCCAACGCCACACTAAAAAAAAAAACTCGAACGTGAGATGGTGGTGGAAAACACGAAAACGTGTTTTCTAGAGCCCCGGACATTCTTTCACAGAACGTCCACCCTGAACGGTCCGCGTGGAAACACTATGAGAGCTATTAGCATACATGGACGCCTTTGATTATTTCAATAAAAGATTTCGTGTTTCCGGCGAGTGTGAGCTGTGCGCTCCGACTGTAGTTCGAAGTAACATTTCTAATCATCGGTGCGCAGCTGTCAGAATTTTGGCTCATCCGTGGGTGATGTCTCTGGCAGGACGATCTCAAAAGCTCAGTTGTTCATTGAATGCGCTAAAAAGGATTTCCACGTCAGTTAAAACGACTGTTCTTGTAATAGCGCGAGTTACATGGCGAGCGTTATGTTCAAGCCGCGGACGCATTCGAGAACGGTGCACGCTACAGGCAAAACTATGTTAATGGGAATCGGACATACACTGTTCTAAATGCCGGATACACAACAAATAACTGAACATTTTCCATGCGTATTCCCTACTGAATACTTGATGCAAATGTACAAGTATGGGAGCTATGACACGCTATACCTATGATATCCCATGCGCCGAACAAGATCCGACATTCATGTTTCCGTGCGCTCCACCTGTTATATAGTTATATTTCTCTGTGATGTCTGCAATAAGTGAATTTCCTATTATAACTAGTGAAACGACTAAGCTCACGCTCTTCAGTTAGAGCTAATGACTTGCGCAGCTTGAGTTCCCACACGTTAATGATGCTCATGCTTCTTAAAAATGTAATAATAAAGCGCATGCAATTTCTGTCTCTCCGCGATAGGCTATATACGGCAGTTTTATTCAGGAGGGCCACATTGACGAGGCCATTAAATTTGCGTTAGCTAATTGCCTCCTCGGAAGGTCGTTGGCGATGACGCACTCCAGACAGCCAACACAAAGAGCCTGCGTGGGCGGCCACGACAGCTTGCCATTTCGACAGCTTTCACTTGACGCTCCCGTAATGTAAAAGACATTGCCCCCAACAGATCAGAGCATGCTGGGAATTGATAAATACGACAGTGTTGAGGAGCTGGCGATCGTGGGCTAGTGTTTGACGCGAGTACAGTGTCTGTCGCGAGAAGCTGCGTTCCCTGTAGACGGACAAGAGATGGGAGGCAACTGGTGCTGCGTTGTTGGCTGCACGAACACAGTTGCAGGCGATGTCGATCGCGTTCAGCCCTGGTTAGGATTATCACAGTTGCCGATTTCATGTCACAGTTACCGGCGGACTTCAGCGACTGACCTGAAGCTCATTGAGTCATTAGAATGAAGAAAACTGTCTTATAATTCAATTTTGACCATAAGAATTTGTAATGTACTATTCTTCATTTCCGTACACTGCAAACACAAAGAGCAGAGGCGACGACATGGCTCATTCACAAGGTCGGTACGTTGCCATTCTCGAAGGCTGCCAGTCGCACTTATACCGGCAGTTCCCTAAATTAAATGTCACTACGCACATGGGCGCATTGTTACGTATTGTTATGCTGACTAACTATTTAGCTTCCGAGGTAAAACGTTTGCCTCTTATCCCAAGTGGACAAAAAAGCGGAGGCCCCAGGCTTTGATACAATAACTTAAACAGTTCGTTCAGCAGCGAACGGTGTCGGTAATCGGAGTTTCCGCGAAGAAACTGTGCGTTCTCTAAATGAACTATAACACGCGCAGATTCTTAATCTATGTCTACTTTTTGGAACACATTGTGTGCTTGAAGAGAGTATGAAGAACGATAAGTTGGCAGAATAAGAACGCATGCTACAGTGTCCCGCTCGCTGTTTTCAAAGGTGTCGGGTCGCTCATAGCAGCCCGACTCAAAGTGATGCGACAGTGCTTACATGCACACAACCTGCGCGCTTTGTCATGTTCTGATATTATTTGATGTCGATGATGCGCGGCTTCCATTATATTTCAAGCGAACGTCGGGCGGCCGTTGTACAATGCCGATGTTAACAAATGCACTGATCAGTGCTTTCGACGCTCAGTGGCGCTCTTCCGGGGAAATTGTGCGCTCTATGAATCAAAGTAAAAAATGCGGAAAGCAGCGCTTCCCAACATCTTATAACGAGTATGCAAAGCGCTTCCTTGAGAAGGGGTAAACACAGCTAAAATTACAAGCAGCGCGTATCAAATCCATGGTTAAAAAGCTATGTTTGGTCTTCACGTTGCAGCGCGTCGTGTTGCGCTGAGCGCTGACTCTCGTGTTATCGGGTCGAATCTGAAGGGCGATTAATGTCCATTGAATTGGTCAGGATCGAAGCTGTCACCATACATGTGACAGCTCCGAAGAGCTGGTGCAGCTGACGTTCGTCACAAGAAGGCATCGCGCCAATGGTCGAGCGCGGCCAAGAATTCACAGAGCGCGTCTGCCCTTCGTCGCTATCGTTATCCGCCCCTGCCGGACCGACATACCTTGCGCGCTTTCCCCGCTTGTGTGGCGTGCGTGACGTCATACGAAGGTATTCTATCGGCTGCTCGGTCACGGTACGGTTGCATTTTTTTTTCGCTTATTCGCTTATTTGCGGAACAATTCTAATACGAGACGCGTCTCAAACCTAACAATGTCATTACCTTGTCATGGTCGAAAAACCACTGCAGTTACCCTTTGGGCCTCCTATAGTTACCGAGCAACCCGAGTGTTTAGTAAGGCCCCAGTATTTCCTTTCGATGCTCACCAATTAGCACGTCTTACATCGTCCCACCTCGACTGTATACAGGAGGTCACGTGGCCACGCATCGATCTGCTCGTTGAGAAACAGTAGAAACGTGCTCACGCAGAGTGCGTACATGTCGTGCAACGTTTACTTAAGCAAGAACGCGCGCGTGCGTCGACCCCAACACGGCCAGGCTGCAACTCGCTTCGTGTATCCTCTCGTGCATGTGACACAACGAAAGCGACTCGCCCTATAGGTGACGCGAATGTTCATTTCATTACGAGATAGAGTCCGTGTTTCCTCAGATAAAACTGCTCCATGAAGCAAAAGCTGGAGTCGCCTAACAGGGAGCCGTCTGCATACCTCTTCATACACAATACACACGCAGCAGTGTCGTGTCCCTTTCTTTCGCAATCTTATCTCCCTTGGTCTCATTCGCCATTCATCCAGTGTAGATAAGCAAACCGTATTTTCCCTGGTTGATACAAGAATGAGCGCTCTATGCGCGCGTGTCTCGACTTCTTCCAGAATGGAGGCAGCTATCTGACAGCACGGACAAGTGGGCGCGTAACCCGGTGTATCCCACGCATAATTCCTGTAAGCCTAAACACAAGTACGCCTCAAAAGCTGCCTGTAAACGTTGTACGCCGAATGCGAAGCTGTCCACGCATAAGTACACTGCTGGGCAACGGCTTCACATTTCCATGGCGAGCTACCTCGCCTGAGGAACGCACGAGTGACGGCCCATTTCCGCAAACGGAACTCGGCCGCTTTGGCGTTGTCAACACCTGACGCCCGTCGCCGCAGCTACTACACTGGTGCACGGTTTAAGTGCGAATAGCAACACGCAATGGTCGTGCGCGATAAGCCTCCCCGATACGCCATAAGCTAAGGAAAATTCAGTGCAATAGAGAGAGGCAAAGGGAAAGAAACATCAAGCAGAAGTGAGGTAAAGTGCACTTAAATAAGCCACGTCGCTCGACCGTGGCGCCGCTTTCGTATACGCCAAATAAACGCTTCCAACAAAGCACTCACGTACCGACGCTCGTGCACTGCTTCGGCCATTGTGTGTTAGCATCAGATAAGAGCACGCCCCCCTCCCCCCTCTCCGCCACCTTCTATTCTTTTTTTCCGGAACGTGCGGCGACGCGCAAGCGGCTTCCCGAGCGCTGCTGCCGGCTTGCAAACCGGATTGTTCATGCCGCGCCAGATGCAGCGCATTATCGAGGCTCACGCACAGCGCCACCCACGTGCGGCAGGTCCCGCGGCACACGAGGTGAAAGCGAGCGAAGTGCCGACAACGCGCGCACAATGCCAGCGCACTTCAACGCTGTCGTGCACGCTGGTCTAAGCCCCGCTTTCCTGCCGGACGTGCTGGCACACGAGCGGGACGTGGGAGAGGCAAAGTTATGCGCTGAAGGTGTTACGAAAGCACGGCGTTTCTCTGCGTCGTTCATCCTGAACTTTGTTTACGTGAAGTTACAAGCAGGGACTGACTTGAACACCTGACGTACAGACCTTTTTGCTAGAAAGCTTAAGCTACACGTTCTGTCGAAACGTTGAAGAATAGTGATCATGTGGGATAGCAGGCATGGATCCATTAATAAAAACGTCAACGACACGGTACACACATATATAGGCACGCACCAGCCTCAAGGTTAAATGTATACAGTAGAGGCTTTAAGCACCCAACCATACGCAGACGCAATACCGTGGAGCATATATGACGACGAGCGCGCGTTCTATGAAAATTGCATGCATTCGCTTACGCAGATACCTCTGTCATTTGACTGTGTCTTAGGTGCTTTAGCCTGCCTCACGCAATGGAGGCCTGCAATGAACTTTTTATTCACATACTTACAAAACATTGGTCAACTCGACAAATTTTAGTTCTACCCTGTCACCCTCATGCACATTTCACGCAGCGCATCCTGTCACCTCATTGTAGGACGGAGCATACACTGAAGGACTTTACCAAAGCATGCCGTTGCCGATGAGTCAGAAAACTCGTGCCCAATTCTTACCTTATTCCTTTCTTTTTTTGCACCTCTCTCCTTCTCTTTTCCTCCTCTCCCCACATCCCTTCTCCACGCATAGTAGCCTGTCAGCGATGTCTATACGCCGGCTTAAATTTCTGCCTTTCATTTCTGCCCCTCCCTCCCTCCCTCCCTCCCTCCCTCCCTCCCTCCCTCCCTCCCTCCCTCCCTCCCCCTCTCTCTCTCTCTCTCTCTCTCTATATATATATATATATATATATATATATATATATATATATATATATATATATATATATATATATATATATATAGCCGCGCATGCCATTGCTCAGACGCTTACATTGCTATACAGTTCGCCGCAGAAAACTATCCAGGGGATGAACTGAAAAATAGCAGCCCTGTTTTCTTCATGCTGACTACATTTCACTCAGAGACAGCGCTATATATATATATATATATATATATATATATATATATATATATATATATATATATATATATATATATATATACATTTTCGTCATGCTGACTGCATTTCGCTCAGAGACAGCGCTATATATATATATATATATATATATATATATATATAGAGAGAGAGAGAGAGAGAGAGAGAGAGAGAGAGAGAGAGAGAGAGAGACGCTGTTTACTGGAAACTGATATCAGGTTTGCCTGGCGGCACGTCTAGCATGCTACTCCAAAAGCGTTGAAATCACGGCCAGTTGGTACATACTTGAAGGAAAAGACCAGTCGAAAAAACACAAAGCACAAGAGGAGAGGTTCACACCCCAACGACCAGTCGTTGTGGTGTGAACCTCTCCCCTTGTCCTTTGTGTTTTTTTACTGGTTTTTTTCCTTCATGCTACTCCAAGTCAATGTAATGACAGATGGAACGATACACACAGGACATCGTAGATACCACTATAGGCATATGGAACATTATCGCAAACCGGACGCTGCCCAATATTAGCTGTAGCCGGAGCGAAGTGCTGGACATGTCCGTCGTGAGCTATTCCGTAATTTAGGGTCTCGATGCCTGCGAGTTCTCGCAACAGCTCCGCGCGGAGCCCGTTGGAGCCGCGGCACATGCAGCGTCAGCGCCCAAATCTCACGCGCGACGGGCCGCTACGCTCTGCGCGCGTGCGGCCATCATCGCGCTATGTGAGCTCCGGTGGTGCGTGAGCACTCGATGCTGTCGTTATCGTCAAAAAAATTAAAATAAAATATACTTGCATTTTATTTCCTGCTCGCGTTCATGCGTTAATCCGTTTATGCAGGGTGTCTCAGTTATCATGCATCGCGTTCTTTTCTTTAAAAAAAAAAATCACGAGTCATACTACGCGAAGGTAATCAAGTGCATGTAGCTCACCGTCGAGTAGAACAGCCACCAGAAATGTTTGTTGATGCCATTCAATTCAATAATTATTTGCAATTAGGTATTTTTTATAGCTCCTCTAAATGCTGGGCTGTTAATGAAAAACTTGTAGGAAATTGAAAGAAACTTAAATCTGGCATGTTTCCAGCCAGGTTTAGTGCTAGGGCAAAAAAAAAAAAAAAGCGGGCGTCGCCATCCCCTTGGCTTTGAACGCATTCATTGTCTTGGGGACGCCAGCCCTTCGCTCTCAAATTCTCTCAACCTGACTAAATTGCGGACACAAATACAACGTGGCCGTCTAGCCCAAACGATTTTCCCAAGTGTCAATTCCCTGCAGAAAAGAAACGCACGCTTTCTGAAGAGCTCCGAAAGATTTCGGCCGTCTGGAATGCTCCAATGTATCCCCCAAATCTCGTTACACTGATCACACTCAGCACATCGATTCGTCTCCCTATCGGAATGTCTCCGTCAAACAATAATTGTTTAACACGACCAGGGAAGACCTGCCGGAAAATTTTGAGCTCAATTTATTACGAAGTGGTCTGGTCACTTTATGCCCGCATCACCTGACGCCTGCTGTGCAGCGCAAAGAGTGCAGACCGGCCTTTTTTTGTGAAGCCGAGCGTGTTAAACGGCTGAAGGCCTAAATGTCAACGTTCGATTAGTGCTGTTAAGGAGCCCCGTTCGGTGGTCGCGAGAGAAGTGACGTGCGAAATGCCTTGGCCGTCCCGAACGTGACGTTACCGCGCGGGCCAGATTCAGCTAAACTGCGCCGCTGTGCTCTCACCGCACTACTGAACTTCGCTACGTAGAAGCCGTTACGTACGCGCCAACGTGGCTTCGAAGACTCGATTCCTCGCCAATGCAGATCTGGTTCCGTGCCTCCTGCGTGACCTCAACGCTGTACGAGTTAGCCCCAAGGGTAGGCAAGCAGGCCAGAATAGGTTTAAATCAAAACCGAAGTGCAAAAGGTATGGGCGGACGAATACTCGAAGCGTCGAATGCAAATAAATTTTTACGCCCTATCAATTATTGTTATTATTATTATTATTATTATTATTATTATTATTATTATTATTATTATTATTATTATTATTATTATTATTATTATTATTATTCAGTGTTCCGATTAAGAGATCTAGTATCAAATTGTACCTGTATAGTATTCATGTTTTCAAGTTTCCTAAAAAAATCGTTGTTACTCTGTATTACCTGTGAGTTCTCCTTTTCTAGTGTATATATTTTATTGTATTACGCTGTCTGTCAAGTGTTGCGTCCTCTCTCTCTCTCTCTCTCTCTCTCTCTCTCTCGTTTTTAACAGAAGTGACGTCATCGCCCTGAAATTTACTGTGGCGATGCGAACTATTCAACATCTACTAAAAAAAAACATTTTTCAACGCTCCTTTCTGTATCTCAACAGCATGAAAATCAACTTATATTTCACTTGTCCTTCATTCACGACTTCCCTCCGTCTATGTGCACCGTAAGAGCGCACTTGAAGAGCTCGCGCAATGGCATTTCAGTGAAAATTCCAAAATTTTCCACACCAGCTTGATACTATACAACTCAACAACAAGGATGGATTACAAACTAGGTCACACTGATGTCGCACATTTTTTAAGTCGCAATGCAAGCGCAATCTCTTTTTTTTATTGAAATGAATATTAGGAGAGGTTGGCGCCTTTATGGTGGAACCGGCTACTCCTTGTGACTTGGCAAAGGAAACAAATTTGCGTAAAAAGGGAGAATAGCGACACGAAATATGGCACTCACTAGAACACTGGATGAATAAAAAATATACAGTCCCACAGTACATGAGTCGCGTAGTTCTGTGCATTACTTCAGTCCACGTACGCATATATAAAGTCAGATATTTAGAACAGCCATAACACACAACACATGTAATGCACTGCAAGTACAGAACAGAATTATACATATTGCATAAAAGTTGCGATCGCTACATAAGCTGACTTCGTTTCCGCTGCAGCAAACATACTGTTCTCTAGACACGATTCCTGCCTTTACTGATATGTACCACGTGCCGAATAAGTAGCAAATTATTCCACGTGCGAAATATGAGAGCGCGCTTGCTTTGCTTTTTTTTTTTTGGACGTGCGTGCGCTTTCATTTCTTTTGTTCTAAATAATAGTAATATAACTCGACAAAGTAAGATTGCGCTTACAACGTTTATGTTACTCATTTAGCGCATTCGGATCATCTGATACCTAATATTTTTCCAAAAATATTAGGTATCAGATGATCCGAATGCGCTAAATGAGTAACATAAACGTTGTAAGCGCAATCTTACTTTGTCGAGTTATATTACTATCCAAAAATATTAGGTATCAGATGATCCGAATACGCTAAATGAGTAACATAAACGTTGTAAGCGCAATCTTACTTTGTCGAGTTATATTACTATTATTTAGAACAAAAGAAATGAAAACGCAAGCACGTCCAAAAAAAAAAAGCAAAGCAAGCGCGCTCTCATATTTCGCACGTGGAATAATTTGCTACTTATTCGGCACGTGGAACATATCAGTAAAGGCAGGAATCGTGTCTAGAGAACAGTATGTTTGCTGCAGCGGAAACGAAGTCAGCACAGCTGAGCAGGAGAGAGAGAGAGAGAGAGAGAGAATAATTGGAGGAAAAAGACAGAGGTTAACCAGAGCCCGGCAGTAATGCAAAGAAAGGAGGAGATGGGGGGTAGAAAACTGCGAGACCGAGAAAGTACAAATGAACAAAAGTAAGAATCATGTGCCTCGACAGGCAAGCGAGCGTGCCAATTCCGTTACATATACCATCAACGGGTCTGAAGGTATCCACCAAATGTAGCCATTAAGTGTGCATGTCTCTGTAATATCCATTTATTTATGTTAGCATTTATCGCACGCACGCACACACGCACATACATACATACATACATACATACATACATACATACATACATACATACATACATACATACATACATACATACATACATACATACATACATACATACATACATACATACCGCATGTACACAGAAAAGCTAAAAGGAATTGTAGAGAAAGAAGATATGAAAGGAAGGTTAATACACTGCCCAGTTTTCTACCTTGCAATGGGCAAGGGATTGGAGAGAGAAAGAGCGAGAGAAAAGGCAAGAGATCAACTTATGCGCGTGCGCTAGTATGCGCATAGTAGGCGCTCAAGTATGTCACTTTCGGATATATACTGCCTACAGAGCACATGAGTCGGACTGCTGAGCTCTGATAAGCAATAACCTGCTCATCAACTCGCGACCCACAGGGCACTGCACCATTACTCCTTCGCCCTTCTCTGTCCGCCCCCCAACGGAACAGAAACGT
Organism: Dermacentor albipictus; assembly: GCF_038994185.2. Taxonomy (NCBI): domain Eukaryota; kingdom Metazoa; phylum Arthropoda; class Arachnida; order Ixodida; family Ixodidae; genus Dermacentor; species Dermacentor albipictus. The sequence goes on along the minus strand of NC_091825.1, from coordinate 152,508,287 downwards.
GAAGGCCAGCGGTGTTACAACAGGCACGCCGTCGAGAGGCGAACTATCATTTGCATAATCAAACAGCTGAGAGGCCCCACGACCTCCACAGCGCCCCCTCGCGCGCGCAGCTGAAGCCAACACGGCCGGGTGCATCGTCCTCGCGAGGGCGGCACGCAATCTGGTGTCCCCATTTGCCGCCCACCACTGCAGCTGTGCGCGCTCACCTGCAGCGTCGTGCTCCTATACATAGCCGCAGCGGGCCCGCTGCGCTCGCTGCTCCCGCCCCCTCGCTTAGCCTCGGTCCAGTCGGTCCCAGACTCAACGGACCGCTCCTTGGTTCCGTTTCCAGACGATGCCCACACGCCCGTAGACGAAACTCATCTCGTTCCACGGAGGGAGAGAGGCTGCGCAGGTGCCGCAGTCGAGCACGGAACCGAAAAGGGCGGCGGCGCCCGTATCTCACTCACTCACTCGCCCACTCTGCATACGTTCACTGACATACCACGTATTCTGACAGTTCTAATAAAAACATGCAACACGGTAATATGCGAGAACTAGCGCTAGCTTATCCAAAGCTGTACTCGGGAAACTGCTATTGCATGCCGATACGAACTCCGTGACGCAATTTGAAGCTCGGTTCCTTACTTATACGTAATCACAGCAGCCAGCGACAGAAGAAGGAGGACGGCAGTACTAACCAACTTTTTCCGTAGTTACAGATTACGGAACGTTGCTAGTATCTTGAGTAAGAATCCAATGGCAAGTTCACATATCTGTCTTCAAGACAGATATGTGAACTCACGAGGAAACGAAATGATGATGAACGCGACAGCGGGCCAAAATGAAACGCCGGGCACCAGAGAGGTGCACCAACGTTTAGATAGGTGAAGATATATTACGCCGCCCGTCAAACGCGGCCCTGACAGAGGTATGTCCATATACAAAAATACCAGTCGGCCAGTCTGAGGCTCATCACATTCGTTAACTTTTATCTTGTACATCCACAGTCTTGCCAACCACGTGAACAAATTGAAATTTTCGATGTTCTAACAGCACGTTACAGGAATAGCACGATGTTCAGAGATGGATACGCAGAATTTGATGCGCGCTTGCCTAAAGCCATAGAGCTGTCCCGAAAAGACTACTCGTGAGGACATTAACAGATTAGTGCGAAAACCACTGGTCTTAAGCGCTTCACGGTATTCGGTCCCCATCAGCTGGCGCCACGTGCGTAGTCTTCCCGACGCTGCACGGTATTACTTAGAGAGAGAGAGGGGGGGGGAAGAGAGAGAGAGAGTAGCTATGACAGCGTTACCCTACCCATACAGCACGTGCGCCTTCCCGCATGACGGCAAGTGAACTCGGCTGTGGAGGCTAAATATAGCGTACTCTGTGGCTTTGAGCGTGGTTGCATAGGTGCCACGCCTACATGACAGTCGCCCCCTCCCCCTACTCTTCTGCCTTCCTTATAGCAGCCGCGGTGGTGGCGATAACGCTTTTACTCCGTGTCGAGAACTCTAGAAAGACGGCGAATGCCCTCGTTTTGTTATGCAACCTAAGGAGACCCTTTCTGGTCGAAGTCGACATTTTAGCTCCATAAGATGGAAACGAGTTGGATAGAATTAAATGAAAACAAGAACACTACGGGGAAGAGGAGACAACGTCGGGAGGGACAGCTCATTTAACAGGTGCTGGAGATGTTTGCCTCGCCTTGCGCCTAGCATACTATCCCAGGAGACAAGTGTGGCATACATTAAATCCAAATGACGCATTCATGGATAGACCACACGCGCAAAACAAGGCACCGTGCGTTGGATGGCTTCACAAGCTACGGGACCGCGTACAGTATTCCGCATCACTGTGCGCGGCGCCTTATTGTCTGCCCGTCTCGCGCTGTGCTCTGAATGATGACGCATTAAAATACACACCTATGAATTTTAGCTTCTTTTTATTTCTTGTCTTTTCTTACTCCGCTGAAAGGCGGCGCTAGAGGGCACTTTTGAAAGGTCTAGATCCCGCCAACGTCCTTCTTCTCGTACGTATGCAACATGCAGAAGCACTGGGATCAGCCCAGAAACAACTTCTTCATCGTGCAGGCCAATGGCGCATTAGAAATATTGAAGTATCTACGTTCCAACGTATCAGCTCGGCCACGAGTTGAGCGGTAGCGGGAAACTCTGTAGCGATATAATGTAAGGATTACTTCTGTTCGATCAAAATATGTCCTTTTACACCTTTTGCGTGGCGATAACGTGCGTGGAGCGCTGCTCAAATACCTGACGAAGCGCGCGAAGGAAAATAATTGAAACAATAGCATCGCAATATTTCCGGCCCAGGCTCGATTCACACCCGGTTCGGCTCTTTAGAGCGAACCAAAACCTTAGTGCAGGTAAGCATTTGCAGTTCACTTCCTCCGCCACTGAGAATGGGAGCCGTATCTCGCGGTGACTAGCAGACGTGCACCCCATTACCACGCACCACTGCGGAGGGTCGTTGGTGAGATTAAGTGTATTCGATGATTTAGGCGAGAATTCAACATTCTTAAAATAAGTGGCAAAGAAGCAATCTTTCGTGAGGTCCTTCGCGGGGTAGTTAGTTGCTACAACAAAAAAATGGGGAAACTGCCAGGCTCCCTTTCGTTGCGCACCGGAAGGCTAGTCCGTGGGCGAATGGAAACTCGCGGGCGCGCAAGTGCTGTCGCTCGTCGCATGCGAAATCACACACGTGCCAGTCGTATCAAAAGGTTAGTTGGAGTTGGCGCGAGAGGAACACTCGCGCGATCGCGGCTTAACGGCCACAGCATTGGGCTGCTTTGATGGGAGTGAGAGGATCGGTTCCCCAACTCGACGCTTGAATTTTAAGGCGTAAGCCTTTGGTGGCTCATGAGTGTCCGTGCACAGTCCGCGGTGGACGCAGGAAAGCGGTGATCAATCACAGCCGGCGACAGCTATCACAGCGCTTGATGGATGACCCTACAAGCAACAGAGGCAGTCATAGATAGGCTTTCGCCTATCGCAGTTTAGCTCAGCCAAGTGCCCATAGATATTTCTATTTAGCAAAGAGGACAGAAATAAGGGAGGCAGGAACCTACGTACCCGGTATGTCTGGCATAAAAAAGAAGGCTTGCACATTTGAAGAAGAGTGCAAATGTCGATGAGTCATGTACTTGTCCGTTGGGAAATTCGATGGGTGGCTAAGTGAGGTATGATAAGCCACCCCTGCAACTTACTAACCGCAAGCATCTGTGCACTCCGGCTAGTTGTTCCGATTAATTCTAACGGCAGCACATGCAAGACACCCAACGCACTGTCCCGTCTTGTATCAGCAGTGTGTCTGTCGCAATTTGTCCTGTTTTCATTCACAGCCTGTTTACGAGATCATTTCACGGACCCAATCTCAGCGTGCCGCCAACATTTCATGACTGGGCGAGGACGCAACATATACACCGACTGCAACGCTCTAGAATCTTAGAATCACAATGAAGACATGTGATCCTTTTCAGTCGATCATGACTTGGCGTAGCATAATCAACTAGTTTCCGCAGAACAGTCGAGACAGCATCCCATGTCCACTGCGATGACGGAGAAACTATACCAATCATACTCTGCGCCAGTGCCAGCATCAATGTGTTAAGGGACGCGCACTCTCCACTGCACTACCATCTGTCGGATGACCACCCTCTGCCGGAAAAGATAAGTCAACGGCAACGACGTGGCCCATCACTACATCAAATCGTCGCGCATATCCGGAATTTTTGCGATCCACCGGCCTGCAAGGATTCCTGCATTCTCTCGCTCTTCTATTTTTATTTTATTTTTTACCCCGGAAGATTCCACGGCAGCGAATCGGCAGCCTCCTAAACTACTACATCACTGCATGGTGCATAAGTAACGCAAGGAACGAATAAGCAAAACAGCCTTCAATACAAGCGCACCGAATCGCCAAGCAGTTCATTTATACGTACAGCGGCTATGCAATTGCGTTTGGAATAGCCGGTGCACGAAGAATTCTTGTTTTCCCTCGGACTGCTGAAATTGGAAGTGCGGTGCATATACCGTGGGCTAAAACGCTGCGCTCGTTCAAAGAAAACACCGAAAGAGCAGAAACGCCATTGATTTAACACGCCAGCACTTTTCCCGCAGGGAATACAGGGAACACTGCCCTTCTCATTACTACTCGAGTGTCTCGCCCTTACTTGGGTTCTCCACGACGAGACATAATTGAATCGGGCAACATTCATGAACGAGAGCCACCCCTTTGATTGTGAAGGAGCAGGCCTCTGCATACCGGCCCGCATCGCCACATCCTGCGACCCCGGCCGCGCATAATTAAATAAGGTGCTTCCCTCCGAGCCTGTTAATCTATGTTTACTGTTTTTTTTCCTTTGTGCGCAACGATGTCGTCTGCCTCGCCGTGGTCTTGGCCCGAAAATTACCAACCTCGAAGCTCGCGCGCGAGCCCAGCTACACGCAGGCGCGCTTTGTTCTCTCCCCTTGTATACCTGTCGCACGCGGTCAGAACAGTCAGGATTGATGCCTGCAACAGTGAGCTACCAACTACCAGTGGTATAATCTTTTTTAAAACAGGGTTGAAGTGCCTCAGACAGGCTGGCCAACGTTTCGATAGGTGGACCTATCTTCGTCAAAGGCGGCCTCGTCATCCTCGGCGTGTTAGTTTTAAAGGGTTAGTGCAGTGACGTCACGTGCGGGTGTTGTTGCTGGCGGCTGGTTTTAAAGAGAGAGATTACAAGAGGGAACAGGCGCTGTCGTCCGACGTCTGTGAGCCTCATTCTCAAGACGAAGGGACAAGAGCGTGAGAGTGGGCACGCGGGGAGGAAAGAAAAGAAATAGAAGCAGAAAAAAGGGGGAAAAAAAAAGGCAGGGGGGTGCCAGGGCCGTACCAAGACACAACAAAGGGGGGGGGGAGTGAAAGAAAAAGCAAGAGAAAAATGAAATCTTTAAGAAATATGGGGGCTTGGGAGCGTGTTGGGGATGCGAACGGTTAGGAGGTAATCCGAGGGAGTCGTTGGCGGCATGTTTTTGAGGCATTAGAACGGCCGGTCAAGCAATAGGTCGAGTAATTTTGAAATAGTTAAGGTGGCGACGGGGAGTCTGCGGTGCAATGTGTGGGGAGAATGAAAGGCAGCGGCATGGTCTTTCAAGGGGCACTGACCCACGCGCTTAACGTAGGTGTCGTTACGGCGGCATCCAGAAGGCGATGGTTGAGGCGCCGAAAAAGGCATATTGACTTCGGAATGTGTTGTCGAGGGGGTTTCAAAAAAAAAAAAGGACTAAAAAAGGGGTAAGGGGGAAGGGGGGGGCGAAATCGGTATAGCAAACAGGAGGGCGACGCGTGCAGAAGCGGGCGCGGGCAAGTGTACATGGAAGAAGGGGATCGTACACTTGGTATAGACGTAAAATCCTGAAAGAGTACATTAAATTGAGTAGTAAGCAGGATTTTTTTTTTCCTTCTCCCCTTCTCCTCTTCCTCTCTCCCCCTCTCCCCCCCTCTTTTCCTCCGAAATGAAAGAGTAGGTGAGGTTAAGAATTAAAGTTGGCTGGTGGCCTAATGTGTTTTGTGTATTGGTTGATGATATGAGAGTTTCAGATTTAAGTTACAGCTTTTAAAGATTCTAAGTTGCCGCGTGCCAAATTAATTCCTGTCGGGTGTAGGCAATTAAACTTGTGTATGAGGTATGATTCCGTGTACTTCCTTTCGCGAGGGGAACGGAAATTTGTTTGTAGTATATAGAGCCTTGCTTTGTCAAACATATGTCCATGTTCATTAAAGTGGCTGGCTACTGCTTTGGGTAAATTGTGTTTTGTGTCCGCGCGGTGACCATTGAGTCTTGTATTGATTTGTTGTCCGGTCTCACCTATGTATTGTTTGCTACAAGCGGCGCATTCTAGACAGTAGACTACATTGCTTGATGTGCAGGTGAAAGCCGAAGTTACTTTGTGTGTGTAATTCGACGCTGTACTTTTTACTGTAGTAGTGGATTGAATGTGTTTGCATGTAGAGCACCTGGGGCGACCACAGGGATTGGTTCCCAACTTCTTTTTCTGTAGTTTGGCGTGCACAAGAACATCTTTAAAATTAGTGTTGCGTCTGTAGGCTACTCTGGGAGGGTCGGGAAAAATCTTCTTAAGTTTCTGGTTGCTGGTGAGAATCGGGTAGTATTTACTTAGGATGTTATTCACGTTTGGGAGTGCGTTTGAGAATTTAGTAGTAAGAAGAGGCGTTGTTGTTCTTGTGATCTTCGGGCGGGGCTTGAGGACCTCGGCTCGATCAAGTTTGGTTGCAGCGATGTAAGCTGTTTGAAGGTCACTGTTTGGGTGGTTCCTGTTTGATAGCGTTTCTTTAAGGTGATCGAGTCTATCTATGTAGTCTTGGTTTTCAACGCAAATGCGACGTAGTCGTGTGGCTTGGCCTTTAAAGATGCCTTGTTTGCAATGTCTGGGATGGTGGCTGGTATATTCTAGGTACTGTTGTTTGTCGAAAGGTTTCCTATACAGCGTTGTCTTTAGTTCACCATTGTCAATGTATATTGTTGTGTCCAGAAAGTTTATGCGCTCAGTTGAGGATTCTGATGTGAATTTTATTGTTGGGTGAACAGAATTTAGAAAGGATACATATTTATCTAGACTGTCTTGGCCCTGTCCCCAGATTATGAGTATGTCGTCTATGTATCGTAGGTATGTGTGGGGCTTGGTAGTGCAGCGCGATAGGAAATCTGTTTCTAGAATCCCCATAAATATGTTCGCGTAGGTTGGTGCAAAAGGCGTACCCATGCTTGTACCATGTATCTGTAGGTAGTAACTCTCTTCAAATTCGAAGTAGTTATGTGTGAGAACTAATTCAAGGAGAGACAGGTAAACTTCAGTAGAGTGTTGTGCACTGTGTTTAGACAGCGTTTGTTTTATCGAAGATAAACCATCAGGGATTGGAATGTTGGTGTACAGCGCCGTGACGTCTAGTGTTGCGAGAATTGTGTTGTGGGGTAGTGTGCCTTTAGTATTAATGTCTTCTATAATTCTCAGCAGGTGGGGCGTATCTTGTACAAATGACGGAAGTGTTTTCGGCAAGTTACCAAGGTAGTGGTTAAGGAATGTGGAGATGTTCTCTGTCGGGGTGTTGTTGTTTGATACTATCGGACGGCCTGGGATAATAGCAGTGTATAGCTCAGCGGATGGAATTTTATGAATTTTCGGAAGGAGGTAAAAACGTCCGGCAGTTTTGTTGCTTGGTTTAAGAAATTTGTATTCTGATGGTGTTATCAATTCATCAGCCAAAAGTGATTTCAGCCTGTTGGTAATTGTCACTGTATAGGACAATGTCGGATCGTTATCTAGTTTGCGGTAATGTTCTGGGTTGTTTAGTTGTCTGTATAGTTATAGTATAGTTATTTGGCCAATAGAAAAATACAAGCACGAGGCTTACAGACAACTAAACAACCCAGAACATTACCGCAAACTAGATAACGATCCGACATTGTCCTATACAGTGACAATTACCAACAGGCTGAAATCACTTTTGGCTGATGAATTGATAACACCATCAGAATACAAATTTCTTAAACCAAGCAACAAAACTGCCGGACGTTTTTACCTCCTTCCGAAAATTCATAAAATTCCATCCGCTGAGCTATACACTGCTATTATCCCAGGCCGTCCGATAGTATCAAACAACAACACCCCGACAGAGAACATCTCCACATTCCTTAACCACTACCTTGGTAACTTGCCGAAAACACTTCCGTCATTTGTACAAGATACGCCCCACCTGCTGAGAATTATAGAAGACATTAATACTAAAGGCACACTACCCCACAACACAATTCTCGCAACACTAGACGTCACGGCGCTGTACACCAACATTCCAATCCCTGATGGTTTATCTTCGATAAAACAAACGCTGTCTAAACACAGTGCACAACACTCTACTGAAGTTTACCTGTCTCTCCTTGAATTAGTTCTCACACATAACTACTTCGAATTTGAAGAGAGTTACTACCTACAGATACATGGTACAAGCATGGGTACGCCTTTTGCACCAACCTACGCGAACATATTTATGGGGATTCTAGAAACAGATTTCCTATCGCGCTGCACTACCAAGCCCCACACATACCTACGATACATAGACGACATACTCATAATCTGGGGACAGGGCCAAGACAGTCTAGATAAATATGTATCCTTTCTAAATTCTGTTCACCCAACAATAAAATTCACATCAGAATCCTCAACTGAGCGCATAAACTTTCTGGACACAACAATATACATTGACAATGGTGAACTAAAGACAACGCTGTATAGGAAACCTTTCGACAAACAACAGTACCTAGAATATACCAGCCACCATCCCAGACATTGCAAACAAGGCATCTTTAAAGGCCAAGCCACACGACTACGTCGCATTTGCGTTGAAAACCAAGACTACATAGATAGACTCGATCACCTTAAAGAAACGCTATCAAACAGGAACCACCCAAACAGTGACCTTCAAACAGCTTACATCGCTGCAACCAAACTTGATCGAGCCGAGGTCCTCAAGCCCCGCCCGAAGATCACAAGAACAACAACGCCTCTTCTTACTACTAAATTCTCAAACGCACTCCCAAACGTGAATAACATCCTAAGTAAATACTACCCGATTCTCACCAGCAACCAGAAACTTAAGAAGATTTTTCCCGACCCTCCCAGAGTAGCCTACAGACGCAACACTAATTTTAAAGATGTTCTTGTGCACGCCAAACTACAGAAAAAGAAGTTGGGAACCAATCCCTGTGGTCGCCCCAGGTGCTCTACATGCAAACACATTCAATCCACTACTACAGTAAAAAGTACAGCGTCGAATTACACACACAAAGTAACTTCGGCTTTCACCTGCACATCAAGCAATGTAGTCTACTGTCTAGAATGCGCCGCTTGTAGCAAACAATACATAGGTGAGACCGGACAACAAATCAATACAAGACTCAATGGTCACCGCGCGGACACAAAACACAATTTACCCAAAGCAGTAGCCAGCCACTTTAATGAACATGGACATATGTTTGACAAAGCAAGGCTCTATATACTACAAACAAATTTCCGTTCCCCTCGCGAAAGGAAGTACACGGAATCATACCTCATACACAAGTTTAATTGCCTACACCCGACAGGAATTAATTTGGCACGCGGCAACTTAGAATCTTTAAAAGCTGTAACTTAAATCTGAAACTCTCATATCATCAACCAATACACAAAACACATTAGGCCACCAGCCAACTTTAATTCTTAACCTCACCTACTCTTTCATTTCGGAGGAAAAGAGGGGGGGAGAGGGGGAGAGAGGAAGAGGAGAAGGGGAGAAGGAAAAAAAAATCCTGCTTACTACTCAATTTAATGTACTCTTTCAGGATTTTACGTCTATACCAAGTGTACGATCCCCTTCTTCCATGTACACTTGCCCGCGCCCGCTTCTGCACGCGTCGCCCTCCTGTTTGCTATACCGATTTCGCCCCCCCCTTCCCCCTTACCCCTTTTTTAGTCCTTTTTTTTTTGAAACCCCCTCGACAACACATTCCGAAGTCAATATGCCTTTTTCGGCGCCTCAACCATCGCCTTCTGGATGCCGCCGTAACGACACCTACGTTAAGCGCGTGGGTCAGTGCCCCTTGAAAGACCATGCCGCTGCCTTTCATTCTCCCCACACATTGCACCGCAGACTCCCCGTCGCCACCTTAACTATTTCAAAATTACTCGACCTATTGCTTGACCGGCCGTTCTAATGCCTCAAAAACATGCCGCCAACGACTCCCTCGGATTACCTCCTAACCGTTCGCATCCCCAACACGCTCCCAAGCCCCCATATTTCTTAAAGATTTCATTTTTCTCTTGCTTTTTCTTTCACTCCCCCCCCCCCTTTGTTGTGTCTTGGTACGGCCCTGGCACCCCCCTGCCTTTTTTTTTCCCCCTTTTTTCTGCTTCTATTTCTTTTCTTTCCTCCCCGCGTGCCCACTCTCACGCTCTTGTCCCTTCGTCTTGAGAATGAGGCTCACAGACGTCGGACGACAGCGCCTGTTCCCTCTTGTAATCTCTCTCTTTAAAACCAGCCGCCAGCAACAACACCCGCACGTGACGTCACTGCACTAACCCTTTAAAACTAACACGCCGAGGATGACGAGGCCGCCTTTGACGAAGATAGGTCCACCTATCGAAACGTTGGCCAGCCTGTCTGAGGCACTTCAACCCTGTTTTAAAAAAGTTTATACCACAGTGTGCCATTCCATCTGCCAGCCCCTTTCTTGTTTTTGAACTACCAGTGGTGTAAAGTAAAGAAAGAAGAGAAGCCCTGATGACGTGACCAATGTGTGTGTACGAGTGAGAGAAAAAGAAAATGACGCCCCTACGGATAGCTACAACAAGGATAATGAGCCAGGGTTGATCTCGTTCGCACGGAGAAAATGAGCAGCCTCGGAGAAAACTGCGTTATTATACTTTTCGTACTAGTTATGCATAAGATAATTTCGTCGTGAAAGAAATAGTCAGTAAATTTAACAGATGCGGATCGACGAAGCAATGGTACTCCATTCGAAGCTGTTCTCATCGACTCCATCGCGTGGACCACAAATCTACTGCAATCTACTAAAGAATATCGCACTGCACTTCAGTAACAGCCATCAGCGTTTCCTACTGTGTACGAGAAGATGGTCGAGAAACGCACTTTTCCAACTTTGATAAATTCGAGTAGCCCGTAAGTCAGCTAATATAAAATTAAAGGTCAGGATATCGCAAGAATGTCAGGATAGAGGTGCAGTGACCACTTCAGTCGAGGTACGATGCTGCCTCGCGTTTTCTTTAGTTGAAGTATCGAGCACGGGAACTTTCAAGAATGGAAGGGTAAGCCTTACTGACGTGGACTGGCTCGCTGTAAGAGCAAATCAATATACTTTTTTACACTCGATACATAAGAGCACACACGGTACACAACTACAAAGCGTTTCGTCACGGTACAATTTGCACTTATCAAACGGCAAACGCTTTCATCTCCCGGCAAGCATAAATAAGGTTGATAAGCGTAAACTTAACAATCTTCTAAGGCACCCCCAAAGTACCCACAAGTTTGAACTTACTGCTGCAAGTTCTAACACGTCACCCCTTATAAGTCAAATTTTATTTTTACGAAGCTTTATTTTGAACGATTTTCCTTTTCATTATTAGGTGTGATATTTGAAATGTTAGTCAGCAGAAAGCTCCAGCTATCCGAAAAGTTTTTGTATAAAAAGAAAGTAATAAAATTGCAAAACAAATGTAAATTACAAAACATCAAACAAAGCAAATCCATGGATGGCGGAGAAAATAAGGGAGGAAAAATAAACGAAGTGATCAGAATGCAAGAAGAACACAACCAGTCTTGAAGCAACCGATAGTTCTGAAACAAGGCACTGTTGAAAATAGCATAAAGCTCGAAAGCGCGATTAACAATACTTTCAACAGTGCCCCTAGTTATTACACGTAATTTCTGCCGAGTTGGCCAACCGCCCCTCCAAACGCCAGCCATTTTTTCGACATTTCGCGCGGGCGATGTGAGGCGGGTATTCTCCACTGCATCTACAGTCACAACCGCAGCGTCAGTGACAAAATACGAGGCACAACCGAATCACCGAGAAGAGTCGACGGCTATCAACTGCGTATTTGGTTATCCTATCTCTCAAGATACCTCGACGATGGAGCACTGCACTTGTGCAAGAAAACACGCACACACGGCAAATCATGTGCATATTGCGAGTGTGCAACACTCTATTTCAGTCGGTTCCACTAGGTGCCAGTCGCCAGAGCCGCGGCTTCGATACAATATTACAGCCGATTGGTATGCGAACGCAAGTCGCAACAGCGCGTTGCGGTTCTGCAGTTTCTGAGGCCACTTTCTTGATCGATCACCGAATGTGCACCGTTGGCTACTCGGCATCCGTCCCCACTGAACAGATGAGCTGACTCAGTGCGATATGCAAGGCCTGACGCATACATGGGCGGAGGAAGTGAAGTGCGAATGCACTCAACTCCGTGCGCAATATAACAGAAAGCTGAGTATGACGGTACAGCCAGAGAGAGAGAGAATGAAGAGGAAAGGCAGGGAGGTTAACCAGATATGAGTCTCCGGTTTGCTACCCTACACTGGGGATGGGGGATAGGGGTTACAAAGATAACAGAGAGGAAAACGCTAAAGAAAAGAAAAAAAAACAAAAAAAACCACACACACATGGAGGTACACACACAAAAGGCGTTCCAGTTAAAGTCGTTCACACAGGCCGGTAGAACGCAAAAAGCGCAATAGCGCTTGCACGGCCTTCTGTGACGGTAGGTCGTTTCGATGTTGCAGAATTCTTTTTTCGGATAGCGGTTGGTTGTCCAGTTGGTCAAGTTCCTGGCTGAGGCATGCCCTCTGTGGACTGTACTGCGGGCAGGTGCACAAAATATGGCCAATTGATTCTTCATGGCCGCAGTGGTCACAGGTTGGGCTGTCGGTCATCCCTATGCGGAATGCATAGGCTCTAGTAAAGGAAACGCCCAACCAAAGTCGATATAAAAGCGTGGCGTCTCTACGGCGAAGCTGTGATGGCGCTCGAAGACTTAGTGTTGGATCAAGTGAGTACAGTCGCGTGTTTCTTAAATGTGGCTCATTCCACTGCGACGCGGTGCACTGCCGAGCAAGTAGGCGGAGCTTCCGTGCTGCGTCAGTTCTAGAATGAGGAATTGGGACGTGGCGCTCCTCAGTATGGGCTGAGCGGGCAGCGTGATCCGCCTGTTCATTGCCGATAATCCCGCAGTGACTTGGAAGCCACTGAAAAGTTATCTCGTGGCCTGCTTCACTTATATGTTGCAACGTCTCTGTAATATGGAATATTAGTTGTTCGTGTGGTCCGCGTCGTAAAGGTGACAGTAGAGACTGCAGTGCCGCCTTCGAATCGCAGAATATTGTCCATTTATGTGGTGGTTCATCACCAATTTGATCAAGGGCAGTAAAGAGCGCTGCGAGCTCTGCTGCCGTCGATGTTGTCGTGTGGGTCGTCTTAAATTTAATTGTTGTAGCTTTCGCTGGTATGACGATTGCCGCCGCGGAGCTACTTGGAAGGACAGATCCATCAGTGTAAATATGCGTAGAATCACGGTAGTTCTCGTACAAATGCAGTAGCGTGAGCTGTCTAAGGGCTGGCGATGATAGATCAGCTTTTTTCGAGATACCAGGTATTGTGAGGTTGATTTTTGGCTGAGCGAGGCACCATGGAGGAATCGAAGGTCTCGCAGCCGGGGTGAAACCAGCTGGCAATGATTCATCATATGCCGTTATCGTCCGGCTGAAAGGTGTGTGTGGTCTGTCCGCTGTTAGGGAGGCCAAGTGGTGACGAGGAGTCCTGGTCAGATGCCTTATATGGGTCCTGAGTACTTCAATTTCAATGTGGGTCCTGACAAGGTGATCTCCAGCGATTGCTATCGTAGCCACTGTTGAAGCACTCTTAGGCAGGCCTAGACAGATCCGGAGCACTTGACCCTGAAGACTTTGTATTGTGCGTAGATTTGTTTTACCTGTGTTGATCATTGCTGGCAAGCTGTATCGCAGAAATCCTAGGAAAAGCACCCTGTACAGTTGCAACATCGCACTTGGCGACATTCCCCAGGTCTTGCCAGCGAAAAAAATGGCTGTGGCTTAGGTAAGGTTAAGCCCAGGATGCGAAGCATACTAGCCTTTATTTTAGTTGTTGAACCACTGTTTAGCCTGGTGAACTGCTGTTGCTTGGCTATATTTGGTTCGGCTAGACGAAGAAACAACTCATGCATTACTTCTTCGCCTTCAAGAGTGGAACGCGACAGCGTTCCCGTCGACCCGCCAAGGGGTGTAAGACAATGGGCTACAGGGCAGCGACTACGCGCCCCGCATTGGACGCGGTGAGCGTCGAGCAAAGCAGCGTTCGGCGCGGCAACGAAATGTGCGCCTGAGCAAGAGACGCACGCCTTATGCGGGAGACACATGGTGCGATTTTCCGTGCGATCTGTCGTACGGCGCGTCGTGTGCGACTTGCCGCATGCGGCGATTCGGGACACATGGTACGAATGAGCGAGCGGCGGTTAGCTCCGCCCAGAACCGGCGCCCCTGCGTAGAAGTTCGGAATGCTGCATAACTTCGAACAGACAGTGAAAGCAATCGTATTTGCACAGCTCTCTTGTTTGAAACAAACGATGACAATATAAACACGCCTATGGAAGCACTGTAGACGTGTTTCCGCAAGGCCGCGTTAGCAGTAACGGCTTCGTTGACAGCCGCCGATGGCTATAGGAGTCGGCAGGCACAGCTCGCTCGGCCATCGAAACCGACACCGGTGGCACTTGTGACACGATCGCTTGCAGCTCGTATAACGAAGCGCCACAACATGTACACAGTTATCTCACGCTTAAATTGCAGCACATTTGATTTCATTGGCGCCGACGGAAGCGAACGAGCTGCCAGGCGAGCTTGCGATCGCTCGGAGACTGTGTAGGCCTAGCTAGCCGGCCGTCTATCCGAGGCCGAGGGCCCATGCCGATGCGTCCGCAGCTCGCAATAAAGCAACTAAATTGATCAGCACAATCAATGCCTGAACATTTATGTTTCTCTTAAGTGAAAATATGGTTAGTTTTCTCGGTGCCGTTAGTAGCGATGAGTAAACACGCCAGTCAGGCGAGCCGCTTCGTATAGACGATTGCTGGCGCGTCTGCGCTGACCGCGTCCGATTAGAAATCACGCCAACGATTTACTATATCGCACAACGTTTTATAACATGCACTCTTTCGAGGCCACTTAATTCGATAAGTTACTTCGTGTCAGAAACAAATTGCTGCTTATTTATGTGCCGCCGTCAGCGGCGAAAGAGGCCCTCGTTTCAACCAGGGAGAAAAAAAAACAGACATGATCGGAGCGGCGAGGCGCTCGCTCGCCGGCTCCGCCCCGTCGGGTCTATGACGTGGCCGTGACGTTCGCGCTACCTGCGCTGTCATTGGCTGCGGTCGCCCGACCGATGCGGTGGTCGCACGAGAATATTCAGCAAGTTGGTCGCATGCGCGGCGTGCGATTCGGCGCCGCGTGCGGCGGATTTGGTTGAGAACCTGTTGAGTGCGGCTGCCGGTGCGAATGGTCGTACGACCGATCGCACCCAAAATCGCACCATGTGTCTCCCGCTTTAGAAACAGCGCGTTTCTAAGGCAACACCGCATTCACTAGAGGCGCTTTTGTACCGCTTTGAAGCGTTGTACTCGTGGCTCAGTGGTAGCGTCTCCGTCCCACACTCCGGAGACCCTGGTTCGATTCCCACCCAGCCCGTCTTGCAAGAGTTGAGCCAAAGCCACTTCTCCTCTGTCGTGACGTCACGGTGTCACGTGATTTCATGGTCACCGCCGCGCCTGAGGAGCTGGGTTGAGCCCTCGTAATATGCTTCGCATAAAACTTGAGGAGGTGACAGATGCCTGTCAACCGTTTTTTCATGTATGATACGTGTGGGCTCCATGACAAGCCCCTGTCAATTATGACACCTAGGAACTTGTACGATCGGACCCATCGTATTATTTGGCCATTTATCATTACACTGTAGTTGGCCATGGGTTTGCGCGTAAATGGCACTAGTGCGCATTTCTCTGAGGAAATTTCCAGGCCTCGATTACGAAGGTAGAGAACAGTTTGTGTGGCGGCTCTCTGAATTCTCGCTCGCAACTGTAGGCGTGTTACTGCAGACGTCCATATGCAGATGTCATCGGCGTACATTGATAGCCTGACTGTAGTTGGCACGTGCTCAAGGAGAGCAATTAGTGTTAGATTAAATAACACAGGGCTAAGTACACCGCCCTGGGGGACGCCGCGGTAGCTATAATGTAGACAAGTATGGCCTTCTTCGGTGCTTACAAAAAAGGATCGCATGGATAAATAACTCCGTATCCATTTAAACATCCGACCACCCACTCCTACCTCTGCGAGAGCAGAGAGGACGGCTTCATGCGTAACGTTGTCATACGCCCCTTTAACGTCGAGGAATAAGGATGCGCAGAGAGGCTTACGGCATTTCTCATGTTGAACGTAGGTGACCAGGTCGACGACGTTATCGATCGATGATCGACCGCGTCGGAAGCCCGCCATGGCATCTGGGTAGGTGTTGTGGTATTCCAAGTACCACTCCAGGCGTCCTAGGACCATCCTCTCCATTACTTTGCCCACGCAGCTCGCCAACGCGATCGGGCGATATGATGAGAGTTCCAACGGCGACTTGCCAGGCTTCAGCAGTGGAACAAGGCGACTTGTCTTCCAGGTTGTTGGTAGTGTGCCATCTGTCCAAGATTCATTGTACACCTCAAGGAGAAGTCCTCTCGCTCGCTCCCCCAGGTGGCACAGAGCTCGGTAGGAAATTCCGTCAGGTCCTGGCGCTGATGTGCGGCTACACAAAGCTAATGCTGCCTTAAGTTCGTGGATTGAGAATGGTAGATCCATCCGGTGATCACGTGGTGGCGGACAGTTACCCGAAGGCGATCGAATGTTGGTAGCCGTGAGTTGGCCGGATAATCTGGCGCAGAAATCCTCTGCCACGTCAATCTCCGATCTCTTATGAGAGAGGGCAAGCGCCTTGAATGGGAATCGCTATACGGGGAGTGTCCGGAGACCGCGCACCGTTCTCCATAGTTGCGATAAAGGCTTGCGTGGATCTAGCGACTCACAGAAGGCATTCCAACGTTGCGATTCGAGCTTGTCTAACCGGCGCTGTATCTTCTTTTGCGTGCGCCTGGCGGTCCGTAAATCGTCCACTGTTTTCGTACGTCGGTATCTTCGTTCTGCACGTCGTCGGATTGCTCGAAGTCGTTCTAGTTCCACATCAAATTCGTTCAGTTTCGAAGAGCATGTGAGAGTGCGCATAGTGTCTTGCACCGCGCTCTTGATTGCTTCTTCCAAGTCGAAAGATGGATTGGCGTCGCAGCGTTCTTCCATAATAGACTGAAATTTAGGCCAGTCCACTCTTTGGATCGTATCCCGTATTTTGGAAGGGGACAATCCTCTGATCTTGATGTACGTGGGGATGTGGTCGCTTCCGTGCGTCTCTATGTCCGCAAACCACCCTGCACGTCTGACAAGGCTTCGTGAGACGAAAGCCAAGTCAAGACAACTGCTGTAGGTGGAGCCACGTAAGAAGGTAGGACTTCCATCATTCAGCAGCCAAAGTTAATTACTGGAGGCGAAAGATACCAGAGCTCTGCCTCTTGCGTTGATCATCGGACTTCCCCAGAGTGTATGATGGGCGTTGAAATCTCCAATGATGACCCAGGGATTGGAGGTTGAAGAAAGGATGTCTTGGAGTCTTTTGTAATCAAATCGACTTGACGGAGATAGGTAGGCGCCCACAAAAGTAAAAGCCAAATTCTTTTTTCTTACGTTTAGGCATATATATTGATTATAGTCATTAGGTGGTACAGGCTGATGAGTGTAGGTGAGGTCACGGCGAATACACACCAAAACCTTACTGTTGTCATAAAAAGTTGACGACATAAATAATTCATATCCAGAAAGCCTGATTGTGTTCGATAAGTTCGGCTCGCAAATGACGATAATGGGAAACATATTGGCGTACACGAAGCGACGGAAATCCGAAAGGCGCGCTCTGAGTCCGCGCGCATTCCACTGAAAAATAGCTGCTTGTCGGACCTCTTCCCTAAAAGACCGTGGCTGTGGAGCCATGGTCTACTCAAGGGTTGCAAGCACCGGACCCAGAGCGTCCAGTACTTGAAGCGCACTTCTGGCAGACGGTGTGTGCATGTTGCTTAGCAACACGCGGATGGCATTCATTAAAGGCCTAATAAGTGCTATCACTTGCTCATCTGTTTTTCGCGACTCCTCGGATACAGCACCTTGCTGTACTGGGGGCGGCTTCTTCTGCGGCTCTTCTGGCGGTCGTGTACATGGAAGTGGCGGCCATTCCTTTGTGGAGAGAGATCTGGCAGTTTTCTCCGTTCCAACATCGGTGTTCGGAGGGCTGGAAACTTCCACTGGTGATGCGGCTTGACGAGTTGACTGTTCCTGAAAACTTGATGTTTTACGTCGTGAAGACGTTCGACGGTGACGTCGTCTTCGCCGTACTTTCACAGCAGCCTCTTTGTGGGTGGAGTTGTCTCTCACCATTTGTTTAAGAATGGTGATCTCTTTCTTGATCTGGGGACAGTCTTTGGAAGAGGCGCAGTGATCACCCTGACAGTTAGGACACTTCAACTTGATTGCGCTGCAGTTGTCTTCTGAGTGGGGTTAGGCCCATCGAGGGCACACGGCCGAATTTCTGCAGACACCCTTCACATGGCCAATCTTCTGACAATTGAAGCATTGCATTGGTCTTGGAATAAATGGTCGAACCTGGTGGCGAAAGTGGCCGACCTTCACGTAGGGTGGAAGGCAGTCGCCTTTGAACGTTAGTCTCACACAACGTGTGTTGCCGAGGCGACAAACATGCACAATGACGTTATGTTCACTTGCTGGTTTTATAAGAACTGGGAGGTCTGCATTAGGAATTTCATTGTCAATGTCATAGATTACTCCTGTAATTGTGGCACCATTCGTTGGCATGATGGATCGGACCTTGATGTTTCCCAGCTGCGTTACATGTTGGAGTATGGTCAGCGCGCTCGGGTTCATCACATCGATAGCCAGGATGTTTCGCCTTGTGTTTATCCTCACATCCTTGATCTCGTTTGGCACAGTGTTTTCGAGATACACGGAGAGTGCTTGCCTGTTGAGGAAGGAAGTATTTTAATGATTGGAAAATGTAGAGAGGTCGGCCGGATAATGGAGCATCTGGCCTGCTACTCTACGTAAGGGAGGGGGAAGAGGGGAAGAAAAGGGGTCACAATGATGGATGATAATGGGAGGAACGAGGTGAATGACACATTACACAACTGGTATCATAGGCGTGAGTCCAGGCCAGTGTCACCTAGGAAACGTGAAAGTGCACGCATTGTCTCTGTCGTCTGCCAACTCTGTGGCCACGCGCCTAGCAAGAGGTCCTCCGACAGTGGTCCATTGTGGAAATGTCTCAATGTATCTGCCAATGTCAGTCTTTCTCGCGCATACTCAGGACGCGCAGGTTGTCGGTAGCGTTCTGTGGCACAAACAGGATGGAGTGAGGCCATCGCTGAGGCGCTGTTTTCACAGTGTTCGAGCTGGACGCCGAAGATGAGTTGATAATTCTTCGCTTGGCCTTGCGGTACTGTACAAGTCGAAAGCCGTGTTCCGATGACTCGTCACCTGATGCGGAGTACAGCTCTGTGTCCTCGCTACCACTCGATGTATTTCCTCGCTTCCTCGAACCGATGTCCGTGGGTGAACGGGAACCGGGACGATCCTCGGGGTGTTGCACATCCATCACCGCGATGGAGGGGGCGGTAGACCCCACAGGTGCAGTGAGAAGTCCAGAAAAGCGCAGAGACGGGCGAGATGTGTTCCGCAAGAGAAGCACTTCGTCTTCCTCCCTACAGCCAGAGAAACCAAGGAAAAGCAGGCAGGTCAGCTATGATGTGGGATAGTCTTTGGTACCCTACACCAGGGCCGAAGGAATTCGAGGGGATGGCAGGGAGTTTTGTATACCGAATTATTCAGAGGAAACGATATGACATTTTCATTGCCATTTTTCTTTTCTTACCTGTGCGCCAATGTTTTTGCATTTAAGCCTGAATCAATCGCCGTCGGCGCGAAACGAGAACAGAAATGTCCTCAGGGTGAGCGAAGCAGCGCTCGCTTGGATTGAAGCGGCTGCTCGCAGGCGAGCTCGTTCCGTAATAACAAAAGCCGTGAAGGAGCAGAAGGTCGCACCGACTTCGTCGGCCAATCGCAGACAGTGTTAAAAAGCATAAATGCCAAAATAAAAAGACAACACTGTGTTATAGACGTCATCCTGTATGTAAGCAACGCGGTCAATACACTGCATCCTTCCCATTCTGAGGCGACTTTTTTTCCGCCTTTCTTCGCATGAGATCGGTGCACCGTCTACACTATCATCTGCATCAGCAACTCGCCGCTGAGAATTTTAAGTATACAACAGTATCGAATGAAAAGAAAACCCACGTCCTACACTGTTCTCGGTATCGCTTTATAAACGCTTATAACTCTCAAACTAACCGGACTGGCCGTCGAGAAATAAACAAAGAAAGAAAAAAAACGATACAAAAACGGCACGTCATCCCAACTCTGTCAGCGCCCGTTCCTTAAAAAACGAGGTCCATTGATCAGAAGACCAGCCCGGAAACTCTTGGGAAATCTCCCACCTTCCTTTCTTGCTGGCGGTGCGTTTTCAACTAAAATGCGCGGTCGATAATAAGAAGTGTTCTAGGAAGAAGACAGTTTGCTCGGCATGTGCTTTCCACAGAAAATCAAGATTATACTCTCTCTCTTTCGTTCTTTTTATTCTCGAGCCCACTTCACTTAAACCAATTTTTTTGTTGTTGTTGTTTCTGCCTGGCAACAAAGCCTCAGTACATTTTCCTTTTTTTTCTGCGCGCCTTTCCGAGAAATATACTCAGTCTGGTGGCTTCTGTCGAAGACACTAAACGTTCCTCGAGCCCACCGCGCGGCTTCACTCGCCGTTTGTCTTGGGGAGAAGCTCTCGGGAAGATCCACACCCTAACGAGATATCGACACGGACCCTGCGTCCAGTGTGTAGTCTGAACTCGCATTGGCTAAGTGACCGAAACAGATTTTGGCGCTGTCTTAAAATGAAATCAAGAAGCAACGACCTGCAAATAGATTACCTCTCGGGCAAAATGTCGCGGAATTTCATAAGAGTTTACCGTACTACGCTCACATAGTGTATACCTCAAATAAACGAGGATTTCTGCTGACCTAGGCGAAGTAAAAAGAAAGAACGACTGTCACGACGTGTTCACCACAATGTAAAATGAAAATATCGAAGTCTTGGCTTTTATTGCAGGAATCGGCGAAGACAGATTCGATTGTATCTCGTCGGGTGTCTGTTGGCGTGGAGAGCCTGCATTTGCGCAAAACTATAGGGCTTTGACCTATCACAAAAGAGACCTGGAAAATTGTTGTGCGTTTGTGAGCGGGGAGAGTGAATAAAAAGCACAAGGCCAAAATTAGTATCACACGAAAGAGGACCTACACTCAAATCTACAAACTTATTCGTCAACTTGAGTCTATATAGCGCAAACATCGAACAAGTGCATCAACAAATGAAAGCATAGGCCTACCAGCAGTCACACGCTGCAGGCTCGCTGTAGTTGAAAACATGGAGGCGCGGTAACGATTGGCCAATACAAATGAAGGAGAGCAAAGTATATTTATGGGCTAGTTTGTGTTTTTATCATCGAGCGCACGTGAACAAGGACACACGAAATGACGCATACGGCTGAGAATCCGGTGCGTACAATAGTACCGTGCTGCAAAATTACTGAAGGGAAAAAAAATTAATCATGGAAAACATATATGCTGGAAACCGAACGAACCTTTGAGCTCTAAATGTCAATACACTCCCCTACTCAATAGGAAGTCAACTCATAGCCCTTACACAATTTTCTCCAGCATGCCTCATCACATTCACGGTCCACCTTTTGTGACTTCAAGTCAGCTCTCTAGTGTCTGCTGTCCCGTTTGAACCACGGACCTAATATGCAATTAGTCGCAGACATCAGACTACTCCGCCATCACGCAATCGACTAGGGGTACAACATCACCTACCAGTGGACACCGGGTCACTGCGGAATTTCGCGAAATCACAGTGCAGATGACGCTGCCCGATCGGCCCACGATGGTGCCCATATTATACCGATACCACTGTCAAGAACAGATGCAGCCACAAGTCTTCGCTCCGTGGCACGCGAGCTTACGCAGACTCTGCAGAACACCAGTGAATTCACGAACGCACGTCTCCACAGAATGGATCCACGTCTACAACTCCGTCTTCCACCAGGGTTACCACGAGCGGAAGCAACACTTCTGAGCCGCCTGTGGCTCGGCGCGGCATTCACGAACTCCTATTCCTTCTGCATTGGAATGGCCGACAGCCCTACTTGCGACATCTGCAGCTGTAAGGAGACGATCGAGCTCCTCCTCTGTCGCTGTCCCCGTTACAATGTGGCAAGAAGAGTGCTCCTGACCGCGCTCGAAAAACTGGACAATCGCCCTTTCACAGAAAAAAAACGTTCTAGGACACTGGTCCGGACTGGTTTCGGCAGTCAAGGCCTCCTGAAGTTTTTAAGGACTTGTGAATTGTGCGACCGTCTTTGAATGTTGAAGCCCGTAGCATCGTGTAACTGTATGAATTTTTCCCAGTTTTTTTTTCTTCTTTCTCCTTTTATTCCCTATACCCCTTTCCCCAGTACAAAGTAGCCAGCCGGTACTTACAGTGGTTAACCTCCCTGTCTTTCCTCCCCTTTCGTCTCTCTCTCTCTCTCTCTCTCTCTCTCTCTCTCTCTCTCTCTCTCTCCACAATGCCGCTTCTGCGCAGAACCCGAGTCCCTCAGGCACATAGTCGGAGGTTCCAAACAGGCACCATTACATGCTCCGAACTCTTACCAAACCAACGAGCCTTGGGAGAGAGCCTTCGCCAGCTTCGAGGATCAGCAACGGCTGATTGCGAGGTCCCAGGACGTGGACCGAGCTCGAGGCATTCTGGAATGAAGACGCCTCTCCAAAGTTTCATTTATCTAATAATCATGTTTATTCTCTCTCTCTCTCTTCTTGTGGAACTGAATTTCATGTGTGTAACTGAACTTCTGCGTTCTCGGACAATACGAAGCACATGCGTTTACACATGCAACTATATACAGAGTGTTTCACGTAAATTCCGACAAGGATTTTAAAAAATCTGGTTAGCCGCAGTTAGATGAAACCAACGACATATGGTTTGCCGTCATATGGCGCTCCTTAGAGTGCATTTTATATTCCGCTGAATTGGTTGATGAACTAAGATAAATCGTGCAAAATTTTTAATATTCACTTTAGGGCCAAGTGCGTTTCGTTGTGTTGTAGAAGGGGTTCAGAAACGACCGACTGAATTTTTTGTGGCAACGTACATGCTGCGTGGCGATTTTTTTTTTAAGAAAGCCAGCAAAATATGAATCAAAACCACGTCACTGGGCTCGTGCGCTATCGTGCTGCAGCGCTTAGTATCGTATTGCTGACACTTTAAACAGAAGTCATGATCTACAGGTTTCCGGAAACAATTCGTACTTTTTTTACAAAACCTGCTCATCGTGGCATTTAACCAGGAGTGAGAAGAGCATAATTAATGAAGGTAAGATGCTGCCTTCTACATCGGGAGTCAGCCAACGGAATAATTAACTTGCTACGAAAGGATGTCAGCGGAGCACAGGATACCATAAGATAAGGATTCCCACGTTTCAAAGTTACAATGATAGTACAGCCGCATGTCACTCTTGGAGAAAGCATTTCTACAAGCCTCTCGAAGGAACATCTATATTGTGAACTTATGTTACGTCTATCCTCCGTGTTCAATCTACATTATATATATAGATACAGTTCATGCATAAGCCTATCAGAAAGAGAGAGAAACGAGGCTATGATGATGATTACTGGGGTTTTATAGGAAACGAGGCTAGAAAGCCAGCGCGATTTGCTACCGGCGAACGGGTAGGGTAACTGGAAAAGCAAGATAGAAAGAAAGACGTAAAATAATGTAAACGCTCGGAAAAAAAAGAAGGTTGGGGCGTGGGAAACGCCCACAAGTAAGGAAAGTCTCTCTGATATAGTTAGTTGAACATAGAAAGTTCCATAGCGCCTTCACCGACTTCTCGTGCCACGACATTCCGAAGCGCGAAAGCGACCCGTCTCGACACTCGACAATAAATAAATGAAAAATATGTATGTATGTATGTATGTATGTATGTATGTATGTATGTATGTATGTATGTATGTATGTATGTATGTATGTATGTATGTATGTATGTATGTATGTATGTATGTATGTATGTATGTATGTATGTATGTATGTATGTATGTATGTATGTATGTATGTATGTATGTATGTATGTACAATTCCTGGTACCACCGTGACCTAGAGTAATGATCAAGAACATTGGTACAAACATCAAGCAAACAGCAAGAAATCACAGAAAAACGCATTGAAGAGTACATACGCTTCGACTGCTCCATGACACATTCACATGAAATTAAGCAACATAATAAATTGCCTTTGGCATCACTGACAGTGGCACGAACATACAGTCAAAGTGAAGAGCTGTCGTGAAATTGAAATGGCCATGGGATTATGCCAAAACAATAGTAAACCAATAAGCCAATAAGTGCAAAGCGGCATTACACATGATACGACAGATACATTCGAGCATCGGCCGAAGGAGGATACAGGCACGAGAATTCCAGACGAGCTTTCACACCATTCTTGCCTCTTGACAGCTCGTATTAATATCGCGTATTCTCGTTTAAGGTCTCGCGGCATCCCACAAAGAGCGTATCAACAGCAGCCCTGATGGTGGCACAGACACGTGCGTGTTGTTTTCGATCGCCGTTTTCTGAGGCGTTCGACAAAATGTGGTGAAAACAAAGGACAGTCGAGTCTTGACAAGAATCCTTGCTATGCATCCGACTACAAAGAAAGACATAAAGAGAGAAGAGACGGGCGGACGAATCAACGAACGAAAGAACTAATCTTCCTGGTTCCTCGCCTTGCTCAGTGAGAAGAAAAAAAAATAACAAGCCTTCAGACGTTAAGCTCGCGCAGGCGTCAGAGAATTCCACTTAATTAACACCATGCTCGCTCACCGTGATCGCAGCAACGCGCATCGTTAAAACAAGCACATACGAAGAACGGCAATTTAAACAAAAAATGAACGAAAGACAGAACGGGTCATTTGCAAGCATGCAGTGAAATTCGCGGCGCAGACCTGGCCGTAGCAACAGCGCACCGACAGGTAGCCATTTTGTGCGCGCCCACTCAATTTAAGCCCCCCTCTGTGATCTGTTGTGTCCTGGAAAAAATTTCGACACAAACTAATCAAGTTTTTTGTTTTTTTTTTCTAGACGCGTTCCTTGTCCGCGCAAGCTCTCGCCTGCGTCCTAATTGCGTTAGGCTAAATGAAAGCGCGCCAACAGACTCAACGCGCTCGCTTGCGCGCGAGGAGTTCACGACTCGAAGGACCGCTCAGTGGTGTTCAACTGGACATTAACGATTCTTATTTTATAACTCGCTTTACACACTCTCGGACACGCGCACATACACAAACACGCACGCATGCACACAAGTGCTTGCTTGCTGGCGCGCGCATGCGTTCGCGCGTGTGTGCGCGCGCAATCTTAAAACAGGAAAAGCAGAAGGAAGCTGCTATCGCTCAGCAACTGTAAAACGACTCGTGTTATGATTAATCCACGTAGGACATTCGTTCAACGAGCCAACATAAACAGTATACGGTGAGAAGCGCAGAGGAAGTCTTGAAATTTTCGTCTGCTATAGGTTTATCTTAAAAGGCAGCGTAAAGGAGAAAATGCTATCTGGATAAAGCACGACGATAACAGTGCAGTATCACACGACAAGGTTTACTTCATATACATCGGCGATCTGCAAGGCACCAAATGAACCACAAGCACAAACTTCCGCGTGGCCTCTTCGCACACACCTCGTGCGCCGTCCATTTGAGGGTACCACTGCTGCGTACAGATACTGAAGTCAATGGATCTGGCCAAAAATTTACGTGAATCCAAGCAGCCTGTGGCATTAATCGCGTGCGCTTCATAAGCAGCGCGTTATACTCCAACCGTCGGTTGTCACGAGCTATCTTTATTGCACTACAATTATGCACGGTTCAGGAACAACGGGAGAGGAAGCTCGCGAAACCACGTCCACAGAATATCTGCGATAACGCATTGAATGACAAGATACAGAAACGAAAGTAGGGTGTCGACTGTTCGACTCGGCTGACTGCCGTTTCAGTCAGAAACGACGGTGTGGTATACCGGTGACGCACTGTGATAACGCCACATACGGCTTTCTCGTGCAGGGCTTATCAGCCCTTTGTCATAGATATGTTTACAAGCAGCTGCCACTGCCTTGATGCGGCCACTTGTAACCCGACGTTGTAGTTGTTCACCGGCAGCCAGGCTGCTGTCCTGTTACTTAGCCATGCAATAAAGGCATGCTATTCTGCGGTTTGTCTTCCTGGATGCTGCCAGCGTGTATCAACTATATACGACAGGCAGTTAGTCGATTCTCGAACTAAGCATCATTGTCGCCGCCACCGCAATTGCGCAAGACTGGATGACTTGACATCACGCCAAGCTCGCCGGCGACTCGCTCTTATACAGACTCAGTCACCGTTCTCAAACTTCAGCAAAACATAAAAAATGGCGTCTCTAAGAAGATCCCTTTTTTCTCATATGTCGATCTCTTTTACTACTTCGGATGAACAGGATTAAGATCGTTACCTCTGTTCGATGGTCCACAGACGTAGTCCTGCCTCGTCAGAAAGAAATTATCAACGAAATAATAGAAAATGAAAAGAGCGACAGCGGGATCGGAAGACTTAAATGAAGTTACGAACTGTAAATCACTGCGAAAGGAGATAAGCCAAAAACTTAATGACAGGTCCAAATCCAAAGGAATGGGAAAGGTCCTAGTAGACATGGTTCTAAAAGACTAATCCTAATTCCCGGTTTGATTTTGGGAGAAAAATGCAGAAAGCCGAAGATGTTTTGAAAAATACAAAAAGCGTTTATTGCTTAGAACAGCACCCAATATTAGTGCA
The DNA here is from genome assembly GCF_038994185.2 of Dermacentor albipictus. NCBI lineage: Eukaryota > Metazoa > Arthropoda > Arachnida > Ixodida > Ixodidae > Dermacentor > Dermacentor albipictus. The sequence continues at coordinate 152,481,540 of NC_091825.1, read as the reverse complement.
GTCATTGACCTTAAAGCCTTCAGTTTAAAGGGCACTGTAGTTTGTAGCTAGATAAGGGCATGTGTTGTCATTAAACGCTAAAAAATAATTGTGTCCATGCAAACCTTCCATTTCAACAGTGCCTTTTAGCAGACAGAATACACGTACCCTCTCGTGAGATGTACTCGAGTCGAGGGCACGTCTTTCTTTCTTTCTTTCTTTCTTTCTTTCTTTCTTTCTTTCTTTCTTCCTTTCTTTCTTTCTTTCTTTCTTTCTTTCTTTCTTTCTTTCTTTCTTTCTTTCTTTCTTTCTAAAGATGAGAAGAGAGCAGTTATTGCCACCCTATGATGGTGACTACCACCACCTTTCGGGGTAAAAAAAAGGTACAAACCATACGCACAGTGTAATCACGTCACTCCGCCTAAGAAATTTCCACGCCAAGAAGCCGCACGTCAGTGACATCATCAGCATATAAAGCAATAGGGAGCGCATTTTAGCTTAACTAACGCATGAAATAACAATTTTGTCTCCACTGTCCTCATATTTTTCGACATTCTTGTTGAGCTGTTGTTTTCGAGAAACACATTCTCTTTATTTACCTCGTAGAATACAAGAAGGCAGAGGAAACTGAGCGGTGCCTCCCATCCAAACAAGCCGTCGAGCAAAAAACAATTCACCAGAAACACGTTCCTAAAATATACATCAACTTTCCGTCCACCATAGTGACAGTGAGTGAAAAAATAACGGGAGAGGGCAACCGAATACTACCAAATCTGTCGCTAGTTCAGTGAAGCGGCATCGACAGGAGTGAGAACTGATACACCGAAAGAACATTCGCACACTGCACATACAGAACAGGGCCTGTATTCACAGAACGGTACTTACGCTAGAACAATTGTTATACAGCAGGTGCTAGCCAACTGAAATGATGGTCATATCATTAGGGAAGGCGGCCGATCGATAAGAAATAGCCCTTACGAGTGAATTCGGCCGCTAGCAAACAGCACGTAAACGAACGGAAATTTTCAAACCTCTTTCGAAGTCTTTTTCGAGCACTCTCAACAAAATGCTGTGTCCATTCAGCCTCTTGGGCCGAATTAAAAAAGGTTTTCTTTCGTGCGAGCTTTTTGTCGTTGACGGCGGTCGCACTCGCTAATTATATGCACAACATTACGACTGGGTGACATAATCTCTTAGCGTGAATGGCTAACTACAGCCATCACACTCCAGGAAGAAGAGTACAGAGAGAGAGAGAGAGAGAAGGGGTGGGTAGCGGAGCGATAAGGGAAAGCCAAGGAGGCTAACCGGATCGAGCCGGTTAGCTACCCTGCTCTGCAACACTGTAGTAGACGTGTGCAGAAAACTCTAGAAAACGCGAACAGCGACACTCCTATAGGAGTAATGTCCAACCATGTCGTTTTTATACTCTGCTCCGTACTAAAAGAGTTCAGTGTATAAGAGGTAGTACGCGGACATAGGAAAGAACAGGAAACATACAGGGCTAACTTCCAACCATCGGAAGTACGGGTACATGTATCAGTTACGCTACGCTGAACACATTCCATATAATTGTTACACCAACGAGCCAAGATGGCCACCCTGATCCACGCCAGAGCAGCCAGGCGACTTCCTCCCCCCCCCCCCCCCCCACTCCTCGCCGGCGGAAGCGACTGTCATTACAACGCGGAATCCGCGAAGCATACGTAGCGCCGGCATAGTCGATGTCTCTTTGTCCGCGACCTATTGCGCAGGTGGCGACGCGTCAATCGTTCCGCGTGACCGGGTTTGCTTTCCCTTACGGCGTGCCGCGAGTGGCGTCAAACCTACCGGCATCGCGAACAGCGCTAAATGATATCAGACCTGCGTGCCTTACCACCCTCCATTCCTGCGCGATTACCTGACAACTGAACAATCAGCGCCGTGGTGCCAACATTTCCCTTTCCTTGTTTCGATATTTTGTTTCTGTAAGATTAGTGGATGGAGTGAAGGAATACCCCTGCGCAGAGTTCTAAACACTAAACACAAGAATAGATATCGTGCGGTAACCTCCTAATCTATATCAGCATCCACAAACTTCTGTGGCGCGGAAAGGTGTCAAGGCCTTGATGCAGTGTTATCAAACAGTACATATCAATAAAGGCTATAAGTTTGGTTAGTTGTTCACGTTTGAGGTTGAGAACAGAACCTGCAGGAAAACGATACCAACGACCGAAGTGTGTCCTGTCACGGTCTCTTCGCTTCCTCAACGTCCGCATTGGGATCCTCCCGCTAAGCTTAAACCGAATCGCATTATGAGCACCCGGGGCTCGTCGTGGCGGGCGAGCTTCATCGCCATGCGGTGCGCATCCTCTCTTCCGCCGCTGTCTTCAATCCCGGCGCTCAATCCCCGGAAAACACAAGGCGCGCGTTATTTTAAGCATCCAGTTTGCAGCGTGAACTTTGTCGGCGTGGGCGACCAATCCGAAACGAGAAAGGCGAACCCTGCCCATCCGCGATGCCGTCACAATTTGCATAAGCTATTATGCATGCGACAGATTTGCATTTCTCAGCGCCAGAAGTTCGCAGGAGGTCACCGACAAAAAAGCCAACGAACCATGTGAAAAATCAGCCGTGGTTACTTCTGCTCCGAACGACACCAGCCAATTGGGAAAAGCTGAGCAGAGGCAATTTTTCCCCGCGCAGATCCTGCTCTCTATGTACTCTCGGAGCTACAAAAAAGGAGGAGATCCAGCAGAAAGTATACTGATAAAGATGGTGGTGATGGTGGTGATACTGCTACAGGCGGGGTTAGCCAGGCACACCTGGCCGGCAATGGCTCGGCCTGAGCGTGTCAATGTGCGCCAAATATGCCACCATTTGTCCACGTACCAGTCCTACCTCTCGCAGAAATGTGAGGCAAATTCCGCGCACCTTCCCGGAACACTAACTGTTGGAGTTTTAGCACACCGTTACCGTTTCGGACATATGCTTGCCTTGCCGGTGCTCGTTTCGCGGCGCCGCGCATGCGCTTGGCGCGGACTGTATAGCCATATATGTTTGCAATAACAGAAAAGCAGTATGGCACTCCGCTAACAAGTCAGTCCTGAAAAGAATAGAAAACACGCAGAAAAGCATGGAAGAGGGTCGCTGTGCGCTTGGCAGATATCTTAGTGGCTTCTTCCACTCGATTCAGCAGACTTTGGGAGATGCAATTAGAGGAAAAGCAAAGTTGCGAGGGTTCGCGAACCCTTCATCAAATGCGAAGACATTTCCCTAATCTTCTTCATGCTGCACTTTGCCTAATTGTTCAGGTGGTGAGCCAAGCTGAAAGCGATAGCCTCTCTTTTTACTACGCCTAAGTAACGGGAGCCCCGGTGAAAGAGGCGGAACCTTCAGCGAAGTCATAGCGAAAGCGTGGCAGCAGCGTCTGCCTTGTGCCTCTTTGCTGTTAGGTTTGAGTTCCTACTACCAAGAAATCGAGTTTTCAGAAGTATGCAGTACAGGGGACGTAAGCTCGGACGATCACTTTCGGCGATAGTATTGCCCTCGCTTAACGCAGTGCTCAACCAGCCAATCAGTTTATCCAGTTTTTCCCAACCGGCCAATAAGTGCGCACTGAAAGCGATATCGCCGAGAAGGATGGTCCGAGATTACGTCACCTGAGCTAGCACGACTCGACTGCGCGAGCAGGGCGCAGCTAAAAGCAATAGATAGCATTTATTCCTTTTATTTCTGTTTTCTTCCCATCTCATCCTTCCTCTTTTTTTTTTCTAATCTCCTTTCTCCGACCACTGTGCAGGGTAGCCAACCGCAGAGTTCCTTCTGTTTAACATCCCTGCCTTTCCTTTCTCTCTCCGTACCTGTATCACTCCCTCTCCCTTAAAATTTAGTAAGCAAGACGCCTACGAAGAATTATAAACATAGGAACGAAAAAAATTCGGGCGATTCGCCATTATCATCGTCATCATCTAACGACTTTTCGCTAAACATGGCATGTTATGAGCCCTGATCAGTGGAACTTGCCAAGAAAAGATAAAGAAGCTATGAAATGCAAAAAAAAAATAAAAAAAATCTTCCTCAAAGTTGGCCCATGCGTGCATGTAAAGGTTGAAGCCTGGCGCCTGATGTTCGCTGCGCAAATTGTAACGATTCGCGTCATTCTCCGTTCATCGACGTCCTCTGCGATTGGCTCGTACGTCACAGACTAACCGCTATCACCCAGATCCGCCAATCGGCGCGAGCGATGATATGAAATGAATAAAGAAAGAAAGAATATTTACAACAACAACAACAAAAGAAAGAGATCCTGAATTTCGGCCCCCACGTCCGCAGGGCGCGAGGTCACGATGTTGCAAGGCCAATCAAATGTTGCAGAATAGATCTAGCGCAACATCGACCGAAATTGCGAAATACAACTGCCGCGCTCTCCAAGTGAATTCAGGATTGGCCAAATACTGCACAAAGCAACGCCTGTGTGATCGGATGTGATGAAAGTTTTTCGTCCGCGCGATGCATGCCGCACATATCTTCATCATACGAGTATCTGACACATTTCAAATTTCCAAGCAGATTTCAGATGCGACGTATGGTGGCAACGTCTGCAGTAAGAGCTAAATACGTCGAATGCTCGAACGAAACCAAGAAGAACCGTGTATGCGCATGGGTATCCGGAACGCCAATCGAAAGGCCAAACAAAACGAAACGATCCGTCAGTCAACACCAATCCCGGAGCCAGAATTCGTTTTTCACCAAGTATGCAAACAAACAAGGACGCAGAGATGTCAACGGAGAAAATACGTACAGAGATCAACATCTTGCCATCAGAGATCTAGACGTCAGGACTCCTTCCCGGAAAGCGCTGAAAGCAAAACTACAAAATCTGCCGACGTTGCTGCGTCTCCCCACCCCCCACCCCTTCCCCCCCTCGCAAGGAGCGGCGTTCCCAAAAGAGACCAACCCCAGAAAGCCATGTGGCGATAAACACAACGTCAAACTGCGTACGAGATCCGTCTGGGCACTCGTTCCGCGTATTTTCTCATCTCCTCCTTCCACTTCTTTTCGTTTCTTCTTTTTCTTCCTTACCCCTTGACTGCGTTTCTATTCTGTTCTGCGCGTTTTCTTTTTTTCTGTTCACTTTTTGTTGTTTCTTTTTTTATGCCATCTCTGCGTTGAGTGACAATCATGCCTTCGTTATCTGCAGGAAGACTTCCCTATGCAAATTTCGCCCGCGTTTCAGACAGAGACGTGGCAGTATGTTGACCCTTCGCGTCGTGGACCCAAAACTTCGTTGTAGGCGCGAAGTTCGGTGTCGTAGTGCGTATTCATTCCCTTTCGCTCAAGTGCGTCTTTTTCCTTTTCTGTTCTTATCCTTTCTATTTTTTTATACATGATTTCAAGGGAGATGTTGACGCCTTAAGATGGCACGGGCTACCCCTCGTTGCATGGCAAATAAAATTAAATTGCAATATGAACCGAAGAACACTGAATACAGTAGCGAGAGCATCAACAAACACTGAGTTCCGCGTACGATCCCAGGAAGCCGCAGAATATAGACCATGAAAGACCACTCTTGCGTTCCTCGTCTGAACATCCCCTTACGTATGAAGGAATAAACAAGCGTCTCCCTCCCCCGCTTTCCCGGCCTTCGTGTTTTGCTCGGTGGCAGGGAGCCAGTGCCTGTCAAGACCGTGATTTGCGACGCGACTTCCTTGTCAGCTCTCTCTCGCGGCCCAACTATTCACGAAAACCCTGTACCTCGGAAATGGTGCAGAGCGCAGCGGAGTCCTGCAGCCGACATTCAATAAGGAAGCCGCGTAAGTCCGCTGCTGGGCCAGACAGCATTACGTAGAATATGCTAAGAAACCTCGGACCAACAGGTACAAATGCTCTCTTAGACATCTATAATAACTTATGGATAGAGGAAACTGTACCTGACTCTTGGAACGTCGCTCGAATCATACCAATTTTAAAACCTGGTAAGACGCCCTTGTGCCTTGAATCCTTCCGCCTTGTCAGTTTGACAAGTTGTTTATGCAAAGCAATGGAGAAAATGATTGAAGCGCGACTTCAATGGTGGTGTAATGAAACGAATGTGCTGTCCAACTACTTAGTAGGTTTTAGAAAACATAGATGCACAATGGATGGTATATTAGATATAGTAACCTGTGTGGAGCACGAGCGTGCACGTGGAAACATGACTATAGCAGTATTCCTAGACATCAAGATGGCATTTGACACTGTTAGTCGCGTTCACGTTTTGCTAAGCATGTTGTAACTTGGTCTGTCTGGCAGGTCCTTGCGATGGATGTCTGAATTTCTATCAGGTCGCAAAATATTTGTTCAGACGGGTGAAGGAAAGAGTGCTGAACATGTTGTCAAACTGGGAGTACCACAGGGAAGCGTACTCAGCCCCTTCCTCTTTAACTGCGTCATGGCTGATTTAACAAGAAGGCTGCCATCACAGTTAAAGTTTTCACTGCATGCAGATGATGTGTGTATTTGGACATCTGGTTCTAATGCTCAACTACTTCAAATGGCATTGCAAGACGGCATAAATATAATCAACACATTTTTGAGAGAGAGAGAGGAATGGTACTATCACACGCAAAGACTGCTGTATTGCCCTTCACTCGAAGGCAATTAAAAAATTTCACTCTTAATCTGGAAGGACACCCTCTAATGATTGTCACACAGCATCGATTTCTAGGCATAATGCTTGATAGGCAGCTATCCTGGGCACCCCGCATAAAAAAACTCGAAAACAAGGTCAATGCCATAGTGACTGTACTTCGCAGACTTGCAGGCACATCATGGGGCGGATCAGTATCGTCCATGCTGACTGTTCACAATGCATTAATACGACAAAAAGTTGCGTATTCCGCGCCCATCTTACACGGACTTTCCCACACGTCAGAAGAGCGACTTCAAAGACTTTTAGCTAGAGGACTACGCCTATGTCTAGGAGTTCCACGAGCGACTTCTAGTTCTCTTGTAATAGCTGAGGCTCGCCATTCACCATTTCCAGTTATGCGAACTACAGAAACATGCCGGCATTATTTCCGTCTTCAAACCCAGCATGAAAACCACCCATTGGCTCTAGACATAATGAAACGAGATAGAAGTTATGTTCATGTAGAAATTCAAGAAAATCTTCACATATTGCCAAGAAATGAATTTTGGAACTCAGACATCGAATATCCTCCATGGCTGCTTACAGTTCCAAAAATCGAATTGTCAGTAGATTGATATTCAGCAAAAGAGACATGTTCATTCGAGCTGCTCAACAACTAGCGCGGTACCAGATATATATGCGGTATTCAGGATACACACACGTCTATACAGATGGCTCCAGTACAGTAACCTCTTCAACTTCATCATTCATTATACTGCACCTCAACAAACAAGAATCATTTAAGTTATATCTTGCGACTTCGTCCACAACGGCTGAACTGTTCGCAATCCTATGTGCGATAATATTTATATTGTCAGTAAGAGATGCGCAAAAATGGGTAATTTTCAGCGATTCACAGGCGGCTCTAACATCACTCTGCAACACAAAGGGGAAAACATTCAGTGACAGTATAATATATGAAACACTTAAAAACCTCACAAAGGCAAGCAAAGCGAAATATTCAATAGCATTCCAGTGGATACCAGGGCATTGCGACATTCCTGGCAACACAGCAGCCGATGAAGCAGCACGACAAGCGCACCTCAAAGATGATACGGCTCCGCTCCCAATATCAAAGGATGAATTATGCTGCATTATAAGGACAACTTCTCTCAATATGTCTAGAAACACTTGCTTTGACCAGAATTCTAAGAGCTCGGACTTTTATCATATTGATCCATTTATTGAATTCAAATTTTCATTGTCATTAGATAGAACTACGGAAACCCTTATTCATCGATTAAGGCTAGGCACCGCATACACAAAGCATTTCTTACACATAATTGGCCGTGCGGAAACCCCCGAATGTGATTGTGGATTTGTAGACGAAGATATATATCACCTCCTTCTAAATTGCCCACATCACGACACACCAAGAAGCCGACTTAAATCAGCGTTAATTAAATTAGACCGCAGACCTTTCAGTTTAAGGGAACTTTTGGGTCCTTGGCCAACAACGGCCTTACAGAAGAGTGCTTTAAAAGCACTAAAGACTTTTCTTCAAGACAGCGGCATTGCTGGACGTTATTAGCGCTTTCATTGTTCCTTTCATTTCATTGTCAGTGTATATATCCATCTGTTTGTGAATTATGTAATGTTGAGCGTTCTGTTGTGACTGCATGTGATAATGCATTTACACGATATATGTACCACCCGCTGACTAGACAATGTGTTATTAGGCGACAATATCTTTTGTACTTTTGAGACTTTCATCTACATAAGTGTGGAGACATTTACATTGTATATTGTATGTACAATGTATTCCTTACGTCATAGTCTTCCTGTGGAAACGTTGCGTGATAAGTCCTGATGCTTGTGTGAATAGACTATTTGATATGTATCCTTGAACCCTGTACGATGTATGACGGAACCACTCAAGAGATGAGGAGTAGCCGGCGCCTTAAACTGTGCGCCAACATCTCCTTATATCATATCAATAAAAAAAAAGCCGCGTAAGGCCGTTCGCACGCACAGTTTCATTCGTGATTGGCCGGCACTCGTGTGCTGGGCGATCGCTAAAGTTGAGTAGGCGTCGCTCGTCACTTGCAGCATTCTTTCAAAATTTCTTTACCGAGAAAGAAGAGAAAACAGCCTACACAAGCCAAATGAGAACAGGATAAACCAAAATAAGTTTAAGAAGAAAGAAAAACAGATGTTCAAAAAGGTATTAATTTATCAAAAGGAACATTTGTAACAATAAACGCGACAAGAAAAAAGTCGCAGTGTCGCTCGGAAGGCGAAGCATCGACTGCGATAGCAAATTAGTAGATAGCTACACGAAGTAAGGATAGTAGTATTACTGACCGCATAAACTTTTAAACATTCGCTTACTAACTAAATTAACAAGCACGGTATCGCGCGCGAACAGGCAAACATGAACACATATTGCTTCATGATCGCTGAAGCTCGCTGTGAAAACGCTGGAGTGAAGAATCCCGGCAGCAGCAGCGATCGAATTCACATTCGTGCACCTCTCGCTTCAACGCGAACTAAACGTCCAAAGCACACAAGATACGAGGCTAGTGGCACTACGCGCGCTCTTCAAGCATCAGAGATCGCTTTGAAGATGAGGCCCGCGTGGGCCCACACTTTGGCCACGTCGTGGATCGCTTTCAATATACGTCGCCCACACGGCCGCGCCGTAAGCCGCAGCAGCCGGTGAAGAAGAACGCCCCCCCCCCCCCTCTACTCCCCCGCCTCACCTCCGTGCCTGGCGTGAGATAGGCGCGCTTCCTCGCTCGCACACGCAAGATTGGGCCGCGTTCGGCGGCTCACCCTCGCACGCTTTCACTGGCACATAGAGCATACGTAGTACAGCAACGGTTTTATCGCTCTTGGAATTTATGCGGAACATCACGGCGACGCCGACGCCGAAGGCAGGAATGCGCCTTCAGTGTTCACATAGTTGGTATCGCAATAGAAGTACGGCGAGCAGCTTCGTGGGTGCTCTGAGAGGTACGTCAGTATAGTCTGTTGTGAGCGCTACTGTCAACGCACCGAGAAAGGATGTCATGAGAATTCCAAGGAATTTCGCAGTGCGCTGGAAACTGAACTGGGCTAAAGGAACCTGTATTCACGCTTGGAAATGCACAGAACTAAGGACGGTGATTAATGAATGTAGCAAACTTCGCCGCCGGCGATTCATGAAGCGTTCCACTCTTTTCTCTCCTTGGCATGCGAACGCAAAGTGCGCGCTTTAGGTGACGGAACTCCGACTATATAGTCATTTTCCCATAGCATTGCAAATGTAAGTAAACACGAGCTCATGCTGTACAACAAAAGGCTCGCAGAGGTACGAGTTGCACAAGCATAGGTCGAGCAATCGCATGAGCGCATGTACGTATGAAAAAATTATATGGCAGGAACCTCTCATTAGAGCTGTAGCCGCGGCACTTTTTTGGTGAATGCGTTTTGAGCATCACCGACTGCTGCTGTGCAAGAGTTGTGCGAATAGTTCGTTCACGATGCCGACGCAGCATGGACTACGAATTTTAGCCTCCATGCCAGCGCCATGCTGCAAGTGTCTAGTGCGTCTACAGGCCAGCGCGGCTGACATTTCCCACGGACGATCGTGCTTGCTCACAGCTAGACGGTCGGCGTCATTTGCAACGACGCATGTTTCATGGCGTCACCAGCCTACTGGCAGGTGCGGCATCGTGACGTCAGCACCTGCGCTACCGACGCGTTCCCTGTCTCGTCCCGGCTCACGTAACATCGCCACGGGGAATCAGCCCGCGCTGCTCCGTTGCAGGGCGTCTTGGCTCGTCCGCCTCTCATCCCAGGGGGCACGTGACGTCACTAGGCCCTTACGTCACCGACGATGTCACGAATCCGGCGCGCCCAAATGGAGGCGAGAAACGTGTCTGCAGCGGGCTGTCTAAAAGCGTGCCTGTCCGTGAAGTACTATGAAAGCAGGTCGTCGGAGTGGAAAAGAGGCGACGAATGCGCAAAACCAGGAAAGGGCACCGAGGAAGAAGAGAGGAAGTGTGTAGAGTCAAAAAAAAAAGAAAAGAAAAAGAAAAAGAAATAAGGAAGAAAGAAAGGAAACACGAACGCAAAAACAAGTCCGCGTCTATCACGGACACCCCCGACATTTTGCTTTCGTCTCTTCATTTCTCCTGCTATCCGCGCAACGGTGCCGCCTCCCGTGAAGCTGGCACGTGCATTTCCCACGAGGTCGCAGTCAACGCGTACCTGGCGTCCGCCGTCACAGCGTCGACGTAACAGCACGCATGAGAGCAGATTCCAAAAGACAGCTGCCAAAGGATTATAGAACCAGCAGTGCTTTATGGTAAGATGTCGTGCCTTTAAATTAAAGAGTTCATTGCATGTCCTAAACCAAGAGGCGGAGTATACGAAAGGCGCTGCGCACTGACCGTAACCACGTGGAGCTGTTTAGCTAGCTTCCAAAACACGGTACACGGGCTCCCTACAATTCATCCTCTATGCAAATGCGGCGGCGACATTCGCGAGTCGAACCCACAACCGTGAGTAGCTGCAGCTGCAAAACGCCAGTTGTCGAGCAGGCGCGGCGCGTGACCTGCGGAAAGCACATAATGGAATTACAAGACGTTATGACACATGTTCCCTTCACCGTAGGAGCTCGGATAAGTTGCTATCATTGCAACGACTCCACCGGTTCCCTTATCCCTAGCTTATCAGAAAGTAGCCAATAAAATTTCAACCTACGTACCCGTCTTGCCCTAACAGCTCATTTCTCTCCGTTTATTACTTTTTCTCTTTTTTTCCACCTAACTATTTGGTGTTCTAAATGCTAGCATGCATCAGCGCGGAAATATTGCGTACACTTTATACTCCTTTTACCAGCGAAGCTTGATGTGCCCACCGGTGTTCCACTGATAATTTGAGTAGAACTTTCGATAACGACCGAAACCACGAGCTTCAATGAAACCTTTAATTTCGAGACACTCATATATAGGGCTAACTACAGGTCCCTTTACAGCCTTAAATGCTACGCTTTACGCTAAGCGTGCTCGCATAACCAAAACAACTGCTCCGTCATATAGCTTATAAGTCTCGTTGCAACGCCATCGCCCAACTACGCGCGTCAATGTCACATTCATCGCTAAACGACCCGAAAAGGGAAGTGCCGCATCTTGGCCAGCAGTAACCTCCTCCGAGCAATCCTCCTGAGGCCGTGCATATGCAAGAGGTAGACGCACACTATATGCCATTTGAGAACCAGCCCGCTGCATGGAGACGTACATTGTATACATTGCATACGTGCACTGATGTATACACAATTTGTCCTGTATCGCTAGATAGCGTAGCAAAATATGAACGAAAGCAAAATAATGCAAGAACGACACCCGTCGGCGGGTTTCTTCGATGACACGTTGCCACGAGACACTCTTTTTATTTAAAACTATCGATCCGCTCGCCAGATAAAGGGCTACACGGCATTATCTCATGACGCCCGGGCAACTTACGTGGGCCTGTGATTTGTGTCATTGCGTAATATGCGATGAACTTACTACACTCTGCGTATACATTTCGAACAAATTTCAACGTTCTTGACGTTCATAATTCTTAGTTCTCACTTTTATTTGCAGCACAATGAAGTTACTCTTGTTTTCGAACGTATACTTAGGCCTTTTTCTCAGTGCGTACACGGCAGAATGATTGAAAGAAATGAAAAATATACGGGTCGGCGGCCTGTCAAGCTCGGTGCCCAACCTTTACCTGCGATTTTCTTTTTCCTTCGTGTGAAAATAAACGTATTAATGTTCAGCCCTGTCCCGTCGTTTACGGTGCCATTGCAGTGCACATCAATTTAAATGAGTAATCCAGTGTTGCCTGGTTGGAAGCCAAACGGCATGAAATTAAGACAGCGAAAAAATGCAGAAGAGGGAGGGTGCGACGATGTGTGTGTGGGGCAGGGGAGGGCGAGGCAGCAATACAGCCTTCACTATTATTTCTGCTGAAAAAGGAAAAAAAAAAAAGGGGAAGCTAACATATTTGGAGGACGCTTAAGCTTCTCCTTTAAGACTGGAGCGCGACGGTACTCAAAGATCCCTGACAGCTTCACACGCTTCCCGGCAAGCGCAGCTTTCTTGCGGATGCACAGAGGCGAGCGCCATCTGGCTGGCGTTGTTGCAAGGAACCGAGCGGGGCGTGACCCTTCGTGAATGGTAGAAACGCTGTAAAAGGGGTTTATGCCTGCGTTTCCGCGTAACAGAATTATGTTTTCTGGTATACTCAAATAACCATCTGACGCTATTATGCTTCAGAAGAACTGTAGGTTGCGTTTAGGTCGTACTTTACGATTTTTCTGACGGATTTTACTTCGAGTAATTCAATTCAGTAATTCATACGAGTAATTCAGACCCGCCGCAACGACGCGGCGGGCCTGCGTGTTTGCGGTTCGGAATGATATTTCTCGAAAGCACGTCTGATGCGAGACTCCGACACCGTATTTTTTTGCGAAACGGGGCACATAGCGCTATCAAGTTAGTAAAGAACTAACCCTATGGAAACTCCGTGCAAACTTCCCCTGTTTCAAGACCGAATGAACGAAACAGAAGCGCACATAATAGCTCCGTTTGCAGCAATGCAAGCCCATAGAAAGTATCGCACGACTCTTCCCAGGAGCTTCCTTTTTTCCTGCGTTCTTCTCCCCACATAAATGATCCCGTGTATACAGACGTTGCCGTTACTCAGACGATTTTCTATAGTGCGCACATTATGGCATATTCACTGTTGGGTACCCGTTCGCTGTACGCAGAATGCCGTTAAGTGTAAGTTGTTCTCCCAGATCTCATTGTATATGCCATCATTTTAACATGTACGATTTGCTATCGCTTTAGAAGCTTTTCTTCGCCTAATCGATATGATCCGACGCATTTGGCGCAACCCGCTGCGCATCTCACAGTCTTGACCGTGCCGAGCGGGTAACAAAGCGCCTGCACTAAAATAACAAGTCAAATATTGTGCGTACGTGGCACTTGAAATAACAAAATAAAATGATTCGTTAACGGTACGCTCACCGCACAAAAGGGAGAGGCATCGCTGAACAAGCGCTAAGCATTACGCATTGCGTGTAAACAGAGGAGCAGCATTTATGCTCAGGGAAGATATGCGACGCTCGATATGCTACACACTTGTGCTGTAGTTATTCAAAAATAAGCGGAAATAATACGTACGCGTTCGCCTGCCCTGCTACTATGATCGTTTATATTTATCTTCCCAGTTACCTGTGTGTGTGTGTATATATATATATATATATATATATATATATATATATATATATATATATATATATATATATATATATATATATATATATATATATATATATATATAATCTCGGTCGGTGGACGAAAAAACCTCAAGACCAAAATCCCACTACATTTACATAAAAGAAAGAGGTGCCCTACTTTATCCGCAGCAAATTACAAAAGCTGCACCGCGTATAGACGCAGCCATACCAGTACGCATAAAGGCCACACAACATGAAAAGAAAGCCCGCACGCGACGCGTCATATACACATACGCCGACGCCTCGCGAAAGAACGTCGGACGAGTACTTGCGACGTCGTCCGACGGGACACAATGCTAACATCGCGAATATTCTTCGCGTCGTATCTCAGGCTTGTCGACTCAACGTCCAGACTGACAGGGATTGCACATTTCACATATCGACAGACAAGTGACGTGCCACTTCGCGACGTGAATTCCAAGCCCCTCTTCCACATTTACAGCCGTGGCGGGCCGTGCTGCGTTGTGACGGATCGCCCCCATTACAGACGCGAACGACGAAACAGGAAGTCCGCCCTTTTTTCGATGCGATCGTCAGATGAAACCGAATGGGCTTGAATATCTGTTTAGTATAGCGAGTTCTGCCAGTTGGGCCGACTACGACGATCCGGTTCGCAGCGGCTACGACCATACACACAGAAATAGGGCGACACCCAAGCGCTGGTTGCGGAAATGCAGTGCCCGTGTCAGTGCAATCATCGTCTTGCTCTCGGCTGCAGCCATTCGATAAAAAGGCTGTGCTTAAACGAGCTGTGTTGCAAGCATGCCAGTGAACGTCCTAGGTTTGATGCCGCTAGGTACCGTACATGTCGACAGTACTAGAAACGGTCGCCATATTCTGGTATACTATTACTTCGAGTTTTCAGTTTCTTCCTACCACGCTAGTCACCCCGTCGGCAGTTTTAATAGCTACAGCTGTTAAAGAGCGATCCTATAAATCAATTTAGACTGGTAACGTATTCTTTCAAAATTAATGCTGAATATGTTCGGAAGAAAAATATTTATTGCCTAGAATAGAAAATAAACACTAAACCAACATTTTTCGAAGAACTTCCTGCGTTGAGTCTCTGGGCCCGTATACACAAAATCGTATGCCGCAGGAACCCTGGACTGAGGGCGCCTCCCCGCACAAGCAGAAAGACACCTGCTTGTCTTTATTTCAATAAATGTTTTCCTCCTATGCACCTTAATTCTTCGTAAGAGGAATCCCAGTCAGTCTTGATGCTGGACATAGTATTAGAGAGGGCGACCGAAAAAGCGCTTACAAACAAACAAAAAGTCGTGAATCCGACTCTTGATACCTCCGCAACGCATTGCTATCCTCCTCTGTTGATAAATAACTATAGCCTCAGCAGCTACTGACAATGTGCACGACGTGGTGGCCACCAGACAGTGATGTCGCCCCTGCTCTATTGTTTTAGTCTTTTTTGGCCTGCCAGGACTTCTCCTTTTAGGGTAAGAGTTCCCTTGTCGCTGTAGATTAGAAGCATAATTTTGCAATGAAACTTAACTTAGCATTCCTCTATTAGTATTTCTGTAGCGGTGTAGCAGATACTTTCGCCGCTTGACATAGCTGCTGCGTAGCTTGACTGCGCTTGTAGCCATAACAAACGGTATGACGAAGCAGGTTGCTACATGAGTGACTTAGGTAGCAACTCCTTCAGAAAGGTAAACTCCCGCAACAACGCCGAAGCTCTCGCTCCTCTGCGAAGAACGACCGGCGAGCACAGCTTTACTAAGTTTACGCATAGGAAACGTCTATAGATTTCCATCTATGAGAAAGCGTACGTCTGATAAACAATGTAGCAGGAGGAAAACAAGCGAAGAAAGGGGCAACCCTGAAAGTGGATTCGTATGGATGCGTTTAGCGGCCTGAAACAGGGACGATAGAAAGACGGGATGAGCCACACAAGCACTCTTTCTTTCTTTTTTTTTTTAAGTCCTCGTTCATTGGCCGCGCTCAGCGCAACTGGGGCGACTATATACAGCTAGCACAACTATGGTTTCACACCGACGAGCCAGCTCGCAATGCTGGCTCTGAAAGCGGGACAGCTGGTACGGAGAGCACACGGCGCGCGCTCTTTGTACCTCGTTCTTTGCTTTATTTCCTTATATGTATACTTAGCGGCGAAACTGTGTCCACTGTGTACGCCGAATCCACCCGTCAAAAAAACATAATCTCCAGATTGGCACCGGCTCGTTCAGAACACGATCTTTCCATTGTTGCCTTCGTCAAAGTGGGTAACGAACATCTACTGTTTTCTATCACAGATGACCTGACTTCATGCACCGGCAACCATAGTATTTCCGTAATAGCGGAGCCTGATGGCTGTAGTTCGTGCGTATATTGTTTACGTGCGCGATTTTCCCGGTCTCTTACAAGCATGCATATGTTTATCGAGTATACTACCATTCCCGATAGTACTGTTTGTGTCGTCTTTTAACAAGTATCGGTGTCGCAAGAAGCCGATATCCAAAAACCTTACAGCAGAGTGACAGCAACTTTTAAGTAAAGAAAATAGGAACGCTATCGTATACGATGAAATTGGCGTGCCATTGCCGTACTTGAGAAGGAACACTTGGTTCTGTAAGTTCTCTTTCATGCACACGAGACGAAACTAGATGATGACGTCAGGTCCAGCTTCGCGCTGTTCATACGCATAAACACCATATCGTTCTTCACATACATGCTGCAGAGTACCGCGAATGAGAGAAACGAGCACCGCAAACTATCGTTGCCGGGAACCATCCCAACACCGTTCGTCATAGAAATTGTTTCGGCGAAACGCGTTGGCACGCCACTTAAGCTCAATACGCAAGAGGGCGCATCAACCGCCAGTTGTCGCACAGGCCGGTCAACTAGCCCAAAACGAAGGAACCGGGCAGTGAGCGCCATATATTTACCACGTTTGAACGCAATATGTTGTTTGCTTATTAAAGCATCGATTGCGTCGCATGCTCCCTCTGTCCGTGTGATTTCTTGCGCTACGGTTTCAATGGTTCGATCATTTCACTCGAACATCTTCAGTGCTCTTCGCGCAAATAAGGCCGTAAAGTCACAAGATAACAGTCGATGAATGCGCAGTGTGTATGAGACATTTCGCGAATTGACAGTCAGACCGTTAGCTCCAAGCCAGTGCAACATAATGCTCTATGACAAGAAAAAAAAAAATCTGACAGGACTATATAGAGTTAATGCGACAGCATTTCGAACACCTGAACACGTTTTTTCATTCTCTTGCCTTTTCTCTCTCTCTCTACTTTTTTCTTCCCCCTCGCATACGGCAGAGCCAACCAGATGCTCTTCTGGATAATATCGCTGCCTTCTCTCTGAGCATAATTACCGCACTTTCACGGCGAGTTTCCATTCCAACAGGATGTAGTACCACAGCGAAGAGTAGAGCTTGTCTCAGGCAACTGGGAGCCCTGTCAAACCAACGTTCCTACGCCATAGTGCACCTGCGTGCCAGAGAGTTCGCTGCTTCGGCTGTATAGCAGTCTCGACTCTCGAATTGCGCTTCAATCGACATCGCACGCCTAGCTAACCCTCCATGAAGCCACATCCAACAACAACAATTAATTTCATTTTCCATTATTTCGACGTTTCTGATCGCCTCGGAAGCAACCACTCAGATTTTACCGCCGGTATCGGCCAAGCGGCGGCATGGTGGTAAGCAAAGAAAAAATATAAAATGAACTGTTGCAAAACACTGTCTGGTGCTACATTTTGAAACAAGTTACGGAGCTCTTGGACCTGTGTTCACAAAAAAAGTTCTTAGGCTAGAACGGTTCGTGCGAGTGAATAGCGATGCTGGACATTAGCGAAGGATGTCCGCCAATGGAAAACATCCCTTTCGAAGAAGAAAAAAAAATATTGGCGCCTGGCCATCGTGTAGCAGCCATCGCGCAGTTACACTGCAGGGATCTGCCACAGCTATCTCGTACGGCACTCTTACAAGAAACGCAATCAACGCCGTTCTTCGGAATGACAAATCACGAACGACGAAAGACAGCACCCCGCCCCCTTCAGCATTCCCCCCGCCCTTCCGCCCTGGCTCCGTATCGGGGCAAAGGTGCCAAAGGGAAACCGCCTCGCGCGCGCCCCTCGCTCGGCGTGAACACGTGCAATATTTGTGGGTGGGCGCCACAGCGCAGGACGGCAGGCGCGCCGTGCATCGCCAACAGCGACCTTACGTCAGGCGCGCCGGCGTGTCGTGGACGCGGCTAATTTGGTCGCTCATCGCATTGTGCGCCCGCGGTCACGGCACGCTGAACACGGCGCTCGGCTCGCGGAAACGCCGACCGCTGCCGACTCTCCCGCCGCCAGCCGACGAGGCCACCAGCGTTGAGCGGCGACCTGCCCGCACGCACCGCCGTTTGCGTGCAGGCGCCAAAAGAAAGAAAAAAAAAGAAAGAAGGGAAAAGAACGCTGCCCCTGGCATTGAAGGTCGCTCCAAAGTTTGTTGTCGAGCTCTCGCAACGCGAGCACGCAAAAGCGGTGTTTTAAATCATCGCGACCTCAATGTTCTGGGGCCGAATTCGCAAAGCTTTTCGTACTCAAACGCTGTTTGCAATCGGTCGGATGCCTTTGTCCAGCATCGGGATTGGCTGAAATTTGCTCTTACGAATGGAGTTCTAGCGCAAGAGCTTCTTGCGAATACAGGTCCTGTTTCTGGCGTACGTAGTATTCCAATACGGAGAATTTACTTATAATTTCCACAATAAGCGACTCTCTGAGCATCACACAGACCAGGACTTCTCAGCTTCTGCTTCAAAAATCTCCCTTCGCGACTTAGACTGCCTTGACGGCCTCACAAGCGCGTCGAACGCCTTGCTGGATCCAGGAGGCCAAGGGCGCCTCCGCTGCGAGCGAAAGTACGTACATCAATTTCAAGCAGCACGCACCACACGATTTCAATTGAAAAGCCTCAATTATTTGAAAACCGCAAAATTTCAGAATGCTATGCTCATCTTCAATGGGCAGGTGACGAATGCTTCGGCGATATGCGAACAAACGACACCCGTGTCACCGTGCTTTCGCGGGTATGCAGTTTGCAGCCACACAAAGCATCACCACGGCAGATTTCCGTTCACTATAACTCAGAACATTCAAAGTGACTAACTATCTGATAACTGATAAGGGCGCATATAAGCAAGAAAAGAGGGCAGCCGCTTCCCTGGAATTTTACGATACGTTGTGTGCAGGCTCGCAAGTGGCCGGCGCCTCGACAGCAGCTTCGCTTTGTACACCAACTGCAGTCTAGGCGAGCCCCTCTGCATGGGCGCCAGCCATCGAGAATCCGCTGCCACGTGTACGAACGGCGTGTGCGTTGCGCCTGCGAGGGCACACGGAGGCGAACGCTTCACAGCGGGAGTGCGCGGAAATGGTCGCGACGCCAACCCACACGTGGAACGTTCTCTGCGTGCGAGAAGGCGCCGCCGTCAGAAGCGGCTGGCGGCGGCGGCGGCGGACGGGTTTTGTCGCGCACGTATCGGGACGAGCAGTAACTACGAAAAAGGCGTGCGCAGTGTGGACGGTAAGAAATAAACATGAACGGGCGCTATAAGGAATATGGACTGAACAGCAAACGCGCATAAATGACATTCTGGTTGTGTTATGCAGGTAGCGCAATGCGCCGCAGCACATGTGCGCTGGTTTTCCTGAGTGACGGAATGGGTGCCAAGGGAAGAAAAATGAAGTCGAGGACGGCCGGGAATAAAGGGGAGTGATTAGGAAATTATTAAGTTCACACGCGCAAAGCGAGATAGGGACATTTACAGGCATAGGACGAAATCTCCGTGGTGCCGGACGGGGTAATTGGAGAATGGGGGGAGAGCTTCGTTTTGGAGTAAACAGATGGAAGTGGATGAAAAAGCTCATCTTCAGCTTCCATAGGCGCTGCACAGAACTTACGGAACGCAGCTCAGGCCGCAGGTGGCCTAAGATAGACAATAAGACGTGCCTTCGGCCCCGATCGCATACGCCACGACTCCCGCAGTCGCATGCAAGAGCAGTCGCGGCCGATATTGACGCTACACATCGGGCCCAGTACTGGCGCCCACACTAAGCTCGGCCTTCCGCTGCACGTTGGTGACGTTCGTGGCCTACACGTGCTGTCGAGAACCGCCGGAAGCACGCGGGCTCGCGGCATGTCGTTCCCTAATTGGTACGCTTGCAGGCGACGGTCCCGGCGGGGCTTCACCGGTGCCGGCCATTGCGTAACGCCTAAAGTCGGAGGCGTTTTCTATTTCGCTCTCCTCCGAGGGATGTCAGGCTTACGCAACCAAATACGGGAATCTGACGGCACGTCAAGACTATCCCCTTCTTCTGCACCGGAGTGTTAAGGTCTGTAGCGGAATTTCTTTTTACATAGATTCCCAAAACAGACAGCTCATCGGCTCCTCCTACACTTCGGGAAAGCGTGTTGTGTCAGCTTCAAGTAGACTGATGCATTCCAAGCTCTGTAAGCCCTCGACAAGACAGAGATAAGAGACTTCCCAACGCAACACTCCCTTTCTCCTTCTCTCTTTCTCTGTTCACTCGATGCCACAACACTTATCAATGTCAGCGTGCGAGCGCGAAATGAGTAGCGCTTACTTAGGGTACCGCGAAATGTAACTTCCGAGCTTTAGTTCGCGTTTAATTTATCCAGAATCCAGTTAGTCTGTGCGTCAATGCATACAAGAGCGTTTTATCAAGAAAGTGAGTGGAAGAACACCGTTTTTTGAGGCAAGTTTGATGGCGCATATCTACAAACTGGTTATATTCTATAAATTCATTCCAAGTGGATACGCGTTGGAAACTCACTGACTACAGTTCTCAAATCGCAATTTATGCTTCGAAGTAAATAATTTAAAAGTTAATTAGTTGAACATGTGCATCAATTTTTCGTGCAAGTAATGTGCTCCTGTCTGAAAATGTGCTCCTGTCTGAAAATCCAGCTCAATAATGTGCTCCTGTCTGAAAATCCAGCTCAAAGACTAGAACTACGTTATCTGCAAATGGCGATTTTTAATAGTTTCGTAAAACTTAAATGTGATCACCCCGCATATACCTCTACCACGTGACCGGCATCCCACACTTCACCGACATATATATTTCTTTATAATTCCTAATGCTACCCCCCCCCCCAAAAAAAAAGCTAAAGATAGTCTGAAATCGAGACTTCTAAAAACGAGGGCGACATGCCGAAGCCGTAACAAATATTTACATGTACCTGTTGGTGTACGACCTGTTCTTGCTTTCCTCTGCTTATTATGTCCCGTGATGAGCATCCGTTGTCTTTACCT